>NC_044040.1:179096331-179711331 GCF_901765095.1 Microcaecilia unicolor
TTATCTACTACTACTACTACTATTTAGCATTTCTATAGCGCTACAAGGCGTACGCAGCGCTGCACAAACATAGAAGAAAGACAGTCCCTGCTCAAAGAGCTTACAATCTAATAGACAAAATAAATAAATAAATAAAGTAAGCAAATCAAATCAATTAATGTGAACGGGAAGGAAGAGAGGAGGGTAGGTGGAGGCGAGTGGTTACAAGTGGTTACAAGTCAAAAGCAATGTTAAAGAGGTGGGTTTTCAGTCTAGATTTAAAAGATTTTAAAAGATTGGTTTAAAAGATTAGTATTGTGAGTTATTTTGTTCTAATACAGTGAGTTTGTTTGAAGCTTTGTGAGTGTATACTTCACCCTGTAAGTGTGGTATGTTTGTAAAAGAGTGTTTTCCTATTTTTAGTTTCCCTTTCTGATGAAGACTTTTGAAACTCGGCCAGAGTTAAAGGGAGCAGTTATTTTGATGGCAAGATTGGAATGGATGAATGATATGTGATTTTAATGAAGCACAAGCACGAGCACAATATACCCCAAGGGAAGTGAAATAATTATGTGAATATGAGTGTATATCGCATTGTGGGTTGGTTTTTGTAAGATATGTGGGGGAAGTGAGATCAGGGTGTCATGAATTAACATTTACCTCCTTTAGGTTCAAACAAATGTTGAACTGTATGTTTTATTATCCATGTATTAGATGGTAATAAGGAAAGCACCATAATCTATGGGTGGAGGTTTGAGCTCAAGTCTAGCAATATTTAATGTGAATAGTTTATGACTTATACATATGTATTATAAATATACGCATACACCGGTGATTAAGATCTACTTGGGCTCAGCTGTATGTACATACACAAATATTAGGAGGTGGAACATCATATGTGCAATGATGGTTCCATTGTGACACCACCACATATTCCTCTTGGGGATATAATGGGTGTAAACGGTATGGTCTGAGCACATTTAAAATAATTTAAAACACTTTATAGTATTTTTTTAAAGTGCATACATAAAAATAAAAAAAGATAAATTATTTTGAACCCAAGTTTAATATAGTGAGTTTAAGGTTTAACTTGGTTTGTGGATTTGTTCTTCCTGATTTTTTGTGATTAGATTTAAAGGTGGCCAAGGATGGGGCAAGACGTAGGGGCTCAGGAAGTTTGTCAATCAATCCACCTGGATTGATGGTACTGAAAAGACATCAGATATGAAGGCAGTATCATTGCAAACATAAACTGGACCAACCCATTGTAGGATAAGTGAAAAGTCAGATAATAAGGAAAACAATGCATAAACTCCCTTGCCTAATTTTTGTCTCTTACCATTTCTCTTATTGTATTGTCGTTTTTACTTATCCTATGTTAGCCACATTGTGCCTGCATGCGTCGGAAAATGTGGGGTAGAAATGTACTATAAATAAATAAACATAAATATTGTTTATTAACAATATTATAGCACATTCTGCAGCATGATTGGAGTGCTAAAACATAATTACCGTATATGTGCTTGTTCTTAAACAAAGATTTTTAATAGAAATAAATGCGATGATGTCACCGGGGAGGATTAGCGAAGGTCAGATAATCGAGACTGTACTATATTTCTATTCATTACCTTTAAAAGTAGACTAACATGGCTACCACACCATTTTCTTTAAGTAAAAAAGCTTCCAACTGACATGAACTAACCTGAGTAACTGACTTAAGGTTTTACTAAATACCTACAATGTACAGAAAACAGGAAAGCAAATCTGATCACGCAAAAAACATTTTTGAAACATCACCTTATGCTTTTCCAACATGTTATCACAATCCAAGAAAAGGTACCAAGCCTTAGAAATTGAGTTATACTGTCTATCAAAAAGTCGAGTTCATAAAGATACATATGCAAAGCAAGATGAATCTTTCTATCAAATCATACACCTGTGACATTATAAGGCTTTTTCCAATTAGTTAAAAAAAATTTAGGTCAAAATGCCCCCAATCAAGTTTGAGGACTTGTTCTTAAATGAAGCAGCTACAAAGATTTAGGGACCCTTTTACAAAGCAGCAGTAAGCCCAACGCAGGCTTACCGCTCGCTAAAAGGGAAGTACCACCTGGCCACCGCAGCAACCTGGTGGTAGTTCCCTCCCCCAACGCGCCATTTCCGGCACTGCAAAAATATTTTGATTTTTGTAGTACTGGTGTGTACCTGGCGGTAATTGGGTAGCGCCACATGCTAAAACTTGCCTTGTACCTCATGCGGTAAAAGGGGGCCTTGGCGTGCATCAAAAACCCATGCTGATGCCCGTGCAGGCCCCCGTTTGCAGCAGCTTCATATACGGACCCTTTCGTACCTTTTCTTGGATTGTCTCCCCTCTAAACTATGAGTTTTAAAAGCTGAATCAATCTCTAAAAATTGTAAAAAAAAAAATTGTATTTACTAAACTACCAACATTGAAGGGGGAAGTTATCAACGTGGGGTAACATTAGGTAAAATGTACTAGTATCTGGGCTTAGCATAAGATAATACGGGATTTTACCATACACTAAGCCCAGATTTACCACAGCACTTTAGGGGGATTTTTGAAATATATTTTATTGCAGGGCATGAACTAATGTTAAAATTAGCATACAGTACCTGAATAGAGTTACCCTTGGGAGCACTTATAGGAGATGCTAAGAGCTCCCACGTTAAATCTGATATTAGCCAATGAGGGGCCCTTTTACTAAAGGGTTGCCGTGCAGCAACCTGAAACTACTTTAGTCACCATTTATAGAATCTGGGGGTAAGGGCTTAATACCGTTTCGTATAAGAGCCCCTATGTTTCATTGCATAAAATGAAACCTTTGCTAAAATAAACAAATGCTGAAAGGATGGTGACTGCAGAGGGTTTCCAAAGACTAGGAGTGGGTGAAAGATGGGGTGAAACAGCAGGCTGGGAAAGGAATGAGGGACAGAGGGAGTAATGCAAAGGCTGTGAAGGGAGTTGAGAGTATGAGTGGAAAGTTGAACGTGGTGAAGGCGGTTAGCTTAGCAAAGTTTAAAAAGGGGTTAGATGGTTTCCTAAAGAATAAGTCCATAAACCACTACTAAATGGACTTGGGAAAAATCCATAATTCCAGGAATAACATGTATAGAATGTTTGTACATTTGGGAAGCTCGCCAGGTGCCCTTGGCCTGGATTGGCTGCTGTCGTGGACAGGATGCTGGGCTCGATGAACCCTTGGTCTTTTCCCAGTGTGGCATTACTTATGTACTTATTGAGTGAGAGACATGTACGTAGCAAGTTTTATTTAACTAATTTACTTTTCAAAGCTAAATTACACTTTTAAATCTGTTGAAATGATCCTTTACAGCTCGATTTCTGGCACCCAGACTCAGCTCATCAGGTGGGCACCCAAATGAATGTAGATTTCCGTGTTGGGGCGGATCAGTCAACGTTTGTTCAAACTCTACTGGAACATCATGACATGCAATACAAGTATGTTATAATTTAGCCTCTGTGTGCGGTATGATCACGAGTGGGTGGCAGTGATTGTTATTCTATTTGAACTGGAAAAACGTTATTGATCATTAAAGGGCAGTATTTCTAAGGATATTAAGCCCTAATGCGCGCTTAGCACGCAGTAAAAAGGCTTACCACAAAGCATGTTAAAGCATTTTGCAGTATCTGCCTGTTAGTGTGCGCTAAACGTGTGCTACTTTTATTTTTTGAAATATTTTTCAGAGGGGATGTGCTGTGGGCAGGGAATGGGTGTGAAAGAGTTATTCAGTTAATGCATTTGCATCAGCACACGCTAATTGAATAACTCAGACTTATTGCAGTAAGTGCTCCCATGTTTCAGGTAATGCACGGTAATGCAAACATTAGCCCATGACCTGAAACAAAAAAATGATTGGAAAAATGCCTTAAATAAGGCTGCATTAGAAATAGGCTTAGCACTTGAGAAAGCCCCTCATTAAAACACGCTAAGCCCATTTTCTAATGCGTTTAAGTAAAAGGGTCCCTAAGCCATTTCAAATCTCTTCAATAGAGACAAATAGAGCTACCAAAGAGAGAGCTGTACCGGGTTTTACCACCAAACAAAATTTAAGAAATAGCAAATTAGGATGGACAAAAACAAGTGTATTCCTTGCACAATTGTTTCTAGAGAATTTAGTTTTACACACCATTTCATATAAGCTGCTACCATATGATTTAATGGGGGAAAAAATTCTGGAAAGGTTGTAAACAATTTAGTAATGCCCCTGAATATCTCACCCTCATTACAATACAGAAAAGGAAGAAGGAGAGAGGCTGGAATTTTAATTTTCTGATTTGTCTCAGTCCATAGACACAGCTCTAAAATTAGCTCCTCCTTTGACCCCTGGTGAGACCCCAAGCACAAACTTCTGTGTTGGGTCATATAGCCCAAGCTAACCAGATGTAAATATTCCCATAAAATCAAAAGCAGATATTCTGTATCGTGTCAAGAACTATCTAATTAGTGAAAATCCGAGGTGCCTTTTTACTAAGCCATGCTAAAAAGTGGCCAGCGCTATTGTTAGCGCATGGGTTTTCCACATGCTGCGGCCACTTTTAGCGCAGCTGTAAAACGGCTGCATTTCCATTTTGTTCTGTAATGGCCACAACTAATTTCTCAATCGCCACCTTTTTTTGCAGGTACTAAGGGCTCCTGTGCTAACTCCTCGCTAATCAGGTAGTGTGTGGCAATGAGCCTGCACTACCCAATTCATACAGGGCATACCTACTCTCCAGCCATTGACATGCCTCCCGTGCTAAAAAATAAAAACTGTTTTTTTAGTGCAGGATTAGCACATGCAGATCACCACACTACCACTGGGACACCTCAGCACGTCCCATGGCTAAATATTGGGGGGAATATTCATAGCAGATAATAATTGATTTTTCATGCCTGCTTTAATCAAACTGTAGTGGGCATATGAGCTGAGTCACCAAGTACTGGGCAACGGTACAGCTGACAGAAACTGGCTCTATACATCTGTGATCTTTGATAAAAACAACAGAGATAAATCTGAGGCACCACTGGGTCAGCATGCATAGAGGATTATCATTTTTTTCAAATTTAACGATGTATTTCAAATTGAAAAAGGAAATACAAGGCAATATACACAAAGTCCTAAAGGAATAATAATCCCCATCAAAATCTAGCCCGCATCACAAAGAAAGCAAAGGAACAATAATAAAAGGAATTTTTAAAAAGAAAACAGAGCAAATAGCCCACAAAATACTATCCAACTTAAACATTTAGGGATCCTTTTACTAAGCTATGGTAAAAAGTGGCCTTAGAGCACCCTTACGTGGGTTTTTCCCACATGCTAAGGCTATTTTTACTACAGCTGCAAAACGGATAATCTTTCATTTTTTTTCTATTAATGGCTATGCGCTGATGTTGCCATTAGGGTGCGGCCAATAAAAAAATTTCTGTGTGAGCACTCACAGACACCTGCCCCCCCCCCCCCCCCTGTTTACTAAGCCGTGCTAGAGGCTGCTGGCATACGCTAATGCTGGCACAGTCTATTCACTTTGAATGGTCTGTGTCGGCATTGCCGCGCAGCTTAGTAAACAGGGGGGCTATTTTGTAGGCAGGAAGGGCTCACATGGTAATATAGCTGCGCTGATTAGTGCAGAGATGCTCAGGAGCTTAGTCAAGATCGGGAGGCGGGGCTGGTGGTAGGGAGGCGGGAATAGTGCTGGGAAGACTTATACGGTCTGTGCCAGAGCCGGTGGTGGGAAGCGGGACTGGTGGTTGGGAGGTGGGGATAGTGCTGGGGAGACTTGTACGGTCTGTGCCAGAGCCGGTGGTTGGGAGGCGGGGCTGGTGGTTGGGAGGTGAGGATAGAGCTGGGCAGACTTATACGGTCTGTGCCAGAGCCAGTGGTTGGGAGGCGGGGCTGGTGGTTGGGAGGCAGGGATAGTGCTGGGCAGACTTATACGGTCTGTGCCCTGAAAAGCACAGCTACAAATCAAAGTAGGATATACACAAAAAGTAGCACATATGAGTTATCTTGTTGGGCAGACTGGATGGACCATGCAGGTCTTTTTCTGCCGTCATCTACTATGTTACTATGTTCTATTAATGGCCATGCGCTAATGTTGCCATTAGGGTGCGGCCAATAAAAAAATTTCTGTGTGAGCACTCACAGACACCTGCCCCCCCCCCCCCCCCCCCCGCTTACTAAGCCGTGGTAGAGGCTGCCGTACACTAATGCTGGCACAGTCTATTCACTTTGAATGGTCTGTGTCGGCATTGCCGCGCAGCTTAGTAAACAGGGGGGCTATTTTGTAGGCAGGAAGGGTTCACATGGTAATATAGCTGCGCTGATTCGTGCAGAGATGCCCACTCTCTGCTCCCCTAACATGCCCCCCCAAACAAAAAAATACAAAAAATTATGATCACAGTAAGCACCTTAATCCCATTTCCCTCACTCCCACCTTACACCATTAGCTTTCTCCAGATGTCTCCTGAAAAGCATAATTGTTATTCTTTTAGGTCGTAGTATGTTTATTAAATTTAAAAAGAGAATAACAGAAGACAATTCAGTGTAACAGTTCAACAGCATACAAATTGCAAAAATCATATAAAGGACGGAAGAGAGAAAGAGTGTTATTCTGATAGGAAATAAGGAACTCGCAAGAGAATTACAAGAAAAAAATGCTTTGGGGTGCAGCAAAAACCTGTAGCTCTAGCAACATCAGGGAGCACCTGGATTTTCTGTCTACAAAACAAAAGGACCTTTTTCTTAAAGTAAGATTTTAATATCATGAATTTATTTTGCCTAAGGTGGCTCATTCCCCCTACTGATGCTTTGGGCCCTAAAGTGGACAGTTCCTCTGGACAAGATAGTTCGTTATTGGAACATTATAAAGTTATCATTTTTATAAGGCTGCAAGTTAATCACAGTTAACTATGAGATTAATGCATTAATCATTAATCGTGATTAAATAATTTAATCACATTCCCGCATCTCCTGTCTCCTCCAAATGTCTCTTCTGCTCTCTTCTACTCCTGACCTCAGCACGATCCAGCATCTTTCCCTCCAACCAGGATTCAACATCATCCCCCACATGTCAGCCTACTTTAACAATGATCTTCTGTTGGTCCCCAGCAGCGGCAGTGGTGCACATATGCTGCCTGTGGCCTACTCCAAAGCTTTCCCTCTGGCCTGTTCTGCCTCCTCTGATATCACATCCAGTTTTTGCATCGGCGGGATGGGTCAGAGGGAAAGCTTCGGACCTGAACGCAGGCAGCCACTGCCAGGGACCAACAGAAGACCACCTTGAAGGAAGATTGAGGGGGAGAGAGGAATTGAGAGGGGGCAGATGCCGAACCTTGATTTGGGGGGAATAGAGTGAGCTGCAGACCTGCAAGCAGAACTGGAAGGGTCACCAAAGGAATCTATTGCCAAAGCAGTAAGCTCTAGCAGGCACGAACGAACTTTGGGGTCCTTTTACTAAGGTGCACTGAAGAATGGTCTGCGGTAGTGTAGATGCGTGTTTTGGGCGCGCGCAGAATTATTTTTTAGTGCACCTACAAAAAATGCTCTCTTTTTTTTGCCGTTCTGAAATCTTACCACAAGCCATTGACCTAGCGGTAAGGTCTCACATGGTAACCGGGTGGTAATGGTCTATGTGCAGCAAATGCCACTTGATGCGCATAGTTGTTGCATGCCAAAAACATTTCTAAAAATTTCAGATGCGCGTAGTGGACGCACGTCAAAATTGAAATTACCACAAGGGCCACACAGTAACCAGGAGGTAACTCCAATTTGGCATACTTTGGGTGCGTGTAAATCTCTAAAGACCTCCCTCTTCAACAAGGCCTACCACAATAATTAAGAATTGTAAATATAACAATTCTCCACTTTACCTATACGTGGAACTGCTTACCTCTTATATATGTTTGCTTAATCTTATCATTCTTAATCTTACCATGCTTTGTAATACAAACTGGTACCTAACCTGTTAAGGCGAATGCCATAACGATACACTATAAGCCACTTTGAGCCTGCAAATAGGTGGGAAAATGTGGGATACAAATGCAATAAATAATAATAATAATAATAATCTACGTGACTTAGCAAAAGGGCCCCTTTGTGTTGCTCACCACCAAGTTTGTGTTGCTATTTATGAGGGTGAAAGGGAGGGAGGGTGAGGTACTGAACAACAGGAGGAAGGGAGAGAGAAAGAGATAATGGACCTGGGGGAAGAGGAAAGGGAGAGAAGGAAGAGAAAGGGAGATAATCTTGGATCTGGGGGGGCAGGAGGCAGGTAGATTATCAGTCCTTTAGGGAAGGGAAAGGGGGTTGGGATTTGATATACTGCCTTTCTGTGGTTACAATCAAAGCAGTTTACATATTATATACAGGTACTTATTTTGTACCTGAGGCAATAGAGATTTAAGTGATTTGCCCAGAGTCACAAGGAGGTGCAGTGGGAAATAAATAAGTAGATAAAAAGCAAACTTTAGTTATGTGATTAATCGTGATTAAACGATTTGATCGAAATGCAGCTCTAATTATTATCAGTAAATGTATACATCTGTGTTTCTTTTGTTGAAAAGAATTTTATTTCAGAATGTACAAGAAGGGATTGAGAAACAGTTTGATGGTGAGAAACATTTTAGCAGAAAATACAGTTACACAAAATACAACCAATGGAAAAAGGTACAGTGTGTCATAAATTGGAATAATATTGTGAATGGGCTTTGTTTAATACCCGCCCTGAACTGCATCATTATCTCTGATTTAAGATTTCTGCCTGGACTGCTAGAATGGCTAAAAGATACCCAAAACTGGTCTCCCGTACCCAGATTGGATCGACTTTTGAAAATCGCCCTATGTACATACTGAAGGTAGAAATGGTTCTGTATTTATGGTCAAATCAACAAAATAATGTAAACTATTAAAATATAATACTAATGTGCTCCTATTCAATATGTTGTGGTAAACAAAGTACAAAATAATAGAAAATAATTTTAGAAAGAGGTAACAAATGTATTACAAGATTAAGGGGACCTTGTACCAAAATGTGGTAAGGAAAGGCTAAAGCAGCTAAGACTCTTCAGCTTGGAGGAGAGACAGCTGAGGGGAGATATGATAGAGGTATATAAAATAATGAGTGGAGTGGAATGGGTAGACATAAATCGCTTGTTTACTCTTTCCAAAAATACTAGGACTAGGGAGCACTCAATGAAGCTACTAAGTAATAAATTTAAAACAAACTGAAGAAGATATTTCTTCATGAAATGTGTAATTAAACTCTGGAATTCATTGCCAGAGAATGTGGTAAACACAGTTAGCTTAGCAGGGTTTAAAAAAGGTTTAGATCATTTCCTAAAGGAGTCTTTTACTAAAGCTTAGCTCGAGTTATCTGCAGCAGGACCCATAGGAATAAAATGTACCCTGCTGCAGATAACTCGAGCTAAGCTTTAGTAAAAGACCCCCTAAAAGAAAAGTCCATAAGCCATTATTAAGATGGACTTGGAAAAATCCAATACTTATTTCTAGGATAAGCAGCATAAAATCTGTTTTACTGTTCTGGAATCTTTACAGGTACTTGTGACCTGAATTTGCCACTGTTGAACATGATACTGGGCTCAATGGACCATCAGTCTGTCCCAGTGTGGCAACAGTTACATTCTTATGTTCAATTAGTGCTTGAAACACAAAGCTATCAGTACCATTCCTCCCCCTTCCATCAGCCAGTGTTTTCAGGCTCTGCCTCATGAAAATGAACAATTTATATTTGCACATATTGGAGGATCATGTCGATCACAACTGAAATAAAGCATAGGTACTGCAAGCATATTTCTATACAGGTTGACATTATTTGGGTGCTTTTTCGGCATGTCATAAAAGGGAGCAGGGTGCAATATAATGTACCAATAATAACATTAAAATATTTACAAAATATTTTCAGTAAAATACACACAAATACAGTAAGGTTTATCTTGACTCAGTATAAATCAGTGTTTCCCAAGTCAAGTTATCAGGATATCCACAATGAATATGCATGAGATTGATTTGCATACACTGCTTCAATTGTATGCAAATTTCATTTGTAGATATCCTGAAAACCTGACTGGCAAGAGGGTACTCCAGGACCAACTTGGGAACGACTGGTCTAAAGTATATCATATATTGGGGTATGCATATTCAAACATGCATAAACAAAAACTTGATATTTTTGTTGACAAACTAGGTTGGCAGGCAAACCAATATAAAGAAAGCCATCTTTATGGACTGTGGTATCCATGCTCGAGAATGGATCTCTCCTGCATTCTGCCAGTGGTTTGTGAAAGAGGTCAGTGAATTAAGAGATAGTGTGTGGTTAAATTTCTGAAGGCATGTGAAGTGAATGTATATTGTCATATTCAAGGAAAGCATTATCAAACTGACAAACATTCTTGGGTCCTATGGTCCAAATACTATAAATGGTGCCTTAAAAATCAGCGCCGAAAAACCACGTGCTTAGCGCAATTCTAAAAACTATGCCTAAAGTTAGGCGTAGTTTATAGAATATGCTCAGGTGCCATTCTTGTGATTAAAATTTAGGCGCACCTACTTAGGCCACATAAAACCAGGCCTAAACACTGTACCCGTGACTAAGTTAGGCGCAGATCATGTGTATTCCATAATAGTGTGCATAGTTTTTTGAAATGCCCACAATCTGCCCATTCCACACCCATGGCCATGCCCCCTTTTCAGCTGCACAATTTAGAATTTACACACACGTAGAAAGTTGTGCATATAAATTCTAATTAAAGTTGTTAAGTACCAATTATCAGAACTGATTGACTTGTTAATCAACTAAGTTGTGCATGCAATTTAGCCATGCGGCCAAATGAGTGCACTCAACTTAAGGCGCCATTTATAGAATTTGGGGGAATGCCTCCAAATAAGTGAATTTTGTGAACGCTATGGCAGTAATGAACCTCACGGCTAATCCAGGGTATGTGGAGTAGGTTCTCATCTCAAATTTACTGCTACCACTTGCTCTTGAACTTGCATCAGACCAGTGCTCTAACCACTAGGCTACTTCTCCACTCCAGCACACACATTAACCACAGGCACAGATATGTACTAATGGCTACCACATGTTAAAACAGCCAGTGAAATGGAAATCCCATGCTAACTGCTTAGTGCAGGATGAGGGACCGGGAGGCAGTTGGGTGTGGACTGCACATTGCAATTGTTGCACAGGAAGTAGCGCTCACTGTCAAATGTGCAGTTAACATGGGTGCACTAACACTACCTCAAGATGCGGCATTAATCATGCTTGACAGTAATGCACAATAGGAAAAATGTCTGTGAGGAAACAGCAGGGTGAATGCTGGACACGCTCACAACAGTTGCCAAACAGCCTTTGCACTTACCGTGTGTTTTTGGATGTTAACATGGAGTAAGTATAAAAATGTACCACATTTTAGTAAACAGCTCCCCCCCCCCCCCCCCCCCCCAAGGTGTCTGTTTTTTTTTCTGGTAACATTATCATAGTCCGTAGAGCAATATGAATTCTTTCAATAACCTAGTTGTCTATTGTGTTAAGCTTTGAGAATTCAGAATTCTAACAGACGTATTGTACGTGGCTCTCTCTTAGGCCACTGAAAATTATGGAAAAGACAAGTGCATGACAAGACTACTGGACAGCGTGAGCTTCTATGTGCTACCTGTGTTCAACATTGATGGTTATGTCTGGAGCTGGAAAAAAGTATGTGTTTATCTAATTTGCATGTTTCACTCTATTACTTTACTATTTCACTATGTTTATATTACCAAGTTTTCAGCTCTCCATTGAAGATTGCATCTGTGCCTGGATATCTCTACTCTTCTGCTTGACGATTCTCACTGTGGCCTCCTCAACCCACAGCTACAGGCTTTAGCGGGATGGCCCTACTGAAGCAGTGTCATGGTTGTGCTAAACTGTTTTCACTTTATAGTAATGGACTTAACAGGTTTTAGCAGAAGGACTGTCCACCCTCACTTTTGGGAATTCTAAACAAAAGTCCTTAGTGAAGGAACTGAAGCAGTAAGCTTCCACTCAAAAGTTCAAAATAAAGTTAATAATGACTCTTCAGCTTCAATTATCCTTAACTTCAACAGTGGAGACCTTTACCTTAGTCCAAACAAGATGATGTCAGGATCCACTCAAATCCCTTTTCTTCCTGGCCTTCTTTCTAAGCTTGCCAGGATATTCCTTCCCCCTTCGGGGCTCAGTTTATTCAGGGGCAGCCCAGGGCTATCCTCTCTCATATCTTTCTCTCATTAACATTTACATTTCATTGTGCAGCTTACAGAATCAAACAAAAACATGCTTTTAAATATTACCCTCCCCAACAGTCTTGTTGGCAAAGCAAAAGAAAATTTCAAAAGCTTTGAAACTGATTGGCTTTCTCTGGTTACTAAGCAGTCAGCCTAAGCAGTTCTCCTCACTGGTATTAGAAGCTGCAGTTCTCTACCACTGTCTTCCTCACTAGCGCTGGCGTTTGCTTTTGATTATGACGGTGTAGTTGTCAACACAAACAAAAATCCCAAATCCAACACTCAAAACAAAAACGTTAAAGGTTTGCAGCAAACCTCTGTCCTTGGGGAGGTTTCACTGCCCTGCTCTAAAAATTCCATAGAGTCAAAGTCCTGGTCAATAGAGCTGGGAAACTCCAGCACTATTTCCATTTGTTCAGGGGCTGCTTGTTTCTCAAACTGATGCCACGGACTCTCCAGCTAGAGGTCATATCCCTCCTGTCTGGGGCTCTAGAGGTGAATTGCTGTTTTTCCTCCTCCTCCTCCTTATTTATTTATTTTATTTATTTATTGCATTTGTATCCCACATTTTCCCACCTATTTGCAGGCTCAATGTGGCTTACAAAGTTTTGTTATGACATTATCATTCCAGGATATCAGATACAGTTAGTAATTTGCAGAGATTGAGTAAGAGAAGAAAGAAGGAAGTGATTAGGGGGGTAAGTATAGAAGGTGGACTTTCATAGCTGGGTGGGTTGGTGAAGTGGATTAGTGAAGCTATGGGTTCTCTTTGTAGGCCTTGTTGAAGAAATATGTCTTCAGAGATTTGCGAAAGTTATTTATTTCATCAATTGATTTCAGGTCTGTAGGTAATGCATTCCATAGCTGCGTGCTCATATAAGAGAACGTGGTAGCATGCACCAGCTTGTATTTTAGTCCTTTACAGCTAGGGAAGTGCAAATTGAGAAATTTGCGGGATGTTCTTGTGGCGTTTCTGGGAGGTAGGTCCACGAGGTTTAGCATGTATATTGGGGCGTCTGCGTGAATAATTTTGTGTACAATCGTGCAGATCTTGAATGCAATGCATTCCTTAAGTGGGAGCCAGTGAAGTTTCTCTCTTAGGGGTTTTGCACTTTCATATTTAGTTTTTCCAAATATGAGTCTGGCGGCAGTATTCTGGGCTGTTTGGAGTTTTTTGATAGTCTGTTCTTTGCAGCCAGCATACAGTGTGTTGCAGTAGTCCAGATGGCTTATTACCATTGACTGTACCAGGGTACGGAAGATGTATCTCGGGAAGAAAGGTTTTACTCTTTTGAGTTTCCTCATGGTGTGGAACATCTTTTTCGTCGTGTTCTTCACGTGGGTATCGAGAGTGAGGTTTCGATCAATAGTAACTCCAAGAATTTTCAAGTTTTGTGAGACAGGAAGAGAACAGTATGGTGTGATTATGGTGGAGACGTTTTTTGTGTTATGTTGAGAGGTGAGTACAAGACGTGTGTTTTTTCTGCATTAAATTTTAGTTGGAATGCATCCGCCCAGGTGTGCATGATTTGGAGGCTTTGGTTGATCTCATTGGGAATTTCATTTACATCATGTTTGAACGGGATGTAAATTGTGACATCGTCTGCATATATGTAGGGATTGAGGTTTTGATTGGCTAGAAGTTTGGCTAAAGGTATCATCATTAGGTTAAATAAGGTTGACGTAATATGAGTAACATTGTCTCTACACTAGGTCTGTCATTCTCTCTCCCTTCCACCCCCTCACCCCCACCCTCAGTCCTTAAAGAGATGGCTCTCAGGAACTGTGAAGCTCTTTTTAAAATGGGAAGGAATTCTTTTTCCTTTTCACTGCTGTAGATTGTCTTTCTCTCAAGGCTACCCTTTGTCGGCCAACCAAAACTGCTACTGAAACTGTCTAAACACTTTCAGCCTAAACCGAGACTGTAAACTAAAGTTTGGTTGTGAGAATGTGAACCAATGAGGCCTACTGGGGATTATCAGAGTTTGCAGTTGGCAATCCTCTGGTAGTCCCACAGGAGATTATTACCCTCCAGTCCCAGGAACTGAAAGCACAAACTAGGAACTGGGATAGCCATTTTAACAAGTATTTCTCAATAAGCCTGGCAGGTTTAAGTTCCCAAGTCAATGCAAATATAGTTAAATATCCTCTTGAGACAGGAACTTTGTGAGAACATGTAAAAAAAACAAAATCATGATTACCAGCTTGTTATGCTTACCTAAACTGTGTACAAATAACAAGAGAAAGTAGCACTGAGATGTTTCCCATTATGTATTTATTATAAAACTGATTAAGGACAAGCATGATATAGATTCTTACTAAAATAGGGTAAAGGAGTCCAGACACTGTCTACCTTTGGACATTGCACCAGCCTAATGCACAATCCAGAATAAAAAAAACCATTGGTGTTACTGAATGTAAGGACTATATGATCTGAAAAATTACAATCAAGAGCAATGCGTTTCTCAAAGTATATTCTAATATATAAACTTAATTTCATTGTAATATCATTTTTTACTAAAACTGTAGGTAGATTGGTACTTGTGCTTGAAAATAATCACTGCAGGTTCCTTTCTTATAGAATCTAGCATCTGTACACCACAAGTTTGATTAAAACACCACATCTTAATCATACCCAACAGAGCCTGGATTTACCCAAATAGTATCCAAGCCAAAATATATATAATAATTTAAATAATGAAAGACCATATTTTACCTCTAAGCAAAATAGCCTCCATACCCATGGACCTCAGCTAATGAAAACTGCAACAAAAAGTCACAATGCTTTTACAATGGCTGACTTTGCGCCACATTTAGAGTGGCAGCTGATGTCATATCTCCGCAGAGAGGCTGATTCCTTAGGAGCTTATCACAAATTTATAGATTTAAATTGCTGATCAACTTTTATTTCAAAAGCTTTTATTTGGAGCACTCTATTTACCATATAAACTACTATGCAAGATTACAACTGAATTACTTGCAATCAAATTACACACAAAAAAAAGAATGTAAAGAGTAGCCCCCCCCCCCCCTTAAGGTAATCAGGGCAAGAGAGATCTCCAGTCACTCTTGCTCATGTCAGCTCTACACTCAAAATGGCTACCATGATCTCTGGAGGCAGTCTCATGAGATTGCCACTAGAGGACATGGCAGCCATTTTGAGAACAGAATCAGCATGGGCAGGAGTAACTGGGGATCACTCCTACCCCAATTACGCCCCTAGACTGCCAGAACTGTAAGATTGGCCTGAGGGGGCATCTATAGGTAGGTGGGGGAGGGGGAGAGGCAACTCCTGTTCAGAGGGGCAGGGAAGGGGAAGGAAGGGAGATAGACAGGATAAAGCACAAATTTTCTGCTTCCACCAAAAACACAGGTCAGTTTGGCTAAAACTGAAACCATGGCCATAGGCAGAAAAGGGATTTTGGACTAGTCTTGGCACTAAAACCAAAACTAAAATTTGGTCAACCTCTACTACCTGTTCCATTTCACAATATGCAGTGTAAAGTCTTTGTGGCAAACTTTGAGGTGTGTGTAAGGTATTGAAATTCACTAACTTTTATAGTTTTTTTTTTTTTTTACAGGATCGAATGTGGAGAAAAAATCGTTCAAACAATTCCAACAGTGAATGCATTGGTACTGACCTCAATAGGAACTTTGATGTTAAATGGGGCAGTAAGTATCAAGATGAAAAGGAAATCTGCTGAGCTTTGCTCTAGAAAACTCATTTTGAAAAATTATGTACAGTTGCAGTAACTTATAAGGAAACTGAGAAAGTAGGAATACATTTATCCCCTAATTCTATAAAAGTTGCCAAAAATTGCATGTGCAAATTTGGGAATTCACCTAATTTGTGTGTGCAATTTAATTGAATAGCAAGCCAATTAGTGCCAATAATTGTCTTTTTAACAAGCAATTATTAGCACTAATTAAATTTAATTGGACTTCATGCATGTAAGTTTAGGCACTGTGCCTAAATTTTACGTGCAATCCAAAAAAGGGGCGTGGAAATGGGAGGAGCATGTGTGAAACAGGGGCATTCCTAACATATGCACATTGTTATAGATTAAGGGAACTAAGTTAGATGCTTATACTTACACTACGTTTCAGTTGGTGCAAATGGCCATGCCTAAGGTTAAGCACAAGTCCCTAATGTAAGAGCTATTCTATAAACAACATCTAACTTTAAGAACGGCTTATAGAATAGTGCATTTATTGGCTCCGATTTTTTAGGTGCCGTATATAGAATCTAGCCCCATATATATATATATATATATATATATATATATATATATATATATATATATATATATATATATATGTATTATCTACTTGTATACAACGAAGACATTGCATGCCAATCTATCTCATGCATAATCAGTATGAAAATCCTGAAAACGAGACTGAGTTGTGGCCCTTGAGGACCAAATTTGGGGACTCCTCCTCTAAGCCAAGTTGGATTTCAAGTTCAGAGACTTAATGCAACAAAAGTAGGATTAGATCTGTCTACAAGGGTCGGCATGGATCAGGTGGAAATATTTATACTGTTACTATACTTCTTGCATTACAGAATTATGTCAATATATCACCAGGCTCTAGGCATCTCCCCAACTACTGTAATTCCACTCTTACCAGGATCCCTTCTAGTTGCCTTTTATCCTTCCAAATTACCTACAATTTAGTAGCCCACCTGCTTGTTCAATCTTCTCAGGTTTTCTCACAACACATCTCATTTTTGTCAGCATGCCTGGCTTCCTGTGTTTCACAGAACAGAGCACAAAATCCATATCACTGTCCTTTTCAGTCTACATGTTCCTGCCTCCTCATCTGAATGCTGTACTTGCTCTCATCTCCTTTCACTTCATTTCATTATATTTTTTCTTTATTGCCCGGCACCTCGAACAGATGATTAGTGGTAAATAAAAAAAATTACATTGAGGGACTCATTTTAAAAAGCACTTAGACTTACAAAGTTCCACAGATTACCACCTAACTTTGTAAGTCTAAGTTCTTTGAAAATATGCCTCCAAGGCTCTTATTTACTAAGATATACTAAAATTTTACAAAATTGATGTGAAATTAATGGCAATAGCAGCAAAAAACCTGAATTGGGGGACATTTGCAGCAATTTGGGAAAGGCAGCAATGCAATTAATGCAGAGATAAAGGGCCAGATTCTATATAAGGCACCTAAAAAATCCACATGGTAAACATTTCTGCCTGAGCGTATTCTATAAGTGGTGCCTAGATTTAGGTGCAGTATATAAAACTCGCTTAGTTGATATCATAGTGCCTAAAACTTATTCTCTTGCCTATTTACCTGTTATTTTGCATCTGTTTTTATAGTTCACTGTTCAGTATTTTTAATGACAATAATCCTTTTTTAGTTTATTGATTCTGCTTGTCTGGACTGACTAATGTGAGAGGGTAGGTAAAAGGGGATCTGGGAAGGCACGCAGAAGGGGGGTGCAGGCAGCTGGGGAACCCCAACGGGGCAGACTTCATATGCCCAACACCCACATTCAGAAAGCTGCGCTACCGGAGGCAGAGAGGTTGGCCGGGTTAAGGAAGAAGAGGAGGAACTACCAGTCCCAGAATCCCTCTCTTCCCCACCCGGCTGTGCAAGAATTAGGGGAGGAGATAGAAGATTGGGAAATGGTCTCTGAGGGAGGTGATGAGGGCCAGCTGGAGAAGTTGGGGGCAGGGGAAGTTGAAGAGGAGGATAAAATGGAGGTTACTGAAGAACTAGAGGAGGAACAGAAAAGCTGCTGTAAGAGGGTGGCTAGCTGTACCTTGGAGAGACTGGTGGAAGACCGGAGGAGAGAGGCTGAGGCACGGGGGAAATCTCTACTAAAGAGGAAACAGGTGCAGCCTGTGGGAGAGAAAGAGAGCTGGGCACAATTGAAACCCCAGCCTGAACCAGGTGGGAATAAAGCTGTGTAACCGTGCTGTAAGAAGGTGCAAGAAAGACTGTGTAAACTGTTTCATACTAAAAAGGTCTGGGCTGCAACCTACCAAGCTATTGGGTTTTTCCCTCTGATAATGTACTGTTCCCTAAGTGAAGTAATCTGAGCTAAAGTGAAGTTATATGGACTGTTTTTGAACCTGAACTTGACTGGGTTGAACCTGAATTGTGCTCTGGGCTGCTAGCCTAAACAGCCTGGAGTGAAGGGTGTTTTGTTGATTTGAAGCAAGAAAATAAAAGCTCTTACTTATAAAAATTGGGCTTTGAATGTGCCTCTGTGAAAGGAACGGAGGGAGGAGGAAGTCCTGGGAGTTCGCAGGGCCTGGAGCCAAGGCTCAGAGGGGCCAGATTGCTGTGGAGTGAAGGCAACAGTCATGTGGAGGAAGAGGCAGCTAAGTAGGGTCAAGCCTGGCTGGGCCCTGGATGGGCGACCCAGCTACACTAAGAATCCTGATGGTTTGTGTGTTGGGTTTGTGAGTGCTTTCTAGGAACTGTGGGACCATTGGGAGTGTGGCCCCAGTAACCTAGAAATCACCAGGGATAACTTGAGAGTCCACCCAGATGTGGTTGGGACCCAGTTGGTGGGAGGAGGGTGCTAGTGTAGAGCACATGCCCAGGTGCAGGTGGACATGAGATGTGCTGTGGATAGACATTAATAAGTGACCACAAGTTTAGCCCCAGGCGGATAGCTAGACATTTCATGACATGTATCAACATGCTTTCTAGGACATTCTTTTTCTCTAAACCTATTGCACATCTCCATAGATCTCTTCTCATATGTAACAGGATTGGACATTGTTCATTTATTTACCATTTTTTTAAGAGATTCACCCAAGGCAGTGTACAGTAGGTACAGTTTAACATAAAACTTACAATTTTGTTAACAGTATAACGACCAACTATAAACATAAATATAATAAATAAGGTAAACTTGAGAACAGCAAATTAAAACCTAATAGTAGGACAACCATGAAACAGTATCAAAAATATACACATTTAATTGAAATTCAAATAACAGATATAATATGATGTCAGCATAATACTTATGAAACTTCTAAAATGCACGTTCGAATAACATAGATATGATGGTAATGCTTTTCTACAATACAGCTTACCACAAAAACCCTGAAATTCCATAAATGGCATTTGAAATTACGCATGCAAATTTGGGCACACGCCCAATCTTTGTGTACAATTGAATTGAATAACAAGCCAATTGGCAGCAATAATTGGGTGCTAATAATCAACTATCAATGTTAATTGGCATTTATATAAATTTACACATGCATTTTTAGTCACAGGGATCCGCATGTACAATTTATGTGTGGCTCCAAAAAGGGGGCGTGGCCATGAGAGGGTCAGGGGCATTCCTACAATTTCTGTATACTGTTATAGAATAAGGGGGATCTGCGCCTAATTTAGATGTGAACATTTACACCAGGGTTTACTTGGTAGAAATCCTTGCGTCTAAAGTTAGGTGCCAATCCCGGTATTAAGCATATTCTATAAATGGTGCCTAACTTTCAATGCCATTTATACAATTGTACGTTGCGCATTTTTTTGCACTGATTTTTTGGTGCTATTTATAGAATTCAGTCCAAAATGTTATGTCAGTCTAGAGTGGAGGAGTAGCCCAGTGGGTAGCGCATTGCATTTTGATCCTGGGGAACTGGGTTTGATTCTTCATTACCCAAGGTACAAATAAGTATCTGTATACGCTATCCTGCTTATTTTTGAAGGAGAAGGGCGGCCATCTTCCGACACAAATCGGGAGATGGCCGCCCTTCTCCTAAAGGCGGCCAAATCGGTATAATCGAAAGCCGATTTTGGCCACCTTCAACTGCTTTCTGTCGCGGGGCCGGCCAAAGTTCAAGGGGGGCATGTCGGCAGTGTACCAAAGGCGGGATGGGGGCGTGGTTAACAGATGGGTGTCCTCGGTCAATAATGGAAAAAAGAAGGGCGTCCCTGACAAGCATTTGGCCGACTTTACTTGGTCCATTTATTTTCAGGACCAAGCCTCAAAAAGGTGCCCAAACTGATCAGATAACCACCGGAGGAAATCGGGGATCACCTCCCCGTACTCCCCCAATGGTCACCAACCCCCTCCCACCCTAAAAAAAAAATTAGAAACATTTTTTGCCAGCCTCTATGCCAGCCTCAAATGTCATACCCAGCTCCATGACAGCAGTATGCAGGTTCCTGGAGCAGTTTTAGTGGGTGCAGTGCACTTCAGGTAGGCGGACCCAGGCCCATCCCCCCCTACCTGTTACACTTGTGGTGGTAAATGTGAGCCCTCCAAGACCCACCCAAAACCCACTGTACCCACATGTAGGTGATTTGGGGGGCTCAGCACCCAAGGAAAGGGAGCTATGTACATGGGAACAATTAATGAAGTCCACTGCAGTGCCCCCTAGGGTGCCCGGTTGGTGTCCTGGCATGTCAGGGGGACCAGTGCACTACAAATGCTGGCTTCTCCCACAACCAAATGGTTTGGATTTGGCCGGGTTTGAGATGGCCTCATCGGTTTCCATTATCGGCGAAAACTGATGCCGGCCATCTCAAACCCGGCCATCTCTGACATTTGGCCGACCCCAACCGTATTATCGAAACGAAAGATGGCTGGCCATCTTGTTTCGATAATATGGTTCGGGACACCTCTTTACGGCACCGGCCTTAGAGATGGCCGCCCATATAGATGGCCGGCCCCGTTCGATTATGGCCCTCCATGTAAACCACTTTGAATGTAGTTGCAAAAACCACAAAAAGGCAGTATATGAAGTCCATTCTCTTCCCCTCCCCCCCCTTATTAATGGTAGGTTTATGCATTTAGAAAGGGACCATCAGAAAAAAAATCCATAGCCACATATACATACCTTACTATTAATAAAGAAAGATTGACAGAACATATATTATGCTGGTGCCTTATAAATTAGGCATCTTTTAGGAGTTTTCATATTAGCACTCAGTTATAAAATTTGCCTTGAAATACAAACATTTGAAAGGCTTGAAATGCCGTTGTATCGCTCCATGGTGCGACCGCACCTTGAGTATTGTGTTCAATTCTGGTCGCCGCATCTCAAGAAAGATATAGTAGAATTGGAAAAGGTGCAGCGAAGGGCGACTAAAATGATAGCGGGGATGGGACGACTTCCCTATGAAGAAAGACTATGGAGACTAGGGCTATTCAGCTTGGAGAAGAGACGGCTGAGGGGAGACATGATAGAGTTATATAAAATAATGAGTGAAGTGGAACAGGTGGATGTGAAGCGTCTGTTCACGCTTTCCAAAAATACTAGGACTAGGGAGCATGCGATTAAACTACAGTGTAGTAAATTTAAAACAAATCGGAGAAAATTTTTCTTCACCCAACGTGTAATTAAACTCTGGAATTCATTGCTGGAAAATGTGGTGAAGGCGGTTAGCTTAGCAGAGTTTAAAAAGGGGTTGGACGGTTTTCTAAAGGACAAGTCCATAAACCGCTACTAAACGGACTTGGAAAAATCCAAAATCCCAGGAATAACATGTATAGAATGTTTGTACGTTTGGGAAGCTTGCCATGTGCCCTTGGCCTGGATTGGCCGCTGTCGTGGACAAGATGCTGGGCTCGATGGACCCTTGGTCTTTTCCCAGTATGGCATTACTTATGTACTTATCTATGTACTTATGTACTTATGCTTTCTAGTGGAATTGACTGCATATGCAAATCTATTTCCAGCTATTGACAATTATGAAGACCCATGTTTTGATATCTACTGTGGACCTGCAGCAGAATCTGAAAAGGAGACAAAAGCTGTTACCGCCTTTATCCGTGAAAACCTTCAGACCCTCAAGGCATATCTGAGTTTCCATTCTTTTTCTCAGATGCTACTGTACCCTTATGGATACACAACTGATCTAGCCCCCAATCATAAAAAACTAGTAAGTACTGGAAAAATGTGTACTTTGCATGTATGTTCTTAGAATTGTTTATCAGACAAACATCTGATGTAAGTTTCTTGGCTATAAAACAAGGAAGGTTACTCATTAGTTTTTCCATAGTGTCTCTGTTTTTGAGAGCTTATAAGATGTAGTCCAAATTATGTTCCAGATATAGATCTATGGTATTTAAATGGTTTGGGAACTAGACAACAGGATGGTAGAGACTGGAATGTAAATAGTGACTGTCATGAGCAGATATGATTATTTTGTTTTGATTTTTTTTGTCTACCTGATTAAATATGTTTTGAAGTAAGCTATCCTGGGCTTTATTGGGAGAACAGGCTAAGGGCCCTGTTTACAAAGATAAAAATTAGTACGTGCTAACCATGTAGATGCCCATAATACTTCTATGAACGTCTACACGGTTAGCGCGTGCTAATTTTTTAACACGTGCTAAAAACACTGGCAAGCCTTTGTAAACAGGGCCCTAAATAACAGAATAAATAAGCATGTTGAAAGTATACAAGATTCAATAGATCAATGATTATATCAAGGAAAAAGAAACATTATCAGTCCACTAGCCATTGTGATCCAAATTGACCAAGATACCTGTTTCAGGTAACAAATATTTTTTTTTTTTGTGGGGGGGTGCCTGTCTGCAGCTCAGGACTCTTTCTTGAACTCAAATTTGGCTTCTAATGAGATTGCATATTTGAGAATAAGATATTGGATATTAGAGGAGAAATTAAAGGAAACATTATGACCATGAAATAGAATAAAGACCAGAAGGAAAGATAAGCAATAGCTTGGGGGGGGGGTTGTTTGTTTATCTCATTAATCAAAGTTATAGAGGGAAAGTATGACTAGTGAATGAGCCTCTGCTGGAGACTGCCTCACTAGCTGATGGAGTTTTCCATGCCCCATTGAACATGGAGATAATGAAACCATTGGGGATGTGATTCAGCAGAACTCAACCGAGTAGGAATGGCTCCTGTCCATATAAGTCCCGCTGATCAAGTCCACATCCAAATTTTCAGTGGAAGTTTCCAGTCAGACCACCTCAGCACTTTCTGTGAAGTGTCAGGGTGGTCCGGGGGCAGAGCTTGGGCAGAACCGGGAAGCATTATCCAGCTAGCATGTTCACACTAGCGCACGCAGATTGGATAACGCAGACTTAATGCGAGAGCACTTACCATTTCATAAACAGGCAGTAAGTGCTCCCTCATTAATATTTTTGTAGGTCTCAACAGTAATGAAAAAATTAACGCAAGACCTGCAAAAAAGAAAAAAAGCCCCATTTTTGGACCATTTTAAAAACAGACTTAGTTCACAGGAAAGTCCACATTAAAATGTGCCAAGCCTATTTTTTTACGCTTTTTAGTAAAGGGGTCCCTCTATAATCTCTGCATGAGAATTTATTGTTCAAGGGGCCCTTTTTGAAAGCAGCAGTAACCCCACTGTGGGCTTATCGCCCGCCAATCTGGAGCTGCTGCCGTCCTAATGCAGGCGTCGGTGGTACATCCACCCCAGCGAGTGACATTTCTGGCGCTAGCAGAAATATTCCAAAAATATTTTTGCAGATGCTAACCTGGCGGTAATCAGGAAGCACCAGAGCCCATACCACCACTTCAATGGGTAGCGGTAAGTGCTCCCTCCCCCACCCCTCCCTCCGCATGGCCATGCGGTAAGTGAAATCTTACCATATGAGCATTTCTTTTTTCAGCCTTTTTACCTGCTGCGGTAAAAAGGGTCTCAGTATGTGGCAAAAACAACCCCCACTGCTAGCACAGGGCCCCTTTTACTACAGCTTGGTAAAAGGACCCCCACATTAATGATATGTTTGTGTTTGCATGATCAGAGTTAAGGTCCAAGAAAACAGCAGGGTAACTGATCCACAAACTCCAAGATGGAAAGAAAACAAAGCAGATCAGTGCAGGTAACACAAGATTTAATGGGAAATAGTTAAATTAAAATATTTAGCCCGACACAGGCCGTGTTTTGCCCAAGTGGGCTGCATCAGGGGCTACTAGATATTCTTTTCCTGAAATGCACACAAATATATTCCACTTAAAAATCTATGTGTAGAACTTACATATGTAGAGAACTGTATCAGAGACAACTCGAAAGGATGTGTCCCGCCGAAGCTGTAAACCACACCGTGTGCATTTCGGAAAAGAATATCTAGTACCCCTGATGCAGCCCAGTTGGGCGAAACACGGCCTGTGTCGGGCTTAATATTTTAATTTAACTATTTCCCATTAAATCTTGTGTTATCTGCACTGATATGCTTTGTTTTCTTTCCATGATCAGAGTTAAGTGCACATAGGGCCCCTTTTACTAAGCTACGTAAGCATCTACGCGTGCCCAACGTGCGCCAAAATGAACTTACCGCCCGACTACCACGTACCTCTTTCAGTAATTTCAAATTTGGTGCATGTCCGCTATGCTCATCTGAAAAATATTGTTTTATTTTCAGACACGCGAAGCAGACACGCGCCAAGTGGCATCTGGCGTATGTATGTCCTTACTGTGCAGATTCTTTACCGCTAGGTCTATGGCTAGTGGTAAGGTCAGACACCCAAAATGGACGCACGGCAATTCTGATTTTGCCACACGTCCATTTTCGTCAAAAAGTTTTTAAAATCCATTTTTGGTACGTGTGCTGAAAAATATTTCTGTGCACACCCAAAACCTGCACCTACACTACCGCAAGCCACTTTTTACCGCAGCTTAGTAAAAGGACCCCATAGTAAATAGGACCCATAGAGATTGGGCTTGTGTAATTAATGTGCATTAAAATTAAATTAAAGCATGCTAAAACACATTAATAAACAGAACCCTTAATTGGTGTCAGTACATAAACTTTTCTTCCTATATTTTTAAGATGTTTTATAGATCTTGTCATAAACCATTATGTGTAGTTATTATGGGAATGGTAAAATGAAATTAAACTCCAGAACACAAGGAAACTAGGTACAGGAGCGATCACATTTATGAAAGTAAAAGTAGCACATGTATGATGAATAGATTTCCTCATTTCAGTGTTCCTGTTTCTTGTTTTTCTACCAGGATAAAATGGCACAGAATGCAGTGAATGCTTTAACGAGCCTGTACAATACCACGTATATATATGGTCCAATCGCCTCAACAATTTGTATGTTTTATTTTTATTTTTTTATTATAAAAAGGGTTTATTATTTTAACTACAAAATACAATAAAATGCAACAAGCACATCACAGAAGTTGCATCCTGCAAAAAAAAAAAAGCTAATACATATTCTAAAGCTATAACGCCCTCATTTTTATTTGCCTTTATTTTTCTTTTATTGCAAAGATATACAACTTCTAATATCCCAATTGCAAACTATTAACTTTCACACAGTCTCCTATTAAGAGGTAAAAAAAAACTTCAGATACCTGGTGCGTATTCTCTATGTTTTGAACAGCACTGCTCCGCTCTGCTGCTGGTTCATTCGTTAACCTATGCGGTTTCAGGTGGGCATCCTCATTAGTCAAAAATTCTCTTATGTTGCTAACATGCATACATTTTATACTTTTACTAGTGAAAAAGACCCGCTTCTGACACAAATGAAACAGGCGCTAGCAAGGTTTTCCTCGGAGTGTGTCTGTTTGAGAGAGTGTATGTGAGAGTGACTGTGTGTGAGAGAGAGAGTGAATGTGCGAGTGTGTGTGAGAGAGAGTGAGTCTGGGTGCGAGTGTATCTGTGAGAGAGAGAGTGTGTGTGTGAGAATGAGAGTGTGTGTGTGAGAATGAGAGTGTGTGCAAGTGCGTATGTGAGACACAGTGTGAGAGAGAGAAAATGTGTTTCACACAGATACAGTGTGTGCGAGAGAGAGAGAGTGTGTGTGAGACACAGACTCTCTGTGAGACTGAGTGTATGAGACCAAGAGAGTGTGTGAGTGACTATGTGACACATAGAGAGTGAATGTGATACAGTGTGAGACATAGAGTGTGTGAGAGACACGGTGTGTGTGAGAGTGAGAAAGAGAAAGACATTGACTATGAGAGACAGAGAGTGTGTAAGAGAGAGTGTGTGTGTGACAGAGATATCTCCCCCCCCCCCCTCTCTGGTGTCAGCCCCCACCCCCCCCCCCCTCTCTCTCTCTGGTGTCTGAGCATTACTGTGCAGGACGCTGAGCTCTGGCTGTGCTTCAAGGAACTGACCAATCCTATTTAATAGAATGAACCTCCAACATTCTGAAGCTGAGAAACCTCGTGTGGTTGGTCACTTCTGCTTGTGACGAACCCGGAAGTACGTGATGTCAATTCAGGAGATGGATACAGAGAGCAGGAATGCCTCAGCCATGCAGTCAGCTTCAGAATGTTGGAGGTGCATTTTATTATATAGGATGCAGTTGTTAGCACTTATCTTTGTTAGGGCATTTTCTAGTAGGTTCGCTCTACAGCGAGCTCCTGTTTCGCATTCGCTTCGTTAGAAGCCAAACCTCCACTATTGGTGCCCTAAAAACAAAAGAAAGTATTTATCCTACTGTGTTTATATATCTTAATTATAATGTACTCACTTTGTCTTTTATTCCTTACTGCCTTTACCTTTCATAGCTTTCGCAACTTGTTGCTCCTTACTGCTTCGGCATTTTTTTAAATGGCGCCTGTCAGCTGTTTTTTAACATGTAGGATGCCCAAGTTTTTATCCAATCACCTTCTCTTTCTGCTTTTAAAGTATAGATAAGTTGCATGATTTCAGCAAGTACAAATGTGCGGTTATTGATCACATCCCCTCATCAATACGAGGGGGCGATAGGGATAGAAAATTAATACAAAAAGAACAAAGATGATACATTGACTAGGGTCTTTAAACCCAGGAGGATTACACAATAGAGTAGAATGGAAGGCATTTTTATGATAGTTAAGGGAAGAGGAAGGGCCTTAATTCTGAAATAAGTAGGAGTCCCCTTTAAAAGCAGAAAGAGAAGGTGATTGGATAAAAACTTGGGTGTCCTGCATGTTAAAAACAGCTGACAGGCGCCATTTTTTTTTTTAATGCCGTAGCAGTAAGGAGCAACAAGTTGCGAAAGCTACGAAAGGTAAAGGCAGTAAGGAATAAAAGACAAAGTGAGTACATGATAATTAAGATATATAAACACAGTAGGATAAATACTTTCTTTTGTTTTTAGGGCACCAATAGTGGAGGTTCGACTCCTAACGAAGCGAATGCGAAACAGGAGCTCGCTGTAGAGCGAACCTACTAGAAAATGCCCTAACAAAGATAAGTGCTAACAACTGCATAAAAGTAAAAAATATATGCATGTTAGCAACATAAGAGGATTTTTGACTAATGAGGATGCCCGCCTGAAACCGCATAGGTAAACGAATGAACCAGCGGCAGAGCGGAGCGGTGCTGTTCAAAACATAGAGAATACGCACCGGGTATCTGAAGTCTTTTTACCTCTTAATAGGAGACTGTGTGAAAGTTAATAGTTTGCAATTGGGATATTAGATTTTGAATTCAAACAGCAAACACTGGGTGAATTGAATTAAAGATATACAACTACAATTTTAGTTCCCAATAGAATGTATTTTTGTAACATGAGATAGAAACTCATGAGGTTAATCCTCATCGTGTCTTGTATGTGGATGTTTCAGTAGATGATATTTGTACATGCCATATAGGAGATGAGTAGAAATCACATCTTATCTTCAGCAATAAATGAATGCATTCAGAGGAACAGATTTAAGTGGTTATTGTAGAAGCTCTAGTCATGATTTATATGGGTAAACCCAATCACCACTCTTAGGGCCTCTTTTACAAAGCTGTGCTGCCGATTCTCGGTGTGGCAAATGAGAGGAAACTCATTCAATTCCTATGGGCTTCCTCTTATTTGTCACGCGGGAATCACTAGTGCGCCTATGTAAAAGAAGCCCTTAAGAAACAACAGATCAATAATCAACATAGCTCCCAGGCTCCATCAGGTGGTGCCAGCACTGAAGCAGAAAAAAGGAGAAAAAGATGGGTACCAGCATCAACACTCTGTGCATGTCATGGGGGAAGAATGTCTTAAGCTTTTTGGTAAGAGAGTGCCTAGTCCTGCCTGGAGACATAGAGGGGCATAATCGAAAGGTACGCCCAAGTTTTGCTGAGGACGTCCTCGTAAAACATCCCGATGGAGAGGCGGGGTAACCCGTATTATCGAAACAAGATGGATGTCCATCTTTCGTTTCGATAATACAGTCGGGGATGACCATATCTTGAAATTTAGGTCGTCCTTAGAGATGGTCGTCCCTAGACTTGGTCGTTTCTGATTTTCGGTGATAATGGAAACCAAGGACGCCCATCTCAGAAACGACCAAATGCAAGCCCTTTGGTCATGGAAAGAGCCAGCATTCGTAGTGCACTGGTCCCTCTGGCATGCCAGGACACCAACCAGGCACCCTAGGGGGCACTGCAGTGGACTTCACAAATTGCTCCCAGGTACATAGCTCCCTTACCTTGTGTGCTGAGCCCCCCAAAACCCACTACCCACCACTGTACACCACTACCATAGCCCTTACGGATGAAGGGGGCACCTAGATGTGGGTACAGTGGGTTTGTGGTGGGTTTTGGAGGGCTCATATTTACCACCACAAGTGTAACGTGGGGGGAGGATGGGCCTGGGTCCGCCTGCCTGAAGTGCACTCTGCATCCACTAAAACTGCTCCAGGGACCTACATACTGCTGGACCTGAGTATGACATTTGAGGCTGGCATAGAGGCTGGCACAAAATGGTTTTAAAGATTTTTTTGAGGGTGGGAGGGGGTTAGTGACCACTGGGGGAGTAAGGGAGGTCATCCCTGATTCTTTCCGGTAGTCATCTTGTCATTTCAGGCACCTTTTTATGCCTTGGTCATAAGAAAAACAGGACCAGGTAAAGTCATCCAAGTGCTCGTCAGGGACGCCCTTTTTTTTCCATTATGGATCGAGGACGTCCATGTGTTAGGCATGCCCAAGTCCCGCCTTCACTACGCCTCCGACACGTGCCTGGGAACTTTGGCTATCCCTGCAATAAAAAGCAGTTGGGGTTGTCCAAAATCGGCTTTTGATTATACCGATTTGGGCGACCCTGTGAGAAGGACACCCATCTTCCGATTTGTGTCGAAAGATGGGCGTCCTTCTCTTTCGAAAATGAGCCTGATAGTAAAAGAAAACTTGGAGATGGGGAAATGGCTTTAAGAATGACTTCTAGGGGGAAATTAGGAGAAATATTAGCTGCTAGGCATGGAAGGGGACTGAGAGAGAGAGAGAATGTGACCACTGGAGATATATTAAGAGGGAGAGCAATTCATGAGCATGAGGTGGGACCAAAGAGAGAGAGTGAAAAAGGCTCTTGGAGAGGAGAAGGTAATTTACATGAATGGTCTGATTTATGACAAGGTGGAACCTTGCACAAAGAAAAACATTCATGAAATAGCTCCTCTATTTTGAAATACTGCAGACCTGTGCTTTAGCAAGGCAATATGCAGAGAAGAAACACTGCTTTGAAGAGATGCAATTTCTGGTTTTGGAGATGGCAGCTCCCAGGGTCCATAAAGGAAATCATAAAAGCATCATGGACATAATGGGTGGCAGTTGTCAAGCAGACAGAACTGAACCAATTAGCCATTATCATTTCCTTAGATCTTAGTGTTGTCTTCAACTTTGTTATGTTTCATTTCCCTTGAGTTATTTATCATCGTTTGGTATCAAGGATACTGTATTTGTCTGGTTCTCCTCCTATTTTCAAAGTCATAGCTTTACAGTAAAAATTGTCAATTTTTGATCCAAAACATTTCCTTTATCCTTTGGTGTTCCTCAAGGTACTATTCTTGCACCTACCCTTTTTAACCTATTTCTAACACCCCTGGTCAGAGTCTGGGATTTAGTGACTATGGGGCTCATTTCTGAATCAGAAAAATGTCCAAATCATGGCACACAAAATGGCAGATGAATGTTTTTCTTACAAAAACATCCAAATTGCTATTTTTGAAACACATTTTTAGACATTTTTCTATGTAGTTCATCTGCAGTGCATCCAAATCACAAGGGGGCATGTCAGGGGCATGTTGGAGGTGAGATTTTGGTGTTCCTAACATTTGGACATTTTTCTGCCATTATGGAACAAAGCAAAAACTTCCAAGATTAAAACCTAGACATTTTGAGCTAGACCTGTTTTAATAACAACTAACTCATAAAAAGGTGTCCCAAATGACCACATGACCAGATTAGGGCATGACCCCCCCCCCCCCCCTTACTCCTCCAGTGGTCACTGAACCCCTCCCACCCACCCCCAAAGATGTAAAAGAAACAGTACATACCAAGTTCTATGACAGCTTCAGAAGTTATGGCAAGCCATATTAGAACAGAAAACAAGTCCCTGGAGTAGCCTAGTGGTCAGTGCAGTGCATGGTAGAGAAAGGGATCCAGGCCCATATCCTACTCTGTTACATTTGTAGTGGAAAGTGTGAGCCCTTCAAAATCCAGCAAAAATCTACTGTGCTCACATATAGGTGACACGTGCAGGCATAAGGGCTATTGTAGTGGTGTACAATTGGGTACAGTGGGGTTTTGGTGGTTTTTGGAGGGCTCACCACACAATTTAAGGGGGTAATGGTGAGATGTGTGCCTGGGACCTTTTATGTGAAGTCCACTGCAGTGACCCCTAGGGTACCCCACTTCTTTGCTGGGATGTCTATGTGGCCAGTCTACTAAGAATGCTGGCTCCTTCAACATCTCAATGGCTTGATTTTGTGCGTTTTTCACTTGGACTTTTTTTTTTAACGGTCCAAAAAGATAGACATCTAGCCAATGGCCATTTTCAAAAAAAAAAATAGACCTTTTCAGGTTTGAAAATGGCCATGTTCGCTATTGGATTTTTGGACATATTCCGCAAAAAGTCCAAAATCTGATTTGGACATCATATCAACAATGCCCCTCCACATTTTTGTAATGCACTATACATTCGTCAAATCACAGAGAGTTTGCACCAACTATAACTAATTCAGAATGCTGCAGTATGACTGATAGAGGACTGCAAGTGGCATGACATTACATCATTCCTGCAAAAACTACACTGGTTGCCAGTACTTTACAGTGCCAAATTTAAAACTCTTTGATTTTCAGTGTTCTTAGACAAAATGGGCCAGAGTACCTAAAGAACAAGTTAGTGCTCTATTCATATTCAAGGCCTCTAAGTTCCTCTCAAGGAGCATCGCTATCTGTACCCTCATCAAAAGAAATTGTATGATATGTTAACTGCCAGCAAACCTTCTCAGGAATAGCCCCCATATTCTGAAGTTCACTCCCAGAGGGGCTATGCCAAACTCAAGACTATCTCTACTTCAGGAAGCAGGTGAAAGCCTGCTTCTCCCAAGCATGCGGCAACTGACTATTATCCATTCACTCTGCATCTGGACTAACTTGCTGCACACCCTCCTCATATATTATACAACTGTACATATAGAGGGTCTTTTACTAAAGCTTAGCTCAAGTTATCTGCAGCAGGGCCCTTTGGAATAAAATGGGCCCTGCTGCTGATAACTTGAGCTAAGCTTTAGTAAAAGACCCCCATAATTTGCCCTGCGTTGCCTCTGGTTAGTACCTATAGGTCCCTTGTCATAAAGTTTGAAATATAGCAACCTGCCACTCAAGCCAATGCTACAGAAGAAAAAAACTCCCCAGGAAGGTCAGAGCACATATTGTTATGTCATCAAGTAGTTTTAAAGGTGCCCTGCCATTGGTCATTAATCATAACTATATGCAAATTCTGTAGTAAAGAAAAAAAACAGGCATCATGAAATGTTCATGCATCTCTATGCTTATGCATCCATCTATTTAACCAAACCATTCTAAGATTTATCCATAAATCATTATTTATTGCAGATCCTTGTTCTGGTACTTCACTCGACTGGGCTTATGAAGAGGGTATGAAATATTCTTTTGCCTTTGAACTCCGAGACACAGGCGAATATGATTTTCTTCTTCCTGAAACCTTAATCCAACCAACCTGTGAAGAGACTATGCTGGCAGTAAAAAGCATTTCCAATTTCATTCTTAACTATTTTCCTGAATAGTCTGCCACCTCTACAAAGGCCTATTTGTTTAAAATGATCAGTGTATTTTATTTTCATCTGATGTAATTTTTTGAAAGACAAAATATCAAGTTTTAATATAGACCCTTGTTTTAGGCTATGACCAACTGTAGCCCAACCAATATTCAACCACTAAGCTACAAGTTTTTATTGTATACGGGACCTTTCCTACTCCCTCCCATCAAATGTTTGTCCAATAAAAAAAACGGTATCATTTTATCTTCTTTTTTTTCTTTTATTTCCAATTATTGCTTAAAAAAAACACCCTTTAAATAACTACTGAATTAGGTTCAGAGATTTGCTCACATACACTTTTCAGTATCCATAGATGCACCCCAAGTTACTGAGGGGTCCATTTATAAAGATGCGCTAGCGTTTTTAGCGTGCGCTATAAATAAGCATGTGCTAAATGCTAAAGATGCTCATATATTCCTATGGGTGTCTCTTGCACTATAAATAAGCGTGTCCTAAACGCTAAAGATATATGGATGTCATTAGTACGCACTAAAAACGCTAAGGTGCCTTTGTAAAAGATTCCCTGAGCTCACTAAAGGGTCCTTTTACTAAGGTGCAGTGAAAAATGACCTGTGGTAGTGTAAACGCATGTTTTGGGCATGCGCAAAATCATTTTTCAGTGCACCTGAAAAAATGTCTTTTTTATTTTTGCCAAAATTGGACGTGCGGCAAAATGAAAATTGTCGCGTGTCCATTTTGGGTATGAGACCTTACCACCAGCCATTAACCTAGTGGTAAAGTCTCATGCGGTAACTGGGCAGTAATGACCTACGCATGCCAAAAGCCACTTGGCGCTCGTAGCTGACGTGTGCCAGAAAATAAAATATATTTTTCTGGTGCGCATAGCAGACTCACGCCAAAAATGAAATTACCACAAGGGCCACAATGATAGCCATGTGGTAACTCCATTTTGGCACGCATTGGGCGTGTGTAGACGCTTACGCGGATTAGTACGAGGACCCCTAACTTTCCAGTAGTGGGATACACAGCTAAGTAGCGAAAGACTGAAAACAGATCTGGTCGCAAGGACAACCTCACTGCATATGCGTGTAGTACATAGATTTCATTTAGGAAGCTTGTTTACCCTGAAAACTAGACTCATTTATGGTCCTTCATGACTGGAGTTGTATACACTTGATTTAAAGTATCTGCTATGGAATAAATACTGGATTCAAAATATGTTGAACGTTCCTTTAATAGGTACTGCAGCACAAATTATATATTACTCCTGATATTTTGTTCGTATTACTTACCTGTGTAAGACAGCTTCATGTCTTCTATAAACTAATAAACTGTATTAACGTGAAATGTCTTCTTTTGAATAAACTGCTAAAAATTAAATCATGTCTTAAAATCCTTTGGGCATTTTGCAAAGTTGACACCTAGCAATGATTCAGACGTATTTCCTCTAATTAACGAAAATTCAAAACACCTGTGAGTGCCACATCTGTGCCATTACAGTGACTGTACCACATGTGTCTATATATAAATAGATTTTGCTTTATCTCCTTTTTATGTTTCAACCTCTTCTTTCTAATATAAAACTCAAATTCTTGGAATATTTAAAATGCTATACCTTTTAAAATAATTCTAGGATAGAATTCAAAAGAGCAAGGACTGATGGCATTAACTACAATGGATAACATTTGCAGGCATAAAGGCAAATTTTACATGGGACACAGATATCGAAATGTAGATATCCAGGAAGCGTTTGTCCCTCTAAGCTGAGCAGGAGTCCTCCAACTACATTACTGTCAGTGGGTAGTGATGCTTCAATATTGTGATTTCAATTGCTAGGAACAGGCAGGTTCCCTGGAGTCCTGCAGAGCTTTTCTGTCCCTCATTATTGAAAATGTGATTGTGAAACAGCACCTCCCACTGGCAGGACTGTAGGAGAAGGACTCCCGCTTAGAGAGAACAGTGACAGGAAGGGATGTGCTCAAGTCCAGCAATATTTTACAAAAAGCTTTCTCAAGCATGGAGCCTTTGTAAAATGCATATAAGGATGTATAGGAGTGTACATGTTGCACTCCTATACATCCTATAGGAGTGGAGGAGTGGCCTAGTGGTTAGTGGTTAGTGCAGTGGACTTTGATCCTGGGGAACTGAGTTCAATTCCCACTGCAGCGCCTTGTGACTCTGGGCAAGTCACTTAACCCTTCATTGCCCCTGGTACAAAATAAGTGCCTGAATATATGTAAACCACTTTGAATGCAGTTGCAAAAACCTCAGAAAGGCGATGTATCAAGTCCCATTTCCTCCCTTTATTGGCATGTATAGTGGGAGCAACTATCTTCTAAATTTACAGGTGCAGAAAAAGAGCAGCAGCAACTCAGAGTACTATTGAAAGGTATTTATCTGACAGTATTCAATATTAAGTTTTGGGTGAACTTCCAGGATAAAGCAATCCAAGGGCCTCTTTTATCGAGCCATGCTAGTGGTTTCCACATGGCAATGCCGACAAGGCCCATTCAAAGTGAATGAGCTTTGTCGGCATTAATATTGGGCAGCTTGATAAAAAAAAGACCCCAAATAAATAAATGAAATGAAGAAAAGAAATGTAGAGAATTGTCTGGGTTTTTTTTTAAAGTGGACTTAGTGCATCTTTACATAGAAACATAGAAACAGGGTCTTTCCTGCATGCTCAAGCCATTTTTACCACAGCCGGAAAATGGCTAATTTCCATGTATAATTTTGTCATTAACATGTAGCCATTAGCAAAGATTAGCACATGATATTATTATTATTTCTTACATTTGTATCTCACATTTCCCACCTTTTTGCAGGCTCAATGTGGCTTACATATTACCGTTAACGGCGTTAGCCGATTCCGGTCTGAACAAATACATGGTATGAATGAATACAAAGTGGTATTGTGGTAGAATGAGGTACATGTATGGTAGGTACAATTGGGGGGAACTTAGAGAGGGAAAGGGGGAAGGTGAGTCAGGTAGTGTCCGTTACGGTCTTTGGTTACATTGTGTCCAGGTATTTTTATGTTGGGTCGGTGGGGTATGCTCTTCTGAACAGGTCTGTCTTTAGTGCTTTCCGAAAATTTAGGTGGTCAAGCATAGTTTTTACTGTTTTTGGCAATGCGTTCCATAGTTTGTTTGTTTATTTATTACATTTGTACCCTGCGCTTTCCCACTCAAAGCAGGCTCAATGCGGCTTACATAGTAATTGGCATTACAAAGTATTGGTGGAGAGAAATAAGTTGAGTATTATCGGAGTAATAAAAGAAATAAGAATGAAAAAATGCAGGGATGAGGGGAGTAGGAGAAGTATGAGCAAGGGTAAGTGAACAATTGGAGGGGTAGATGAGGCGGAGGGGAATGGGCAAGAGTGAAGGGAGTAGGAGAGGTGTGAGTAAGGGTAGGTGAGCATTGGGGGAGTGGTCGATGAGGCGAAAGGGGATAGAACAAGGGATAAACAGGGGAAAATGTGGCGGCAGATGTAGTCTAGGTCATTGTCATTGTCTCCTGGATATGTGATGAATAGATGGGTGTGTGGGAATTAATCTGGATCGTTTGGGTTGGCTTGCCTGAACAGATGGGTTTTTAGTGATTTCCGAAAGGGCAGATGGTCACTGAGTGATCGGATTGGTCTGGGGAGGGCATTCCAGAGTTGGCTGCCTAAGAAGAAGAAGTTGGATCCATAATAGGTTTTGTACTTGAGTCCTTTGCAATTGGGGTAGTGTAGGTTGAGGTAAGTTTGTGAGGTTGTAGACATGTTCCTGGTGGGGAGGTCGATCAGGTCGAGCATATAGCCTGGAGATTCACCGTGGATAATCTTGTGGATTAGTGTGTGGACTTTGAAATTGATTCGTTCTTTGATAGGGAGCCAATGAAGTTTTTTTCGTAGAGGTGTTGCACTTTCAAATCGTGGTTTGCCAAAAATGAGTCTAGCTGCTGTATTTTGGGCAGTCTGAAGCTTTTTCAGGTAGTTGTGCACTTAGGTAGGAAAAGCTGGATGCATAGGTGGATTTGTATTTGAGTCCTTTGCTGCTTGGGTAGTGGAGGTTTAGGTATGATCGTGCAGATTTTGTGGTTTTTCTGGTTGGCAGGTCGATGAGGTCTGTCATGTATCCTGGTGCCTCGCCATTAATAATTTTATGAACAGTCGTGCAGATTTTGAAAGTGAAACGTTCGTTGATTGGTAGCCAATGCAATTTTTCTCGAAGTGGTTTGACGCTGTCAAAACGCGTTTTTCCAAACATGAGCACTTACCAATGCCAATTTTGTAGGCAGTAAGGGGTCACGCGCTCATCCTGTGCTAATCTGTAATGTAGCTGCACTAACTGATCAGCGCAAAAGCACCCACTCTCCGCCCCCACCCCCCCAACATGCTCCCTCTGCAGAGAAAATTGTAAAACATTTTAGCATGTGGTTTGCGATCACAGATCTCAAAGTTACCTCAGGATACCTGAGCGTCCCACAGGAAGCCATTTTAAGCCATGGTAAGTATGTACTAGCACCACAGATTTGTCAAAGGAGCCATAAGGTTCCTTAAGGTTCTGATTTTAAAGTAAAATTTCTATAAAAATATGAAAATCGGAAAGTTTGCCATCTTTGGGGACCTTTTACTAAGCAGTGGCAGGGCTAATGCGTGGGTAATGCACGCCAAATCGACACTACTGCTGGGTAATGCGGGTGGCTGGTTGTAATTTTAAAGGTGGTGAGCGTTGTTTTCCGTGGTAGAACATATTTTTCTATTTTCTACCGCAGGGAGTGTTCCCAGAGGTAATCAGTAGCGTGGCCACATTGGCATGTGCTGCATGATTACCATGTGAGTAGCATGTGAGCCCTTACCGCTAGGTCAATGGGTGGCAGTAAGGGCTCAGGCAGTAAATAGCCATGTGCTACTTTTAATTTTAGCACACTGCCCCATTGAAAAGAAGCCTTTTTTCCCAGACATGGTAAAAAATGACCCAGTGTGCACCAATTTCATGAGTCCAAACTACAGCAGGCCACTTTTTATCGCAGCTTAGTAAACGGCCCCTTTACTTTCTCTTTAATTTAAAATAAACAATTCTGATGTTAATTTACAAAAAAAACAATAAAATTCAATATATTCCAAATGTGCAAAGGCAAAAAGGGCCATGAACTACGCCTAAAGCTCTGCGTAAATTTACATGCAGTATTTAGAATACACTTAGGTGTAATTGCCTAACTTGCGTTAATTTTAGGATTCTATATAGTGCGCATAGATTTAGGCACTGAAATCAGCACGGATTCTATAACACCACGCATAACTTAATTGGCTTAACAAGCTAATGAGCATTGATAACAGCACTTAACAAACAATAACGAGCACTAATTGGCACAGATTAGATTTTAGGCACACAACTCACTAAGAGGCATATTTTCAAAGCACTTTGGGAGGCTAAGTTCCATAGGTTTCTATGGAACTTTGGGAGGCTAAGTGCTTTGAAAATGAGCCTGTAAGCGTATTCTGTAATGATGTGCGCCGAACTTCTAATGCACGCAGGCAAAAGGGGTGTGGTTAAAGGTGGAGAAATGGGCATTTCATGGGCGTTCTAAAATTTAGGCACCTAGTTATAGAATATGGCCCAGCGCGGCTAAATCTACGCACCAGGATTTACACCATGTTTTAGTTGGCGTAAATGGATGCACGCAGATTTAGGCAATGAAATATCAACTAAGCTTATTTTACAACTGCTGCCTAAATCTAGGTGCCACAGGGGCGTAGTTACATGGGGCCACGGGGGCCTGGGCCCCTGTAGATTTGGCCCTGGACCCCCCTGCCAACTACCCTCTCGACCCCCCCCCCACCACCACCACCAACCCGCCGTCAACCCACCGTCACCGTCTGCTACCTTTGCTGGCAGGGGACGGTGACAGCAGAGGAGGGTTGTCGGCAGGAGGAGGGGAGGGGGGTCGAGAGGGTTGTCGGCGGGGGGGTCAAAGTTGGTGGTGGTGGCGGCAGGGGGGGGGGTCAGCAATGGCGGGGAGGTCAGTGGTGCCGGGGGGGGGCAAAATGTGCCCCCTCACCTCGGGCTCTGGACCCCCCTCCCACCAAAGTCTGGCTACGCCCCTGAGGTGCCAATTATAGAATTTCAGTACCAATTTTTTAGGCGCTATATATAGAGCCTCCTCTTATATGGGTAACTTAGGTTAGCAAAGAAGCTGTCCTAAGTGTTATCCAGATAACCTACAGTATTCAGATAGAAGCTGAATATCATCAGTATCAAAATAGTGCAAACAACACATGCTATATTCAGATATTCTGCAGCAGCCACTATCCAGATATTGTCACTGACTATCCAGATATTTTTGCCCACATCAGCCAGCAATTTTTTTTTTAATTGCTGAACACTGCAGGCTTGATATTGGGAGGATAATTGAAGCAAAAAAAAAAACTGCATCAAAAATCTAACACTGAGGGACCCTTTTACTAAGCCACGTAGGCACCTACGCTCACCCAACGCATGCCAATTTGGAGTTACCGCCCAGCTACCGCGTGACCCTTGCGGTAATTTCATTTTTGATGCACATCCACTATGCGTGTCCGAAATATCATTTTTATTTTCTGACACGCGTCAGCTACACGCATCAAGTGGCATTCTACGTGTGTAGGTCATTTCTGCCCTGTTAATGCGTGAGACCCTACTGCTAAGTCAATGGCTGGCGGTAAGGTCTCAGACCCAAAATGGACGCGCACCAATTTTTATTTTGCCGCACGTCCATTTTTGGCAAAACTTTTATAGAGGCATTTTTTTACAGGCGCACTGAAAAATGGATCTGCGTGTGCCCAAAACCCACGCCTACATTATCGTAGGCCATTTTTCAGCACACTTTATTAAAAGGACCCCTGAGTTTTATACAGTCTGGTTGAGAGGTAAAAGTTTCAAAATATTCTATTTTGGGCACTGTGAGAGAATCTAGTGAAACTCAAAAGCAGCTAAGGTCAGCGACAGTATCCTACATGTCTTTTCTGCAATGTAAGATCAAATCAGAAAAGTGTGTGATATCTCATTCGGAATGGTTTCCAGTATTTGATAAGGCAGCTGGTCAAACTGTATACTTATCACTTTCAACATATTGTTCTTTGATTTTAGATATTAGCCCTAATGCTTCTTAGCCTGATAACTTTCATCATCACCCAGATCATAAAAATCCGTACTGGCAAAAGACCAGAGGTCAACCAAACCTCAATTGCTCATCTTCAATTGCAGCTTAATTTATATGTTATTTGTTTTCATTTTTCATATTCATCACAATTAGATTAAGGTAGTGGTTCCCAACCCTGTCCTGTGGGGGGGGCCCCAATCAGTCAGGTTTTCAGGATATCCACAATGATTATACATGAGAGATATTTGCATGCACTGCCTCCATTGCGTGCAAATCTCTTTCATGCATACTCATTGTAGATTTCCTGCAAATTTGACTGGTGGGGAGCCCCCAGGACAGGTTTGAGAACCACTGGATTAAGGATCAAGCCTTAGCAGAATTGAGTTTAACACTGAGAAAATAGTCTTCAAGGGGGTAATTTTTAGAATGAATTTTTTACAGGCATACAAGTACATACTATAAGAAGGTGCGTACTTGTAGGTAACCTGAGTATAGGCATATTCAAGAGAGCAGTTTGTGCAGAATATAAGCAATGTCATAAAATACATCAGCACGATATAAAATATATACTTAAACATGTACTTCACCCACATACATTTACACCAGCTCCCGAGCAGCTGCAATTTCAGCAGTTTTTGGTGCTGCTATTTTATAAGAACACATAGAGGGGCATAATCAAACGGGGCGCCCAAGTTTTCATGAGGGCGTCCTCGCAGGACGGCCCCATAAAGGGGCGGGGCAACCCGTATTATCAAAACATGACGTCCATCCTTCGTTTCGATAATACGGTTTGGGACGCCCAAATCATGAAATTTAGGTCGACCTTAGAGATGGTCATCCTTAGGTCGTTTTTGAGATGGTCGTCACCGGTTTTCCGCGATAATGCAAACCAAGGACGCTCATCTCAAAAACGACCAAATCCAAGACATTTGGTCATGGGAGGAGCCAGCATTCGTAATGCACTGGTCTCTCTGACATGCCAGGACACCAACCGGGCACCCTAGGGGGCACTACACTGGACTTCAGAAATTGCTCCCAGGTGCATAGCTCCCTTACCTTGGGTGCTGAGACCCCCCCCCAAAAAAAAACCCACTCTCCACTACTGTACACCACTACCATAGCCCTTAAAGGGTGAAAGGGGGCACCTACATGTGGGTACAGTGGGTTTTCGGGTGCGTTTTGGAGGGCTCACATTTACCACCACAAGTGTAACAGGTAGGGGGGGATGGGTCTGGGTATGCCTGCCTGAAGTGCACTGCACCCACTAAAACCTGCTCCAGGGACCTACATACTGCTGTCAGGGAGCTGGGTATGACATTTGAGGCTGGCATAGAGGCTGGCAAAAAATGTTTTTTAAATTTTTTTGGGTGGGAGGGGGTTGGTGACCACTGGGGGAGTAAGGGGAGGTCATCCCCGATTCCCTCCGGTGGTCATCTGGTCAGTTCGGGCACCTTTTCGAAGCTTGGTCATCAAAATAATTGGACCACATAAAGTCGGCCAAATGCTCGTCAAGGACACCTTTCTTTTTCCCATTATCGGCCGAGGATGCCCATCTCTTAAGCACGCCCCTGTCCCGCCTTCGATACACTGCCGACACGCCCCCGGGAACTTTGGTCGTCCCCACGATGGAAAGCAGTTGAGGATGCCCAAAATCGGCTTTCGATTATGTCGATTTGGGCGACCCTGAGAGGACGCCCATCTCCCGATTTGTGTCGGAAGATGGGCGTCTCTCTTTCGATTATGCCCCTGATAGGTGCACTGTTCCCTTTAAGCCGAGTAGGAATCTTCCACCTACAGCCTGGCCAGTGGGGGGTGCTGTTTTAGTATTACATTTTCAATAATGAGGGACAGGCAAGCTCAGCAGGACTCCAGGGACCCTGCCTGTCCCTAGCAATTGAAAACAATTATGAAGCACCACCTCCCACTGGCAGCAATGCCAGGAGTTCTTTTTGTGATATGTGTCTTTTTTGTTTTTAATGATTGTAAACTGCTTTGATGTTTGATATAGCTAAGCAGTATATTAAATGTTTTAATAAATATAAACACGTTATTTTCTTTGTTAAATATGGGCTGTGAGCACTCTTCATCTTAGTCTGGGTATTATAATGCTGTTATATAGGTGCTTTGGGTTATCAGCAAATACTCATTGCATACATCTCACAGAGGGGCCCTTTTACTAAAGGGTTAGTGCACAGCAATACAGTGGCGTAGCCACAGGTGGCCTGGGTGGGCCAGGCCCACTCACTTAGGGCTCAAGCCCACGGCCAGCTGAAGACTTTCCCCTGATGGTAATGAAAATGCTACTCTCCACGATACCGGCACCTGCACATGCTCAGTTTTCAGCGCATGCCTGCTACAGACTGCCAAGGTGGAAAGAAGCATTTACTGCTAGCTGAGATATTTTTTGCATGGTGCTTAGAGGGGGAGGAGAACACTTGGTGCCCACCCACTTCTTGCCTAGTTCCACCCAAAATGCAGCAATAGCCTTGCCGCACACTAATCCGCAACTGCCACTGGGCTACTGCAGCAGCGTGCGCCATTTCTAGTGCTATGGAAAATTATTTCCATATTTTTACCACCAGGTTAGCGTAGGAGCCCTTAACATCACCTCAATGGGTGGCAGTAAGTGCCCCCCCCCCAAAAAAAAAAATGGCCGCGTGGCAAGTGCGACATTACCCCACAGTCATTCCTTTTTTCAGCCTGTTTACCCTCTGTGGTAATAGGGGCCTCAACATGCGGCAAAAACACGCACTGCCGCTAGCACAGGGCCACTTTTACCGCAGCTTGATAAAAGGGTTCCTGAATAAATACAAAAGTCGCTAAATAGAGGAGAGAGGAAAAGTATCTGATATCCGTTAAGGGGATGTTGAAGACTTAGTGAGTGATAAGAAGTTCAGTTATAAGCATAGAAGGAGCCTCTGACAAGAGACAGAAGAAACATGAAGCGTATGTTACTCTGGGGTCTGGTGGCAGTGTCTCTTTCTGTAGGATTCACTCGCCGTTTTGATAGGTAAGATTTATTAAGATTTAAAAGCACCCACCGTTTTGAAGCTTTCTTTAAGTCTTAAGTCTACATTCTTTTGTTCATACCCATGTTGTTTTTAGCCATTCCCAATAATAAGTGAAACTTCTTAATGCTCTCATTTGTCCTGTTTGTCTTGAATGTAAGCTGCAAAGGGGAGAGACCCTCTGTTATGTGTAAGTGTACAGTCTGCAGTACAATACACTTACACAGTACAGTAGTACAGTAGTGCTATAGAAATGATAAATATTAGTGGTAGTAATGATCTGTTTCACTAGTCTTCCGAACACATATACATTTCTTTCCAAATGTGATCATTTTACCTCCTTTACAGAGATAAAGTGTTGCATGTCAAGCCGCAGGATGAAAGTCAAGTGAATTTTGTGAAATACTTGTCCAGCATTGTCCAGGTAGGGCATCGTCAAGGTTCTGCCATCTGTGAGGTGGTAGGGATGTCTATTTATGTATTGTGATGGTATATGATGCATAATCCGTTTGCTGAAATACTAAGTTCTTTGTTATGTTTTAGATTTATGATGCACAGTTTTAGTAGCCAAATTGAGAGCTATTTTCAAAAGCAATGTACCCAGATAAATTGACTGATTCAAAACTTGCCCCCCTCTCAATTTAGGTAAAACTATGCATATTTAACAATGAATGTATTTAGTCCCTTGGTATGAAGGTATTCCTGGGATGGAGTTTGATTGGGAGAGGTAATCACATGCATTTTTTTTTTTTTTTGCACATTAGAAAAAATACCTACAGTAAAAGCAGGACAATTGTATTTTTTATTATTCACTTTCTCAATGTTAACTCAAAATGAACCATAAAAAATATATGCAGGTATGTTTTCCAGAGGTGAAATGCAACGGGGATGGTACTCATATTCCTTCACTTTGAAAACTAGAGGAAAATGCACATGGGCTTTGTATCAATGTGAGCAGATTTCAAAATTATTTATTTATTTTATTTTATTTATTTATTTATTTATTTATTTATTTATTTATTTGTTGCATTTGTATCCCACATTTTCCCACCTTTTTGCAGGCTCAATGTGGCTTACAATGTTCGGTTATGGCATTCGCCATTCCAGAGTAGAAAGTTACATTTGGAGTTGCATAGAGAATAGGATAATAGGCAGGGCCGGTCCTAGGGTCTCTGGTGCCCCCCTGCAGACTATGAGTTGACGCCCCCCCCCCCAAGCATCTTCTTTCTCTCTTCTCCCACCCTGCCCCTGTCCAGCGATTCTCCTTCACCCCATCCCCCTCCCATTTATGGCCACCTGCCCGCCCTCTTCTCCCCCCAACATCCCCCTTTTTCTTCTTGCCACCCTACGTGGTTTGTCTTTTTTAATTTACCTCTGTCCCAGCAGCCGCGTCATTTCAAAGCCCTGCCCATCTCTAGCCTTCCCTCCCTTCGTGAGTTTGTGCCCTCAGAGTCCCACCCTCGAGGAAATGACATCAGAAGGTGGGACTCTGCAGAACGAACTCACAAAGGGAGGGAAGGCAAGAGATGGGCAGAGCTTTCAAATGACGCAGCCGCTGGGACGGAGGTAAATTAAACCCCCAAGGGCGGCGCGGTATGGCGGCGCAGCACCCCCCTGCGGTGCTTACCCCGCTTACCGGGTTTGACCAGCCCTGAATAGGCATAGAAAGAGACCAGTTAGACTATAAGGTGAAGTGGTGATGTATAGCGTTTACAATAGTTGATCGATGTCATGATATGCCTTGTTGAAGAGATATCCCCCATTGTTCCCAGGGAATACAGAAGTCTTTAGAGACTGTGGGGTCCTTTTAGAAAGGTGTGCCGAAAATGGACGTGTGGCAAAATAAAAATTGGTGCGCACCCATTTTGGGCCTCAGACCTTACCACCTCCCACTGACTTAGTGGTAAGGTCTCATACGTTAACCAGGCGGTAATCATCAGCGCTCATACACTGCCGATTACTGCCCGGTTAGCGCCACACGGTAGAAAATTAAAAATATCTTCTGCCGCACATATCAAACATGCATAAAAAATGGAATTACCGCCTGGGGCTTGTCCAAATTGACATGCGTTGGATGCACGAAGGCACCTACACGTCTTAGTAAAAGGGCCCCTGTGATAACTGTTTAACAAACTGACAAAACAAATATCCAAAGATTCTATCACTTACAAGTTTTCAACACTCGAGCGGTCTCAAAAGCTCACAAATTTGGATAATTCCTCTGCTGGCAGAGAACAGCTGATCAACAAAATGAGATGCACTGATTTCCTCTGTTGCAGCTCGATTTCTGGCGCCCGGATTCAGCTCATGCTATTGTCCCCCAAATGGATGTGGATTTCCGTGTTGGAGCATATCAGACTGAAAACATCCAGACTCTTTTAGAACAGAATGGCATGCAATATGAGTATGTTTTTTGTTACCATATATGTATATTAGACTAACAGGTATTAGACAATGTGTTGCATGTTATTCCATTTTTGCTGTAAAACTAATGCTTTCATTCAAAAAAAATTATAGCATACAACTTTGATGCAATGTGAACTTCTGGATCTCACAATTTCCATTTGCAGGGGAGCTTTGACATGATATAAGGCATAGGACCAGGTGGTGCCCCTAGTCATTGGTTCTAATCCATTCAGGTCAATAATGACCAGAAGTTATTTCCATTGCATGCTGTCTGGTAGCTTACCCATGTAAAATGAGGCACCCACGTCCCCATCATAATCTGCTTATAATGTCAACTACCCTTTACACTCCATTATATTTTACAACTGTTAGGTATGTTGGTCAATATTTTGTTTGTTAAAAAAGTAAATGTTTTGGCCATTTTTCTATTCAAACAGAATCTTATTTCAAAATGTGCAAGAGGGGATCGAAAAACAGTTTGATGGAAAACCGAATTCCTCCAATAGAAGACACAGTTACTCAAAATACAATAAATGGGAAAAGGTACAGAATGGAAGACAAACAAGCTCATTTTCAAAGCACTTAGCCTCTCAAAGTTCCATAGAAACCTATGGAACTTAGCCTCCCAAAGTGCTTTGAAAATATGCCTCTAAATGATTGAAAATGAAAAATCTAGATGTAAATCTGCACTATACTTTCCATCCCCATCCCCCAACCTCCAACCCAACCCAACCCCAAGTCTTTCTTTAATAACATTTTAATTAAACCCAAGCATACAATTCTTTCAGTAACTAAGAATTATTGCTTAATTTAAAGATTGTTGCCTGGACTGCTAACATTGCTGCAAAATATCCAGATTTGGTTTCTCGCACCCAGATTGGAACTACTACTGAGGAACGCCCAATGTACCTCCTGAAGGTAAAGAGATGATTTTTCAGGAAGCTTACCTGTTATCAAAACCACTATGCAACTGTAGACCACACATACTAAAGACACAACATACATTCTACCATGACTCAAATATAGCTCAACTGGTGTTGGAGGTCATTAACACTCCATCATCTTATATTTCTCAATATAGAAACTTTGGTCATAACAGATTTAAATAAAATGCTTTATGTAATACATTATAAAGGATAAACCAAATTACCTCAAATCCCAACACTTAAATCTTGACATACTTAACTTCATAAACATGTCCCATATTACAATTTATAACATACTTATTCATTTTCATCTTATTTATAAAAGAATTTTTAGGACCAGTCAGTGGTGACTGTTTTCTGAGAATAACTCATTGGGAAAAACAATAACCCATCAGATCTCATCATTGGTCCAATTTTACTGTCCTCTCCATATTAAAAATATGTCCATATATCTTCAGTTCGTAGAAGAAACTTATGTTTAAGTTCAACTTATCAGTTTATACACAAGAAAATTGTAGCTGGATCCTCAGGAACAGCCACCACTGAGTAGTCCTAAAAATATTTGTTATAAATAAGATGAAATTGAATAAATACGTTACAAGTTGTGACATGGGGCATGTTTATTAAGTTAAGTACGTCAGGATTTAAGTGTTGGAATTTGTGATAATTTGGTTTATCTACTGCTCCCCCGCTATTAAGAATTTTTGTGGATCTTTAAATAGCTGAATGTAATATAGACATTTTTTGATATGACGTTCAAATGGCGAAACAAAGGTTTACCGGAAAACATGTAAAAATGTAAGTCCATAATGGAAAAAATAAACATACATGTTCCAGTATTTTAAAATATACAAAAAAAAAATTTGGAAAGAGGATACACTGCAAACATCAAAGACCTTCTAAAATAAACATCTCTGCCAATCAGAAATACACTAGGCAAAACGTGCAATGGAGGTTCTGCTCCCTGCATCGAGAAAATGTCCATGGCAATGGCAGCACAATCTCTTCTGCATGTGGTGGAACATTCCTCAGAGTGGCCAGTCATGTCTCTTCAGAGGGAGCCTAATTTCAGTGTGTCAGAGACACAGAGCTCCTAGTCTTCCTGTGCTTGAGAAATTTTCAATCAGTACCACCACCTGCCACTCCACAACATCTCCAAGAGGGCATGGAGATCAATTAGAGGCAGCTCAGAAAGGTGAGTGTGTACAGGGCTGCCAAGAGACTGAGCCAGGCCCGAGACAAGGCCACCGCCAGTACCTCCCCCAGGTTCGTCGCTGCTGCCGGGCCTCCCCAGTATCATCATCATTGCCACTGCCCCCCCCCCCCCGAATTGCTACTGCTGTCACCATGTGCGGCCTGAGGAAAAAATCAGCCCCAGGGGAGGCAATGCAGCAGACTGTGAAGAAGAGCAGCCTGCTGTGGCTGTTCCTCCAGGTCCTCCCCAGCCTCCAAGGGGGGCCCAGCACCAGAGTTTTCTCCCTCCTGCTCCTGTTGGGACACGATCATTCTCCCTGTCTCCTCAGCTCGAAACCTTGGGGTCATCTTTGACTCTTCTCTCTCCTTCTCTGCTCATATCCAGCAGACCGCCAAGACCTGTCATTTCTTTCTTTACAACATCCGTAAAATCCGCCCCTTTCTTTCCGAGCACTCTACCAAAACCCTCATCCACACCCTTGTCACCTCTCGTTTAGACTACTGCAATCTGCTTCTTGCTGGCCTCCCACTTAGTCACCTCTCCCCCTCCAGTCGGTTCAAAACTCTGCTGCCCGTCTCATCTTCCGCCAGGGTCGCTTTACTCATACTACCCCTCTCCTCAAGACCCTTCACTGGCTCCCTATCCGTTTTCGCATCCTGTTCAAACTTCTTCTACTAACCTATAAATGTATTCACTCTGCTGCTCCCCAGTATCTCTCCACACTCGTCCTTCCCTACACCCCTTCCCGTGCACTCCGCTCCATGGATAAATCCTTCTTATCTGTTCCCTTCTCCACTACTGCCAACTCCAGACTTCGTGCCTTCTGTCTCGCTGCACCCTACGCCTGGAATAAACTTCCTGAGCCCCTACGTCTTGCCCCATCCTTGGCCACCTTTAAATCTAGACTGAAAGCCCACCTCTTTAACATTGCTTTTGACTCATAACCACTTGTAACCACTCGCCTCCACCTACCTTCCTCTCTTCCTTCCCGTTCACATTAATTGATTTGATTTGCTTACTTTATTTATTTTTTGTCTATTAGATTGTAAGCTCTTTGAGCAGGGACTGCCTTTCTTCTATGTTTGTGCAGCGCTGCGTATGCCTTGTAGCACTATAGAAATGCTAAATAGTAGTAGTAGTAGGGTCCTGACAGGAGCAGGAGAGAGAGAGAGACCCCGGCACCGGGCCCCGTCATTGTCCTCTTAATGGGAAAATTTATCTTTCAGAGAGTGTAGGATCGTTTATCAAATCCATGTGGTTTCATCTGTAATTACAATGCCAGATTAATAGTTTTTACATGATAAATGTTCACAAAAACATATTTGTTGAGTAGTAACCACTTCGCTGCAACAGATGAGGACAATGGACCATAGATTTCATCCATCCTATATGTCACAGGTATAATATAATTAACAAATGCTATATATATTATAGGATAAAGACCAGCATATTGAGCATCTAAACAATAAACATTCACATTATTTTTTTAAAGGTTGGAAAAGGTTCAGTGAAGAAAGCCATTTTTATAGACTGTGGTATTCATGCCCGAGAATGGATCTCTCCTGCATTCTGCCAGTGGTTTGTAAATGAGGTCAGTGAATGGGGAATTGTGCAAATCAAAATTCTAAATTATTGACAGTCTTGCCAGTTAGAGATTTCTAACTACATGTGAAGCCTAGACCTTGGTTCTTATTCCCCTCTTTGGTTGTTGGCTTTGCATTTTAATTTTGAAACTTACATACTGTTAGGAATCTGCTAGACAGGCAGGGGAATGTTTGGGACTTGCTTCTGATTGGCCTGTCAGGGGTTGAGCTGACATCTGAAGCAGCAGACTTCAGAAGCCTGATCTATCTATTTAAGCTTACCTCTCCCTACAGGCCATGCTTTAGCATTTGATTCCTGTCAACTGAAGCCTGTTCCACCTTCTCTCAGTCTGTGCTGTTGCACACTGTGTGTTTGTTGGACTTTCTCTTCTCTCCTCGTAGCTTGTAGCTTCTGTGTTTGCTGGGTGTTCCCAGCGTGAGCTTGATTGTTTCAGTCCCCTGCACCTGAGTCTGTTCCCTGTTTGCTGGTATAGTGTGGTCTGTGGTAAGCTTGTCCCTTATATCGTTCCAGTTCATTTGTTTAGTTTCCCTTTCCTCAATGTAATCCTTTATGTGCTGAATTTAGTATTTGTCTTCTGTAGTCCTGCCTCTGTCAGCAGCCTCCCTGTCTTTGTATTTGCTCCTGTTCATTTGTTTAAGTTTTCCTTTGTTTGCCTTATCTTTGTATGTCATGTTTGCCCTGCTTCCTGCTGTTTGCTGTTCCAGAAGCGGCCTTCCCTTAGCCTGTTTTTCCCCTTGGTTTGCTGAGCTTTGCTCCTTGTCTGATCTGTGTTTGTTAAGATAACTTTCTCTGTTTGCTTCCCTTTACCCTTGTGCACTGTGTGGCACAGCCTTGTGTATTCCTATAAGCAGCTTCCCTTTACCCTTGTGTGCTGTCTAGCACAGCCTTGTGTATTCCTATATGCAGCTTCCCTTTACCCTTGGGTGCTGTGGGGCCAGCCTTGTGCATTCTTTTGTGTGGATTCCCTTTACCCTTGTGCGCTGTGTGGCACAGCCTTGTGTATTCCTATAGGTGGCTTCCCCTTACCTTTGAATGCTCTATGGTACAGCCTAGAGTATTCTTTTGAGTGGCTTCCTTTAGCCTTGACTGCCGTGTGGCACAGACTTGTGTATTCCTATAGTAGCTTCTGTCTGTCGCCCTTTCCCTGGTGTCTCTAGCTTGCGCTGTGTGTGATGCTTGTGCTCCAGTCCCTCAGGGGACCCCTTGTTGTTCTTTCTCCCTTCCCAGTGTATGACTTGGTTCCTGTTCAGCCGTGAGGCCTGCATGCTTGGACTCTGTATGAGTGGATTCCCGTTCAGCCGTGAAGCCCGCCTGAGTGGTCTATCTCCCTTTTTCTGGTGGTGCTTTTTTGCTTGTCCTGTGTGTTCGGGGCTTGGTGGCTGGGGTTGTGCATAGCACCTGTTTGGTCCACCCTAGGCTTTGGCCAAGATCCTTCCTAGGAATCAGCCTGGGCTCAAGGGCTTACGAACAGATTAACACAAACATATGCATGACAGCTTAGCAGATTTCATTAAATAGAATAGATGTCAATATTGGGCTTGGATGCTGGCTTACTACAATTTATACATGATGTCCCTGTAACACTTGGAGTATTGTGTTCAGCTTTGCTAAGGATGTAAAAGACTTGAAGCAGTTCAGAGAAAAGCGACAAAAATGGTATAGGATTTGTATCGCAAGATATATGAGGAGAGACTTGAGGGCCTGAACGTGTATACCCTGGAGGAAAGGAGAGATGGGGTGATATGATACAGACATTCAAATTTTTGAAAGATATTAATTTACAAACCTTTTACAGAGACAGGAAGGTGATAGAACTACAAGACATGAATTGAGATTTGCAGGAGGGCCGACTCAGGAATAATGTCAGGAAGTACTTTTTCATGGAGAGGCTGGTAGATACCTGGAATGCCCTTCCACAGGAAGTGGTGGAAATGAAAATGGTAATGGAGTTCAAAAATGCATGGGACAAACACAAAGGAATCCTGTATAGAAGGCATGGAACCAAACAAGCTTAGTGGTAATTAGATGGCCACACCAGTAATTGGGAAGCAAAGCCAGTGCTAGGCAGACTTCTATGGTCTGTGCCCTGATCATGGCTGGACAGATTCAGCTTCAGTAAGTAAAGAATATGGCCAGTGTCAGACAGACTTCTACAGTTTGTGCCCCGAAAATAGCAAGGACAAATCAAGATCAAGTATATGTATGTAGTATCACATCATACCTTATACTATGAGTTTATCTTGTTGGGCAGACTGGATGGACCATACAAGTCTTTATCTGCTGTCATCTACTATGTTACCATGTTAATGAAACATAAGACACACCATTTCTGTTGGATATTAGCCATATAGAAACAAACAGATAACTGTTGGATTAATTATCCCTGAGAAATCATCCACACTGTTCAGTTATTCAAGTTATTTGTGCCTTGATGGTATTCCTAGCAAGGGACTGATTCTAACAGAAAGTAAATGAAAGTGCATAACATACAAGTGATTATGTAGCACAGACTATAGGTAGAATAATTTAAAATTATGCTCAGCATACCTGGTTTACTGCTTTAAGTGGGGGAGTTATCAAACTGTGTTAGGGCCTTTTAGTCATGTTACTTGCCCCTTAGCGTGACTTAAAGGGTTCTAACACAGCTTGTCCTGCCCTACCAAGGTCACTGCAGGTTACATAGTAATGAAATGCAAAACATGCAAATACATGTAAAGCAGCTCATTCCTATGTAAAAACCAGAAGGAGACTTGCAATATGTTCCAGGTGCACTCTGCAAATCATGTTATGGGCATACAATGGCTGGGGTTATTTTACTGTGCTAGAAACACTGGGCCTCAAAGTTGCAGACTCATACTCCCAGGCCAGAATCTAAATTGGTGCTGCCATCCCCCCCTACACACACTGATCGCATCCCCCTATCCCTCAAAGGGCACCCCACCATCTCAGTAGGCCTACCAGCCCTGTACCTGGTGGTCCAGTGGTCTTCAGGCAGGAGCGATCCCCAGTCCCTCCTGCCCTGCCATCACTATCTCTAAAATGGTGTCTCTAACAACCTAACAAGTCTTGTGCTACCTGCATTGTGCATTAATCAGCCATGCCATTGCTCTGTTATGTACTTCATAGCTGCCTTCCCCAGAGTGCTGAGAATACCCAACAGTTCAAAGCAAAAAGGGAATTGAATGCTTCCACAGCAGACAAACGGACAACCAAGGAGTGGAAGACAGTTCCAAGAATAACCAGAAGTCCAATATCTTCAAGATTAAAAAGTTTATTCTCCAGTAAAAGTTGCATAAACAGTTCAGACCCAACTCGGTCCGTGTTTTGGCTGTCTGCCTTCCTCAGGGGCTACTGCTTTGTTGAAATGCAAAAGACAAAAAGGGAGAGCAACCGCAGTCTCAATAAATCATGCAAACAAACAGCTAAAACAGCACAGCAGGTGTGCCCAGAAAGGATTAACACCCAACAGTTAACAGAGGTTCTGCACATAACACACTTTGATTTGGGCTGTTAACCTGCATTATGTACAAAACCTTAGCACAGCTTAGTCCAAAGAGAAATCAGAGCAGCTTCCTTTTGGGATGGTCAGTTTGAGGGTTTATTTGTCTCTCCTCAGCTAGGTGACTACTGTTTTACTTTCTATGTATTTGCATTAAGTAATGTCTGCTTTTGATCCCCATCGTAGACTGTATCTCAAAGGACTCAGTATTTCTGTAGTGAAAAGTGCATTTGTTCTCTCTCTTTTCCAGGCCACTAAAACCTATGGCAAGAACAAGCTTATGACCAAACTATTGAACAGGCTGACTTTCTATGTCCTTCCTGTATTAAACATCGATGGCTATGTCTGGACGTGGACTGCTGTAATGTATCCATTCAATTATCTCTCCTACGTTCTCTTTGCCTACTACAGGTTCACCTCTATCCCCCTCCTGAAACTTCCCACCCCTTCCCAAACTTCGCTAGGTGTGGTTTTAAGTCTGTATATCAGTCTAACCAGGGTCAATTTACTTATCTCTACTGTATTATTTTGGTTTTGGTTTGGTTTTTTTTTTTGAAGGATCGCATGTGGAGGAAGAATCGGTCCAACAGTTCCAATACAAATTGCATTGGCACCGACCTCAATAGGAACTTTGATTCTGCATGGTGCAGTATGTATCACTTCAGTACAAGAACTGAAAACCCAGTTTACAGAGTGAGGCAATGTTAAAGAAAAGCTTGCATTAACTGATGACTCAGAGTACAAGAATGCAGGATAAAAGGCCAGCATAATAGCATATTCATTGAATCACTGCAAAATGCATTTGTGCCTGAAAGCTCTGAGGCATATATAAATTCTATTAATTTTACATAAGTAACATCTTTAAAACATCTTACTATTACAGATCCAGATGTATGATATAAATTATTCTTTTCTTACAAAGGTTTTAAAGTAGAAACATACCACAATTAATATCATATTACCAAGTTAATCAATAAAACAGGGAGTAAAACAGCTTGTCAATAGCGGGCCAAATTCTATATGTGGCGCTATTCCATAAACAGTGCTCAAAGTTGGGCACCATTTATAATTAGCATCTAGCGCTGGGATCCGCACCTAACTTTTAGGCACAAGGATTTACACCAACTGAAACCTGGTGAAAATTCCCAGGCCTAAATTAGGCCCAGGTCAGGCACATTTGGTTACAGTGCATGCAAATTCTTGGAACAACCATGACTCGCCCATGTCCCTCCCCTGGCCATGCCCCCTTTTCAGATCCATGCACTAGAATTTACACGTGCATCTTTATAGAATGTCTAGCAAGATAAGTACGTAAATTCTAATTGTTGCCAATTAGCTCTGATAATTATTAGCACCCAATTATTAGCGTTAATTAAGCATGTGGAAATTGGGCTTATGCCCAAATTTCCGCACACAGTTTTGAACACCATATACATAATCCAGGGGAAATGCTGATTTGCATGTGTAAATGAGCTCTTATAAAATTAGGTAGCATAGAGGGGCATTTTCAATATGACGTCTAAGTCCAACTTGAAGTGGGGAATATAGCCATTTTCAAAACAGAAAAACATTTATCCTTTTTTTTTTTTTTTTTCAAAAATGGCAGTTTCCTAGATGTTTTCATGCTCTATGCTTTTATCTTTTTGGTCCATTTTTGAAAAAAAAAATCCAAGTGAAAAACGCACAAAATCAAGCCATTGGGAAGTAGGAGGAGTCAGAGGCACAGCAGTGGACTTCAAATAAATGCTCCCAGGTACACGTCTCACCCTTATCTTGTCTGCTGAGCCCCCCCAAGACCTACCTAAAACTCATTACCCCCCCAACTTTACACATACCACTACAATAGACCTTATGGTTGAAGGGGGCACCTATATGTGGGTACAGTGCGTTTCTGGTGAGTTTTGGAAGGCTAACAGTTTCCACCATAAGTGTAATAGATAGGGGGAGGTATAGGCCTTAGTCCACCTGTCTGCAATGCACTGCACCCAGCACTAGACTATGCCAGGGACCTATATACTGCTCTAATGGATCTGGGTATAACATCTGAGGCTGGCATAGAGGCTGCTAAGTAATGTTGGGGGGTGGGAGGGGGTTAGTGACCCCTGGGAGAGTAAGGGGAGGTTATCCCTGATTCCCTCCAGTGGTCATCTGGTCAGTTAGGGCACCTTTTTTAGCTTTATTCGTTATAAAAACAGGTCTAGCTTAAAATGTCTTTGTTTTAGTTCTGGGCGGTTTTGTTTTGTTCCATTTTGACTGAAAAATGTCCAAGTCTAATCCCGCCCTTAACACTCCCCCTTGAGATCTGGATGCACTGCGGACACACAGCATAGAAAAATATCTAAAAAATAGGTTTCAAAAATACTGATTTGGACATCCAAATGCTGCTTTATGCCTCTTTTTAGACATTTTTCTTTTTTGAAAATGAGCCCCATAGTAGCATAGTAATTGATGGCAGATAAAGACCAACATGGTCCATCCAGTCTATCCAGATAGATGGCCATGGATGCATCTGCCACTCTGTGCAGGTTACCCTCTTCTATGCTCTATCTTTTTTTTCTCTTTTATTTGTCTCAGTCATTTATGCTTTATTTCGAGTGGAAATGCTTTATACTCTTATTCCTCTTCTTCCTATATAGGGATCCTCTATGCATATCCCATGCCTTTTTGAATTCCTTCACAGGAAAGCATTCCAGGCATTGGCCACCCTTTCCTTGAAAAAGCATTTCCTGATATTGCTTTTCAGTTTGCACACTTGCAGCTCCATTTCATGTTCTCTAGTTCTATAGTCTCTCCGTTGTTAGTAAAGGTTTGTTTGTCCATTTATATCATGGGAAAATTCTATAAATATCGCTCAGAATTCGGGGCTGAAAAAAAAAGCAGCAATGAATTGTATTCTGCTCTGGGATTGGCGACCTTTACAGAACAGTGTGTAGCGCTGGGATCTGGACTCAACTTTGAGCGCGATGAGTTACACCACCTGAAACCAGATGTAAATCCCAGTACACAAGTTGAGTGTGGATCCCCCAAATTCTATAAGACTGTGCGCATTTTAAGGGAACGTTCTTGACCCGCCCATGCCCCTGATCCGCCGTGGCCACTCTTCCTTTGCAGATCCACACAGAAATACTTAGGCACTAGCCTATAAATAGGCACAAAAGTGTGTTTTTGCTCTTCCCTTTCTGCCACATTTCAGCAACTTGAATCTCTTAGAATGCTTTTCCACACCAAAAGTTCAGTGCAAAAGTAGCGGCTAATGGCTATATGATATCTTCCCTGTCTCTCCTCTCCTCCAGTATATGCATAGTTAAGTTTCACATCTCATCTCATCTCATAGCCTCCTAGAGGAGACCCTATACCATTCTTGTCATTTTCCTCTGAACTGCTTTCAGGTCTTTCGTATCTTTTTTTATGACCTTGCCAAGATACAGTTTCCCCAATGACTTGTACAGGGGTATTATTACCTCCTCCTTTCTGCTAGTTATGCTCTTCTCTATGCAGCCAAGCATCCTTCTGGCCTTGGCCACCACCTGAGATACAATTCCAGTTATGGCACTCTTAATATTATATTACCTACTTCTTCAGCCTTGCTTAAGATTGCCTCCTTCATAGCAAATGAAGCTAACCAGGTATGATATCCCATAAGGCCTAGCATGTGATCTGTCCTCTTGATTTCCACCACTGTGTCCTATATGCTTCCCTCTACCCAAAAGTACACATAGTGCAAGCCGACACATACTTATAGAGTACATGTGCACAGGGACAGAGTTAAAGTGGAGCATGATCAATTTTGTCATATTACTCCAGTTTTGAAGGACCTTCATTGATAACAATTGAACAAAGAATTACATTTATGATTCTGCTATTAATGTTTGAAGTATTCAATAACTTAGTTTTCCCTATTATCGCCTCAACTTAACATATCTATCAGCCTACTCACATGCTTAGATCAGCCAGTCAGAATCTAAACGAGGTGCCCTCCTATAGGCAAATTAGTCATGAAGAGTATAGATCCTCGATGTTCAAACTTAGTAGTCCAAAGTTCTGGAATAGTTTCCCAGTTACTCTGAGGTGTACACAGCCACAGTTTAAGCGTAATCCGAAAATCCTACTGTTTCAGCAAACATTTGATTGTTGATTTATTTGTGCACTGCCAAGTACTATAGGATTACACGTTCATAAATATTTTAAACAAATCAATAAACTATGCATGTACACGCTTACTGTATTTTTAGGCATATAAACCTGTTTTTGGGCAGACATAATGAGGAGATTCTATATATGGCACCTAAAGAATCTGCACTGAAAATATTTTCACCTAAGCGTATTCTATAAGAGGTGCCTAAATTTAAGTGCGGTATATAGAATATGCTTAGTTCATATCTCAGCACCTAAAACTACGCTCATCCATTTACACCAATGAAAATATGGCATAAATCCTGGCATATAGATTTAGGCACACTGGGCCATATTCTATAACTATGTGTGTAAATTTTGGAACGCCCATGAAATGCCCATTTCCCCGCCCATAACCTGCCCCTCTTTGGCTGCACACATTAGAACTTAGGTGCACTGTGTTACAGGATACACTTAGCAAGTTGTACGTGTAGATTCTAATTATTGACAATTAGAGCTCATTAATGCTTGTTAAGTGCTGTTATTAACACTGATTGGCTTATTAAGTCGAATAAGTTATGCACATTGTTACAGGATACGCTTGGAGCTTGGATTTCGGTGCAGAATCCGGGGGGGATGGGGACAATTCAATAAGAGGCACCTCCTGTTAGGTACCCTGATGCTTAGTGGGGAGCACCTATTCTATAATGGTAGTTGAGTGCCCAGATTCTGTCATAGAATTCTATGGTAACCCAGCATCATTGCATCTTACATTGAGGCGCTGGAGCTGGCGAACCTAAATACAGCCAGGGGGCACATAATATCTAGTACTCTATAAGTTGCATACATTACTGCAACACACACCCATGTTCCCCCAAGTTCTTCCCATGTGTATGCTTCCCTTGCATTTGCACGCCATAGCACTTACATACATCACTATAGAATAGCGCTTAGGGTACTAAAGCCCATAAATGCTACTTTTGACACACATAGCACTGTTCCCTCTAAGCTGAGCAGGAGTCCTCCTCCTACATTCCTGCCAGTGGGAGGTGCTGTTTCACTATCACATTTTTAATAATGAGGGACAGGCAAGCTCTGCAGGACTCCAAAGAACCTGTCTGTCTGTAGCCATTGACAACATAATATTGAAGCACCATCGCTCACTGGCAGCAATGCAGTCAGAGGACTCCCGCTCAGCTTAGAGGGAACAGTGACATATATGTGCACAAAGAGGCAACTAACTGCATGCACCTTGCACTTAATAGGGGGTTATTTTATAAAGACATATATGCGTAAATTCTCTTTATAAAATAGGCATATCTTATGTATATTTCTATTGCACAAGGTAGGTACAATGATATAAAATTATCATCCGCATCATTAAAATATAAACTTATACCTTGCAGCTATTGGTTCATCAGATGACTCATGTTCTGAAATCTACTGTGGACCTGCTGCTGAATCTGAGAAGGAGACAAAGGCTGTTGCCAACTTTATTCGCCATAATATCCAGTCCATCAAGGCATATCTCAGTTTCCACTCCTATTCTCAGATGCTCCTCTATCCTTACAGCTATACTTATGAACTGGCACCCACACATGACGAACTGGTATGTATGAAACAAAGGTAATCTGGGCCTATGTTTTAATGTCCTGTTAATAATCCATGATTCTTGCTAGGCAACATTCAGGTTTTCTCAAGCTGCCCTGGTGCTGTTAATGGAGAACAGCAACACTGAGAATAGTCAAGAGGCCATGTTTTTGCTGGGACACAAAAGGGGTAATTCCAGAGGCATAGCCAGACCTTGTTTGGGGGGGGGGGCTGAGCCTAAAGTGGGGGGGGGCACATTTTTCTCCACCTCCCCACTGCTCTCCACCCCTGCTGCAACTCCACATACCTAGGCTGGTGGGGGTCCCCAAGCCCCCCCTCCCCCAACAGAAGCCGTCCTGTGGCGATACTCAGCACCACACAATTTCATTAGGAAGGCCTATTTTAAGATGAAGCAATTTCGTTTGCTATGTTCTTATTTTCTGAGAGACCACTTTAGAATTATTGTTCAACTTTCAATTTTAGCTTTACTGGATTACTGTAATTCAGTATATCTGGTTATAACTGCTAGATTCGTAAAATTCAACTGATTCAAAATTCAGCTGCTAGACTTATCTTCTCTAAGTCCCGTAGCGGCCATGTGACTCTTCTATTGGGGCAGCTGCATTGGTTGCCAGTACAGGCTAGGATTCACTTTAAGGTATTATGCCTAGTTTTTTTTTTAATTTTGGAAGGTAACTGTCCAGATAGATTGTCTCAATTATTGATAATTCTAAATCCCACTGTGATTACCAGGTGCTGCAATCAAGAACTTCTGGTATTTCCATCTATTAAGTCTATTAGATTCAAGGCTTTATTTTCCCACTCTTTTTTGTTTCTGGATGTACGTTTGGAATAATCTTCCTTTAGAATTAGTTTGATGAAGTACTATTATTCATTTTGTAAAGCTTTGAAAACATATGTTTTGAGTTTAATACTTAGTTTATTTTAGTTTATAATGTTATGTAGTTTTTGTTTTAATGGTTTTATTGATTTTTTTTTGTACACTTCTGATGTTTTGTAATCAGTTTTCTTTATTGTATCTCACCTTGAACCTCAACTTCAGGGAGTTGGTGGGTGATAAGTCTGATATAATATAACATAACATAACAAAATGGCCACCGTGAGTCTCATGCTACTCACTGTCCTAATCCACTAATGCATCCTGACCCCTATGTCTACAGAAATGTTTATACCAATCTAAACAGCCTGATTCAAACAGAAATAGCTAGCAGATTGCACCACAAGATACTTTGCTTCATCTGAATCAGCAAATGAGACTGCTCAAAGTATTCTTTTCTATATCCTACACAGCAGAGATGGTAATGCATATTTCAGTTTCCATTGATTTCACATTTTTCATCTTTTTTCTACTTTGGAAACTATTGAAATTCATACACAGGAGAATACATTATCCTGAATATTATTGCATGCATCCACTAGGACAGCGGATTAAAAAGTGTTGTGCCTCAACTCCATATAGAAACTGTGTTTGCTAAGAATGATTGCCTTAAGACGTTATGTTCGATCTGCTGTAGCACTCCTAAAGGGCCAGAGTCATGTGTTCTAATAACTCGGGAACTTACTGGTATGATTACAGTGTACAATACCATGCTAGATCTGATTTCAGTGTCACACAGCAAAGCTTTTCTGACCAATCACCCATTAAACAACTCTTAGTTTTGCTGACAGACATAGTTAGGGTTACCATATGTCCTCTTTTAAGAGGACATGTCCTCTTTTTTGGGCATCTTCAGATATGTCTTCCAGGATGTTTAATTTTTAGGGAAATGTCCTCTTTTCCTTTTATGTGCTATGACCAACACACCTACCCACATAATGATAGAAACCATCTCTAGCTTATTAGTCAGTCTGGACACATGGGGGTGCTAAAGAGAGAGAAATGCAGAGGTGTGTGTATGAGGATGGTGGGGAACAATGAAGTGGTCTAAGTGCATGGGGAAAGAGTAAGAAGGTAAGATGGGAATGTGTGCCACGATGTGGTACGTGTCTGGGGTGGAGAGAAGGAGAGTTAACAATAGGCATGTGAGGGATGGGGAGGAGAAAGAAGGAGAAGTGAGGGTCTGTGTAGGGAAAGACCTTGGGGGCCAGAGAAAATTAGTGATCTTGCTTTGAATTAAGTGTAAAGAGAAGGCTGGGGGTGTTGAGAAGCAGAGAAAGTTGGGGAGTGTGGAGTCTGAAGAAGGAAAAGATGGGAGGGATTTCAGGTCTGGGGGATGTCAAGCATTATGGCTTTTCTGCTTGGAGAAGAGATAGATGAAAGAACTTATGACAGAGATCTATAAAATTATGTGTAGCACAGAAACGGTAAACAGCCATTCCCTAAGATTAGGAGACACTCCACCAAGCTAGTAGTACTTTTAAAACTAACTGGAAGTATTTTGTCACTCAGTGCACAATTCAGTTGTGAAATATGTTGGCTGAAGTTGTGGTGAAGGTAGTTAACATAGCTGTGTTTAGAAAAGCTCCTGGAGGAAAGTCAATAAACATTAGCCTTGAGAGAGCCACTTCTTGTCACTGGGTGTTAAGTAGCAAAGAAAGCATCTATTCTTGAGGATTCTGCTGTGTATTTCTGAGCTGGACTGGCCACTCTTGAAAGAAAGACATTGCCCCTGATATTCAAAACCATTAACCAACCAGGAACAGCACCTACCAGTTAAATGGCACTTAACTGACTATCCAGCAATATTCAGCAGGGGATAGCTGGTTATCCCCTGCTGAATACTCCTGGTTAGCACCTAGGTGGTTACTGGCTATATCGAGCGATATAGCCGGCTATTCCCGAATATTCAATCCCTTTCCAGCTATTGTAAGCAGCCATATTTGGCCACTTAAATAGCTGGTATATCTTTAAGTAGTCTGAAGTTAACCAACTGTCTTTGAATATCGAGTTAGCCGGTTAACTTTAGATTGGCTAAAAATAAACCGGATATTCAATGCTGCTCACCGAAAACGGCCCAGCAATGAATATCCAGGTTGACCGCCAACTGCAGGAGTTAACCAGGCTCCCTCCCATGCTTTCAATATCAGTCCCATCGGGTTTGATCAAGGAAGTTTTATGACAGGAGATGACATGAGCCTATCTGGCCCATGGGAGAGATTGGCCTGTGCTAAATTATGCAAAATTATGGAATTGTGCCAGAGCACAATCATCCGCCCACCCACTATCATAGGAAAACATGAGATACTCACCTGCTGCCCACAAGGAGGTTTAATAAACAACATTCGGAGATTTTATGAAACCTCCTTGGCTGCCCGAAACAAAACCTACAAAGTGGAATAATGTACCCTAGTATTCTTCCACCTCTGACTGCTGCCTTATTGCATTACTACTCTAGCTGATGAAAGGTAATTCCATTCTGATGGTTCTTCTCTGTACATCTGTATGCTGTACAAGCTGGCATGTTTCTATAACTGAGATTGAATAAAATATATGCTGAAAACTGTGAGAGCATGTGAGGGAAGAGCGAGAAGGAAAGATTTAAGAATGTAGTTGATAGTTTGTTTAGGATACACCAATATAGTGGCTGTGCAGGGGAGATGGTTTCAACTTTTTTATGTTATGCCGTCTCCTGTCATAAAATCTCCATGGGTTTGACGGACCTTAGTCTAACCCAGAATGGAATTTCTTACATTCTGATGTGCCAATAACCAATAAAGGAAGTCCCTGGTCTCTTATGATTCTGCAGCTGCAGTAAGGAATGCAAAAATCTCACCTCTACAGTACATAAGAGCATAAGAGTTGCCCTACTGGGTCAGACCAAGGGTCCATCTTGTCTGGTATTCTGTTTCCAACAATGGCCAGTTCAAATCACATGAATAGAATTGTGTCAATCAGTGTATATATGTGTGTGTGTGTGTGTGTGTGTGTGTGTGTGTGTGTGTGTGTGTGTGTGTGTGTGTGTGTGTGTGTGTGTGAGGCAAGGAGGGGGGGTAATAAGTGAAGGGATTCTCTCCCCCTCTGCCTACCGAAGTCCTGGAGACCCCATCCTTCTTTCATCTCTAATTTTCCTTTCTTTTCCCCTTCCTAGTAAAGATTCCCCATCTGTGTCTAATCCTTTAGCTTCCTCTCCTCATCTCAGATTCTGCCCCCTTCCCCCTTTCTAATCTTCCCTGGGCTTATAAATGACATATTTCATATTAATTCCCAGTATTTACTAATATTTAAAAATGTCCTAGAACTACAGCTGACTACTTATTTAAAAGTACTTTCAGTTTTCAAATAATGATGTCTTTTTCTCCTTAAATCAGAATAATGTTGCAAAGGCTGCAGTGGATGCTTTATCGAGTCTCTACAGCACAAAATATAAATACGGACCATCTGCATCTACAATATGTAAGATTTCCTAATATTTAAACATTTTATGGCATATTGTTAGTTTCAAGAAGGCTAAACATACACAAGGCTCTTACACAAAATCCATGCACTTTGGTTTCCACCCATCGTCTATTTTTTTTTTCTAATCAGAATATTTATTTTAATTTCTCATATTTTGTCTGCAAGCCCAAAAGCTATCTAAGCAGTACATTCAGGTACAGTACGTATTTTTCTGTTTCTAGAGGGCTCGCAAGCTAAGTTTGTGTCTGAGACAATGGTGGATTAACTGACTTTCCCAAAACTTGCAGTGGCATTTCAGCTGGACTCCACTAGTTCTCAGACTGCTGCTTTAACCATTAGGCTATGCTTCCACTCTAAAACACCATCAAAAAGCATCAAAGCTTAAAACCAAATTCCTTAGGGGAATTTAGAAAAATACTCTGTATTTACCTTTTGACTGAGTGTCTTCTTTTGTATTAGAACAAATAGTATCAGTTGACAGGTAAATGTTAAAGCAACATTTTTATCCAGCTGATCAATTTTAGTCATGGAATGCACCATTTTACATGTATAGGGCTACAGGGTAGAGCTAGGCACATGCTACAGGCAAAAATACGTTTTTTAAGAGGTGTTCACCAAGACCATGTCTCTTGCTGGTAACAATAGCCTGCTCTACTACGGTTTCCTGCCCCTTTGCTTCCCCCTTCTTCCCATCACTTCTCTGGCATTCTGAAACAGAACAGCAGTTCTCTGTCTGAATGTTAACCTATGCTATTTCTTAATGTTCATATATTGTAGATCCCACCTCTGGATCATCCGACGATTGGGCTTATGATGAGGGAATCAAGTACTCCTTCACCTTTGAACTTCGTGACAGAGGAAAATACGGGTTCCTTCTTCCTGAGAATCTCATAAAGCCAACTTGTGAAGAAACCATGTTGGCAGTAAAAAACATCTCCAGTTACATTCTCAGATATGTTTCATAGATTTATGTTCATGTCGCATGTGGGGAAGGATTTGTGCTTTCAAACGTTTAATGTTACTACTAACATAAAGCTACTAACATAACACACGCACACATACACACACAATAACAACAACAGCAACAATAGGAAGAAAGATGTTGACTGAAGTTCACATTGACTATGTCTGTACACAGCTGATTCCCTCTCCCTCTTTCTCCTTTTAGGGGTAATCAATAGAAATAAAACAAAATAAAACATGGAAAAGAAAATAAGATGATACCTTTTTTATTGGACATAATACATTTCTTGATTAGCTTTCGAAGGTTGCCCTTCTTCGTCAGATCGGATATAAGCAAATGTTGGTAGATGACAATCCAGCTTATAATTGAAAAAGAAAAACGCCTATATTGCGACCCAAATCGGGAGATAGACGTTTATCTCACAAAAACAAATAAAGCGGTATAATCGAAAGCTGAATTTGGACATTTTCAACTGCACTCCGTCGCGGATGCGGACAAAGTTGATGGGGGCGTGTCGAAGGCATGGTGAAGGCGGAACTGGGGCGTGGTTATCTGGCGATCAGAGATGGGCGCCTTTTGCCGATAATGGAAGAAAAATATGCGTTTTTAGCGAGAATTTAGAGCACTTTTCCTGGACCCTGTTTTTCCACGAATAAGGCCCCAAAAAGTGCCCAGATGACCACTGGAGGGAATCGGAGATGACCTCCCCTGACTCCCCCAGTGGTCACAAACCCCCTCCCACCACAAAATATGTCGTTTCACAAATTTTTATTTTCACCCTCAAATGTCATACCCACCTCCCTGGCAGCAGTATGCAGGTCACTGGAGCAGTTATTAGGGGGTGCAGTGGACTTCAGGCAGGTGGACCCAGGCCCATCCCCCCTACCTGTTACACTTGTGCTGGTGAATGGGAGCCCTCCAAACCGCCCCCCAAACCCAATGTACCCACATGTAGGTGCCCCCCTTCACCCCTTAGGGCTATAGTAATGGTGTAGACTTGTGGGCGGTGGGTTTTGAGGGGGATTTGGGGGGCTCAACACCCAAGGGAAGGGTGCTATGCACCTGGGAGCTCTTTTACCTTTTTTTTGGTTTTTGTAAAAGTGCCCCCTAGGGTGCCCGGTTGGTGTCCTGGCATGTGAGGGGGACCAGTGCACTACGACTCCTGGCCCCTCCCACAAACAAATGCCTTGGATTTATTCGTTTTTGAGCTGGGCGCTTTCATTTTCCATTATCACTGAAAAACAAAAACGCCCAGCTCACAAATTGTCAAATAAAACATGGACGTCTATTTTTTTCGAAAATACAGTTCGTTCCGCCCCTTCACGGACCCGTTCTCAGAGATAAACGCCCATGGAGATAGACATTTTTGTTCAATTATGCCCCTCAATATATATAAGTGAAACATCAAATCATTCCAGTGACAGTCTAACAGGATGGGGTGGATAGGTGAGAGACAGGAAGAGTCGGGTGGATGAGGGACAGGGAGATATACATGGAGACAGGACTTAACAAAGATCTGGGTTTTCTAGTCAATTATAAACCATAAAAGTGTACTGCTTTGTCACCCTCCTGTCTCCATGCATATCTCCCTGTCCCTCATCCACCCGACTCTTCCTGTCTCTCACCTATCCACCCCCATCCTGTTAGACTGTCACTGGAATGCTTTGATGTTTCACTTATATATACTGGATATAACAAAAGAGAGGGAACGAAGTACAAATTAAAGTCCAAAAAAAAAAATAAAAAAAAACCGCACCACGGGCCTTTAAAAATGGAACACAGTTCTTTAATGAATGAGCCTTGACAAAAAGACCCGACACGGGCCGTGTTTCGGTGACTAGCACCTGCGTCAGGGGTCCCCACGTCTCATATAGTAAAAGCTACAAAGCACCAAGGCACTTTCACTTTCTGTATCAAGGCTCATTCATTAAAGAACTGTGTTCCATTTTTAAAGGCCCGTGGTGCTGTTTTTTTTTTGTTTTCACTTATATATACTGTCATCTACCAACATCTCACACTTTCACGTGTAGCTGCACTTACTTCAGCTCTATGGCTGATGTAAGTGGTCACACCTAACCATATATAGGTGAATGCTACTAGTCTATAGAGGAAAGTAGGCATCTACTTTCCTTTATAGTATATGTTCCTCTATATAGATGTACAGTTATAGAATCAGCCCCTAAATGAGAAAGCGTTCCTTGAAATGTAGGTTGAGGACAGCTGTGGAATGCATGTGTATATTATAAATTATGTACGTATTCATGCAGACTTAGGTGGAGCTTTTGCACCTGCCCCAGAGAATGTGTAAATATCTAGCCAGCTTATAATCGAAAGAGAAAAACACCTATATTGCGACCCAAATCGGGAGATGGGCGTCTTTCTCCCGTGGGCGCCCAAATCGGTATAATCGAAAGCCGATTTTGGGCATTTCCAACTGCAATCCGTCGCGGAAACGGGTAAAGTTGATGGGGGCGTGTTGGAGGCGTGGTGAAGGCGGAACTGGGGCATGATTATCGGCTGAGGAGAGATGGGCGTCTTTAGCTGATAATCGAGGAAAAAAAGGCGTTTTTACCGTGATTTGGGTCACTTTTTTTGGACCCTTTTTTTTCACGAAGAGGACCCAAAAAAGTGTCCCAACTGACTAGATGACCACTGGAGGGAATCGGGGATAACCTCCACGGACTTCCCCAGTGGTCACTAACCCCCTCCCACCAAAAAAAACCCACTTTACAAACTTTTTTTCCAGCCTCTATGCCAGCCTCAAATGCCGTACCCACTTCTATGACAGCAGAATGTGTTCTATCCTGTGACAGCCGTTCCCTGGTTCTGATGTGGCTCTCGGGTGAGTGTGACACCTTTTCTGTTATGCGCACTGCAGAGTCACATCAGCAATGCATTGTGGTGGGTGTAGGGTATTGGGCTCCGTGATTCCACTAGCTTGTGGCAAATGCTCACGATGTTGGTAGCTGGTAGGCTCTACTCCCATGGTGCTTTTCCCCCTGCTTACTGGGTCAGAGTGTGCCCTGTTTTGATTCCGGTAGTCCATGAGGTAGTGGCCATTTTTGTAAGCCAGTTTTAGATCCCTTTCACGTGTTAGCCACGTTGCAGAACTTAGTTTTTACCTTGAATGTGGCTGAAAGAGGGCATTGTACAGCATTGTGCCAGCTCTGACCTACTGCTCATCTCAGTACCAGGGAGACTCGTTGCCAGTGAGGCACAACCTCTGATCTGCAGTTAACTGTGAGTAAGCGTGCTTATTCCAATAAAGGACGTTTTCGGAGAGATTAGTCTTCAGGTGTCAACTGCTGTGCCAATGTTATATAGCAGCAACAAGTCCTAGAGGCCTTGTATGCAGGTCCCTGGAGCACTTTTAGTGGGTACCGCAGTGCACTTCAGCCAGGTGGACCCAGGCCCATCCCCCCATTTGTGGGTAGTGGGTTTTGGGGGAGGGGGTTGGGGGTTGGGGGCTCAGCACCCGTGGTAAGGGAGCTATGCATGTGGGAGCGTTGTCTGAAGTCCACCGCACGGACCTCTAGGGTGCCCAGTTGGTGTCCTGGCATGTCAGGGGGGCGAGTGTACTACGAATCGTGGCCCCTCCCATGACCAAATGGCTCGGATTAGGACGTTTTTGAGCTGAGCGTTTTTAGTTTCCATTATCGCTACAAAAAACAAACGCCCAGCTGAAAAACGTCCATTTTTTCGATAATACAGTCTGTCCCGCCTCTTCATGTACCCGTTTTCGGACATAGACGCCCATGTAGATAGGCGTTCGCATTCGATTATGCCCCTCCATGTCTACTTTCCTGTAGGCCTAGGTGCCCTGTTATACAATTTCTTTTGTAGTGAGTCAAGATAAGAGAAATAGAAAGTCAAGCTAAGTCCATGTCATCTTCATCAAAGTCTATATGATAATAAAAATCAAGGGTAGCTGCAAGGGTTCACTACATCATTACACTACAATCGCTGAAAGCTGGAGACAAGAATAGGACCAAGGATGGACCTCCATATGCATCTCCTATTCCTTACACACTATCTTTAAAACCCTGTTACTTTCTTCTGCTGGAGACAGTTCTTATCTTTAGATTTTGATCCAGCTGCTGGATTAAAATCTAATCTAACCGATACCCTAATGAACTTCAGTATTTGGTATGCTTCAAACTACAGGACAATATTAAACATCTCAAATTATTAGAATAATCATTATTCAGAACAATTTAACTAGACAGAAGAGGTTCTTGCCCAGTTTAATTGCCAAGAGTGAGCGATTGCTGGATTTTCAATGGCACATGACTGCACAGTGGTACTGAAGATCTAGTGTGAACACTGTGGCACTTGCTGTTAGTGCATCGGCAGTATGGGGATGGAGTTGGGAGTTTATCCAGTGCCAGTACCCACATTGCTAACCAGCCATGTAAAACTTTGCCTGGTTAGCTATGCAGGTACAGCCCAGATTCTATATATGTTGCCCAGATCTAGGCACAGATCCCAGATCCATGTGCAAACTAATTAGTTAATTAGGTGTTAACAATCAATAAGTAGAGGCAACAAGTAGTTAATTGGCAAAAATTAGGAGTTATGCACGAATCTGTTCCAAATTCAATTCTATGACAACACAACTAAATTTCATAGGGTGCAACTCAAAAGAGGGCATGGCCTTGGGAGGGGCATGGGTGGGTTAGGGGTATTCCCAGAAATTAGTAGCCACTGCCAGTTTTTAAACAGGGCTCCAGAGTAACCCAAGTAACTACTGACCAGTGAGCCTGGTACCCAGTAAAATGCTCAACGCCATTGTTAATGATACAGTTACTGGTTACATGGATAAACATGGCTCAATGGAGGAGAGCCAGCATGGATTTAGCAAAGGGAGGTTGTGCTTTAGTAATCTACTGTAATTCTTTTATGGTGTGAATAAGCATGTGGACATGTTGTAACTTGCCTAGAACATTCACTAATAATCCATGTGAAAATGGATGTAAATAAATAAATAAAAGTCAGCCCATCCTATTGTGTATTTGGATTTTCAGAAGGAATTTGATAAAGTGGACTGGTAACTGGTTAAAAGACAGAAAGCAAAGAATATGAATAAATCATCAGGTTTCCAAGTGGAAAGAGTCAAACAGTGGATTTGTACTGGGACCAGTGCTGCTTAATTTATTCATTAAGGGGGTCTTTTACTAGATTAGCTTGAATTATCTGCAGCAGGGCCCATTTTATTCCTATGTGCCCTGCTGCAGATAACTTGAGCTAATCTTTAGTAAAAGACCCCCTAAGTATTTGGAAAAGCAAGCAAAGTGTGAAATGGTCAAATTTGCAGATCACATAAAAGTATGAAAAGAAGTGAAAACAGACCGACAGATTGCTCAAGATTTCTATAGCTAGTAATGTGGTAGAAAATGGGTATAAAATGCTATATAAGTGGTATCTCACCCAAGAACATTTATATAAAATCTATCTCTCCACTTCTGATCAATGTTGGCGCAATTGTGGCCTCCAAGAAACTTTTGTACACATATGATGAGACTGCCCCTGAGCTCAGACCTTTTTGACAATGGTCTTCAAACTTCTTCAAGACATTCTGGATACGCCAACTCAAGCAAACATGGGATGTGGTCATGTGCACATAGGCTCTACTCCCATGGTGCTTTTCCCCCTGCTTACTGGGTCAGAGTGTGCCCTGTTGTGTTTCCGGTAGTCCATGAGGTAGTGGCCATTTTTGTAAGCCAGTTTTAGATCCCTTCCATGTGTTAGCCACGTTAGAGAACTTAGTTCTTACCTTGAATGTGGCTGAAAGAGGGCATTGTACAACATTCTGCCAGCTCTGACCTGCTAATCTCACTACCAGGGAGACTCGTTGCCAGTGGTGGGGCACAACCTCTGATCTGCAGTTAACTGTGAGTAAGCGTGCTTATTCCAATAAAGGATGTGCCAATGTTATACAGCAGTAACAAGTCCTAGAGGCCTGCGTGTATGCAGGTCCCTGGAGCACTTTTAGTGGGTACCGCAGTGCACTTCAGCCAGGTGGACCCAGGCCCATCCCCCCCCCCACCTGTAACACTTGTGCTGGTAAATGGGAGGCCTGCAAAACCCACTGTACCCACATGTAGGTGCCCCCTTCACCCCTAAGAGCTATGGTAGTGTTGTATATTTGTGGGTAGTGGGTTTTGGGGGAGGGGGGTTGGGAGCTCAGCACCCGTGGTAAGGGAGCTATGCATGTGGGAGCTTTTTCTGAAGTCCACCGCACTGACCTAGGGTGCCCAGTTGGTGTCCTGGCATATCAGGGGGGTGAGTGTACTACGAATCGTGGCCCCTCCCACGACCAAATGGCTCGGATTAAGACGTTTTTGAGCAGGGCGTTTTTAGTTCCATTATCGCTAAAAAAAAGAAACGCCCAGCTCAAAAATGTCCATTTTTTCAAAAATACGGTTCGGCCCGCCCCTTCACGGACCCGTTCTCAGAGATAAACGCCCATGGAGATAGGCATTTCCGTTCGATTATGCCCCTCTATACCTCCTCATCCCCATCCATGACTGTCTCCACTTCCCTCTCGCTGCCATCTCCACCACTTTTGCTGCTTCCCAGGACCAACATCAACAGAAGCAGCAAAAAAAAACAAAACCCACAGGCATATCATTGGATATAATCATCAGAGAAGTACCGAAAAATAAAGGCAATAAAGAACTATCACAGCAGGTCATCAATTGAAACAATCTCATCAGTGTTGTCATAGCAATATATAACAGCATACATCATCCAAAGACCTCTCAGTTAAAGCATAGGGGCAATATGCAAGCTCTTGGGGATGAAACACTTTCTAGAGCCTCTTCTCCATTCATAGATTCTCTTCTATGTCTGGCTCTTGACAGCTACATCCTCCAGTTAGGGAAGATGCGGATGAATACAAATATTGTGTACCATGTACCATACAACAAAACACTTTGTTGGCTTTCATTGGTGCAAAGGCCAGGAAGCCTTCAGTAGTCTAGACAGTAAAACTGGATTTTTATGAAGCCGAAGGTGTACTTAATCAGAGATCTACTGGAATGATGGGTTATGTTGATGTACTACTCTTCAGCGACAGAAGATGGATGAAGGAATACAATAAGTAGTCAGGCCAACAGGGGATAACCATTATCTCCTAGAAACACAGGATTAAAAGGACACACAACTATATGCTGGAAAATATGAAGACATTGCTAGCATCATGGAAGTTTACAATAGTGCTAGCTTGTATCTAACAGAACTCCATTCTTTTGGATTCAGAGTCAGCATATATCATGCAGTCAGAGAGATGCTTTGGCTTAATATAAGCATCCTAGCAAGAACCAGGAAACTTGGTCACCACCTTCATCGTTAAGCCAAGGTCACAGAAGGCCAATAATATATGCTTAAAATATAGTTATTGGTACCATTATGGTATATGGCATCTAGATCTTTAGACCAAACCTAAACAACTGTAATCATTAGCCCTAAGGACATTGCTGAAGCTAAAGATGCAAAAGAAGCTTCTCTGTACCTCCTTCCTTTTATGGTTAGTACAACAGTAAATATATTTCTAGATATCTTACAGAATGGTGGGGGGAGGGGAGCAAGTGAAGAAAAACCATATAATTAGGAAGGAGGATGGCATTAAGGAGCAAGAGCAGTCTGGTGATTGATATAAAGTATATATGGACTCCAAATATCTTCATTCAAACCTTCATGACCTTCATAACTATTTGAGAGCCTGACAGCAGACAACAGACCCACCAATGTCTGTAGATATTCAATCAGTAGAATATTTGGCTGCTATTCACCTCCTCTCAACCAAAATAACCAGGGGGCAAGTTATCCCCTAAGTTAATGCAGATTTTTAGAAATGCTCTACATCTATAGTATCTTCAGAAACAACAGCAGTAGAATGATAGTTTATCTGTCATGTGAATGTTCTGCTTTGCAGAAAGCTTGTGTTATCTCACCAGTCTTGCAAGATCCAAGAGGCAGATTTATACTGCAAGTGAAAGACATTATTCTAACTGCCCTATAATGTGACTTAAATGACACTTCTAAGGCAGGCAGTAACATTTAAGGCCTAATTTACAAAGCTTTTAAACTATAGACACAGCTAGGGTAACTTTTAAAGCCCTCTCTTTGCTTGCAAGTACACAGATATTTTGGAAACTTTTGCTGGCCCAAAGAACAAAGGGAAATTTCACAATGAGAATTGCATAGAAAATTCTGGAGACTGGCCAACATCACGTGTAGAACCATAAAGCATGTGCAAAGTTTGAAAATGAAATCCCCATGCACTGCTGGCCCCTCTCTCTCCCAACCCCTGGCTCTGCCTCTTTATAGAAGCAAGAACCTGCATTGTGAAATAAAGTGAGACGGGGCGTATCTGGAATCCGGCAGTAGGGGGGGCCAGGGCCAAAGCCAGAGAGGGGGGGCACATTTTTGCCTCCCCCCTCCCCCCCCCCCCGCTGCCACCACCACCACCACTGCCACTCTCCACCCCCCCCCCCCCCACGATCAACCCTCCCCCGCTGCTTACTTTTGCTGGCGGGGCGCTCCAACCCCCGCCAGCCGAGGTCCGACCCGAAGTCTTCATATTTCGTCTTCCTCCGACTCCTCCGTGGCCATACTGTAAGTAACACTGCTGATTCGTTGAATCCAGTTCGGAGTCTGACGTTGTACAATGTATTTTCACGTCAGCTCTGCCTTGTTTCCATTACACATCAAGAATAAAACGAAAGCATGCCTGATTAACCATCCTTTTGCAGAGGACTTGCTTAATATTGACTATGATAAAGTAAAGGTTAATAAAAAAATATTTCTATAAAGAAAAGACTGTGCCTTTTTATTGGACAACTAATGCACAAGCCTTGCAAAATCACCTCCAAAACTGCCTACTTTTATGTGATATATTTGCAGACATTCCCGTGAAATGGGCCAGTGAGTGGGGCAAGTGTTGAATGAGAAGGGGGCTTTTTCCATGATGCAGCATTAAGTGAAATATGAATTCATGTCGAAATGCCTCCCAAAATGTTTAAAAGTACTCTAGCTCTTTAATTTGGAAGATTGAATATTTATAAAACATTAAGGACCCTGTTTACTAAGATGCACTAGCATTTTTAGCAGGCACTAAATGCTAGAGACAACTATATATTCCTATGGGTGTCTTCAGCATTTAGCACATGCTAAAAATGCTAGCGCACCCTTAGCACTGCTTAGTAAACAGGGCCCTAAGTTATTTATTACTTTTTGGAAAAAGTTTTCTTTGAAAACCTCTAGACGACAATTGGAAGACATTGCCGAAGTCTTCATCTTTCGTTTGGTTTCTGACTCTGACGTCCTGCACATACATCGCAAGGCTTTGTTCTGTTTCTGTGAGTCTGGCATCAGACTCAGAAACCAAACGAAGGAAGAAGATTTCGGCTGGCGGGGGTTGGGGTCCCCCGCCAGTAAAAATAAGCGACGGTGGACGGGGGGGGGTCGAGAGGGTCATCAGCAGGGGGGGTCAAAGTTGTTAGAGGTGTCGGCAATGGCTAGCGGGCGGGCGGGGGGGTCGGCGGCACCGGGGGGGGCTAAAATGTGCCCTCTCACCTCGGCTCTGGACCCCCCTACCGTTGAAGTCTGGCTACGCCCCTGGTGAGCGAGCCCCTAAATCTGTTAGTGCATCTTAGTAAAAGTACCCCATAAAGTCTTAGGTCAATAAAACAGTATCCCCTCAGACTGCTATCTTGGGGCCCTGTTTGCAAAGGTGTGCTAACATTTTTAGCGCACGCTAACAGTGTAGAAGCCCATAGGAATATGATAGGCATCTACACAGTTCCCACACTAAAATCGCTAGGGCCCATGGTTTGTTAACCTTTATTTTCCATGCTTTCAAGTGGACTAACATTTCAACCACACTACTTTATTTTTAATTTTCCCTAGAAATGACATTTTCCATGTATTTTCTGTCATTACCTAATTACTGTCATTAAAAGCATTTAACATTTGAATGACTTCCAGATACTTTACTTCCTAAGGTTGTTCAATACTTAAAAAAAACATCTGAACAAGCTTTCTTAAAGAAACTAAGATGCAAGGCAGATATTTACTTTACCAGATCATTCTGGGTTTTCTAAGATTTCAGAACTTGTCTGCTAAGGATGTACATTTATGTTTATTGACACCCCAAATTAGCCTCTAATAGTTCAATGTGGCTTACAGTCCTAAAAAGCATTTATATATATATATATAGTCAATTTCAAAGTACAAGCAATAGTGAAATTGGAAATGCCTTTCATATATCACTGTTTCCGAATCACATTAAGACAAAAATCTATGGAACAGAAAAGTTTTTATGATGTTTCTAAAAGAAAGATAATTCTCCTGAAATCTTATTTCCCATGGCAATAGGTTATCACCATTTAGTTGCTTGATATGAAAACGTGACATGGAGGGGCATAATTGAACGAAAACGTCTATCTCCATGGGCGTTAATCTCCAAGAACGGGTCCGTGAAGGGGCGGACCGAACCGTATTTTGGGAAAAAATAGACGCCCATGTTTTATTGAACGATGTGTGAGCTGGGCATTTTTGTTTTTCAGCGATAATGGAAAATGAAAGCGCCCAGCTCAAAAACGAATAAATCCAAGGCATTTGTTCGTGGGAGGGGCCAGGATTCATAGTGCACTGGTCCCCCTCACATGCCAGGACACCAACCGGGCACCCTAGGGGGCACTTTTACAAAAACAAACAAAAAGGTAAAAGAGCTCCCAGGTGCATAGCACCCTTCCATTGTGTGTTGAGCCCCCCAAATCCCCCTCAAAACCCACTGCCCACAAGTCTACACCATTACTATAGCCCTAAGGGGTGAAGGGGGGCACCTACATGTGGGTACAGTGGGTTTGGGGGGGTTGGACGACTAATAAGCATTAAGCAGCACAATTGTAACAGGTAGGGGGGATGGGCCTGGGTCCACCTGCCTGAAGTCCACTGCACCCCCTAACAACTCCTCCAGTGACCTGCATACTGCTGCCAGGGAGCTGGGTATGACATTTGAGGGTGAAAATAAAAAGTTGAGAAACTTCATTTTTTGTGGTGGGAGGGGGTTAGTGACCACTGGGGGAGTCAGGGGAGGTCATCCCCAATTCCCTCCAGTGGTCATCTGGTCATTTAGGGCACTTTTTGGGGCCTTATTCGTGAAAAAAACAGGGTCCAGGAAAAGTGTCCTAAATTCTAGCTAAAAACGCATACTTTTTTCCCATTATCGGTGAAATGCGCCCATCTCTGTTCGTCAGATAACCACGCCCCAGTTCCGCCTTCGCCACACCTCTGACACGCCCCCATCAACTTTGTCCGCATCCGCGACGGATTGCAGTTGAAAACGTCCAAAAATCGGCTTTCGATTATACCGCTTTATTCGTTTTTGTGAGATAAACGTCCATCTCCCGATTTAGGTCGGAACTTGGGCGTTTTTCTCATTCGATTATAAGCAGGAGAATGTAACATTTTAAAAACTACTTTCCTATAGCTTAGATAGTAAAGAATCATAAACTTCTTCAAATCTACACTAGAATTTCTTTCAGGTAGGTCAACAAGACCTTGCATATAAGTCAGAGCAACACCATGTAAAATTTGATGAACTAAGGGGTACTTTTACTAAGGTGTGCTGAAAAATGGCTTGCAGTAGTGTAGGCACAGGTTTTGGGCGCGCCAATCCATGCCTGTGAAAAAGGCCTTTTTTGACGAAAATAGACGTGCGGCTAAATCAAAATTGCCGCACGTCCATTTTGGGTCTGAGACCTTACCGCCAGCAATTGACCTAGCGGTAAAGAATTCGGGCGGTTAATGACCTACGTGTGTGAAATGCCACTTGGCGTGCATCCGTTACATGCGTCTGAAAATAAAAATATTTTTCAGACGCGCATATTATCGCAAGAGCTGCACAGTAGTAGGGCGATAACTCAATTTTGGCCTCCATTGGGCACATGTAGACGCTTAGCAAAAGGGCCACTAAGACACATAACATAAATCCTGATCATGCCTCTACTGGCAACCAGTGCAACGTTGATAACAGTATTTTTAAACCAGTCTCTATGCCAATAAAAGGGAAGGGAAATGGGACTTGATATACTGCCTTTCTGAGATTTTTTGCAACTACATTCAAAGTGGTTTACATATATTCAGGTACTTATTTTATACCAGGGGCAATGGAGGGTTAAGTGACTTGCCCAGAGTCACAAGGAGCTGCAGTGGGAATTGAACTCAGCTCCCTAGGATTAAAGTCCACTGCACTAACCACTAGGCTACTCCTCCACTCCTTGCTCCCCTGGTCACCCAGTCAAAGAAATCAATTGAATTTATTTGGCATGATTTTCATTAGATAAAACCATGTTGCCTCAGATCAGTATCTTTTCCTTGAGCAGCACCTCCGTTACCTTCCCAACCATTGGAATCCTTCCATTAGAAATGTGAAGACAGTATTTTGTTAATGTTTTGCTGTTTGATCCAAATATGTTCTCTTCTGTAGCAAGAGCCTATTGTATTCCAAGCTCAATGAGACTGTTGAGAGATGGAGGATGTGGGATGGAGAGTAGGCGTGCCAACTCTAATTGATATATTGCCGCACGTCAACTGATTACTGCATGGTTGGCGATTGAGCTCTTTGCGCCTACTAAATAGCTGTCGGTAAGGGCTCAAATGTTAATGGCCAAGCACGTGGGGAAATGTTTATGGTTATATTTATGTCTATTAGATATTTGATAACCCATCAAAATTTCAAAGAAATTGGGTGTTAACGGTTTATAATTCTAAAATCAAACAAAGCATAAGAAACCTACATGGGTGTAATCAATAGCTTCAAGGACATCAGTGAAGTTAAAGATGTCAAAGAAGTCCCTTTACACCTCCCTCTTCTCATGGTTAGTACAAGGATACTGAATATAGACAGACATGTAGGCAAGCAAGACCTTCAGAAAAGAGATGACAAAGAATGACAGAGAACTGACTTATGCCCACTCATGTTTTCTGCCACTCTCTGAAAAAGATATTAACAACAAAACACAGCAGTCATCACTATCATCTTTACAGACAAGCTGGGACATCATACAGCCACACAATTTGTCACAGAGTGGGACAAGAGATGACAATTCAGACCAGCCTGAATCTACTCAGTCAATTTCTCTAAGCCAGTTTCCTTAAGTTTACCTGGAGGTAAAATATTTTCTTCTGCATCCATCCTAAGTTCCTTCCCAATGTGGTGTCAGCTTTCCACATCAATCATCCACGTGCCTCCCTCCTTCTTTCCTGGGTTGCACTCTACTCCCACAGAGGCTGCATTGCATACCCTGGGATTGCAGATGCATCCTTCTTTTCTACCTCAGGAAGACAGAAGTACTTCGGAAACCCTCACAACTGTTAATTAGCTTCAATCCTAACAACCTGGGCCTAGCCATATCAAAACGCACTATCTCATCATGGAACTCAGACTGTATTTCCTTTTGTTCCAAGCTATCCGATCAAGACCCTGCCAGCCAGAATCACAGCTCACTGCCTCAGAGCTACAGCCACCTCACTGGCTACTCCATTGGTGAACATCTACAGAGTTTAGTCATCTAGCCATACTTTCTGGAAGCACTACGCCTCGAATATGCATCCACGTAGGATATAGTTTTAGGCCAAGCGGTTCTACTGAACCTCTTTGTACTCTAATGCTCTACCATCCTCATCTATAACGTGTATAAAACAGTAGATGCCTTTTACAGCCACTGAGATCCTCAAAAGGTGAGGATGAGTAGAAAGAAAAGCACCACCCTATGTACTCCTATTATTCAGTCTGCTGTTAACTGTGAGAAATGGGCATAAGATGTGATTTAACTGTGCTGGTAATCAGCTGCAACCTCCTTGCTCCAGTTCATAAGTGCGTAAGTGCTTCTGCCACTGAAATACTGTCTTTTCAAAAGCTGCAAAAAAGTTCCAAATGGGATTTTTATCCAACTCACCTTTAAGACATTTTTCTGATTCCATTCTGATGGCAGCAGATACCATAGAAGGAAAGAGCAATATGGCTTTATGAGAGGAAAAGAAAAAAATAAAGGAAATAACAGGAGGCAAGCAGACAAAGGAGAGGTAAACCAGACTTGGTCCTACCCTAAGCAATAGTAAATATATTTCTAGAAATCTTAAAGGTGGGGAGTGAGGGGGGAAAGGAAGAAAAGCTACCTATCTAGGAAGGTGGACGGCCATTAAGGAGCAAGATAATTCTGATGATATAAAGTATATGTGGGCTCTACCTACTAACTTTTCCAAATACTTTCATTCAAACCTTGGTAAATAACTATTTGAGAACTTGACAGCAGACAAAACAGAGGCTAAAAAGCCCCTTCCATGTCTATAGACAATCCATAACATAGAAGCCAGCTCTGGAGTGCTAGTGGGTGTTCAGCACCCCCAATATTAAGCAAGCTCTTCTACTGTGTCCAGAGAGGGTTAACTTTGTATTCTGTTTGGCACTTCCAGTCTTTTTGAATAGTTGGTACCTTAGTTTAGTAGAATACAATATTTCACTGCTATTCAACTCCTGTCAGCCAAAATAACCAGATGATTTAACCTCTGATTTTTGGAAATATGTCTACAGAAACAACAGCAGTAGAGTGATAGTTTATCTGTCATGTGAATGTTCTGCTTTGCAGACAACTTGTGTTATCTCTCCAAGAAACGTCTTGCAGGAACCAAGAGGCAGATTTATAATGTGACACATCTTAAGAGTGCAAGCGAAAGATATTATTCTAACTGCCATATAATATGACTTAAATGACACTTCTAAGGCAGGCAGTAACATTTAGGGCCTAATTTACAAGGCTTTAAAACTATTGCAAACTCTTCAGAACACTGCTGTCAGAATGCTGTGTCATGCCTGTCGTTCAGATCACGTCACTCCCATGTTAAATAACACTACTAGTTACGTGTTGATCAGCGTATAATCTTTAAGATAGCAACCTTAGGGGCCCTTTTACTAAGCCATGTAGGCACGTACCCGCGTCCTACATGCATCAATTTGGAGTTACCACCCAGCTACCATGTGGCCCGGACGGTAAATTTTGATTTTTATGCACGTCCGCTACGCGCACCAGAAAATAATTTATATTTTCCTGCGCGTGGCAGAAACCAGTCGGTAATCGTCATTCTACGCATGTAGACAATTACCACACGGTTACCATGTGAGACCTTACTGCTAAGGCAATAGGTGGTGGTAAGGCCTCAGACCCAAAATGGACGTGCGCCAATTTTTATTTTTCCGCACGTCTATTTTCGTCAAAAAATTTTTAAAGGACTTTTTTTTACAGGCATGCTGAAAAAAGGATCTGCGCACGCCCAAAACACGTGCCTACACTAGTGCAGCCCATTTTTCAGTGCACCTTTGTAAAAGGACCCCTCAACCTTTAAAGCGCCTCGCTTTGGCCTTCTAGATTATCTAGTATGCCTCACCATCCCATACTCACCTGTTCACACCTTTTGCTCTCTCAATGACCATCGCCTTGCCCTTCCCAGCCTCAAGACTGCCCACTATAAATCCACTAGGCACAATGCTTTCTTCTTTCAATCACCACATATATGGAACAATCTCCCACTTCCCCTGAATCTTCCTTTAAAACCTTCATGGCTGACCTGAAGGCCTGGCTTTTTAGGCAGTCTTTCGAAAGGTCAGATTGATTAGATAGCATGAGCTTCACCTGCTAAAGATCTTCCTTTACTGTTCTCCTTGCTTGTCTGTCTAAGCTGTATGGTGTGAATGCTGATCTTTGCTATTTTTAATTGGAGTTCCTTTCCTGTTTCAAAATATTTTAGCCTGTACACCACTTTGTACTGTTTTAGCAGCTGGAGAATTCTAACAAATCAAAATAAACTATCAACTTTTAAACTATAGACACAGCTGGGGTAATTTTTAAAGTCCTTGATTTGTTTGCAAGTACACAGATATTTTGGAAATTCAATTTCTGGCCCAAAGTACAAAGGGAAATTTCACAAGAAGTATTGCACAGAAAATCCTGGGGGCTGGCTAGAACCTCAGCTGCAAACTTTGTACCTGCTATGCAGCAGGTGCAATGTGAGCACCATAAAGCATGTGCAAAGATTGAGAACGAAATTCTCATGCACCTCTGGCCCTATCTCTTTATGCAATAAGTAAAATATCTGCACTGTACTTTTCCCCACACAGGACAGGTTAATCTTCAGCCTCTGAGTTTAACCAGGTAACTACTTATTTGAAAAGTGACCTCAGAAGAGATGCCATGATATATGAAATTCTTCTTGAGTTTCTTCTGGAACCTGCAGTAGCTGCAATGTTATACTTAGCCCTTGTCTTATATGACCTTTTTCTAAATAAGAACATAAGAATTGCCATACTGGGTCAAACCAATGGTCCATCTAGCCCAGTATCCTGTTTCCAGCAGTGGCCAACCCAGGTCACAAGTACCTGGCAACCAATTAGTAGCTTCTTGAGGCCTTTTCCTCACATCACACGATAGGAGTGAATTTTTAAGTTGTTGAGCCGATAGTACAGATTTAAGATCTCCCATCTTTCTAGATTTTCAGTTCATTTTAAGAGGAGATAACCTTCAATTGTGCTTTTAGTTTGAAACCAATTAGTAGCAACATTCCATGCTACCAATCCCAGGGCAAGCAGTGGCTTCCCCCATGTCCATCTCAACAACAGACTATGGACCTTTCCTCCAGGAACTTGTCCAAACATTTTTTAAACCCAAGTACGCTTACCGCCGTTACCACATCATCTGGCAACAAGTTCCAGAACTTAATTATTCTCTGAGTGAAAAAAATATTTCCTCCTACTTGTTTTAAAACTATTTTTATGCAATTTCATTGAGTGTCCCCTGATCTTTGTACTGTTTGAATGAATTAACAATCAATTCACCTCCAACCCATTCCACACTACTCAGGATTTTGAAGACTTAAATCATATTCCCCCCTCAGATGTCTCTTTTCCAAGCTGAAGAGCCCTAACCTCTTTAGCCTTTCCTCATATGGGATCATATGCTCTTCTTTGAACCTTTTCTAATTTTGCTATATCTTTTTTGAGATACGGCAACCAGAATTGAACACATTACTCAAGGTGAGGTTCCACCATGGAGCGATACAGAGGCATTATTATATTCTTGGTCTTATATTTCATCACTTTCCTAATAATTCTGATCATCCTGTTTGCGTTTTTGGCTCCCACAGCCAACTGGACAGAAGATTTCAACATATTGTCTACAATGACACCTAGATCTTTTTCTTGAGTGCTGACTCCTAAGGTGGGCCCTAGCATCAGGTAACTCTAATTCAGATTATTCTTCCCAATGTTCATTACTTTCCATTTGTCCACATTAAATTTCATCTGCCATTTGGATGTCCAGTCTTCCAGTTTCCTAAGGTCTTCCTGCAATTTTTCTCAATCTGCATGTGTTTTGACAACGTTGATTAGTTTTCTGTCATCTGCAAATTTAATCACCTCACTCATCATTCTGTTTTCCAGATCACTGTTAAATAGCACCAATCCCAGTACCGATCCCTGCGGCACTCCACTATTCAACCTCCTCCATTGAGAAAAATGGCCATTTAACCCTATCCTCTGTTTTCTATCCAGTAACCAATTCTTAATCCACAAAAGGGCATTGCCTCCTATTCCATGACTCCTTACGTTTCTCAGGAGTCTCTCATGAGGAATTTTGTCAAAGGCTTTCTGAAAATCTAGACACACTACATCAAACAGCTCACCTGTATTGATATGTTTATTCATGCCTTGAAAGAAATGAAGCAAATTGGTGAAGCAAGACCTTTGGCTGAATCCATGCTGACTCTGTACCATTAAACCATGTTTATCTACGTGTTCTGCAATTTTATTCTTTATAATAGTTCCCACTATTTTGACCAGCAATGAAGTCAGGCTTGCCGGTCTGTAATTTCCCAGATCACCTCTGGAACCCTTTTTGAAAATCAGCATCACATTGGCAACACTGTAGCCTTCAGGTACTATGGACGATTTTAACAATTGGTTATAGATCGGTATCTGCTGATAGTGATCTATAACCAATTGTTAAAATCATCCAAAGTGCCTGAAGACTACAGTGTTGCCAATGTGATGCTGATTTTCAAAAAGGGTTCCAGAGGTGATCTGGGAAAGCAGATCAGCAATTTCATGTTTGAGTTCTTTCAATACCCTGGGGTGTATACCATCCAGTCCATGTGATTTATCACTCCTTAATTTGTCATTTTGGCTCAGTACATATGCCAAGCTCACTGAGATTTCTTTTAATTCCTTCACATCGTCACACCTGAAAACCATTTTCAGTATAGGTAGACCTCTTACATCTTCTGCCGTAAAGACCGATGCAAAGTATTTATTCAGTCTCTCTGCTCTGGCTTCGTCCTGCATTACAAAATCCATACTAGCAATATCCCTACATTTTAGTGCCAATATCAGAATAAGCATAAAGAAATGGAAGTTGAGTTGTATATGGCACATTTCCTACTACCCATAATCCTGATCCAGCTGCCAAATATTGGGGGCAAAAAAGATGGAGTTGTTAGAGAAGCACGTCAGCTTTACTAACAGAGAGAATCGGTAAGAATGAAATACTTTTTAATGATGAATAACACTATTGTATTGAACCGTGTATTCAAAGAAAAAAAAACAGAAAAAAAAGAAAGTGTTGGGAAAGTAATAACTTCAAGTTATTCTCTGTGGTTTGGAGTGTACACACCAAGGCAAATCTACAGATCACTCAGAAGTAACCAGAGAATTCTTACAGTGCTGTATTATCTATTTATAGTGAAGATAAGCGTATTTTCCTGGGCAAACCTCTCCTCATATGGTAAATGTTCCAATCCTCTAATTAACTTGTTTCTCTTGGTTGGACTTTCTCCAATTCAGTTATAGACCACAAGATGGCAGCAAAGTATATCTTATAAATCTCTCTCTCTCTCTCTCTCTCTCTCTCTCTCTCTCTCTCTCCAGTTAGCATTTCATCCTAGTGAAACTACAGAAAAAATGATCCAGTTAAGTACATAAGTATTGCCATACTAGGACAGACCGAAGGTCCATCAAGCCCAGCATCCTGTTTCCAACAGTGGCCAATCCAGGTCACAAGTACCTGGCAACATCCCAAAAAAATACAATAATAAGCAGTGGATTTTCCCCAAGTCCATTTTAATAATGTTCTATGGACTTTTCCTTTAGGAAGCCGTCCAAACCTTTTTTAAACCCGCTAAGCTAACTACTTTTACTACATTCTCTGGCAATGAATTCCAGAGTAAAATTACACATTGAGTGAAGAAAACTTTTCTCCGATTTGTTTTAAATTTACTACTTAATAGCTTCTTTGCGTGCCCCCTAGTACTAGTACTTTTGTAAAGAGTAAACATCTACCCATTCCACTCCACTCATTATTTTATAGGCCTCTATCATATCTCCCCTCAACCATCTTTCTCCAAGCTGAAGAGCTCTAGCTGCTTTAGCCTTTCCTCATAGGGAAGTCGTCCCATCTCCTTTATCATTTTCGTCACCCTTCTTCATACCTTTTCTAATTCCACTATATCTTTTTTAAGATCCAGTGACCAGAATTGAACACAATATTCGAAGTGCAGTCATACCATGGAGCGATGCAAGGGCATGCGAAGGCGGTAGAACGAGAGGACATGAAATGAGATTGAAGGGGGGCAGACTCAAGAAAAATGTCAGGAAGTATTTTTTCACGGAGAGAGTAGTGGATGCTTGGTGGAAATGAAAACGGTAACGGAATTCAAACATGCGTGGGATAAACATAAAGGAATCCTGTTCAGAAGGAATGGATCCTCAGGAGCTTAGCCGAGATTGGGTGGCAGAGCCGGTGGTGGGAGGCGGGGCTGGTGGTTGGGAGGCGGGGATAGTGCTGGGCAAACTTATATGGTCTGTGCCAGAGCCGGTGGTCAGAGGCGGGGCTGGTGGTTGGGAGGCGGGGATAGTGCTGGGCAGACTTATACGGTCCGTGCCAGAGCCGGTGGTGGGAGGCTGGACTGGTGGTTAGGAGGCGTGGATAGTGCTGGGCAGACTTATACGGTCTGTGCCAGAGCCGATGGTGGGAGGCGGGGCTGGTGGTTGGGAGGCGGGGATAGTGCTGGGCAGACTTATACGGTCTGTGCCTCTAGAGGACAGGTACAAATCAAAGTAGGGTATACACAAGAAGTAGCACATATGAGTTTATCTTGTTGGGCAGACTGGATGGACCGTGCAGGTCTTTTTCTGCCGTCATCTACTATGTATGTTACTATCCAGCTTATTTTCGAAAGAGAAAGACGCCCATATTTCGACCCAAATCGGGAGATGGGCGTCTTTCTCCCATGGGCAAACAAATCGGTATAATCGAAAGCTGATTTTGGTCATCTTCAACTGCACTCCGTTGCAGGAACGAACAAAGTTGATGGGGGCATGGTGAAGGTGGGACTGGGGTGTGGTTATCAGCTGAGGAGAGATGGGCGTCTTTAGCTGATAATCGAAACAAGAAGGGTGTTTTTGACGAGAATTTGGTCTGCTTTATTTGGACCCTTTTTTTCAGATCCAAATCCCAAAAAAGTGCCCCAACTGACCAGATGACCACTGGAGGGAATTGGGGATCACTCCCCTGACTCCCCCAGTGGTCACTAACCCCCTCCCACCAAAAAAACCCACTTTACAAACTTTTTTTTCCAGCCTGTATGCCAGTCTCAAATGCCGTACCCACCTCCATGACAGCAGAATGTGTTCTATCCTCTGACAGCCTTTCCCTGGTTCTGATGTGGCTCTCGGGTGAGTGTGACACCTTTTCTGTTATGCGCACTGCAGAGTCACATCAGCAATGCATTGTGGTGGGTGTAAGGTATTGGGCTCCGTGATTCCACTCGCTTGTGTTACATGCTCACGATGTTGGTAGTTGGTAGGCTCTACTCCCATGGTGCTTTTCCCTCTGCTTACTGGATCAGAGTGTGCCCTGTTTTGTTTCCGGTAGTCCATGAGGTAGTAGCCATTTTTGTAAACCAGTTTTAGATCCCTTTCATGTGTTAGCCACGTTACAGAACTTAGTTCTTACCTTGAATGTTGCTGAAAGAGGGCATTGTACAGCATTCTGCCAGCTCTGACCTACTGCTAATCTCAGTACCAGGGAGACTCTTTGCCAGTGGGGCACAACCTCTGATCTGCAGTTAACTGTGAGTAAACGTGCTTATTCCAATAAAGGACGTTTTCGGAGACATTAGTCTTCAGGTGTCAACTGGTGTGCCAAGATTATACAGCAGCAACAAGTCCTAGAGGCCTGCGTGTATGCAGGTCCCTGGAGCATTTTTAGTGGGTACCGCAGTGCACTTCAGGCAGGCGGACCCAGGCCCATCCCCCCTACCTGTAACACTTGTGCTGGTAAATGGGAGGCCTCCGAAACCCACTGTACCCACATGTAGGTGCCCCCTTCACCCCTAAGAGCTATGGTAGTGTTGTAAATTTGTGGGTAGTGGGTTTTGGGGGAGGGGGGTTGGGGGCTCAGCACCCGTGGTAAGGGACCTATGCATGTGGGAGCGTTGTCTGAAGTCCACCGCACTGACCTCTAGGGTGTCCAGTTGGTGTCCTGGCATGTCAGGGGGGCGAGTGTACTACAAATTCTGGCCCCTCCCACAACCAAATGGCTTGGATTGGGACGTTTTTGAGTGGGCATTTTTAGTTTCCATTATCGCTAAAAAAAAAAAAAAACAAACGCCCAGCTCGGAAACGACTAAATCCATGGCATTTTGGTCCGTACAAACCGTATTTTCGAAACGGAAGATGGACCCCTTCACATACCCGTTCTCAAACATAGACGCCCATGGAGATGGGCGTTCGCGTTCGATTATGCCCCTCCACGTATGTTTTCCATTCCTTTCCTAATAATATCTAACATTGTATTTGCTTTCTTAGTTGCTACCACACACTGAGCAGAGGGTTTCAACGTGTCATCAACAATAACGCCTAGATCCCTTTCCTAAAGTTTGCCAGTTGCCCTTACATTGTTCAACTTCTAGGTAACTCCTTGTCTGTAAGGTCCCCCTTCCAACTGCTGGATTCCTCACTGGTTGTCCCAATTCAGTCACTGCATTTGTAGGAGTGAGTGGCATCAAAGGCCCCATGACTGGCCCTCCTCTTCCCATGGTCCATGCTGTGATGACTGACACAAAGGAGGTAATTCTATAAAGCGGGTGCCTACATGTTCATGCTGATTACATGTTTAAAATATTAGCATCAAGGCATATATATGCATATGTGCAGAAATGCCAAAAAATTGCCAAAGTGTATTCTGTACAATACATGCACATCTTGCAGAGCACAGATTTTACAGGTATGCATACACATTGGTTCAGTCTGGGGAAGCATGGGCCACACTTAAATGCATAACTCTGCCATTCAGGCACAAGCATTTACACCAGCTCTATGGCTGGTGCAGTGACATAGCCACGGGGGGGGGGGGGCAACGTTTTGTCACCTTCGTCAGGGTCCGTGGTCTGTGCAATTCACTCCTATAGATTGGGAATTGCACAGACCATGGTCCCTGACGAAGGTGACGAAACTTTGGCCACTGTTGGCTGTGGTTAGTATGAAGAAACTGTGCCTTGGCAAAAGATACGTTTTGACTTCTATAGACTGTTTAAATTCTCAATAAATGGAGGTTTTTATGCCGATAATGACAGCAAGTACTCTGAGAGCCTATTTTACAGGAGTCTGTTGAGGCTTTTCCTCCATTTGTTTGCAATAATATTTCTAGTGCTTGAAGCTAACACATTATTTCAGTAAATTTATTTATTTATTATTTTATTTATTGCATTTGTATCCCACATTTTCCCACCTTTAGCATCAGTGAGGATATCTGTTGTTGTTGGAATATGACAAAGTACCTCATGACAGACTCCTGAGGAATTTAGAAAGTCATGGGATAGGAGGTAATGTCCTATTGTGGATTAAAATCTGGTTAAAAGAAAACAGAGAGTAGGGTTAAATGGTCAGTATTCTCAATGGAGAAGGGTAGATAGTGGGGATTCCCAAGGGTCTGTGCTGGGACTGTTGCTTTTTAATATATTTATAAATGATCTAGAGCTGGGAATAACAAGTGAGGTAATTAAATTTCCTGATGACACAAAGTTATTCAAAGTTGTTAAATCACAAGAGGATTGTGAGAAATTGTAAGAGGACCTTACGAGACTGGGCGTCTAAATGGCAAATGACGTTTAATGTGAGCGAGTGCAAAGTGATGCATGTGGGAAAGAGGAACCCGAATTATAGCTACGTGATGTGAGGTTCCAAATTAGGAGTCACTATCCAGGAAAGGATCTAGGTCATCGTTGATATGTTGAAACCCCATGCTCAGTGTACAGTAGAATGTTAGGTATTATTAGGAAAAGAATGGAAAACATATTATAATGCCTTTGTATCACTCCATGGTGTGACCATATCTCAAATACTGTATGCAATTCTGGTCACCGAATCTCAAAAAGGATATAGCAGAATTAGAAAAGATACAGAGAAGGATGAAGAAAATGATAAAGGGGATGGGACGACTTCCCTATGAGGAAAGGCTAAAGTGGCCAGAGCTCCAGCTTGGAGAAGAGATGGCTGAGGGGAGATATTATAGAGGTCTATAAAATACTGAGTGGAGTGGAATGGGTATAGGTGAATCACTTGTTTACTCTTTCCAAAAATACTAGAAGCAGGGGGCATGCAACAAAGCTTCTAAGTAGTAAATTTAAAACAAACCAGAGAAAATATTTCTTCACTCAATGTGTGATTAAAAACTGGAATTTGTTTACAGAGAATGTGGTAAAAGCAGTTAGCGAAGCAGGGTTTAAAAAAGGTTTGGCTATTTTCCTAAAAGTCCATAAGCCATTATTAAGATGGACTTGGAAAAATCCACTGCTTATTTCTAGGATAAACAGAATAAAATTTGTTTTACTGTTTTACCAGGTATTTGTCACCTGCATTGGCCACTGTTGGAAAAAAGGATACTGGGCTTGATGGATATTTGGTCTGTCCCAGTATGGCAACGCTTATGTTCTAACAGACAACAAAGACACAATAATTCATTTTGAGATGGCCCAGTGGCATGGAAGAGCATTTTCTATATGACATCTAAGTCCGAATTGAGATGTTGTTCTAAAAGCGACTCAAAGAAACTTACAGCTCATAGCCATAACCAAACCAGAAAAACATCTAAATTTCTGCTTTGATTATGACTTTGAGTTAGATGTTTTCATGCTCAACACATCCATCTGTATGTACCATTTTCAAAACAAAAAAGTCCCAGGAAAAATATAGAAAAAACAAGCTATAGGAATGTCTGTCTGGCAACATTCTTAGTAACCTGGCCACACAGACATCCCATCAGTGCAGAGGGGCAGTCTAGTGTTCAGTGCAATGGAATTCACATAAAGGGACCCAGGTACAAAACCCACCTAAACCCCTTCATATTATATGGTAAACCGTCCAGGAACAGAGAAGTCTACAACTTACATATTTAGGTACAGGATGTATGTTCCAGGAGGGCTCACATATTTATTTATTTATTTATTTATTTTATTTATTTATTGCATTTGTATCCCACCTCTTTGCAGGCTCAATGTGGCTTACAATTCATCATGGATAGTGGAAATGAGAGGGGAGTAGACATTTGGTGTTACAGAAGGAGTTTTAGTGGTGCAGTGCACTTTAGGCAGATGGACCCAGGCCCATCCCCCCCTACCTGTTACACTTGTGGTGGTAAATTTGAGCCCTTCAAAACCCACCAGAAACCCGCTCTACCCACATGTAGGTGGCCCCTTCACCCCTTAGGGCTAAGGTAGTGTTGTACAGTTCTGGGGAGTGAGTTTTGGCGGGCTCAGCACCCAAGGTAAGGGAGCTATGCACCTGGGAGCAATTTCTGAAGTCCACTGCAGTGCCCCCTAGGGTGCCCGGTTGGTGTCCTGGCATGTCAGTGGGACCAGTGCACTATGAATGCTGGCTCCTCCCTGGGACAACTTGAGTAATTTTATTCATTTTATTAACCCCTCGGGTTACACAAAGGGCTTGGATTTGGTCGTTTCTGAGATGGGCGTCCTCTGTTTCCATTATCGCCAAAAACCAGGGACGACCATCTCTAAGGTCGACCTAAATGTTGAGATTTGGGTGTCCCCGACCGTATTATCGAAATGAAAGATGGTCGCCAATCTTGTTTCGATAATACGGATTTCCCCACCCCTTCGCCGGGACATTCTGTGAGGACGTCCTCAGGAAAACTTGTGCACCCCATTCGATTATGCCCCTCTGTGGCTTACATTTGGAAACACAGCGAGACAGAATAATAGAATTCAGTAACATCATGGGAGCAAGTAGATGGATATGTCTGTAACATTTAACAAAGTTGAGATTAGCATATATACTGGGCATTTAAAGGTCTGTCCTTTTAATGATGCTGCATGTTCAGAAATCATAGCCATATACTGACAGTAATTCAGAGAACATCACATGCACACACCAGAACAGGCATCCATACACACGCTGCAAAAGTAAACAATAACTTCTATAGAGTACATCCAAAACTTTATTTTTAATGTTTTTAATCATCTTTATTCAAAGCATAACATGTTGGTACAGAAGCTTCATACAGAACAAGAAAAACAAGTGAACCATCATCCAACAAGGCACAATATAAACTTTTACAGAGAACATACAGTGGTGGAAATAAGTATTTGATCCCTTGCTGATTTTGTAAGTTTGCCCACTGACAAAGACATGAGCAGCCCATAATTGAAGGGTAGGTTATTGGTAACAGTGAGAGATAGCACATCACAAATTAAATCCGGAAAATCACATTGTGGAAAGTATATGAATTTATTTGCATTCTGCAGAGGGAAATAAGTATTTGATCCCCCACCAACCAGTAAGAGATCTGGCCCCTACAGACCAGGTAGATGCTCCAAATCAACTCGTTACCTGCATGACAGACAGCTGTCGGCAATGGTCACCTGTATGAAAGACACCTGTCCACAGACTCAGTGAATCAGTCAGACTCTAACCTCTAGAAAATGGCCAAGAGCAAGGAGCTGTCTAAGGATGTCAGGGACAAGATCATACACCTGCACAAGGCTGGAATGGGCTACAAAACCATCAGTAAGACGCTGGGCGAGAAGGAGACAACTGTTGGTGCCATAGTAAGAAAATGGAAGAAGTACAAATGACTGTCAATCGACAAAGATCTGGGGCTCCACGCAAAATCTCACCTCGTGGGGTATCCTTGATCATGAGGAAGGTTAGAAATCAGCCTACAACTACAAGGGGGGAACTTGTCAATGATCTCAAGGCAGCTGGGACCACTGTCACCACGAAAACCATTGGTAACACATTACGACATAACGGATTGCAATCCTGCAGTGCCCGCAAGGTCCCCCTGCTCCGGAAGGCACATGTGACGGCCCGTCTGAAGTTTGCCAGTGAACACCTGGATGATGCCGAGAGTGATTGGGAGAAGGTGCTGTGGTCAGATGAGACAAAAATTGAGCTCTTTGGCATGAACTCAACTCGCCGTGTTTGGAGGAAGAGAAATGCTGCCTATGACCCAAAGAACACCGTCCCCACTGTCAAGCATGGAGGTGGAAATGTTATGTTTTGGGGGTGTTTCTCTGCTAAGGGCACAGGACTACTTCACCGCATCAATGGGAGAATGGATGGGGCCATGTACCGTACAATTCTGAGTGACAACCTCCTTCCCTCCGCCAGGGCCTTAAAATGGGTCGTGGCTGGGTCTTCCAGCACGACAATGACCCAAAACATACAGCCAAGGCAACAAAGGAGTGGCTCAGGAAGAAGCACATTAGGGTCATGGAGTGGCCTAGCCAGTCACCAGACCTTAATCCCATTGAAAACTTATGGAGGGAGCTGAAGCTGCGAGTTGCCAAGCGACAGCCCAGAACTCTTAATGATTTAGAGATGATCTGCAAAGAGGAGTGGACCAAAATTCCTCCTGACATGTGTGCAAACCTCATCATCAACTACAGAAGACGTCTGACCGCTGTGCTTGCCAACAAGGGTTTTGCCACCAAGTATTAGGTCTTGTTTGCCAGAGGGATTAAATACTTATTTCCCTCTGCAGAATGCAAATAAATTCATATACTTTCCACAATGTGATTTTCCGGATTTAATTTGTGATGTGCTATCTCTCACTGTTACCAATAACCTACCCTTCAATTATGGGCTGCTCATGTCTTTGTCAGTGGGCAAACTTACAAAATCAGCAAGGGATCAAATACTTATTTCCACCACTGTACCCCAAGAATCCTTCCCCTCCCTCCCTATAAGCCCACCTGTTTCCTCCCATCAAAATAACAGATGTACAGATCAGTAGGCCCCAAAGCAGTACAAAACAAGTGAAGTCATAAACAACACAGGGGTCCTTTTACCAAGCTGTGGGAAAAAGGGCCCTGCACAAGTGGAAGGGGCTGTTTTTCTCATGCGTCAGGGCCCTTTTTACCGCAGCAGGTAAAAGGCCCCCAGACAAATAGGGCTAAACCCTCCCCCTCCTCCTACAAGGTCTGGCACCTCTCCCCGCCATCCCCACTGTGCTCTCTCACTGCCCTCCCAGCCCTCCCCATAGCACTCTCTAACTTCCAGCCCCCACTATACCTTTTCAGATGTAAGCAAGTCTTCCATGCTGCAACGCCAGTGGCGGACTTACTCATAGGCTGCCTCTGGCCTGCACCGGGCCTTTCCCCTCTGACCTGTCCCTACCTTTCTGATGCAACTTCCTGTTTTTAGAAGGGCAGAATGGGTCAAATGGAAAGGCCCGGTGCAGGCCAGAGGCAGCCTGTGAGTAAGTCCACCGCTGGCGTTGCAGCATAGAAGACTTGCTTACTTCTGAAAAGGTACACTGGGGGTTGGGCAGAGGTAGGGTTACCATATTTTGCCCCCCAGAAAGGACATATGCCCCGTCCAACCACACCCCGCCCCGTCACACCCTCGCTCCGCCCCATGTCACATTTTCCCCTCCCCCCTGTCACATACCCTGTCACCCCCCACCCCCTCCCCTTACCTTACTACTGCCCTGGTGGTCTAGTGACCTTTTCGGGGCAGGAAAGAGGTCACTTCAACTCTCGGCAGCCATTTTGAATCGGCTCCGAGGATCAGCAACAGGAAGGATGCATGCAGGGCAGCGCTCCGGGCAGGAAAGAGGGGGCTCTTTCCTGTCCCAAAGGCGGAAGAGGTCACTAGACCACCAGGGCACTAGTAAGTAAGGGGAGGCTAGCATCTGCCCGTTTGTCCGGATTTCTGGCCCACCCACCAGCCTGCCCGTTTGTCCAGAAATCCGGACAAACGGGCAGATTGGCAAAACCCGTCCGGTTGCCCGGACATGCCCTCAAAAAGAGGACATGTCTGGGTAAATCCGGACATATGGTAACCCTAGGCAGAGGACTGAGAGAGCCATGGGCAGGGCGAGAATGGAGGGAGAGATTCCAGACCATGCAGCAGGGAGGGAGATGATGAGCAGCATTTGCAGTCTGGATTCTCAGGCAGTCCAGATGTCACAATTTTAAAAGAATCTGGATTCTCAGGCAGACTGCATTTCCAGCATCCAGATTTTTGGACTTGTACTATACTTGCAAATGAAAGGTCCTGGTGCCAGGCAGGCAGCCTCCAGTTCCAATGGGCATCACTCCACTCTGGTTTTCAGGATGTATGCGTGAGATATTTGCCTTTAAAAGGAGCGCCTGCCGGTCCTTGCCATGTTACAGTTGAGCTGAAAAGTCGGGTAAACAAAAAAACTTTTATTTTCAGTTAAAGAGAGTTAGATTCATGGAAGCCGTTTTTCAGCAAGCACAAAATGAAACAGCCTTAGCAAATCAAGCCTTGAATGTTAGATTATGTGACGTAGGAATGTTTGAAATAATTACATTTTTACTGCTTTACTCTTATCACATTTATCTCACAATACTAACTGAATACTATTTGTGAAATGCATTTACCAAGTGAGGGGGTGTCACAAGCAGCAAATTTTGCTTTCTTTTCCTCTGTTTACACAATTTCCCCCTTCCTACGTCCCTGAAGTCATCAATTCAAGTGTGGGCCAACTGAGCTAATGAACAGTAACACCATTGTCCAGGACTTTCAACACATTACTGTCCAGTTATTCAACTACAAGCACTCAACAATCTCCACCACCCCAAATCCACCCCTCCTCCCAGCTCCCGATCCCAAATACATGAGTTAAAGCTACTAAAGGAGAACAAACATGGTTTGAAAGAATTTATATTTCAACTGGGTGCTCTCCTTTCAGGGTGAGGGGAGATGAGAAGCTAGAGGAAAAAAGTATTGGTTACACAGAACAATAATTTTTTTATTTGTTTTTGCTTCATTTGGGGAGGGGGGGGGGTTCTCAGTGTTCAGACTTTTTTTCCAGTTACATTAATTTTAAATAAAATAATTTTAACAGGCATTTGAACTACTTAACACCAGGGGCGTAGCCAGACCTCAACATTTCGGGGGTATGGAGCCCAAAGTGGGGGGGTCACAGTTTGGCCCGCCTCAACCCCACATACCTTGGCTGATGGGGGTCCCCAACCCCCGCCAGCTGAAGCCTTTTGTACAGCGCTGTTCTCTGCGCATTGCCTGTCCTGCTTCCCCTCCCGTCACATGCATGCTGTTTTAGTGAAACTGAGCATGCGCACGATGGGAGGGGAAGCAGGGCAGGCAATGCGCAGAGAACAGCACTGTAGAAAGGCTTCAGTTGGCAGGGGCTGGGACCCCTGCCAGCCAAACCAGGGGCCCCGCATCCAATTGGGGGGGCCCAGGCCCCCCATAGCTACGCCACTGCTTCACACCTGCTAATGTATATGTTAACATGCACTGAGTTTTTTTAAGGCACACTTACAAACTGTTTGCACATCCCTAATACCTGGATACAGATGTTTTGGGGATTAGCATTCCATTTGATCAGTAGTCACTGTGAACTAGGTGAATTTCCACAGACAAGGTCAAAGGGTTTGTGTTTATGGGTTACTGCAGGGTCTCAGCTGAAGGCCTGCTCAAGAGGCTGCAAACATTAGACTGGTTACAGTGAGGAGAAGACAGGACAGAGGCTGACCTGGACTTCATGGATGAAACAATGTTACAGTTCAGCTTCTCACAAAGCAATGTTTCATCAGCAAGAAGTATTCAGAAATGGAAAGTAGCAACAGTTTCATGAGGTCCCTTTTGTCAAACTATAATCTCTGTACAATTTCAGATGACCTAAGTGAGAATGTCCTTCAGGCCAGCCAAAGTGTCACGGCGTTTTCTGTGAATTGCGTAGTCAATTCAACGGCGCTTAGTACAATTGTCATTCACATTTCATCTCGGTAGACACATGATTTCCTATTAGAGTAGGCATAGCTTGAGCACCCTCAGTATTGAAAAAAAAAACTCAATTGACTTTGTCCAGGAAGAGGTCATTTGCATTGGGTTTAGCATCCCCAATAAGTAGGGTTACCATATGTCCGGATTTACCCGGACATGTCCTCTTTTTGAGGACATGTCCAGACAACCGGGCGGGTTTTGCCAATCTGCCCGCTTGTCCGGATTTCTGGACAAACGGGCAGCCTGGTGGGTGGACAAATGGGCAGATTGCTAGCCTCCCCTCTCCTTACTTACTACTGCCCTGGTGGTCTAGTGACCTCTTCCGCCTTCGGAGCAGGAAAGAGCCCCCTCTTTCCTGCCCAGAGCACTGCCATGCATGCATCCTTCCTGTTCGTGATCTCAGCGCTGATTCAAAATGGCCGCCGAGAGTTGAAGTGACCTTGCGAGACTTCAACTCTCGGCGGCCATTTTGAATCGGCGCCAAGGCTGCATGCAGGGCAGCGCTCCGGGCAGGAAAGAAGGGGCTCTTTCCTGCCCCCAAGAGGTCACTTGACCACCAGGGCATTAGTGAGGGGGGTGACGGGGAGGGGGAGTGACGGGGTGTGTGACAGGGGGGAGGGGAAAATGTGACAGGGGGCGGAGCAGGGTGTGAAAGGGGCGGGGTGGGCATATGTCCTCCTTTTTGGGGAACAAAATATGGTAACCCTACCAATAAGTTTCAAAAGTTGGCTCCTATGAGAGTAGGTGCCTATTTCGGGGTGCCTTGTGTCTGGAGGATGTTGTGTAGCTTTAAAGAGACAGGTCCAAAACCAAGGAGAATCACCTGAAGGAAGGAGGAGGTGTCAATTGATCGCACTGCATCTTTGGAGAGGGGACTCTCTCTTTCAACCCAATGCCACAGATTCTCAAAGGACCCTTATACCAATGCACAGCTTCAGAAGATCTCCCTATGCTACAATCGCACTCCAGTGCTTAGGGGTGCATCAGAAATAAGTTGACCTCCCCATAAAGCAGAATTTGACATGTCAATTGTTTCACCATGAACTAGCACAAAAGTAATATGTTTAAGAAAGAAAAGACTCCTTTCTCATGGTGAGTTTGGCAAGATCAAGATGCTTCCCTAGTGTGACACACTTGCCTTCTCAAAGTTACTCATCCTAGTTTGCAGTTTTCCTTGTCCTATGTTCTTATAAGGTGTAAAGAGATATAGCTTACGTTTGTCATCAAACTGTTACCTATAATGATGAAGTTTTAATTAACATGTTTATTCAGTAGCATACAGCATACCCATCTGTTTACATAGACTGAGTTAGAATACAGAAGTTTCTGATCTACGAAGACTAAAATGTGAAGTTAGAATATAGCTTCAAACCCTATGTGGCAGCCAGATGGCTTGATGGACCTTCAGTCTGCACAGTATGTTAATGCTTATGTTCTCATGTTATGTTCTTATAACATGTACGTTGTAACCCAGGGCACCTGTTGTCCTGTGATCCTGCAGCCACCATGACAGCTGGAAAATTCAGCTCTTACTGTGGAATTGTGGCGAGTCAGCAGCTGGCCCATGCTTCCCTCTCCACACCACCTCATTTTCATACTGTCAAACACTTATTCCCCTCAGCTCTGTAGGAATCAATGGGGGGGGGGGGGGAAACAGTGTTTTCTCACAAATGGAAAAAAAGTTACTCCACTAAAGCTAACAAACTATCAATTCTTCAGCAAGCTGAAAGGGAAAAGGAACTGCGAGTTGCCATGTGCGCAAGTGAAAAACAACCACTCATTCCCATCTAAACAATCATTATTCTTCATCCTTCCCTGATAACTGCATTCATAGGAGCCAACTTTTCAAAATTATTGGGGGTGCTAAGCCCAGTGAAAATAACCCTTCCTTTGACACAAACAAGGAATTTTCTCAATATTGGGGGTGCTCAAGCACCCACAGAGTCGGCTCCTATGACTGCATTCTCTACATGAAGCACCTGCAGCACGTGATCGTCCATCTCTGCATTGCTGTCATATCCTATCTCATACTACCTTTCCAAACAGGTCAGCAAATTTAAAGTCATTAACCACTGCACCACCATCTACCACACCCAGGGCCCTGTTTACTAAGCTGCGCTGTAGGCACACAAACTTTCTAGCGTGCACTAACACTAGAGACACCCAGGTGTCCCTATCATTACAGCACACTAAAAAGTTAGCGTGCCTACAGCACGGCTTAGTAAACAGGGGACCCCAGAGCCTCCACCTTCCTACATCCCAAGAAGCCATGCCATATAGAGAAAGCTCTGCTTTCATACTTGCCACTTCTGTGAGCCCCTTCCACCTTCTACAATATGCTTATTTATTTATTCATTAAAACAGGGGAAGACTGAGTGGTCTGCTGCCCCCCCCCCGGCCTGGCTTCTGCCTGACATCCCCCCCTACTGCCATGCTGCTGTCCCCCCTACTGCCGCAGCCAATGCCCCTGTTGCCCTGGTCCTACCTGAATGGCCCTGGTGGTCTAGTGGCCTCTGCGGAGGGAGCATGTTCTTTCCTGCCCGCTGTGCTGCCTCTATTCCCCTACCGGCCGGCACCGCCGTGTTTTCAAAATGGCAGCAGAGACTTCCCACAGTAGCCTTGTGGGTCTTGACAGTCTTGCAAGACTTCCGCAGGGAGTCTCAGCTGCCATTTTTAAAATACAGTGGTGTTGGGCAGGGGGAATAGCGGCAGCACAGCAGGCAGGAAAGAACATGTTTCCCCATGCAGAGGCCACTAGATCACCAGCGGTGCACCTTTCAAGGTATGAATGGGAAGGGATGTAGTGTGCTGCAGCAGCAGCGGGCATCCGGGAAGAGCCTCTGGGTCCTCAGGCACTTCCCAATTGCCCGAATGGTCAGTCCGCCCCTGCATTCAAAACATTTCTTAACCGTCAATCAAAGATTTCATAGTGGTTTGCAACACATATACACAATATAAAATGAAACAGAGACACTGATCAAGACAAATATAAAAAACATATACCCCCTAATTCTATAAAAGTCATCAAAAATTGTGCATGTAAATTTGGGTGTGCTTCCAATTTGTGCACGCAATTTAATTGAATAACGAGCTTAGTGCCAATTGGCTTTTTCACAAGCAATTACTGGCATTAATTAGAGTTCATTGGAACTTACATGTGTTACATGTGACTAAAAGAAAGAGGTGCAGAAATGGGAGGGCCATGGGTGGAATTGGGGCATTCCTAGCATTTACACACGTTATTATATAATACAGGGGATGTGCACCCAATTTAGGCATTTACACGTGCATCACTTTTCAGTTGGTATAGGTAGCCATGCCTAAAATTAGGCACAAGTCCCAGGTGTGTTATTCTATAAACCCACCTAACTTTAAGTGTGACTTATAGAATAGCACTTTTTTTCTGTGGTTTTTTCAGCGCCATGTATAGAAGTCACCCCAGAGAGGCCCTTTTACTAAAGGGTGTTAAGCCCTAACACATGTGGAAAAACAGGTTACTGCAAAATGTGTTGAATTGTTTTGCGGTATCGGGCATTGGCAATTTTTCTTAAAATATTTTTGGGAGGGGAGTGTCATGGGCGGAGAATGGGCATGGAAGAATTAACCAGCTAGCACGTTCGCATTAGCACACACTAACTGGCTAATGCTGAGTCAATACAGAAGGCACTTAGTGCCACCTATGTAAGGTACTAACCCTTGGATTCTATAAATGGCACAAAAATTTACACACACAAAATTGTCTGCAACTAAATTGGGTTACGAGCCAATTAGCACCAATCAAGTGCTATCAATTATTGGTATTACTAGGCAACAATTTGGATGTGCATGTGCATCTCGCTACACATTATTCTATAAAGATCCTTGCGCAAATCTTATAGTGCGCAACTCAAAGGGGGGCATGGGCAGGTCAAAGGCATTCACTAAAGATGGGCAAATATTGCTGAATACCATGGATCTGCACCTAATTTGCATGTCCAGATTTAAATCAGCATCTCATTCCCTCTGACTTTGACTTAGCTCTCACATCTTCTGCACAAGAGGACCCTGCGGCTGTGGACTACTAGCAAGAACTGTCAGGACCGCCTGCTCCAGACCTCCTGTTAAATTTTCAACGGTAAAGGTAGGGGTTGCTTTGTGCATCGGGTCGGGAAAACGGCTGAGCATCGCTTTGCATGCACATTTGTATAGTAATTAGCTCATTATAATAGCTTTGCATTCCATTTTCGTTAGCTGCTACCATGATAGGAAAACAGCTTGGAGTTGGTGTAAATTCCTTGTGCCCAAATTTCGGTATGGAAAGCAGCTCTAAGCATTATTCTATATTTATTTATTATTCATTTATTTATTTTTTGCTCACACCTTTTTCAGTAGTAGCTCAAGGTGAGTTACATTCAGGTACTCTGGATATTTCTCTGTCCCAGGAGGGCTCACAATCTAAGTTTGTACCTGAGGCAATGGACGGTTAGGTGACTTGCCCAAGATCACAAGGAGCAGTAGTGGGATTTGAACTGGCCACCTCTGGATTGCAAGACCAGTACTCTAACCACTAGGCCACTCCTCCACCCCACTCCACTCATACACAACATGCAACTCAGACCTCTGTTTATATAATAGCACTCTGTCTTGATTTTTTGGGGGCCCATTTACTGAATCTAACTTTTTACAGGTAATGCATGCTAATGTGTTAAAATCCAATACATCTTCTGCATTGAATCTGTGCTTTAAGATGTGCTAGGCCCAGATTCTAACACTTTGTAGTAAAAGAGCCCCATATATAGACTGGTATAGTGCACTGTAGCTTAGCATGCCCTGCACTAATCCTGCTGTCAGCAATCAGAGCATTCCTTGAAGTAATCATATCATGTAGAAACAAATGGACATTATCTGAAGGCCAAAGAGTGACTGCAGATAAACAGATAGGGCAATACTGTCCCAAACGTTTGAGTCAGCTATGAAAAGGATCTTTGTCAGTAGTCCCCTCTTTTGCAGAGCTGCAATAACCAGCAACCAGCACAGCTCTTTGGCAGCTTTCCAGCTGGTATTTTCTTTCATCTTTAGCATTCACATATGCTTGAAATAATTCGATGATTTCTGCAGAGGTCTTCAATGGCTTGCAAGTTTCTTCTCATTTAATATGAGTGTTCATCCTTACAACTCAGGGAGTTACAAAACATTTTCAAAACAACTCCCCTTAGAAGTACAGTACACAGGTGCTTTTACCCATGGGCTTTGCACCATTTCTAAAAGGGATAGTATGAGCAGTTCCTCAGTTAAGTTCAAGAAGGAGGGAAAGTGGACGGTATACTCCAAATCCTCCCTAGTCCCTTTATGACTTGAGCAATGGCTTTGCTCTGCTAGGCTCCGTAGATCGCTGATGTCACCGGAAAGGAGACACCAGATTGGCTCGGCAATAAGGAGCAGGAGGGGTGCGTCACCCGCAACGCTGACCAACTGCAAGACAGGAGCAAGAGGCCCTGCCCCTACCGCAACATCACGCCCCCTCTCACTATCACCACCACAGCCTGCTCATTATGCTGTTGGCCGCATTGCCAAATCATTTGGCCGCAGGTAGCAGAATCTCCCTGTGCCGCCTCTATCCTGAAGACAGCAGGTTCAGGAGCCGTTGCTGGGAAAACAGCCAAGGACAATTGAGGTTTACTGACAGCCTGATTTGAAGGTCAATGAGGCAGGTGGCGGAGGCCCAGGCACCCCCACTGCGTGGTGGTCTCGCTGTGCACCATGGGATCCGGGTAGTAGGGTAAAAAGTCAGGCAGCGCTTTGGGCAGGAGTGGAGCCCACTCTCCCTCTAAGTCCTGGGACCGCCTGTGCACGATTAGGTCGGCGATGTATTGGCAGCAGCCAGCCAGAATGCAGTTTCCCATCCGACACAACATCCTACGGTAACTGCTTCGGTCTCTTTAATGCTTTAAGTTAAAACACACCACAATCAAAAGTTGCATATCTGCTGCATTTCAAAATCTACTGCACGCCTATCCAAAAGGATTTTCACCAGTTCAGTTCTTTTCTCAGCAGATTCAGGCTTAAGCTGTTTCTCTTACAGAGAGGGAGGGGGGCACCCTGGGAGGGGGGGGCAGAAACTGGGTGGGAGAGGAGGGGGAGCCCTGGCACAAACTCTCATTCCCCCACACACACTCGCACCCAGTCTCACTCACTCTCTCACACACACACTCGCACATTCACTCTCCCTCACAAAGTCACTATCACACACACTCTCTCAAACACACTCCGAGGAAAACCTTGCTAGCGCCCGTTTCATTTGTGTCTGAAACGGGCCTTTTAAACTAGTTACATATAAGATATGTGATGAACAGAATGATGATAGTACTTGGGTGGGGGAGGGGGTGACTTTATTGTGTTTCTGGGAACGCAGAGTCTCCAAGATGCAATATTTTATTATCCCCAATGCAGTGATTTATGCACACATCTATTTTCATAGCACTTCAGTCAGAAATATAGCTGCTGAAAGCGAAAGACGCTGTGCCCACCTTGATTTAATGTTGTTTTTTCTGTTCCATTACATGAGGAAAAATAAAAAATTACTTCTTAGTGTGGGTTCCACATTTCACCCTGCAAACCAATGTAGTTTTTGCTTTCTAACTACAAAGAGAGAGAGAGAGAGAGAGAGAATCTAATATAAATTAATAAAAAAAAGAGAATCCAGTTAGCAGAATTTACAAAGTGATACAATAGGTTGAAAGAGACCTGGGAAAATTCCATTTCAGTGTTTATTTATTGTCAAAGCATTTCAGCTTCTGCTCAGTAGTGTGAACAGGATTGGTATGAAACCTGAAACAGAAAGTAAGTTCTATAGAGAAGAGAGAAATTATATTATTCTTGACATATCTTAATTTTCCATTTTGGGAAGTGTGATAAATTACATTGTTCTTTACAGAATATCTTGAAGTATTTCACAAAAAATACATATTTAAAATTTGAAAACTTGTGTATTGGTGTCCAAATTATTAGCAAACTAAGGGTCCTGTTTACTAAGGCGCATTAGCATTTTTAATGCGCATACAATTAGCACATGTGCTAACCATGTAGGTGCCTTTAGGAATACTGTAGGCGCATACATGGTTAACGTGCGAACATAGTTAATGTCTGTTAAAAATGCTAACGTGTCTATAACGCAGCTTAGTAAACAGGGCCCTAAAAGTCATGGTGAATTAAAATAAAATCAGTATCACTATCAATCCAACATTCCATGGTTAATAAATTTCCAACATTTTCCTCTTTTTTCTACCTCCAACAAATCCACTGGGGTGTGATTACTCGTTTTAACTAAAATGATACAGTCAAGGAGAGGGACTGTATCAGGAATTAAGCACCTCGGAATACTTGGTACTGTAATTTCAGAATCTTTACCGTCGTCGTGAGTGGGAGTATTTATAGGCAACAATACAATGTGATCTCACAAGGTCAACTTTTGTCCTCGAGAGCTTATGCCTCAATAAATGTATTAGTCTAGCAGAATGGTATTCACGTACAGCCTTTGAGAGTCGCAAACAGGTTGGGATTTAAGAATATCCCTATTGAAGATGTATAAGATAGACTTGAATATGATGGAGGTAGTATGCATATTTGATAGGGATATTCTTAAAATCCAACCTGTTTGCAATCCTCTAGGATAATCAGTGAATACCACTGGTCTAGAAGGTGTCAGCAGTCTCTATGTTTCTCCAATATGATAGCAAATAACTGTACGGCCCATGCAATCCACTCAGTTTACCTTCTGCTGTAATGCCACAGACCCTCATTTGATCTCCAATTTGCCCTTCTGTGCCTATCTTGAATTTTACTACTTATTTTCTTCTTCGCCACCAAGGCATGGCAGTGGAAATAAAAACAGAAAAAGCAGTCCATTCCTTCTTAGCAAGGGGAATTGTACAACAAGGGAAAGACTTGCATAAGGCAGGATGCACTAAGGCCACTTTTTGCTGCTGCCTAGTAAAAGGACTCCTAATTTTTTTATAACAATATTCTTGAGAATTCTATCTCTGAAGATGCACTCCAGCAGGTATTAGAATAGATGATACTGACACCTTGTGTCCACTGCCAGTACTGCAGCCTCTTCTCTCTTCTGGACAGAGCAAGCGTGTTATCATTATAGATTCATCCTAAATATGCTTGCTGACAATACAGGGCAACTAGTTCCAATGAAGGTAGGCCACTAATGTGCTGACAGCTATATCCCAGCTACAGGCATTGGTTTGGGAACTCCAAGGTCTTTTAGGCCAGTGATTAAAGCTGTGGGGCCAGAAAAACGTGCAGTTATTGTGCACTGGGTTTTATTGGCGGCATGGGCTACACTCACCATCAGTATGATGGCAAGGCAGGACAAAGCAAATATAGACAGATAAGCAGAGGCTGAAGTGGCATAGGAAACTGTGAGGGAGAAACAGAAAGGAGGCAAGGGAGTTAGAGAAGCAGTGATAGAGAGGAATAAGGGGAAGAGTGGGAAGGAGATTATCTGGGAGGGAAAAGTGGTGAGGGGGAGAAAAATAAGGAGAGAGAGGGTTGAAACAGGTAAAGAGGTAATGGAAGAAGGTGGAGACGGTAGACTATGTGTTCACCTGGGGCAGCAGCTCCCCAGGTGATGCGGAGAAAGAAACAAAAAGCAGCTACAATCAAAGCAAAATGATAGTTCTTTGAATCTGTGGGGCTATCAAGCCTTTCAATGCATACTTTAACCCACAAGAAAAATGGGCAATTTACAAATAACATATTTACACAGGTAAATGTCTTCTGGAAATTGTTCCCATTATCCCCCAGATTCTATAGACGGTGCCCAAATTTGCGCATGCAAAATTGCTCACTATTCTGAGATGCATGTGTAAATAAATTAGGTAACAAGCCAATTAGCACCAATAATTGGGCACTAACAAGCAATTATTGGCATTAATTGGCAACCATTTGGATTTTTACATGCATCTCACTAAGCGTTATTCCATAAAGGTCTGTGCGCAAATATTTAAGTGTGCAGCTCAAAAGGGGGCATGGCCATGGAAGGAGAATAGGTAAATCAGGGGCGGTCACTAAAGATGCACGAAGTATTAAAGAATTCAGGGGATCCGCACCTTACTTTCGCACTAGGGTTTTAGTTGGTCTAAATCCTCGCACCCAAAGTTTGGAACAGATCCCGGTGGTATGTGGTTCATTAATCTCATCCCATGGCTTTTCCTACCATCTCTATGCTGATGACTCCCAAATCTACCTTTCTACCCCTGATATCTCACCTTGCATCCAAACCAAAGTTTCAGCGTGCTTGTCTGACATTGCTGTCTGGATGTCTCAACGCCACCTGAAATTAAACATGACCAAAACCGAGCTTCTCATTTTTCCCCCCAAACCCACCTCCCCACTCCCCCCGTTTTCTATTTCTGTTGATGGCTCTCTCATTCTCCCTGTCTCCTCAGCTCGAAACCTTGGGGTCATCTTTGACTCTTCTCTCTCCTTCTCTGCTCATATCCAGCAGATCGCCAAGACCTGTCGTTTCTTTCTTTACAACATCCGTAAAATCCGCCCCTTTCTTTCCGAGCACTCTACCAAAACCCTCATCCACACCCTTGTCACCTCTCGTTTAGACTACTGCAATCTGCTTCTTGCTGGCCTCCCACTTAGTCACCTCTCCCCTCTCCAATCAGTTCAAAACTCTGCTGCCCGTCTCGTCTTCCGCCAGGGTCGCTTTACTCATACTACCCCTCTCCTCAAGTCGCTTCATTGGCTCCCTATCCGTTTTCGTATCCTGTTCAAACTTCTTCTACTAACCTATAAATGTACTGACTCTGCTGCTCCCCAGTATCTCTCCACACTCGTCCTTTCCTACACCCCTTCCCGTGTACTCCGCTCCATGGATAAATCCTTCTTATCTGTTCCCTTCTCCACTACTGCCAACTCCAGACTTCGTGCCTTCTGTCTCGCTGCACCCTACGCCTGGAATAAACTTCCTGAGCCCCTACGTCTTGCCCCATCCTTGGCCACCTTTAAATCTAGACTGAAAGCCCACCTCTTTAACATTGCTTTTGACTCCTAACCACTTGTAACCACTCGCCTCCACCTACCCTCCTCTCCTCCTTCCTGTACACATTAATTGATTTGATTTGCTTACTTTATTTTTTGTCTATTAGATTGTAAGCTCTTTGAGCAGGGACTGTCTTTCTTCTATGTTTGTACAGCGCTGCGTACGCCTTGTAGCGCTATAGAAATGCTAAATAGTAGTAGTAGTAGTGCGCACCTCGGACCACCCTTTATAGAATAGCGCTCCACAAGGGATTTTTTGATGCCCAAATTTGAGCACCATTTACTGAAACTAGTCCTATGTGTATGTGCGTGTGTGTTAGTGTGTGCGTCAGTGAAGGAATGTCAAAGGGGCCCTTTTACTAAACCACAGCTAAATCTAGGCTTAGTGCATGTTAACATAGGACCATGTGCTAAGCCCAGATTTACCATGGCAATATGTTAAGGATTTGGTTTTTTGCACGTCCCACGCTAATTCTTCCATCAGAACGTGCAACTTGCAAAAATAAATAAATAACTCGGGGAGGCACTAATTCACATTATCCGATCAGCATGACTTTTTCCCACATTAAGCTTATGTTAGCACTTAACACTGTTTAATAAAGGGCCTCAAAGTTTACCGCCTAAAAGCACTTCTCATCGTGTTTGATACTTTTATTTCCAAAACTTTAAAATGTATCTTTCAAACTCTTCCTTGCCCTTTTCTGATATTTCTTCCTTCCCTGTTCAGTAATTTAGAGTAAACAAAAATATTGTCCTTGGCAATTAAACCAGCTCAGACTACGATTACACTCACAGTAATAGTGTTGTAATGCTGTAATAATTCATCGCAACCTAGTTTTCCTGGAAACTGTAATACCTGGCTGACACAAATGGCATAAAGTTAGTTTTAAAAAAGAATCATAAGGTTCTACATCTACGCAGATGATGTGCAGCTACTCGTACCCATTGAACCTAACTTACGTACAGCCCTGAATAAACTGATTACCTATCTAACATCAATTCAAGAACAGGCTAAACACAACTTTCCCTGAACCCAAGTAAAACCAAGCTTCTCTGGGTCCCTAACACAAGTGGACACATACCTGACATCAAAATCTCTTTGGGTAAATACGAACTCCCCCTCAGATCACAAGTCAGGAACCTTCAAGAGCTACTTCTACTATTTGCGACAACTACACTGCCTCTCTCCAAATCTTATCCCAGTTGTGCATACCACGATAACATCAAGACTGGATTACTGTAATGCACTCTACACTGGTCTGACTACAGAGTCTTCACCAGCTCCAATTGATTGAGAATGTTGCAGCAAAACTAATAGAAGGTTGCAAGCGACGTGACCACATCACACCACTTTTGCAAAAGCTTCACTGGCTACCAGTACAATACAAGGCTAAATTTAAAACTCTCAGACTTCTGGCGATGCCATGCTTTTGAGCAGACGCTGAGTGAATATGCTCCGCTCCCCACTCCATTAATGCCCTAAGTGTTGAGGTTTATCTGCTCAAAAATTAAGTGATGTGCTGCTCCACTTGCCCACTCTTGATATCAGAACCTGATTTGGAGGCTGCAGACATTCCTTATGGCTGCAAGATCAGTGTGGAAAGATCGGGAGCGCACCAAGCCAGAAGACGCAAAGATGGTAGCAGCTTCATGCCTTCCTAGCCCGTTGGTTAGCTCTGAGTGGATGGCTGAGATCATCGCCGAGGTCTCTGCAGCGGTGGAAGCTGCGATCAACCTCAAGTTGCAGTTTTTCTTTTTTTTTTTTAACTTTATATATTAATTTTAAGCAATACAATATTGTAGAAACATACATCTGCATATATTATTGAAATAAGAAAAAAAAACATAAATGTGACAGTGGGCTGGTAAAAATAAAGTAGAACAGCATATAGAAACATACTTTTAGGAAGTTAATTCCCTTTTACAGGATTACATAGCTATCTAGCACTGACCATGCTTTATAAAAAGACGAGACATGACCAAACCTCATGGCAGCTATTTCCTCATATCGCCTGTATGAACACAGCAGGTTCCACCATTCATGAAACGAAACAAGCTGATTATTTTTCCAATGCAGTGCAATCAGATGGAGGGCAAGAGAAATCATTAAGTTAAACAATTTAAAATATTGAGGAATTGGCAGGCCAGGAGTTGAAGCCTTGAGGATTAGTATTTTAAAGGACAGAGCATCTTGAATTTAAAATATCTTCTGCTCATGAGAGGCTTGACAGTATGGGGCTGAAATTGGATGACACTCAGCAGCGTATTAGCACCATCGAGGACAGGATAGCGAATGCGGAAACTAAGGTGGGCTGTAGTGACAGACAACTTCAAGACCCTTCTGCAAAAAAGTAGCTGATTTAGAGAACAGGGCCCAGAGAAATAACCTCTGATTGCTTGGGCTACCAGAGAGAATCGTTGATGGAGAGCTAATTGGTTTTTTAGAAGCCTGGTTTTTCCTTAATCCTTGCAACTGGGCACTCATCATGGACCTTTCAGGGTGGAAAGAGCTCATAGATCTGGCCCTAAGGGCCTAGCGGGTGCTCGCCCAGAGTGGTGATCTTAAAATTTTTAAATTATGCTCAAAAATTTAACATTCTGCAAGCCTTGCGTTCTGGAAAGTCCTTAATGTATGACAACAAAAAAATATTTTGCTTCCATGATTACTCTGTGGCTGTGGCTGCACGGCACTGGGAGTTTTCCCCGGTGTGTTCTGCACTTTTTGCAAAACACATCAAATTTGCTTTGTTATACCCAGTGAGACTGCGGGTGGTCACTAGTGAATAGCCGTGCTTTTATGATATGGTTGCTGCTGCTCGTTCCTCTTTGGCTACACTGGATACCCAGGATTCTTCAGAATCAGCTTCTACTGCTACTTGAACTACTTGGCTGGTAGCAGCCTGGTTGTTACTACTTGGGTGGGTGTTTAGTTTTTGTAGTTTTCACACTTTGGATGTATAGGACAGTGTGATTTAGTTTCTGCTATTCTTGTATGACTGTTTTATACATTCTTGTATGTTGGTTTATACTGACCTCTATCAGCTAGCAAGGTTTTATGGAGTGACTCTTGGCTCTTCTGTGTATCTGGAGCTTGAGGTTGGATTATTGATGGGGTGGGGAGAGTAGGTGTTTTCCGGATAGCCTAAAGGGTGATATTGGTGGGGTAGTTTTTGGAGGTAGGTTCTTGAGAGGTGATTGGGTTAGGCCCTATAGATGGGTCTATATGCAGGGGAGGGGTGGGTGGTGGCGGCATGTCTGGGCACACTGGGGAGTGAGCTATTCCATTTTACCCTTTTTCTTGTATGGCATGCAGTGGGGGGTCCCTTTAGGGTTGGGCAGGGGAATTGTTCACATTGCATTTGTCTTAGGCCCTAATGTTAAGGCATGGGATCCCTAGCTGAAATAATATTTAATCACCTCTCTGACCTCACGTGCAACTCTCTTTAAATTGGTCACCTTATTTTCTATCTCCTCTTACTTACGTTCCATCTTTGCTTATACCCTATGCTGTCTATTAAAATGTTTTGTGTTGACATTGTAAGTAGTATACTATGCCATGCTTTGTCTTATTTAAATATTTTAGTGCTGTAATTGTCTATTGCTTATGTTTGATGTACTCTTACTGTACACTGCCTTGAGTGAATTCCTTCAAAAAGGCGGTAAATAAATCCTAATAAATAAATAAATAAAATGTTCAAACCAAAAAGGACCATTTTTATCAACATAATGAGCCTTTTCCTATCTACATTCATTAACTTGTTTTCCTAAACATCTTTGAAGGAAACTATCATCCCTGCCTCAAGCTCATATTTAAAAAGCTATCTGAAGAGTAAAGAAAATTTCTTGATGGTGATCTTGATTCTAGAGTTTCTTTAAACACTTACACCCAAATTCTATATATGATACCTAGAATTACACACATTAAATTGGGCATACACCCAATTTAATGCGCATAACTTAACTGAATAACGAGCCAATCAGTACTAACTGGTGATAACAACCAATTATCAGCACTAATTGGCCCTAATTAGGATTTGCACACATATCGTATTCTACAACGATCTGCATGTAAATCCTAATGCACGTAATTATTTGGGAGCATGGCTTGGGGCATTACTAAATTTTATGCACATACATATAGAATCGTGCCTAACTGTAGATGCCTACAACTAGGCCTGTTCACAGCAGGTTTAACTGCAGGCGCCTGCAGTTATGTGCTAAGCGCAATTCTATAAAGGATTCATGCCCCTTACAGAATCACGCCATGCGTGTTAAATTTTCAACACCAATTTTTAGGCGCTACTTATATGATTTGGCCCTTACAGCGTGACTGCATTAGTGAGCACTGCTGTCATTAAAAGTGGCCTAGTGGTTAGAGCACTGGTCTTGCAATCCAGAGGTGGCCGGTTCAAATCCCGCTGCTGCTCCTTGTGATCTTGGGCAAGTCACTTAACCCTCCATTGCCTCAGGTACAAACTTAGATTGTGAGCCCTCCTGTGAAATATCCAGTGTAATGTAACTCACCTTGAGCTATTACTGAAAAAAGTGTGAGCAAAATCTAAATAAATAAATGCATGTTAGTGGCAATGGATTCCAGTACCTAAAATGGGACCTGTGGGGTAGCAGTACTAACATGGTTCTAGCTCTTAGAAAATAGATGCCATTGTCAAGAATGAGGTTTGAGTTACAGACTGTGAATGAGATCACATTAACATGCATTAATGTGCATTGAAGTACATTAACATATTAAGGCAAGTTAGTAAATCTAGCCCTTAGAATGTTGATTCTTACTGGCATTCCTCACCAAACATAGATGTGTTATTAAAGAGTTGCTTAATGGCTCTACACAGCCTGCCAAAGCAGAATGGGCTCACTGTGCTGGAATGATTTACTCCTTGCTCCACAGAGGCTGTAAAGACAGTGAATCTGTGTGTTCTGTCAAGTACACCAAAGGCTGTAAAGGAGCAGGGCAGGACCCAAATAATCAGGCTACAGTGTTTCTTCCTAAAGAACTGAGGAATGATGTGAAAGGACAGACCGAGAAACAACTGTGGGTCCAGACACGCTACTTGCAGGGATCCATGGACAGCTGTGGAGAAGCCAGCAGCAGGCCTCAGCTAAAAACAGTCACTCCCAGCCTCCCCAGAACTATCCACTGATTCCAGAGATTCCCGGGCAATTCCTTGCAGCTTTGAGCTCTTGGCACTGCAGATCTTGCTGTTCCCAGAAAAGTTGCAAATAATCTGCATCACACATGTACTGAACTTATCAGTGGATTACAAGCATGTTTTAAATACATAAATAAGCATATCAAGTCCATAATGGTAATGACTTTAACATGTATAAATGCTAAGGGCATATATATATTTTTTTTTAAACTCAGGCTTGACTAGCAGGTGAAGCCCACACCTTACATGGAATGAAGAGATCAGAACTGAGACGCACAGGTCAGGATGTGCTCAATTCCAGTAGCATTTTAGAAAGGCTCTGCCGACATGGAACTTTTTCTACAATGCTTGCAAGCGCGCATGTGTATGTACCAGCACGTGCAGTGGGAGCAGCCATTTTACAAACACACTGAAAAAAATGAACAGCCATCCAGCTTCAACATGGAGATGGTAGCACTTGTGGACGTGGTGATTTTGCAACTTCTGCATGTAAGCGGCGCTGCTCCCACGTGTAGCTGCCCCACTTTACAAACCAACACAATTGGAAGTGCCACCAACTAAGTAGTGAGGAAGAAATAAACAACAGATGGTTAAGGAAATTGACTCTCTTAGGGCCCCTTTTACAAAGCGGTGGTAGCGCTCACTAAAAAGGAAGTACCACCGGGCAGGGACGGAGAGAGTGGTCTGGGCCCCCCCTCACCCGGCCGCTGCCCAACGCCCTCGCCATCCCGGTTCTTTCCTGTCCACTGCGCTGCTGCTATTCCCCCGCCCGCAGATGCAAATTTCAAAAACTGACATATTTCAAATCACTATACTATAGGTTAACAAATACAAATAAAACAAATAGAAAATATGATACCATTTTATTGGACTAAATACATTTTTCCAATTGGCTTTCAGAGGCCACAATCTCTTTCCTCAGTTCAGGACAGTATACTGCTGTTAAGGTATTCTGTTCTGACATGAGAAAGGAGGGTTGGGTCTCCAAACACTGGTCAAAAATGTATCAAAATTAGTCCAATAAAGATATCACCTTATTTCCATTTTCTGTACTAACACGGCTACCTTCTACCCGCTGTGGTAAAAGGGGGCCTTGACGCGCGTCAAAAACACGCGCCAAAGCCAGCATAGGCCCCCCCCCTTTTGACACAGCTCGGTAAAAGAGGCCCTTAATGCTTTGTGTAAGGCCCTGACCAAAACAAGAACTTATTGATGGGGATACTTTTCCCCATATACATGTATTCCCTCCCAAACCCCACCCTCTTGAAATCTCTGCATGATGTGGATCTCAACATGTGAACAGCGGCTTTATAAAACCACCATTTATATGTCTATGCAGCTCTAATTACCCAAATTAGTTTGAAATAATAATATTAAATGGTGTGACACCTTGTAACTCCAAAATTCCACAATCGGGATCGTTTCTAATAAATCAACAAGGAACCTCAAACCTCCTCATAGGGAACACACTGCAACATTAGCTTAGTCCACTATTTTAATGAAGGAGTAGAATACTATCACTGGTTCCAGTGAGGAGAAAGAAGAGAAAAAAAAACAACCGCAAAAACTCATAACTACATGAGAAAAACGGATGGCATAAAAACTCTCCTTCTCCTTCACTGACTAAAGAGTTAAACAAGGTGAAACACCCCTCTTCCAATCAAGTGTATCTTGCATCCCCCCAAACACACTCATCAATTTGAAGCCTGGCCCCTTAACCTAAACCTGCCCGCACAATTTTTCAGAGTGAACAAAATAAACAATGTCTTTAGGAAAATCGCAGGCTTATTTAACCCACACAGTCTTTCCACAAGTCAGTTTTCCACAAAAACCAGTCACTTATCTGCTTGTTGTTAACTCCAGGCTCGGTTAGTTTTGTAAATCCAGGCTGATGATAATAAAAAATGGAGAAGACACCGTACTGTTCAGTTCAAACCTTTGACACCATCCCCACTTCAGGCACAGGCAGCTCCTTGTGACTCTGGGCAAGTCACTTAACCCTCCATTGCCCCATGTAAGCCGCATTGAGCCTGCCATGAGTGGGAAAGCACGGGGTACAAATGTAACAAAAATAAAATAGATACTATTGGAGATTCTACATGGAATGTTGCTACTATTGGAGATTCTACATGGAATGTTGCTATTCCACTAGCAACATTCCATGTAGAATCTCAAATAGTAGCAACAGTGGAGGAGTGGCCTAGTGGTTAGGGTGGTGGACTTTGGTCCTGGGGAACTGAGGAACTGAGTTCAATTCCCACTTCAGGCACAGGCAGCTCCTTGTGACTCTGGGCAAGTCACTTAACCCTCCATTGCCCCATGTAAGCCGCATTGAGCCTGCCATGAGTGGGAAAGCACGGGGTACAAATGTAACAAAACAAACAAAAAAATGACTTTACCATTTCTTAGGTCTTGACTTGAAATAGCTTTGGGCTATAAGAGGTCGGATGACCTGTTATTATATATACAATGAGGCATATTTTCAAAGCACTTTGGGAGGCTAAGTTCCATAGGTTTCTATGGAACTTTGGGAGGCTAAGTGCTTTGAAAATGAGCCTCAATGTCCCCTACTTGTTTTTGAAATGAACTCACCTCATTTATTTTACTTTTATATATGTATAAAAATCTTTAAAAAGTAGTGTTGCTTGTAGAATCACTGATATAAGTGTCCACCCTTTTGTTTTTGACCCTTATTTTTTTTAGCACCCAATTGAAAGCGGTATTTGATTGGAGAGGACTGATGAAAGAGAAGCAGTGGGTATAAAGCTTAATGGGTCACCCTAGTTAATATGTCAGTGGAAACAGACAATCCATAGAATTGTATGGGAGACATAGATAAGCTAATGACGGCTAAAACGTTCGCTAGATTTCCACCAATACCAGTTAAATATTTTGCCCAGTTGTACGGGAACTACAGGATGTAGCAAGGGAAAGGAATTTGTATACTAGGGCAATTAGTAGGTGACAAAAGTACAGTATTATCTTTTGAGGAGTCAGGACAGCAATTTGATCTGGAGAGAGAAGATTACTGGTTCAACATTACATCTCACAGAAATCAAACCAAGCAGATATAAATGCTGAAAATACCTCATTTGAGGAATTGTAGAATACAATTAGGGGGTCCAAAGGGTTGCTTTCTAGGTTGTATGGGTGATGGTGGACTCAGCTAGTAGCTCTCTGCCCCACCTTCAGGCTTGGGAAGAAGACATATTGGGCCAAATTCTGTAAATGGTGTCTAAAATCTAGAAGCATCCGAAAGAAGCAAATAGCGCTATTCTATATAATGCACCTAAAGTTAGATGTGATGTATAGAATGAGCGCATAGGGCAAGGAATGCACCTATATTTAGGCACGGCCATTTATGCTGATGAAAATCTGGTGTAAATACCCACACCTAAATGTAGGCATGTCTCCCAAATTCTATAACGCACACAAATTTGAGTAAAACCTCTGACATGCCCACGCTCCTCCTATGGCTGTGTCCCCTTTTCAGCTATGCGCGTTAGAATTTATGTGCGCCTCTTTTGGGATATGCCTAAAATAAGTGTACGTAAATTCCAATTATTGCCAGTTAATATTAGTTGGTTGCTATCGGCCAATTGAGTTGCATGTGTAAACTGGATGCATGCAAAATGCTACTCTCTGCACCTTATATAGAATCTGGGGGAATATGTAAACTGGGACTGGAGGAGGAAAAGAGTGTGGAGAGGTCTTTACAGCAACAGCTAAACTGTCCATTTTGGACCTCTCCTAGCTCCCCTTCCCACAGCCCTACAAACACAGTGGATCACCGGCAGCAATTCTATTACTACTGCTGCTGGTGATCCATTGTAAGTTTACAGGACTCCGAGGGGGAGGGAGTGAGGAGAGATGCTAGACCCACAAGGAGTGAGAATGAGAGTGAGAGATACTTGACCCGTGGAGGGGAGGGGGGTGGAAAGAAAGTGGGAGAGATGCTGGACTCCAGGGGTAGGGGGAATGCAGAAAAGAGAGAAAGAGACCTGGGGGGGGGGGGGGGGGAGAGAGGTAGAGAAATGCTGGACTGGGAGGGGAACAGAGCAAAAAGATACAGAAAGAGATCCGGCCGGGGTGAGAGGAGGAGAGATACTGGATTGACAGAGGGAGGAGGAGAGAGAGCGAGAGATAGACTGTGGGGGAGGGGAAGAGAAAAGTATGGTGGTCCCTAGGTTGAGGGTGTGAGAGGAGGGGAAGATAGAAAGGACAAGATGGACAAGAGGAGGGGCCAGGGACAGAGACACAGAAGAGATGCCAGGCATTGTTGAAAAATAGAGACAAGGGACACTGGGGGAAGATGGATGGTGGACAGGAGACCCCAGAAAGAGAGTTAGGGAAAATACAGAAAAGCAGAAAATAGACACTGGACCAAAACAAATGGAAAACTAAAATGCTCAAACAAGACAGATAGAATATTTTTTCTGAGTTTATTAATTTGAATGTCAGCTTTGGGAATGTGAATCTCTGACATATCTTGTATTTCAGTTTCTATTTCTCTGGCATTGTAGTACATACATAGTCTGACTGAAGTTTCCAGTTCTGATACTTACCTGTGGTCCCTTGTTTCCTATTTGTTGAAGGTCTGTCTGTGTTTTGCACATGAGACCAAGATGCAACATTCTGCTAGCATGTAGCTTCTGTGAGGTTTTCTGCTAGTGTTTAGTTTCTGTGTAACATACATACATAGTAACATAGTAGATGATGAGACTTGTTCTGTGTTTCCAGCAGGAAGTATACACATGCCTCCTCTTTTTCCCATGCTTTGGAAGTGTGGTATGTTGTGTAAATCGCTGACTTTATATAGAGATAAAACTCCCTTCTTTTTACACTAGAGTGGTTTTTTGGGCCTCATTTACCATCAGACACCTACTCTCCTTGGCTTTTGTCCCTGATGAGAATTTTGAACGTTGCAAGTGCTGTTGTTTATTTATTGTGGTATGTGACACACAACTTGGTGCCTCCATTATATGCAAATCTCTTTCATGCATATTCATTGTGGATATCCTGAAAACCTGACTGGCAAGGGGTACTTCAGGACCAGACTTGGGGAAACACTGATTTAAGGCACCTTTTTGTGCCTTACTCATTCTGAAAACAGGTCTAGACCAAAACGTTGACGTTTTCACCCTAGACATTTTCATTTTGTTCCATTATGACTATAAAAGTGTTAGGCATGCCCTATGCCTGTCCTAATCCTGCCTTCGAAATGACCCCAACATGCCCCCTTGTGATTTGGATGCACTGTAGACAAAAATGCATAGATAAGACGTCTGCAAAATAGGTTTCAAAAATAACAATGTGGATGTTTTGAGAAGAAATCTGGCCAAATAATGCTTTATGACACTTTTTGGGTGTTCTTCTCTTTCGAAAATGAGCCCCATAGTAACCCATGGAACTTTATAAATCTAAGGGCCCCTTTTACCAAGGTGTACTAGCATTTTTAGAATGCACTAAAAATTAGCACGAGCAGTGTCGATGTCCATAGGAATATTATAGGCGTCTACATGGTTAGCATGTGCTAAAAAACGCTAACTTGCCTTTGTAAAAGACCCCCTAAATAGTTTGAAAATAAGCCCTTTCAGGAATCAACCAAATCACACAGAAGGTGAGGTCATTTTTAAAATACAGTTCCAAACCCAGTTGCTATTAGAAGATTTGGGGAATTGGAGGCAAGCTACTTAATGAATTTCAAATATAATTGATTTATTCTTAAACACCTACCCAATCTTATGATGTTATGCATCAGATGGAATAGCCAAACAAAAACAACATTGACAAATCAAGCAAATCATATCAAATTATCAAACATTAACAGTAAAGCTTATTTTACTATACTGTGATTTTAGCTTGTTATGTCTGTGAAATGCTGAGGGTACGGTTTTCTTGTAAACCAAGCCTGATCAACTCTGCATGAAGTACATAGTACTTATTTCCCAAGCAGCAAGCACACAAAAATAATCTGCAGAAAACCTTGCTCCCCAAGATAGCAACTCTATCAACAGGTGCCATGATTTAGATGCCCCAATGCTATGCACTTAGTACCAATTCTAGAATGGCATCTTGGTACCAAGATTCTGTTATAAAATACTAGCGTAAGTCAGAGTCAGTGCACCTACAGTTAGGCGCCGATTACACCAAATCAATGGCAGTCATAACTGGAGGTGCCTAATTGTTCGCTGATGGGCACATAGCATATAGGGAATTTTATAAGTGACATGCCTATCCCAGAGACATACCCACACCTCTCCCATGTTTATGCCCACTACAAACTTACGAATTAAGCAATTTTGGCACATATGTTATAGAACAGCACCTAGCAGTTACACATGTAAACGCCAATTAGTAGCAACAATCAAGTGCATAAATGTTATTATTCTATAACTTACCCACACAATTAGGCACCAATTTATAGAACTGCCCTTTAAAGGGTTTCACTCAGGGGAAAAGTTTAACCATAAAATATACTCACATATTGAACTACACATTAAGATGCAAAACGCAATTATAAAGTTTCTACACTGTTCTTGATAATCTACATTGCAGAGCTCAGCTGTCAGTTTTTCCTGACGTGAAACCATTTCCGATTATAAAGTTCCTTATCACTCAAAAACCAAGCATTATTTTTTTTCCGCTGGCAAGTACTTTTCTACACAACGAGAATGTAATTTTACATAATGTTTATCCCAACGCCTAACCCTACAAGATTTAAAAAAAAAAAACGCCCTAGCATTTCATCACCCACCCATGCCCTCGGGGGCCCCCAGCACCTGTTCAGTCTCTTGACAACCACCGGCTGCTGAAAACCATTCTTCCGGGAAAGAAAGAACCTGTTCAGTGCTGATAATAAACTCAAGGATGGCCAGATAAATCACGCTGCTGGTCAGCTTCAAGCTATTGAATGAGCATGCATGAGCAAGGCCGGAGATAGCTATCCATCGTCCTCCCCTTTGTTGCAGTAGCAGCAGCATCAGCTGCGGTCGCAGACTGTGCAGCGCGAGACTCGCCGGGGCCTGCGTGCTCACGTGACCGCCGCCCATAAAAGCCATTTCCCAGCAGCGCTCGATCTACTCCCGAGGAAGCAGCATCTGCATAGCTGTAGCGGTGCTACGCCCATTAGTACTGACACCACGAAGCAGCACCACCACGATGGGTACGTGAGGGTAGGGGGAGTGGTGGTGGCGGCGTTGATCTTCGCTGGGCTTTGCTGCTGATGCTTAGCTTGATTGGACGACGTGCGCTAGTCTTCTGTCTTGCGGGCAGTATTGAGAGTGTAGAGGGTCTGTGTTAGGGGGCTACCTGAATTCCTGCAGCGCAGCAGTACCTGCTTGATAACCTTGTGTGAGTGAGTACTGCAGTGCTGAGGCAGGGGTTCGGAGTGGGGGGGGGTGGCCTGGCACGCTCTGGGACTCTGACTGATGCCATATGTATTGAATGGGTAACGTGGCCCAGTGTAAGCAGGGGGGGGGGGGGAGCTTGTCTGACATTCCTTCTCCCCGCCCCCCCCCCCCGTGAGGGGGGGGGGGGGGGACAGTGGGCGCCTTGAGCTGAGCTGCGTGAGATTGTGTACGGTCAGCCTCGGTCACAGCTTGCGCTATTGATGCTACTTGTAGTACGACCTATTTTTAGGGTTTGTGAGGCTGACAGCAGCTCTCAGTGGGGCTGTTCTTCCGTGACCTCACTGATGTTTCCAGCTCTGTACTTGACTGGAAGGTATAAAGTAGCCACTAACACTGCTGCTAATCATAGTTTGGTTTTTTTTTTCAGATGGGGGGGAGGAGGGGAAGACATATCTGGTGCTTAACTTCCCGGGGCTTTAGCTGGGCTTACTAATCAAGTAGGAAAGCGGCTTTTTTTTCTGGGTGTTTTTTTTTCCTAGCTGTCTTGGCCACAGGGCGCTATCTAGATTCACCTGTGGTTAAGGCCTTAAAAGGTAAAAGGTTGAGGCGTTATCTAAGAACGGTAACTATCAGCTTGCAGAGTCATCCCTCGAGAATGCCTAGCGCTTTTGTGAATGAAAAATACAAGTTTGCATTTACCTTTCGATGCAACAAAGTAACGTATCTAGATTTCAAAATGGACTTAAATCTCTCAGAGACTACATCTATCTAGCTGCTTTCCATGAGAAAAAGGATACCTGTTATGGTGTCCTAATCTCGACTTGCTTCTCGGTTTGTCAATATGATAAACTTCGGAATTGCTAGTCTGGTTTAGTGCATATCACTAAACCACTGGTTTAGAAACCTGATTAACATACTAGTGCCTTGGGGATATAAATAATATTTCACTTTAGAGCTTGAACTTTATAGTCCGCCTATAGTTTTAAGATTGGTGTATAGGAACTTCTTACATATTGTAGTTCAGTGCTTTCTAAGGATGTATCAAATGATTAATGATAAAACACAGTAAATGTAGTAATTTTCTTCCCCAGCATAGCCAAACCACAAAGGTGGTGGGTAACAGTAAGTTAGCATTGGACTCTTAAGTGTGCATTCCCACAGACCAGTCGGTTGAAGCTTATGTTATTAGGAAGGCCACACAGGGAAGTGGGACAGATCTGAATATAAAGAATCATTCAGACCCCTAGTGCCATTACTGAGCATAGGTAGAACAGGTCTCTTCTCTCATCCACAGTATAGTAACTGGCTGTGGCTGAGAACCAGGACTGGCTTAACCACTGGACCAGGTGAGGCTCGGATCAAGGGTGCCAAAATACTCTGGCATCCCTCTCCCCTCCTCCCAGTCTGGTCTCTCCCAGTCTCTTCTTGCACTGTGCCCTCACATCACTTTTACTCCATGATTAGTAAAGCTTCAGTCACTGGAAGCATCATGACAGGCTGCCTTTAGCCAGCCCCTGGGTCTTGGCTCTGCTGTGTCCCACCCACAAGAAATTGGATCAGAGAATGTAGGATATAGTAGAGGGAAGAAGCAGGGCTAGTTGAAGGCAGCCTGCCATGATGATGCTTCTGCTACTTCTGCCAGCACCCAGTGTAAACTCTACAGGACTGCAGGAGAGCAAGAGGTGAGGGAGCAGTGCCAGACCTATGAGGAGGAAGAGATGGTGTGGCAGAAGCAATGCAATTCCGGGGAGGGGGGGTGCTGCAGCCAAAACAAGTTGGCTCAGGGCACCAATCCCTTGAGCCAGCCCTGCTGAGAACACTGTTCTAGTGTATAGAGACCAGTTCTTGTTTAATGGGTTTGACTCTTGGTCTGCACTGCAAGTAGACAAGCTTAATGGTATCCCTTTCCTGGAGGATATGGCGTACTAAAGAGGTAGGCACCTTATACCATCATAGTATGCAGAAATGCAGTGTACCTCACAAATTATGTGAACATCAGATTAACATGAGAAGCAGCACAGCCTGTGGATTAACATGTTTCATGTGTCCTACTTGGCTGTAGACACCTTACCCTGTGAAGTGCAGGCTTTGCATGTGGGAGTTTACAATATACTCTTAAAGCTTGGGGGGGGGGGGGGGGCACCTGTTCTTCTGAAGGCAGGAATGGACACTCTTCTAACTGTAGCTTGGGGGTGGCCCTGAGTCCATCAGGTGCTTCATTGAGGAAATGGCTGGGAACGATGTAGTGGGGTAGCTACACCCATCAAGCCCTTGACTGATCATGGCAAGGTTCTGATTTTGAAGGTCACTGCTGTGAGGGAGGGGAGTTATGATTGATAACGGTGTCCTATGTACAGCCTGATGGGGAAGAGGAACAACTCTACAACCTGGGGTTCCCTGAGATATGCAGTAGGAGTCTCTATTATCTAATAGCACCTGATGCCCAGGCTCTTTGTGTGCCAATACTTAACACACCTTGCATTGTAAGCTAGCCATACCTACATGCAGGTGCCTCGATCATAGAACTAGGTTATTTGAAGGAAGTATTCAGGCTTTTGGATGTCTAGGTCAAATTTAGCAAAACTTGATTTAAGCTTGCAATTAGGCTACCTAGTATGGGAGGAGGGAATCAATTTCTATAAGTTCTCAATCTAGCAGTGTTGGCCTAAACAAACAGGAAGGCTGGAATGTCAAAGCCCACTAAACCTGGGCCATGAATTAGTTGCCGTAACTTGTCTCAATGGCAATCCAAGGAAATAAAAATATGTACAACATGGCTGGCACAGTAGGCTGGAAAACTAGGTCCAGTTTCCACTGACTCCTTGTGACTCTAGGCTAGTCACTTGCACACCTGCCCCCAAGTACAAAAACTTAAGATTGTGAGCCCACTTGGGACAGAGTACCTGCATATAGTGGTAAACTGCCTCAGTTGTACAACTATCAAATAACGTGTGACAGGTGTGCTTTCCACATTGCCCAAATATAGGTGACCATTCTCCTGTGGTAATGTTTAAAGCACTTGAATTTTTAACGGGTGCAGAAGCAGGATACAAGCCATTAAGGATTCCAAACTGGAATTCTGTGCTTTATGCTAGTTCCTATTTAAATACTATTACTACTTAACATTTCTAAAGCGCTACCAGGGTTACATACAATTTAGTTTTAGGTGGATCATGTTTTTTTTAATGGCACATCTGTTGCTGGCATCCTTCCTTTCTAAGAGGCCAACAAATTGTGCATGTCATACTATACATATAGTTCCCACAACCTAGCTAATTGTTAAAAAGGTTTCCAAGAGATTTTTGCTATAAAAACTTCCTATATAATAATTCTCACCTTCAACGTTCTGACTTGCTGCCTGGGACTGTGGCTCATTCTGAGTTGGTCTGCTAGGCTCCATAGATCAGGCTGACATCACCATAGCCATTATGTCAACTTCAGAACCCGGGGGGGGGGGGGGGGGGAACATGCCTCACAGCTGATCCATGTCCAGAGGGTCGCTGGCCATGGGTGGCTGGAGGGGGGCAGGGGAGAGAGGAGGTTTGCTGGACATGGGTGGCTGCAGGGGGAGAGGAGGGTCGCTGGACATGGGTGGCTGCAGGGGAGCCGAGGAGAACCTTGCTAGCACCCGTTTCATTTTTGTCAAACGGGCCTTTTTTTATTTACTAGTCTTTACATAAAGAACACACAGTAAAAGATCATGTATTCTGACTCTACACAGTACAGTATACTTGGTGCTTTTTTTTCTGGCAAAAAAGGTGCCGGTACTCAAATGCCAGGCCACCCTTCAGGGGTGGGTGATCACTGAGGGACCCACCCTGCAATAGCCAGGCCCCCTGCAACCAGTCACAGAATCTATGACAAGGCAAAATTGGTGTGTAGAGCCTGAGCTGTTTCATTAAAACTTGGGCTTCATGGGTCAATTTTAGCACACAATGGAAAAGGTGCCGCTACTCAGTACCCCCTCAAAAAAAGCCCTGAGTATACTCATCCAGTACTTTCTATATGCCATGTCAACTTCTAAAAGAGTCCTATTTTCCACTATCACCCCCTCAGTGTAAAAATAACCAAATGCCACCAGTAGAGCTCTGATGCTTATTCCTTCTGTTACTACTGACCACCCTGATTTTATCATAGACTATTTTGTTTCTGGGGGCAGAAGGTGAATCAAACCTTAACTTCCAAATGATTTATATACATATATACACACATACTTCTGGACTTAAATTGTATAGGAAGCTATTCTCCCTTCTCACAATAGGGTTGCAACAATGCACATTGAAATAGCATATGTGACAGTCTCAATGTCCACACTGAAATACCACCACAAATTATCTATCCCAGGCTGCATCTTGGTTTTAGATGGTGTGAATATGCTCTAAACTAAAAAAAAAAAAAAATTCTACAGTTTTGTGAACTTTCCTGTTGCTTTTCTTCAATAGGGGCTATAGGTAAATGGTTATTTCTCTTTGGTTTAATTCTGTATTTACCTCTTGTTATAATTTTCAGTGTAAGCTACAGTACAAGATGCACGATCTTGTGTAAAACACCATTGCCTCATTCTGTGAAATGTATTGGCAGTATCCCCTGTTGGACAAGAAATTTAGTTATGTGAAACATTAGAAAAGTTTGCAATGCACAGGGATTGCATGGTAGCCTAAACACCCTCTTTGGATCCTGTTACAAGTTTTGCATTGATTATATTAGAATATACAATTGAGGTTTATTGCATGTTCAGAACCTGGCAGTGATAGCATAGATACTTGAGCAAACTTCCACTTTCCCTATACTGGACACTTAATGATTTGGTTGTAATAATGCAGTTGTCAACTTTTCTTCAGTCAGATGACACTAGCCATTAGCCTGTCTTGGACCTTCAGTTGACGTCTTAAGGTATTTGCTGATAAGTGCTAGGAATTAAATATAGCTGGATATGCAGCCTAAAGTTTAGGCTCTACTTAGTTTCTTGAATTCTAAATCAGGAGAGCAAATTCTCTCAACAGGTCACGTTTGATTCCATGTCCTGGAGGACTGGGCCACTTATTGCTTAAAGAAACTTTCTCTTAAAAACCTAGAGGAAAGGCTTTAGCTTACTGTTCTGCTCCAGTTCCTATAGATGTATTATGCAATGAGACAAGACACTTGGCCCAATAAACTGTGTGAATTAAACTGCTAGTACTACTCTTGATCCTGTAGGATCACAAAGCTTCAGTGTTACTTGTAAACTGCTCTGCAAGAGGCAGTATAGTAAGCTCTGAAACTAGGCTTTAGTGGCTACATTATTAGAATACTGATGTGAGTCCCTGGGTGTGCATGAAGCACTCTTCTAGAGTAGAAATTAATGATTATAGTTTTAGGGCAGCAGCAATAATTCTGTGCACAATCATCAATATATATAAATGGCGAGTGTCGTACTCGCAAATGCGCAGTAGAGACCCTCTCTGCTCCGCCCCCGCGTCAATACGTGATGATGAGAGCGGAACAGAGAGGGTCTCTACTGTGCATTTGCAAGGGACACCGCTGACATGTCGCTAACGCTCCCCCCACCCGGAGTCGCCGCCGCCACCACCCACCTTCCACCCGGTCGGGCCCTCGATCCGCTATTGAAACAGCGAGGGCACGCAGCACACAGCTCTACTGCTGAGCTGCCGTCTGCCTTCCTTCTTCTTCTCTGCCTGTGTCCCGCTCTCGATGACGTTACGTCACACGAGGGCGGGACACAGGCAGAGAACAAGGAAGGCCACGGCAGCTCAGCAGTAGAGCTGTGTGCTGCGTGCCCTTTTCATTTTTAATAGCGGAGCGAGGGCCCGACCGGGTGGAAGGTGGGTGGCGACGGCTCCGGGGGGGGGGCAAACTCGGAGGGGGAGCAGCAGCGGCGAATTCGGCGGCAGGGTGGGGGGCATTTCAACCCCCCCTCCTATACTAGCCCGTTTTTACGGGCTGAACGGCTAGTAAGCCATAAAAGCAACAAGACTATTGGTATAATCACTTGGTGCCTTGAATTTCTAGACGGGGCCAAAAAAGGTTATTGTACTAATCTCTGCCCCCCCCCCCCCCAAAAAAAAAAAAAAAGATTGAAGAACATGATCACACCACCCCAACCAGAACAATATTACATACTTGGGCTTATACTTGAGGACAACTTCCAAAAGCAACCCAGGCACATCTCCTCCACAGATGGATGGGGTCACAGCACAAGCCTTTGTTTGAACCACAGCAGGTTGCTGTTGGTGGTAGGCAACCTGTTAGATGTCAACAAGTTGGCATACTCTTCCCCCCCCCCCCCCCCCCCCCCCCCCCCCCCCACACCCCTGTAGTTGCTACTGTACTTTTGAAAGTATTGAACTAGTTCTCTTAAACATAAGCTGTGTGGGGTCCCTTTTGACACTTCAAAATCTGCCAGGTATCGCCAGCCAGGATGAATGTGAATGCTGCCATTATGCCCAAAAGTCTAGCAGAAGTGCAAAAACTTAATGAAAACTGCTTTTCCTCAATTCTAACACATTTCCTTTGACATTGGCAAGGCAACACAGCATTTCCTACAGACTTATGAAATAGGCTTCCCTGAAACGTAACACACTGGCTTTTGAAAGTTCTTTAACTGAAAGGAGTAACAGCTTTTGAGGAAGCTTTTTGCACAAGGTGAAAAACTGATTTTCTGACTTGTAAAGCATCAAATGACAAGGCTCCTCCTGTAATGTTGGTCAATTGCAACTTCTCGGTTCATAGACGTGGGCATTGGAGGGAAGTAAGGCACTGTACTTAAACAGTTTGCTAACTGTAGACTAACAATGTGCTTTTGTTTCAGACCAAGCTTTTGTCACACTTGCAACAAATGATTCCTATGTGAAAGGAGCACTAGTGTTGGGCACATCTCTGCGACGTTACAATACAACAAAGCAGCTGGTGGCACTTATAACACCTCGGGTCTCGGACTCTATGAAGTAAGGCATTTAATTTCTAAAGCGTATGCAATGCCACAACTTGTAGCTAGTGACGTATCAATACCTGAAACTGCAAGTGCTGTAGATCACTAACAAGTGACGAGTACATTTATGCACAGAACTTATGGTTAAACAAGTTCACTTTCCAATGGTCTGGTCCTGGCTCTATAATGTGATAAAAAAAATTGCATTAACATGCACTGTATAATGTCTAAGGAAATGTGCTCAGAACATAAGAACTACATTCTTATTCTTGGGTACAAATAGTTTATTTACAATATAGGTAATGCAATAATTTTAGAAGGCAGTTGGGGATTTTAGAGGTTCAGATATTTCTGCTGCTGGTTGGAGTGGTGAAGGAGGTCCTCTCTGTAGCTGGATGGCAGACCCTTTGCTGGGGAAAAGTCTATGTACAGAGTTGTTGAGGAATGGAACCTGGAGAAAGTCTTAGACATAAGTCCAGTGAGGTCCAGAGAGGCAGAGACTTTATTCATGTTGGGCCATAGGCTAAAGTCAGGTGGACTGTAAACTTGGATAGGTGAAACTGGTTCTCTCAGGGTTTTGGGAAAACATAAAAACGTTAGCTGGTCACATGTTTTCCTGGCTGACCAACTACTGTGGCATACACCCCAGAAGGTACTTGACAGGATGTCATCTATATCTAGTTTCAGGTAGATGGCCAGTCTTTCATTAAATCCAGCCTCTTGGATTGCTATCAATATGTTGACCCTGAATGGTGGTGAACTTCCAGAATCCACCCAGCCAGTTCTATTCAGGCTTTCAGTGCTATGATGGAGGTCTGATCAGGTTTGTCTTCCAGCAAAAGCAATCGTATGTTACATATCTAAGCTGACACCCCAGGCAAGGGGCATCAATGGCATGCTGCTGGCTTACTAAGAACCAATTTGATTGGGATTTAATAGCTGATTCAGGGCGATATAGAACAGATACAGTTTAACAAGTTATTTCATTAACGGTAGTAAAATTACCAAATATAAGCAATAATTGAGGTAAACTTGGAAAGTAATCACCACAGCACTCAATTCCCTAGTCTTCCTCAGACCAACCCCATCCTGTCCCTATACCCCTGAATTATTTTCCCAGTTGTCGCCTTTCATTCTGGAGAGAGTTCTGTTTTGACACTAAGGCTCTTGACTGAACCATGTGGTTTCAAATTCCTGCTTCATGCACAGAACAGTACAGATCACTTTTTGCAGCATTTTTTTCCCCGCATTTTTGTTTTCCAGATAGCATGTATTAAGGTGCACAGTCACAACACATGGGTTTGTATGTAGCTTAAACTAGCTGAAAGACTTGCCCCTTACTGTCTCTGAAGAGCTATGTAGTACTGTTCTCTAAGCTGAGCAGAAGTCCTCTGTTTTGCTGCCAATTGGGGGGGGGGGGGGGTGCGTCATTATTTTCTTATTGGGACAGGTAGGTTTCCTGGAGTCTTGAGTTTGCCTGTCCCTTATAGAAAATGTAGTAACGAAACGCCCCCTACTGGCTGGACTGTAGATGGAAGACCCCTTCTCCACTTAGAGGGAACAGTGGTATGTAGTGGCCCAGGCCTTTCAAGCTTACAACAGCTGTGGTACCACTGCACTGAGGCTTGTAAGCCTCATATGACTTGTCAGTTGAGATGACACTTCCCAACAAACCTAATCCTTGCTTTCAAGCCTTTTCATAAAGCTGTTTGTACATATCCTAGGTTGATAGTACCATATCTACAATAATGGAACACTACATTGCTACTCAATGTAGCTACTAGGGTAGTGTATCAATCTAGATACCACTTAACATTGTTTAGGACTGTTCTGTGTTAATGTTCAGGTCCTAGATATTCTCCTACACTGACTTATCTTCTAAGGTGCTCATCCACCTGTGGGGGAAGTGCCCACTTGCCACTGTTGCAGTGTCCTTACAAACTGCCAAAACCTAGGTCAGTTTTAGTAAATTTACTAGACATACTAATGACATAAAAGGTCTGAATAGTTAATTTGGCTAAGCTGTAATAGATGGATCATATTAAGCAGAAAGCCTTGGATGCTTGCTAGTTCAAGATCTGAGAAGCAGTAGCATAGCCACAGGCCCGCCTATTTCCAGCAATGGCATAGCAGCAATGTAGTTGGTGGGGATCCCCAAGCCCCACCAGCTGAAGACTCCCAGCATTTTTCCCTCCAGGAGATTGGTGTCGAGGGCCCTCTCCCAACCACCTGGCACCTTTAAATCATTCAGGTTTTTTTTTACTGGCTGCAAGCAGCAACACACTTGTGAGAGAAGGCTTCTCTGACAACTTCCTGTTTGTGGAACCAGGAAATTGCATCAGAAGGAAGGTTTGGAGCTGGAGGGAGCAAGGGGAATGAGTTGCTGCTGGCAAAGACTTAAAGAAGGTACTGAGGAGTGAGATCAGGGAGTAGTTGTGACCCCCCCCCCCCCCAATTGCCTGGGGGGGGGGGAAGGAGGGAGCTGGGCAAATAGGATTGTCATGCCCACCCAAAATTGGGTGTCCGGCTATGTCCCAGCAGAGAAGTCAGGCTGTTTAGTTGACACTTTTGGCAAATGTGTAATTTCTGCAGTACCAGCTCCACTAGTCCTGACAATGACTGCATAACATTCAAGTGATTAAACCCCCTGGGGAGGAGGTAGGAAATTTCCGCTCTTAAGTTGAGGTGACACCAACACAATGGCTAGGAAGTTGCCTAATCCTGTAATGGTCAGGAGGTCACTGTGGTAACTTAGGATTTATTTACCACCTTTTTGAAGGAATTCACTCAAGGCAGTGTACAGCAAAAATAACTTAAACATAAGCAACAGATAATTACAACAGTAAAAATATTCAAACAATACATATGGTATAGTATGCTACTTTATAATGTCTTTTCCAGGGCTATGGAATTGGCAGCAATTTTGGGTGGAGTCAGAGTTGGTAATGTACAAGCTCCAGTTTCGAAATAAACATTACAAATCCAGACCAAAAAAAAAACTAAAGCCTAAATATCAGTAGGAATCGGAGTTGAAGCTGGAGTTGGACACTGTAAGTGCACCTCTTTGCAAGAATCTTCCCCCCATCATAGATTTTCAGCTTGCAGCCTTCTTTGTAGGAAGACAAGTTCCTTATTGAAAGGAAAATTACTTTGTCCTATTGACAGGAGGATAGTTAATGAGACGACTTAATCCTTTTCTGAAAAACAAATTTTTGACAACCATAACTTTAATATGGTTTACTACTGAAAAAAAAGCAATATATAGTACCACTAAACATCAAGGCAGTACAGGGTTAGATATTCAGTCTCGGAGGAGACCAACTTCTCATTCCCAATTTGGGTTCCTAGCCTATATGTTTAGGGCAGTGCTTCCTATTCCCCCAGTCAGACAGGACCTTGTATACTGAAACGCCAGTATTTCTTGGGTTTCCAGCCTCCACAGGATAAAGCGGTGCGGTACAGGTTTGGAATTGAGCACAAAAGGCACAAGTGTCTGAAAAAGCCAACAACAATGTCCAAGGTGACTATTTTCCAATAGTATAAGTATAATGCTAATAGGTTCAACAGTCTTTATCAGGTGTTTCTTAAAAAAAAAATTAAATATACATAACTTGTTTACATAATACCAACCAGATACCTGAAATAGGAATGACAAATTCTCATTCCTGACTTGAGCACACTCCCAAGTAAAATGACTAAATATAATAAACATATCTTCCAAATAGCAGGAAAGTCAGAGATAAAAATCAGATGAGACAAATTATAACTTGCATCTCGTATGCAATAATTCAGAGCTTTGTGACTCCTAAAGTATTTACTAGTGACATTAAATTTCTAATCTCAAGTGTTGGGGGTCTGTCAGCACTGTACTACTGGAAAATAAATTTGGTCAATGTGGACATTGTAGTTGGCCTTTTCCACTCTTTATGGTACAGGCCCAACCCCCACAGGAGGGGGCTGGGTTTTTTTTTTTTTTTTTGCAGGTCTCATGCTGACTGCTACTGATAGACACCTCGGCGGTCTGGATGGAAGCTGCCCTGTCTAACTCCAATATTGGGTCCCAACACACTTTTGTCAACAGTATGACAATCTGATCTACACTTTTTTTTTTAAATACTATTCTAGAAAAGTACTCGTCAAAGTTTATGATGAAGTCAAAGAAATGGATGTCTTGGACAGTGGGGATTCAGCACACCTTGCTTTGATGCAGAGACCTGAGCTGGGAATTACACTAACAAAGCTCCATTGCTGGACTCTTACTCAGTATTCCAAATGTGTCTTCATGGATGCTGATACAATGGTAAGGAAGCTTGCCTCTTTCTAGGCTCTGGATCAAGAGTCTGGGACTAAGCTACAAACTTGAAACATGACCTTTCTATATAATTCAAATGCCAAGAACTGCATCTTGTTTCCACCTGCTCAGACTTCTGATGAGTACCTGGAGCATTTTATTTAATGTAACTTTAATGTAATGTCTCCCCTCAGTAGCAGACTGGAATCTGCAGTTGCAAAGCATTCATATATGCAGATGTCGCTACCCTTTCAGTAAACACACTTCTGAAATCTTACACCAAATAAAACTAGGCCTTGACCTCATAGAATCTGGGGCATCTGAATTGAAACTCGACAGGGACAAAATTACACTTCTAAGTCATTATTTAACCCATACAATTCCACTTCCTTGATATTGATAGCTCACATTTGAATGAACATATGTCCCAGGTCATTTCAAATCATTCACAACCCTCTGGAAGCTTAAGCGCATCAGGCCCAACTAATCTGGAATCCTTAGACAACTGGTTCAATCTCTGGTTCTTGATTGGATTACTGTAATGCTATATACTTGGGTTGTAAGGAGAAGGTGCTAAAGACTCAATTGTACAAAAAACATCTGCTTGATAAAATACCTGTTTTCAGCAAGCCACTATTAAGATATTGGCTCCCCATTAAAGCCAGGATCTCATTCAAGCCATGTACCTTTATATTCCCAATATTATATGGACTGGCTCCCAATATCTTCATAGCCTTCCTTGGAGCCAGAGACCCTCTCGTACGTCATCCACCAAACTTTTTAAAAATGTGGTTATATAAATTGGTACTTTCTGCTGATCTCACCTTGCCTATGTACTCTCAATCTATTAGATTATCCGAACTACTTTTAGCGATCTTCAGAATTGTAGCTACTTGCCATACTGGAAATTGGTAACTTAACTTCACAAATTTATTCGACTTTATATGGTTCCAAATATAACAGTTGATAAACTTTTTTTTTTTTTTTTTAATATATTGTGAATATATCACTATGTACACTATTTGTAGCTTGCTAATCTATTGGCCACTTCCTCATACTAACTTATTCCTGAAATTCAAACTCTGTAAGCTTGTTTTCAGGATAATGTGGGATAGGTCATAAAATAGCTAGTACACCAAGCAGGGGAAACGTGTCCTAAGTTGGAAATGGATTTTAGGGATAAGTCAAAATTTGTAAGATAATTTGAACAGCTTGACATTAAACTTGCATGTCAGCATTCCAAACATGTCGCTAGTCCTTTTCATTTGGTCAAGCTTTTGACTTGCCTTGTTTTCAGGATTGGAATCAAACTAGCATAACAGCTTCAAATGCTTGATCAGCACATAAGGTGTTAAAATACCTCTGCAGAATGACTAGTACTTGTCTACAGGCTTGCTACAAATTCACAAAGCCTACATTGCTTGGCTCATTTTAAAGGGATTACCTCTTAGCCATCAATCTAAGGCCACAGGATAAAATGAAATGTCAACTTATGTAGAAAGGCCTGAGTGCAGTTGACTCAAAGTAGTAGCTGGCAACATGCAAGTCTGAAAACGCCAGTGCTAATTTAGGTTCTGGTAAATCCTAAGCTGCCTGTCCTATGTATGTATGCAATATACATAGATATTGCTACACTCAAACTGAAGCTTCCTGTTGAACTTCCTCAAACTTTATATTTAGAGCCCTCAATATTCATTTAAGTGCTTTAAGATAATCTGTTTGAATGTGGTATCCTGATTGGAACTCAATGACTTCACTCGCTGTCTTTTTTTTTTTTTTTTTTTTTATCAGGTTCTATCAAATATTGATGAGCTTTTTCAAAGAGAAGAGCTGTCTGCAGCACCAGATCCAGGCTGGCCTGACTGCTTCAATTCAGGAGTGTTTGTGTATCGGCCTTCTATTGACACGTACAATAGACTGTTGCAGTTTGCTACAGAAAATGGCAGCTTTGATGGTGGGTATAACATGTGGATTTCTGACAACCTTAGATTCTCAAATTACAATCTAAATCAACAAGGCAAAGGGACCTCAAGTGACTACCTTATGCAATAATATTAAAAGGAATACCTCTGACCCATATTTTTACCACTTCAAATGGTATCTGTCCAGTCATGAGTCTAAAAATCCATCTTTAAAGCAATGTGAGCATGAAGTATATACTGTATAGAACCCATCACCTGAAGCAAAGTTAAACAGGCTGCCACTGGGCATTTTAGGATAAGTTTTTGCAATTGGACTGTAAGAGGTTTGCTAGGTGCAGTCCATATTTTAAAGGGACACTGCATCATGTCAATTGCTGACCTGAAAATTCTATTGGGAAAGTAAAATGGGTTTCTGGTCCTGTTCTTTTTCAAAGTTAGGACAAGGTTACTTATCACTTGAGGTCACTTGCTGATTTTAGCTACTGACTTTCAAGGCAGTTTATTTGAAGCATTCTCAAACTTGGCTTTTGGATTGCAAGACCACTTGCAAAATTAGATATAAATACTAGTAAAGAAGGCCCGTTTCTGACACAAATGAAACGGGCGCTAGCAAGGTTTTCCTGTGTGTGGATGTGTGCTGCAGGCCCTCCCCTTCGTTATTGCTGCCTGTTAAGTTTGTACCTGCTTCTGCTGCGCCGCCAAGAGTGAAGGGGAGCACGGTTGGACGCCGCTTCAGAGTGCCTTTGGTTTCATTTCAGCTGTTCCTGTGGTCACCACCCTTCTGGAAACAGGAAATGAGGGCGGGACCAGAGGCAGCTGAAATTGCAGCCTGAAGCAGTTCAGCTGTCAGTCGCAATCGTGGGCTGAAGCTAGAGTGCTGTAGCGGCTAACGTGTTCCATGCTCCTGCGGTCACAAATCTCAGCCCTGTCTTGTTTGGTTTGGTTGCGCGCCTCCTGGCTTGGAATTGTAGTATCTCCTGACATCAGGCACGCAGGGTTCTACTGTGGGAGTGACATCAGGAGATGGTTACGAACACAGCCAGAGACATTGGAACGTTGGAAGAGCAAATTATTATATTAGATATGTATTACCTGAGCTGCATGAAACATGGTGGTTAATATGTAACCACGGACAGCAAGGGCTGGATATCCTATAACTATACCTCAGGCCATTAGTTGACTTTCTACCAATAAATAGCCAAGTGCCCAATTTGGGTGGAGGTTCTGAACAGTAACAGGTTGATGCTTCATTAATGCATGATTTTGACTTCTGCTCAAGTCTTTGGTACTTAGCCTTAGCCTTTAGGGCGCTTATCTGGATAGATGCTCTTAAACTGGTTCCTCTAGTTCACGTTCAAACTTTGAAAGTTTGCTCTCCATACAATAGAGTGACCATTTTGGGTATGCACACTGCATTAAATGTACTCTTACCTCGGATCTTCATGGTGTCTTCTGAACATGGCTGCTAAATAACTCAAATGGCAGAGTACATGTCACTTTAAAGCCTAAACATGAAACAGTTTATCAACTGACCTATGGTTGTCTAGAAGACACTGCGAAGTGAAGGTCGGCAACATTTTAATCCTCTTTGTATCAAGCCTTATTACAATTACTATTCCACATGAACCACAAGTTCTTAGAACTAATTAGTGAAACCTAATTCTGGTGACATACTTATTTGAGGTGCATTAGATCATGTGGACTCTGACTTAAAGTACTTAATTATCTTTGACTGTGTTTACCATCTTAAACAGTTTACAAACTAAGACTCGTATTTGGAAAAGCAAAATACAAAAGCGCCAAACCCTAAGAGAAAAGCTACATTTTTTCCATTAAAACAACGCATTGCGTTCAAAGTTTGCACCCTGGTCCACAGTTATACATGGGGAAGCCCCGACCTATATATCAGACATTATAGACCTACCAGCAAGGAACGCAAAAAGATCAGCACGCACATTCCTCAACCTACACTACCCCAACTGCAAAGGACTAAAATACAAATCCACATACGCAACCAGTTTCTCCTACATCTGCACGCAATTATGGAACATGTTACCAAAGGCCATAAAAACGCTTATGTTCGAAGGCTACTGAAAACTGAACTATTCAAGAAGGCATACCACAAACAACCATCCTAATTACTAAGTAATAAGACTTATGATCTAGACAGTACCGAACTCTTATCACTTGACTGATTAACCTCATTGCTATTAATGAACAAGCACATCACTTTAATCTCATGTTGAAGATCTCTGTAATTGATGACCTAACATATATTACACACCAACCTACTACCATAACATATTCTTATTTAAAACGTATGACCATACCTTAATGCAATACCCTTTAATCATTGTCAAATAGTCCAAGCTATCACACACTAACCTATTTGCAATATCATAATGTATTCTAATTACCATGTATGCATGCACCTTAATGCAATACCATTTGTAATTTTGTTAACCAGAAATGGCAATCGCCACTACGGCAAATGTAAGCCACATTGAGCCTGCAAATTGGTGGGAAAATGTGGGATACAAATGCTATAAATATCTCCACCAACAGTAACCCATTCCAGTACCTGGGTGTACCTACCTACTCCCCACCCCCCAAAAAAAAGTTGTAGCCTTTTTCCAAGGGCTTTAGCTATAGCCATAATCTGTGTGATCTGCAGTCAGGACAAGCTGTTTTAACCCAAAACATCACAACTTGATGGAGCCAATTTCTGTACCTTGTAGAGACTACAGCCTCTAAAGAGATCATGAATCTGAAAGGAGGTAGACTGGGGAAGAAGATACTCGATAGTAAATGCATGGTATAACCTAGTAAAGGTGGCACAGTGATGAAATGAGGAAGATCCCTCTTAAAAGGAGTGATAGCAGGCTGAGAACCAGAGAAACCTGGTTCAATCCACTGTAGTTCCCTGTATGATCTTGGGTGAAGTCAGTTTTAACCTGAGGCAATGGAGGTTAATACTCCCTAGGGAACTTATAGTAGATGGCAGATAAGTACATAAGTAATGCCACACTGGGAAAAGACCAAGGGTCCATCAAGCCCAGCATCCTGTCCACGACAGCGGCCAATCCAGGCCAAGGGCACCTGGCAAGCTTCCCAAATGTACAAACATTCTATACATGTTCCTGGAATTGTGGATTTTTCCCCAGTCCATTTAGTAGCGGTTTATGGACTTGTCCTTTAGGAAACTGTCCAACCCCTTTTTAAACTCTGCTAAGCTAACCGCCTTCACCACTTTCTCCGGCAACGAATTCCAGAGTTTAATTATACGTTGGGTGAAACATTTTCTCAGATTTGTTTTAAATTTACTACACTGTAGTTTCATCGCATGCCCCCTAGTCCTAGTATTACATCCAGTCTGCCCAACAAGAAATTTCATTGCATATGGAATGTTTGTGTGTTTTTTGTTTTTTTTTTTTCATATGTATATCTGATCTTGATTTTGTCCTTGCAATTTTTTCATGGTATGGTCTGCCCAGCACTGTTCTAAATTGTCAAAGCCCCTGAAGCTCCACTGCAGCCCATCCAAATCTATTCAGCCACAATCGGAGCATAGACTGTAGAAGTCCTGCCTAGCACTGGATTGCTTCCCAATTAGGAGTGTGCTTCTTTGAATTCCTTCATTACCGTTTGCATCTCCACCTCCTATAGAAGGGCATTCCAGGTACTTGCCACCCTTTCAGTGAAAATACTCTGGAAAATATTCTGGAGTCTGCCTCCTTTCAACTTCAATTCAAGTCCTCTAGTTCCACCACCTTCCCATCTCTGGAAAATGTTTTGTCTGTGGACTTATACCTTTCAAATATTAGAACATCTGTATTGCACCAGTTTCCTTTCCTCCAGGGTATACATGTAGGTCAGCAAGTCTCTCGCACATCTTGCCATACAAACACCATACTGTTTGTTGCTTTTCTCTGAAAAACTATTTAAAACCCTTGGCAAAATATGGCCTCAAACTGAAACACACTACTCAAATGGGGTCTTGCCAACAACTTTTCTCATGGTCGCCTTGAGATCCTTGGACACAATAACCCCAAGTCCCTCTCCTGAGTCGGGCTTACCAATATCGCCCCTCTCCATCTGGTACATCTTTCCTATTCCAGTACTTGGAGATTCCCTCCAGGGTATCCACTCTATTGGTTATCTTCATCCACAAAAAGGCAAGCTCTTCCTTAACCCTTCAGCCCCAGCACATACACCTGAGGCACTCCACTTGTCCTTTTTTTCCTCTGAGCAGATTCATTTACCACCATCCTCTGTCACATGTTCTTTGGTCAAAGTCAAATCTTTTTTGCCGTATTTTCCTTTGCCGATCCTGCAACCTGTTGGCTTCTAGAAAGTTCACTAAATCCTTTCCTTCTGTAGCAACTCCATTATTCTACCACCAATGGGCTTACCAGCCTGTAGTTTTCCCACTTCTGCCATCAGCTCCAGTCCCCCACAGAACCTCTCCCATCTATTGAATAAATCCTTAGGTTGCGCCAGGACTTCTGAGCTCACTCAGTACCCTGGGATGAATTTTATCCAGCTTTATAGCTTTGTTCTGTTTCAGATTTTCAAGCTGTTTATAAACACTTTCTTCCATGAACAGTGGCAGCAGACCTGGAACTAGCTATGAACTGAATCCAAAATAACATTCCTTCCAGCCTATTGCATTGCCAAAGGCCCAGTTCTAAATGGAACTTAGCACTAGTTGTTATAGCAACAAGTTAAAAAGCAATTGGCCAATTTTCAGTCATGTAATTGCACAGAGTTGCAACCAGCAAGTTGAGCATGATCTATTACTCGGCAGCTCCTGATCAGTCTTTGCCACCACTATCTCAATAAGAATCTGCTCAGCAATATATGGGGAGCTACAGTATTTGATTTTAAGAGCCAAGTTGCTTGCTTACCAATAGTCCGCTTATATTGAAAGGCTTGTCTGTAGTGCTATAGTAAATCTCAGGCAGCTTTACCTGTGCAAGCTCTTTATGTAAGAGCTTACAGAAAGTGGAATATACCTTTTTTATTGTAGGTTAGGTAAGGCAGTTGCCCAGGTGATATGCAAATGAGGGAGACTGCAGCAAACTTCTGTAGCTTGCAGTTTCTAAATGGCTGTAATATCACTTACAGCAAACCCACACCTGGCAGATCAAGTTGGTACTGGCCAACATTTGTCCCCTTCCCCAGGACACTTTTTTAATGGGCATGTCACTCAGCTGATCTTGCTGTCTAGTTAAAACTTTTATACTGTGCCATACTTTCTGCCCCAACTCAGCTGGCAAATCTGGGGAGAACAGGCTTGTGTGACTTTGTTGCGGTTTAAGTCCTGAGTACTGGGCATCTGTTAGGTGGCTCTTGCCTTTGGATCAGGCCTTGAGTCGAGGCTACATAATGAACCCCAGATAACTTATAACTTGCTAGTATTAAATTATTTTGGTTAACTACTTCTAGTTGAAGTATTTGAACAAAAAGGGAAATACCACCAAAAAGGTGGAGGTACGCTAAAATCCTACGCAAGGAAGTGCACAAAGCCAACCTTTCCTACTCCTTGCTTTGTGAAGTATTTGAGAACACAGAGCAATTTACCATGATTCTTTTTTTGTTTCCAAAATCTAAAAGAAGGTAGCTAGTTTTCAATGAACTCAAGTGCTGCATCACTGGACAGGACACTGTAGTATCAGTACTGGCTTAACTTGTACCCTGTGCTGCAGCTTTATTGTGGGGAGACCATTAATATCTCAAAGGGGAAAGCCACTACTAACCCACTTTCCACAAAGCAAAGAAGGTTGCCTATTTAGATTTTGCTTGCTCCTTTCAGTTGCCAACTCTGGAAAGCAGTCTAAAATACAACTTGCATGTAGCTTCCATCAAATTGTATGGACACATCTAACATAATCCAGTGAATGTTGGTAATGACCATTGCCATTAAGATTACAGTACAGTCTCATCTGACCTTCACTGATCCAGCATATGCCCAGGTGACATCGTACAAACTTTCCATTTCTGAACCCAGGACCCTATTGTTACCACAGCACTGTTGTGAACCAGGGCACGGCTTTTTACTGCCTTTGTTTTTGCATTGTTTGAGGGGTTGCCATTGTCTTCCATAGTCCAACTTTTTCATTTCTGACAATAGGTTAGTCCTATTTAGGTCAGATAATTGAGACTTTACTATACCATGTACTACATCTAATGCAGTCCTAGAAGCTTCATATCAGTATCTACTACAGAGCCCTTCTTACAATGGGCACGGTTCTTATACACAGGTACTAACTTAATTTTTGATCTTAGGACATGGAGATCACGAGTATTGTGGTGGGAATGCATATGTGATCCCGCCCCACACTTTGCCTAATAGCTCTTGGCTTCATAACTTATCCTTAAGGATGTTTCTGTACAAATGATTGGCAGTCTTTCAACAATCTTTTTTTTTTTTGTTTGTTTTTTTTTGTTTCCTCCAGGTGGGGACCAAGGATTATTGAACAGCTTTTTCAGCAGTTGGGCAACAACAGATATCAACAAACACTTACCGTTTGTTTATAATCTCAGCAGTGTTTCTACATATTCCTATTTACCAGCATTTAAAGCGTAAGTACAAGTACAAAAACTACTGAAGTTTAATTCTGGAAGTAATTATCGAAATCATAATGTTACTATATCACGGGATCATTGGGTGCTCCAACTTCACTCTAAACAGTGAAGACTTGGGCCCCAAACTGTTGGGTGTCATCATTAAACAGCCATTTATGTCGGAAACAATTTGCAGGGTATGCATCACCAGTGACTTAAATTAGTTCTAGACTTGGACTAGCCTTGCATCGGAAACTTGAAATTGTTAACTTGTCCTTGGACATAGGCATTACAAAGTATTAATCAGTGTAACTATATAAACAATAGCTAAATCAGCCATTGTTCATCTCTATAAGTATCTCAAATTTCATTCAGGGTAACTTTGATGCTGCTAAACATGTATCCTAGCAACTGAGGACTAATTGGCTTGTAGTGGTTCCTTCCCTCCAAAAAAAAACAGTATATTTAGCCACATGGTTACAGCTTTTTAACAATGTAACTTTTTTAAAGTTTTTTTTTTTACACAGCAGTAACTCTTCAATTAAACTTAAGCTGCTTTAGATAACTTGCTAAACTGGGGCATGCAGACAGCAGGCATGGAAGCCTCATAGCTTATCTAGATTTTAAAACCACAAACATGGCGGCAGATATTGGCTCAATGTACCTGCACTTAGTATTTTAGGTTTCTAAAGTCAGACTTAACACAACAGCTGATCCGGAGAGCACTATACCAGTGCAGGGAGAGTAGACTACAGATTAGTCTCTATGCTAAGTGGTTCCTTTTATCATAAAGGGATTCTAATGTGGTTGGTGATCATTGCTTCCCATAGTGTTCTATAGTAAGCAGCTCATTCAGCTGCAATGCATGGAATTGGCAGGGCTGAGGTATCTCAATACCTTAGGCAAACATTCAACCATGCACCCCCCCCCCCCCCCCCCCCCATCCCGAGGAAGCTCGAGGCACTAGCCCTGTAGTCCGGCATCTCTCCCCACTCTTCCTTGATCCTGCTGCCCTAGCTTTTTTTTCCTGGACCTAGCCTAAAGTTGAAAAGTACTAGCATAAGCATTTCAAACACAATCCTGCCCTGCTGTATCTAGCCCCTTACAACTTGGCAATTCTACTGCCAATAGGAATGGCAAGTTCAAACAGTGCTTGAGTGATTTTTTTATGGTGCCTGTTACATAAGGCTGTACTGGGCCACAGCTGAAAGTGAACTCTGGCCTAAGAAAAATTGGGCGGCAGCAGTGATGAGGGAAGTTATCATCCTCTTCCCCCCCCCCCCCCCCCCCCCAAAAGCCCTACAGATGGGTAAGAAAATACTCAAAAGTGGCTGCTGTAGAACAATCCAACCTTAATCTCGTGTCTAAACACTGCAAACATTCATTCATGAAATATGGATTAACCCACAGCTGAATCCCTTAAGTTGAGACCATGCTTGTCTTTCTAACAAATCAAGATCCAAAGCAGCATTGAGGATGGCATTAACCACAATTTTTTCTACAGCTCTAATCTTTGCACAGCCAAGTACTGAAGATGGGCACAAAGTGTTGCAGCTTTGCTCCCACTTTAACATGAACTGGCTCATGTAGCTTCCAACTAGCATTTCTTAATGGGCTGAAGTTTAGTGAAGGATTTCTTCATGCATCCAGCTTTTCTTACGTACACAACTGTGGAACGCTTTACCCAAAACCATGAGATCTAACCATAACCATCTTAACTTCAGGAAACTACTGAAAACCAACTTGTTTAAGAAGGCCTACCCCATGACCCAAATTAATTTCTTACTTCCTGTGACACAGCAAAATATGGACTGTACTAGACTTCTATCACCACCCCCTCTTTATTTCTTTGTTGCTTACTACTATACTATGTATTTGTAGTATTGAACCGGAGCCTACCTCTACAGTATTGTGTAAGCCACATTGAGCCTGCAACTAAGTGGGGAAAATGTGGGATATAAACATATTAAATAATAGAAGGCACATCTACATGACTGCAAAGCAGTGAATAGACTTTCATCCATACCTTAAACCAGTAGTTCCCAAACCTGGTCTGGAGGCACCCCAGCCAGGCAGGTTCAGTATATCCACAATGAATATTCATGAGATTTTTAATAATGCACTGCCTCCACTATTGTGAATATTCATTGTGGATATACTGAACCTGACTGGCTGGGGTGCCACCAAGACTGGGAAACCACTAGCTTTTCAAAAGCAGCCTTGTTAATACTTGAATGGCTGCTATAATTTATACTATGTCCTCTAGTTCCTAGGGACTGAAACATCTGCTCATATCAGCAATTCAGTCTGGCTTCTGTTCAGATCTAGTCAGGTGATTGCAGAGCAGAGGCCCCTTAGTTGCGTATCTGGCTAAAATTAGATCTGTTCAAGCAATTTACTTGTATAAGTACCTTCATTTGAAACTGATCAGTAAGACTACTAGATGAGGATTATTTCCTACTTCTGACAAGACATAAAATTGAATATTCAAATCTAGATGCCCTTGCTTAGGCAAAAGCTGTCTTGTTGCTTGATTTCAGTCAGCATTTGACTAAGCAAATTTGATCACAAGCTAGCCTTTACTAAAATCAGGACAGCAACATTCCTGGCTGTAGGGCTTAACTTTCAATTTGCCCCTTTCACTGAATTTCTACCTTATGTTGTCGGACAGGAAACTAAGGGTGAAGTTAAATTATAGCAGCACATAGTTCCACCCAGGATCTGCTCTATGGAAGACTTAAGACCACTTAATAACAATCCTCCTGATTTTACTGCGAATATAATCGGTACCTGCAATTACTGATGTTAGTCTAGGCCATCTTAGACTTAAGCTCAGTACACACTACTGTACCCTACTGACCCTGTTGCATGTAAACACTTAAATGCACCTATCCTGTTGTATAAGCACTCAAATGCACTTTGGCCAGATTTTAATATCTGCACCCAAGACCAAGCTTAAGCAATATTTAGAGCCATGGTTCTCCAAAATGGGAGACTTGGTGTGCACTTCCAAAAGCTGACTTGGAGCCTTAAAGCTAGCCAAAACTTCAAGGGTATAGTAATAGGCTTTTTGTGGTCATTGCAATCCAGACAAGATGCCACTTGAAAAAACACCAACTAACTTTGGTGCAAACTATTGGCTGTTTAGCTTGCATTTTACTTTTTTATACTTTGTATAAAATTCTTAAATGGAATCTTGTGCTCCTTCTCTACTACTTGTGGCAGCTGCTTGTGCTCTGGTGGTCATCATTCTACTGTAGACTGACAATACATAATTGCAATTGAAACTACAATGGTACATTCAACATAAACTGTCAAGTTATTTGAGACCAACTGGCAAATCATATACACTGGCATGTCTGTTTGCACACTTATTCATTTGCATCAGCTCATTCAAAGACTCAACAGCACTACCCATTTATTACAACCAGGCAGAATTAAAACCTAGTGGATGGTAAAATTAGTGCATAGAAGTAGTGAAAATCTGATGGCCTTTGACTCTCAGGCCAAACTGCAGTCCTTCAGTAAACAGCCAGCAGATGTCATAAAGGCACCACCTCCTGCACAGGCTTGTCAAACTAGAACAGGGGTTCTCAACTAGTTGGGACAGCTAACCATTGAGCTTTCAGGAGACCCTCATTCAATGAATATGCATGAGATACTTGCATGTCCTGTCTCCATTGTATGCAGATATCCTGCATATTCATTGAGTATCTGAACTTGAGTGGGTTGAACTCCTACTAATTGTATAGTAGGCCAGGACCCATGAACTTTCAGAGGGAGAAGGGATGAGGTTGGAAGATGCTACTGTATCAGTTATTTGATTAGCATTAGTTGTGCTTAAGACTGCTTAAAACAGGTAAGCAGGTCATTCTAGACTTGCTAGGTTTTATAACAACTTTGAGTTGATTTTGAATCTGTCTGATCCAGTTCTGCTACCTCAAAGTTTTTGAGGTAGCATGAACCAGAGTATTAAAACATCCTAAAATTTGTCACCTACTAAAGTCTTACAAGATATAGGTAGGAATATCTTTCTCTGCTTACATCCAAATCTTGACATTTCTAGCTACGTTCTGATAGCTCGTAAGCTGTGCTGCCAACTACACTTCAATTGAGAGCCGTTGAATAGATTATAAGAAGCATAATTGAAAATGGTTCAAAATTATGCATTTTGCATTTTAACAGGTTTGGAGCAAATGCTAAAGTTATACACTTTCTGGGAAAAATCAAACCCTGGAACTTCTCTTTTGACCCAAAAACAAAAAGTGTAAGTGGGATGCATGATCCAGCTGTGCTCCACCCAGAGTTCCTCCAGTTGTGGTGGGAGACCTTTAGTACCAGAATCCTGCCACTGTTAACAGAACATGGAGTTATTAAAGATGCATCTTCAGGCTTAAAAGCGGTATGTATTCCTTTAAGCTCCTAGCTCGCTCACTGTTTATACTGTAGAAGTTGATGTAGGACTACAGAATAACTTTTTCCAACCAAAAGTGCTGACCACCTACAAATGCAGGCATTGGGGCAGTTCTGGGATGACTTAAATCTGCTTTACTGGCAGCCACAAGAGACTTTTAATTGGTCAGCTGGCCATGTCAGAGGCAAGCTAGAAGGCACAAACATTAGGCTTGGTGCAAATGCTCCCAACCTATTAGTGTCTTTCAAGAACTAGATCACAAAATGTGACTTTCTAAAATAGGAAATACCTTTTGCTGCCAGCTGAAAGTTTTTGTATATGTTCAGTCCCCATGGCAGTTAGTGGTGCCACTTTTGAGCTAGGCCTGCATGAACATTGCTGCTTAACTAATACATTTACTACTAGAAACAACTCAACTGGGTTTTGAAGAGTTAAACCAATTGATGTAGAAGTCTTGCATTTAATCAAACTACCAGCATAAACAAGCTTTTTGACATGTTTAGTGAGTCATTCCATTAAGCAGCTGCATGCACCTGGGAAGCCCAAGGGAGGGGTGGGGGGGGGGAGAAGCTTACCAAGAGTTTCTACTAGAGAATGGCACGGGGACAATGTTTGTCCCCATGGGCTGTCATTTACAGAAGCCTCAATCATCTTTTAAAAGTATAAAAAGGGATAATGTTTAACTTGTGTATAAATTACAAATAGAAAACAGTGAGCAGCTATAATAACCCTCTCACCACCACCCACTACCCTTCCAACCCTAACAATAGCTGATTTCTACTACCCCAAGAAATCCTAATTCACCCTGTTAAAATGTCCAAGGGTACAAAATACAACCTGTTTTTTGTATGCCCTAGAGGAGAGAAATATGCCCTATGAAGCACTTAATCTGTGGATGAATAAAAAGTCATCAACAGTCTTAGGATTCAGTCTAGGTCTCCTGTCTTCCAGTCCTTCCTGCAATAGATGTCTTAGAAAATGTGCTGGTAGGATATACAGGATCACCATGCAAATTTTGCTAGATATGGCCAGCATGTCTGCTTGTTTCCAAAAAATCAAATATCATTGTCTGCATCACTCAAACATTAACAGGCTTCAAAGTAGAAAATGATAGGACAAAGTTTGTCCCCATCCCCACAGTTACTGTAGGTCCCCGTGTCATTCTCTAGTTTCTACCTCTGTGAGCTTTATAGAAAGCTGCATGGGCATCAAACCCTACCTGTGAGCCAACTGCAATAATGCTCTGGCTATATATTTCAAGGTAACCTGTAGTATACAGAATGTTTGTTTATACTAGCTATCCTGGTGTTATTGCTCTAATACCTTTTTAGATAACTTTTTTACTGTGAAGTGTTAGCAAATAGTTCTGCCTTTCTAAGCCCAGTTTTCTTATTTCTTTATCTATTGAGCTACTCCTGTACAATTTACTTCTCTACTATTCACAGCTATCGGGCTTGGTCTATTCACTGGCTTTCTCTTGTGGCTTCTGTAGAGAGGTATGCAGAACTTAAAACATCTCTTCAATGTTCTGCTTTGTTTCCAGAACTCATCTTGGAAGGGAAGCTACATAGTTTAAATACCTGAACTTGTGGCTTTTTCAGTGCTTGCTATTCTGCATGGGGAAATGTTGCTTTTTAACATGTTAACTGTCTCAAATTGGCACTAAAATTTGTTTTTTATATATATAGGAGGAAATTGCAGAAGCAGTGTCCCAGTTGTCTATTGCAGCTCCAACTATATCTTCAGAAGAGCGCAAGGAAAGATGGGAACAGGGCCAGATTGATTACATGGGGGAAGATTCATTTGAAAACAACATCAAGAGAAGGCTTGACTCTTTCCTGAAGTAGGAACACTGGCTATTGGGAATAGCAACACAAGGACATGTTCAGAAGCATATATTGGCTTGACAATCCTGTCAGTTGGAAGTTGCACAATACTGCATGTGAGCAGAGTATGTACAGTTCAAAGCCAGTCTCATAGCATCATGTAGGTTAGGCCATACAACTGACTTTTATAGAAACTGGCTGTCACTTTAAAACGTTCAGTTGTGTTGATTCCACCTTTTTTATAAGGGTTCAAAATACATGGCATTCCTTGATCTCCATACTGAAGACCTAGATTGGATTGTCAGGATTAAGTTATTCTGCCTTCATGTAAAGGTAACTGCCTAGATATAGCAACAGTAAATACAAACTTAAGTTGTAGATGTATCCTATATGTCAGGATGCATTTTGTTAGCTTCCTTTCAATAAGGCTGGTGAATACAACTTAATTTGCACTGATACTGCAAAAAAAAAAAATAATAAAAGTAATAAGAGAATGTTTGTCTGGTTAATTGCAACACTAACATGGTGCAGTCTGTTAAGTTCCTTGGTTTGAACAACTTCAGTGTTAGACTTAAATTGTCCGGTTTTATAAAACAATGAATGTACACTGGTTTACACTTGGTGCAGGTAAGTTGATTTCCACAAGCACATCGTAGTAGAAGCTTACCTTGTACTCTGTCTAAAACTGGACCTTCCTGACTTATGAAGGGTTGAATTTGGGTCTAAATGGAATGCTCAATGGCCCTCTTAATAAAGGAAATTGTAGAACTGGCTGTATTGGTACAGCAAAATAGAAGGTAGAACAACATCTAATAACAAGCTGTAGCTAGCATTACACTTAACTATGAAGTCTATAAGACTATGAGGTATCCAAGTTTACCTTTTATGGTAAAGGTGGACTGTCAAAGTGGGATTATCCTGTGTAAAAGAGCTATATTGCCATTTATAATCTCAATCCTTTTTTTTTTCAAAATTCAGTATTTCTCTCCTTGCATATTAAATTATCAAAAAGACATTTCAAAATTGAAATCTTCAACTTGAAATACTCCACTTACTCCATTACAACCTAGTCTGATAGTGCTACATTTGCTTTGATAGCTGCATCAGGGATATACAGCAATCGTATCTCACAGCAGACAAGATTGTAAATCATAATCTAACTTAAAACACTCTCCAGGCATCATGTGGACATAGAAACATGATGGCAGATAAAGTGCCCCATCCAGTCTGCTCATCCTCAGTAACCACTAACCCTTCCTCTTATAAGGGATAGCTATCTCATGCTTTCTTAAATTCTGACATCTCCACAACCTCTACTAGAAGGCCATGCAGCATATCCACAACCCTTTTTTCTGTGAAAGTATTTTCTTAGGTTCTATTTCCTCTATACTTTATTCCAGAGTTTTCCTTAATGTGAAAAAAAGCTTGCATAACACCAGAGGTCTTTAAAGGTCTCATATCTCTCCCAGTATATATGTTGAGGTTCCTAACCCTATCAGTTTTAGGACTTCAGTCTGCTTACCAGTTTTGTAACTGCCATCTGAACAGATGCCATCCTGTCTGTATCCTTCTGTAGGTCTCCAGAATTGCACACAGTACTCTAAATGAGGCCTCACTGGAGACTTATAAGGGCACTATCAGCTTCTCCAGGTCATCCCTCTCCTTGTGCAGCCAAGCATCCTTCTGGCTTTGTCACTTTTTCTACCTGTTTGGTGACATTAAGGTCCTATCACCCTAAAGTCCTGCTCTTGCATACACAGAAGCGCTTTGCTCCCCTAGATTCTTGTAACCAAGTAGAAGTTCTTCATTCAAAGGCCCAGGGGTCATCAAGTCATGAAGCATTGTTTTGCATTTAGTATTGAGTTGCCAAATTTTATTGGATTATTCTTAACATTAAAATGCTAGTGTCATGGTTGTCATTTTAAAGCAAATCTAGTTGCCAACTCTTTATCCTGGAAGAGGTCTTAACAGTAGCTAAACCTGGATGTGAGCAGAAAAATAACCCTAGCCTGTTCAGTTTTGTTCTTGTCAGTAAAGATATTTGGACAGTTTTGCTATCTTGGGTTCCTCCAACACTACCATGTATTAAACCAACATAACATGGTAGCTGGGTATGCAACTAATTACCTTCCTACATGACTTTTTTTTTTCAGGCTACTACAGGCCAAGCTGTAGGCAGGTCTAACATGTAACACTATACTGTACCTTTGATAGGATCTCTGTATTCTGAGAAAAGTAACCCTTCCCTCCCCTCTTAAGGGCCTGGGGCTACATACTGCTCCTCTCAAACATGGCTGCAGCAGATTCTGGACATATGTAAACTGGTACAACCACTTCAAATCCAGACACTAATGGAAGGGACAAGAATAATTAACCCACTCCAGGCACGTGTCCAGATGCAGTTGATCAGGTACTGAAGCATGCTGCTTCCTTGAGCAGGACTGATCATTCAGATCTACTTTGTGTCACCTACCCCCTACCTGATCCCTGTTCTCTGTAAGCAAACCTTCATGGATCACATTTTTTTTTCCTTGTGAAAAGACCTAGCAAGCTTTTTGGTGCAGTAGATAACAGTGGTTCCCAAGCCACCCCAGCCAGTCAAGTTTTTGGAATATACACAATGACTATGAGATTTGCATGAATATTCATTGTGGATATCCCAAAAACCTGAGCCTCCAGGACCAGGTTTGGGAACCACTGAAGATATTGCTCTTCCTGATATCTTGGGTGTACACACCTACCTCCCTAGACCACAATACAACCTGTATTTGTTATCAACCGAATTGATGAATGTCATTACGGTACTATGTAAACAACATTGAGTCTGCAAATAGGTGGGACAATGTGGGGTACAAATGTAAAATAATACTGGGGCCTTCTAGTGACATGAGTTAAGGCAGGCTGTCTTTGTCAGAAGGGCTCCCCTTTAGCTTAGCCTGGGAGGCAGGGGGAGAGAATAGAAAATATGGGCTTAACTGCCACCCAAACTTGCTAGGAGCTCATGTGCCTAGTCTAATAGATATCTGGCTTCCTGATGCTACAGGTTTTAACACAAAGCTCATCATAGCTTCCTGTCCAAAACAGAAACTTACTCATAGGAAGCTTATCGCTAGAAGATAAGCTTTTTATTTATTTGAAGCCCACTACCTCTAGGACCATGGGGGTGGTTCTCCAACTTCAATTTTATTCTAGCATGTTTTTTTTTGAGACTTTGGTCTAGCAAACCCTACTGGCACCACAGGACCCTCTTTCAGGTATTGATTTAGAAATTAAATAGTAAATGAGACCAGCAGGTCTCCACATCCCTGTTTGCCATGTATGTTATTGCTTTTGAGAAAGTTGTATACTTTGATCTTAACAGCAATTTTTATATTTGTGCCCTTTTTTTTTTAGTTGGTCACTACTCACAGGACATGCAAGACATCCACTCTGCCTCTATAAAGGGTTGCATTAGCTTAGCTACTTGCAGTTTCCTTGAGAGGCTTAAATGAAATTGCCCCCTCCCTCCCCCCCCCCCCCCCCAAAAAAAAATGGGTTAAGTGTATCTCACAATAGAAGATACTGGCCATCTAAACTGAGGTACACAGTTGGGATGTAGAAGGATACATCCTTTCATCTGGCAAATAACGATCCAGTGAATTGGCAACATTTCCAAATTTATAGTTAAGGACTTGTGACCACTTGTTCTAGAAGGCTCATAGTCCAATGGTTTACACTTGTCTGTTCTCTAGGATATAGTTAGGTCCTCGAGTAAGTTTGTCCTTGAGCACAGACCCCCATCCCATACTGCTTCTCCTTTCTACTAGTTGCATACTAGCCTTTGGCTTTTAACAACCGGTTTATCATCTCTTTATACACCTGAGCTGCTTGGGCTCTTCTAGGCCATGTAGATATGTGCAATCTCCTTTTGGATTTCTGCACTTCATATTAAATCCCTTAACCGATAAGCACTTCGGCAGTTTGGCTGCAAAATTTTCCTTATCTAGTACTATGGCTCAAAGCAAAGGAGCAAAAACACATAATCCCATGCATCCTATACCATCAAATCACTGTAAAAGCATAGGATAACCAACAAAAAAAAGTGGTCAATAAATAAAAATATATTTCTACTATCTGTGTAAAGAGATAAATGTGCTCAGATTTGAACTGCACTGTGAGACCAAGTAAAGGGAACTGTCATAGCACACTGTTCCTGTATCAGTCAAATGTATAAGTGTTTTTATGAGCATATAAAAATGAAAAATTGACCTGAATGACATCACTTGAAAACAAGCTGGTGTAGCAGTAATTCTAGCTATCCACCTTTTTATTGAGCTTTAAAATGTCATATTAGGGGATTGCTAATGTTACATGATTAATGTGACTTGCTGGTATTTGGTGATGGTGCTCTGTGGACCATTATCTTAAATTTGGATAGCTGGAACCGGTGCTATACTTGTCATCCAGAATTTTTTTTATATGAACTTGACCATATCTGATATGGAAAAAGTGTGCGGTGATGGCTCCCTTTAATTGGTCTCACTGTGAAGTTTGAATCTGAGCATATCTCTCATTTATCTCTACAGTGTTTTATAATAAAAAAAAATATATATACATATTGGTCACATTTTCCCCTTTTTTAGTTGGTTTTATTATCGTGTGATCTTACTATTAATGACCGGAATAACCTCTAGGACTGAGTGTGGAGGCATTCCATTAATCATTTTTCTAACAATACCTTATACCCTATCTGTCACTCAACTTCTAATCCAGCCCATTTTAGGGCAGAAGATTGCCCAATCTGTTAATGTTACCATGACAAATTAATAAAAGCTTTGTAATCCAAGTAGACCACACCAGTGCATGCCCTTAAGTTAGTTTTCTGGTTTGGGGGAAAAAAATTGCCTCAAATCACAGTGGATTTGTAGAAGATCTTTTACCCTTTCCTAAGAGGTAAGGCTTACTGGTGTGTAGATTATATCTCCCTTTTTAATGAGGGGTAAGATGTTGGAGTCACTTTTCCATTCCTACCAAACCTCTCCCACCGCCAAGAATCTCAGAGGTTAGAGTGCTTGCCAAACCATTGTAACTTTCCTGCTTTACTTGAAATGTAATTTTTCGCTGTGCCACTACCATAAAGTCCTTGTCTCACATTAAACATGTGCTTAACACATGGGTGTCCTCAGCCGATAATGGAAAAAAGAAGGGCGTCCCTGACAAACACTTGGCCGACTTTACTTGGTCCTTTTTTATGACCAAGCCCCCAAAATGTGCCCTAAATGACCAGATGACCACCAAAGGGAATGGGGGGATGACCTCCCCCTACTCCCCCCAGTGGTCACTAACCCCCTCCCACCCTAAAAAAATATATATATATTTTTCCAGCCTCAAATATCATACCCAGCTCCATGACAGCAGTATGCAGGCCCCTTGAACAGTTTTAGTGGGTACCGCAGTGCACTTCAGGCAGGCGGACCCAGGCCCACCCCCCACCCCTTAAACCTGTGGTGGCAAATGTAAGCCCTCCAAAACCCACCACAAACCCACTGTACCCACATCTAGGTGCCCTCCTTGATCCCTAAGGGCTATGGTAGTGGTGTACAGTTGTGGGGAGTGGGTTTTGGGGGGCTCAGCACACAAGGTAAGGAAGCTATGCACCTGGGAACAATTTCTGAAGTCCACTGCAGTGCCCCCTAGGGGGCCCAGTTGGTGTCCTGGCATGTCAGGGGTACCAGTGCACTATGAATGCTGGCTCCTCCCACGACCAAATAGCTTGGATTTGGTAGTTTATGAGATGGGTGTCCTCGGTTTCCGTTATCGCCGAAAATCGGGGACAACCATCTCTAAAGGTCCACCTAAATGTTGAGATTTGGGCATCCCCGACTGTATTATCGAATCAAAAGATGGCCGCCCATCTTGTTTCGATAATACGGGTTTCCCCGCCCCATCGTGGGACATCCTGCGAGGACACCCTCAGGAAAACTTGGGCACCCCGTTCGATTATGCCCCTCCAGGGGACCCGCCCTTGTGAGTCAGGTGGAAAGGCACCAACACATGTTCGGTGGGATGCTCCTAGATATTTCTACGAATCATCTCGGTAGTCAGCGTCCGTACCGGGCTCCATTGAATGGCGTGAGAATACAGGCGGCCTGCTTGTCCTTAGAGAAACATTGTAACAACAAACTAAAGCTGTAAAGATTTGTATTGAAATGCCAAGCAGTTGCTGAAAACAGCAAAAAAAAACAGGTTGTTTTTTTTGCCTCACCCTGTGTATGCTGTTCTAATAGTTGGCTGTCTTTTTACTGCAAAGTAGTATGATGGAAACATCAGGATATTTTTGGTATCTATTAATGATAAATCATCCCTATGAATGCCTGGGAAGAGCAAACCTAAAAAAAAAAAAATTTCCAAGAACGTCATTTCCATTTAACCCCCGCCCCCCCCCCCCCAAAAAAAAAACAAAGTAGCAATAAAACCTGCCTGTACAATTTCTCACAATTAGATGTTTGAGAAAGATCACTACCCTATCAGTGCTTAGGAGAGGGCTCTGTTCCAACTGAGGCCAAATCTTCTCAGATAAAACTGAACTGAATCCAACTGTATCCTTGTGTTACGATAACTAGTTCTCTAATAACTTCAATCTACCAGCACACTGGGCATCCGGGTTGCAAGGGCCATTTATTTACATTCAAAATACCATCCACTCTTGTACCCTCAGCTTGGGAGCCACCCATGTGTGGCCTACTGTATCTAGCTTAGCCATAGAGAAAGTGGAGTTACTTACCTATAACTGAGGTTCTCTGTGGACAGCAGAATAAATCACCCAAACAACCCCTCTCACCTGCCCTCACAGTTGAAGTTGGTCTAAGCCCTGGAATAAACTGTAAGGGGGGGGGGGGGGGGGGATAGCAGCAATGACCACACAGAAGGGAGCACTCACACATGCTCATAAGAGTTTTATGGGCTTTTGTGGGCTCTGGAAGACTGGGGCCATCAGGGATGACATACCCATGTGTGGAGCTGATTTATTATGCTGAACCTCTGTTACAGGTAACTCCTCTTTATGGGTCAACAGAACAGCAAGATAAGTTTTCCCATCTGCTCCCTTTGATGTGCCACCAAGTGGTTCTCAAAAGCATTTATTTGGAGCACTGTAGTATATAAACTATTGTGCAAGACCATAACTGCATTACTTGCAATTTCAGTATAAAAAAATAAAATAATTCAAAACAGCACCCTCTCACCCACCATAAACTACCTTACAATCCCTGGTAGTCTAGTGGTGTAGTCAATGCAGGAGTAATGCTCCAGTCACGGTAGCCCCCCCCCCCCCCCCCCCCATATGAGAAGTGAACTGTAAATCCCAGATGCACAGGAAATTCAACGTCGATACCCTTTGTTCTTCTGGGATATCTGCGATGGGAAAGTGGTGGAGAAAGGTGAAGGGAACTTTGCTGGCTCCTCAGGTTCCAATAACCCAGTTCGCTGTTGCTTTGCCTTCTTGAGGTGAGGAAGGAGGCGTTCTCCCTGTCCTTGAGGAGGCAGTTTAACTCAGCCTGCCTGCCTGACCTCCACCACAAACGGCAGAAACAAGCTCACCGGTGCAAGTATTTTACCCCTGTCGTCGGGAGTGAGGGATCTAGCTGCAACTGCCATGACTGAATGTTGCCAAAAGCCACCGGGGACAGACTCTGGTTGGACACCACAGACGGTTCCAGGCACAGGAGTGCTGGCATTTGCTGGCCTTGTCAATGCAGGAGGAAATGAATCTTCCAGTTTTTTTGGCAGTGGTTTGGTGCAAAACTTGCCATCAGGTCTAGTGGGTGACTGGAATTCATCTGGAGAGCTATTGTCTGGACCGAAATGTGAGTAAAAATTTGAAACAAGTTGAGACTGATTTGACAACTTTAGCTGATAAAGTGTCCATATTAAAAGCAAATGCTATGTCCAGAACATCTAAAGTAGATAAATTGGAGGAGAATTTGAACTCCATTAGTGGAAAGTAGAATTCTTCAAGACTGTTTAATGCTACATCAGAAATATGAACTTGAAAATAATATAAGGCAGTTTAATTTGAGATTCTTAAACTTCCCTAAGGTATTAGTTACGACACCTAGAGATTTGCTGAAAAAAAAAAATACTTAATTGATATTCTTAAACTACCAATGAGCAAGGTTTATTATTTGCCATCAAAAAAACAGACTTCTACTGGACAACATCAAGTTGGGGACTTAGTGCCAGTCTCTCCAGATAGTTTGAATGTATCTGATTTCCTAGAAACATCATTAGAACATGTGGACACACGTACAACTCTGCTTGTGACCTTTTCCTTTGAAATGGATAGAAATCATATATTGACTTTATATTTTCAACATAGATCTGAAATGTTTTATGATCAGCAGATTTGGTGTTTTCCAGATATCTCTAGAGACACAGGATCAGTGTAAGCAATTCCTTACTCTCCGTAATAGAGAGGTACAGAATGGTGGAACTTTTTTTCTTCATTTTCCAGTTAAATGTTTGGTGAAGGTTAATACTATAAAATATGTGTTTTTTGACCCAAAGCATTTCCAATTTTTTCTTGATGGTAAATTTCCAGTTCCACCTAGTGATTCTAGCCAGAACGAGGAAGGTCACTTGAAGTAGGGCACAGCAGTAATTACTCTCGCTCCTTCTTTCCTTAAGTTATGAATAGTTTGTGATCATATCCCTTTCCGATTTTTCCACTCCCTCTTAAATTGCATTGGGGACCAAGAGGCTAGTATAATTTTTATTTTAAGGATCTGTATTTTGTTTTTGCAGTCCTATTTTCTTTGCATTCATATTTCTTGTAATGCCTTGTTTCAAGTGAAAGATTATATTTTTGCTTGATATGTGAAATTCAATAAATAAGTATTTAAAATTAAAAAAAAAAAAAGACATAGAACTAGAAAAGGTTCAGAGAAGGGTTAAAAAAAAAAAAAAAGATAAAGGCTAAACACGTTAGCGTTTTTAAAACGCCTACAATTAGAGTGCACATTAATCGTGTAGGCGCCTATAGGAATATTGTAGGCGTATACACAGTTAACGCGCATTAAAGACGCTAATACGCCTACAACGCCACTTAGTAAACAGGGCCCTAAGTCTGTTCACCTTGGGGAAAATATGACAGAGAAAGAATATGATACAAGTTTTAAAGTCTTGAATGAGTGTGGTGGGAGGAAAAATTATTAGCCAATTAGATTTGGGATAGCCATTGTTTATCCCTGGAAATGAACTGCGAGAAAATTTTGGGGATTGACCACTATTGGAGACAGGATGCTGGGTGCAATGGAGCTGGGTCTGACTCAGCATGGCTTCTTTATAACGTTCCCTTATTCCATCAATTGGCTATGGAGGGCAAGTCAGAACAAGAATGTTTGGCCACATTCAGGGTTTTTTCAGGTGCTATAATCGCTAAGATGGATGATTGCTCCTACAATTTTTGTTCCTTCCAGTCTGTGGAGTATACAGGAGTTCTCTTGTCTCCGAAAGAAAGAGGTTCTGTGCCCTTGGGAGGAAAAGGTTCAATGCTTCATGCCTGGTTTCCAGATCTTCCTTTTCTAGGTTTATGAGTATATTCTTTTCTACAGACTCTAGGTTTAGCAACTATGGATCTACAGTGGGGGAAATAAGTATTTGATCCCTTGCTGATTTTGTAAGTTTGCCCACTGACAAAGACATGAGCAGCCCATAATTGAAGGGTAGGTTATTGGTAACAGTGAGAGATAGCACATCACAAATTAAATCCGGAAAATCACATTGTGGAAAGTATATGAATTTATTTGCATTCTGCAGAGGGAAATAAGTATTTGATCCCCCACCAACCAGTAAGAGATCTGGCCCCTACAGACCAGGTAGATGCTCCAAATCAACTCGTTACCTGCATGACAGACAGCTGTCGGCAATGGTCACCTGTATGAAAGACACCTGTCCACAGACTCAGTGAATCAGTCAGACTCTAACCTCTACAAAATGGCCAAGAGCAAGGAGCTGTCTAAGGATGTCAGGGACAAGATCATACACCTGCACAAGGCTGGAATGGGCTACAAAACCATCAGTAAGATGCTGGGCGAGAAGGAGACAACTGTTGGTGCCATAGTAAGAAAATGGAAGAAGTACAAAATGACTGTCAATCGACAAAGATCTGGGGCTCCACGCAAAATCTCACCTCGTGGGGTATCCTTGATCATGAGGAAGGTTAGAAATCAGCCTACAACTACAAGGGGGGAACTTGTCAATGATCTCAAGGCAGCTGGGACCACTGTCACCACGAAAACCATTGGTAACACATTACGACATAACGGATTGCAATCCTGCAGTGCCCGCAAGGTCCCCCTGCTCCGGAAGGCACATGTGACGGCCCGTCTGAAGTTTGCCAGTGAACACCTGGATGATGCCGAGAGTGATTGGGAGAAGGTGCTGTGGTCAGATGAGACAAAAATTGAGCTCTTTGGCATGAACTCAACTCGCTGTGTTTGGAGGAAGAGAAATGCTGCCTATGACCCAAAGAACACCGTCCCCACTGTCAAGCATGGAGGCGGAAATGTTATGTTTTGGGGGTGTTTCTCTGCTAAGGGCACAGGACTACTTCACCGCATCAATGGGAGAATGGATGGGGCCATGTACCGTACAATTCTGAGTGACAACCTCCTTCCCTCCGCCAGGGCCTTAAAAATGGGTCGTGGCTGGGTCTTCCAGCACGACAATGACCCAAAACATACAGCCAAGGCAACAAAGGAGTGGCTCAGGAAGAAGCACATTAGGGTCATGGAGTGGCCTAGCCAGTCACCAGACCTTAATCCCATTGAAAACTTATGGAGGGAGCTGAAGCTGCGAGTTGCCAAGCGACAGCCCAGAACTCTTAATGATTTAGAGATGATCTGCAAAGAGGAGTGGACCAAAATTCCTCCTGACATGTGTGCAAACCTCATCATCAACTACAGAAGACGTCTGACCGCTGTGCTTGCCAACAAGGGTTTTGCCACCAAGTATTAGGTCTTGTTTGCCAGAGGGATCAAATACTTATTTCCCTCTGCAGAATGCAAATAAATTCATATACTTTCCACAATGTGATTTTCCGGATTTAATTTGTGATGTGCTATCTCTCACTGTTACCAATAACCTACCCTTCAATTATGGGCTGCTCATGTCTTTGTCAGTGGGCAAACTTACAAAATCAGCAAGGGATCAAATACTTATTTCCCCCACTGTATATTAGACACAAATACACATACATCTCCTACATTTTCTCATCTTGTGTGAAGAGTTGCAATACCCCTTCTCTCTCCAAGGGTGTGGGTCAAATGTCTCCGCAGGGAAATATTTTCATTCAAATACAGCCTTAATGTAGAAGAAATGTAGGAAGCACAGAAGCAAATAAAAGTGAGCATGCAAATTTCATACTACCTAAATAGGTATCAATACTCACATAGGGTGTTATAAAATTATTTATTGAAATGAACTTGTGCCATGTACAAATGTTGGTGAATGAACTAGACAAGCATGGTTCTCAAGTCTGCTTTTCATACTAATGTACAACTGTATCTAGTTTGTCCAAGTAGGTTTGTTGACAGAGCATGCATGAAGAACAGCCTGAATACAGGCCTAGCTGTGATTTCTTGCTTAACATTGGACAGTCCCTACACACAGTTGGAGTGTTCTCAAAGGATAAAAATACAGTGCATATTCAAACTTCCGTACAAAATTTACAAGTAATTGCACACACTTATATAATGGTCCCTAACTTAGAATACAGAACTAACTTAAGTACTCTGTACTATAAACAGAATGTTTAGAAGAATGTATCCAGTTTCTGATACTTGTCTATTTTACTTTTCTGCCTATTCTCAACAGGCTACACTCAAAGACAGTGATAATATCTGCGGATTATTTTCTAACAAACTAGTGCTATTCTAGCACACATATGAGTTTTAGAGCACGGTAGTTCCCCTTCTTTTTTTTTTTTGTACTTCTTGTACAGTTGCATTAGCCTTCATCTGCAACTTCCTGTTCAGTAGGGATCTCATCCCAGTCCTCGGGACACGACAAGCCAGTATGGCTGTCAAAATATCCACAATGAATATACATAAAATAGATTTGCATACAATGGAGGACTAGGTTGCAAACCCCTAACCCCTGCTGTAGAGGTATGTTTGCCAATGGGCCAAAGCAAGCAAGTGGTTATAGACAACCATCCTACTGCAAATCATCAGTTCTGGCATGTCATCTTTTGGGGGACCACAAGGAGCTGCAGACTACACTCAAGGTTTTACCCTTGTTCTATAAACAATGTAGCCACTGTAGTGACAGGTTTCAAATGTCTCCAGATCACACTATATATCTTCATCTATCTAGTACATGCTGCCCCCAAACACTCCCTGGCATACAGATCATAAACTAATCACAAGAATGATATATGGGTTTTCTGCACAGCAGTGTAGAACTACTACTGTTGAGACATTGAGCCAGGCTAGTTGAAAAACATTTCCTTTATTGTGTAAAAAAAAAAAAAAAGTAGTTATTCGTGTTAATATTTTTATTTAACATAGAAAATAAATTAAAAATCTAGATTTTAATAAAAGCATTATTATTTATAACAACATCACTAACTACATAAAGGGCTTTCTCACATGGCCATATTTCGGCAAAAGCTTGCATCAGGAATATAAGACAAAAATTTCTTACGGTGGTAAGAATCCAAACATGAAATAAGTGTACAGAAAACCGAACACCTTATAACATCAATTACACCAGCATAATGCTGATATGTACCTATGCCTGGCATGTATGCAATACACATTTAGCTTTGAATCTTATGAGTTAACAAATCTACAAAATGGTTCACTATGTTTCTGTGAGGCACTGTCCAAAAGTCTCCTCTCTTATCCAAACGTGTTTTCTAATACTAGCTACAATTTTTGAAAATACAGCTAAAAGTCTCTCAACTTCTACCCAGAACGTGTGTTGGCAGGACACATTCTCATATCAATGTATAAAGTGAAGACTGAAGTGAAGACTGCAGTTCCACTGAAGGACTACTAGTGCTCTTATATCCTATATAATAAAACTCACCCTCAACGTTCTGAGGACACTGACGTCACTGTCAGGTCCTCCGGGCACTTCCTTCCAGTTCGAAGCCTTCGTGGTGGTGAAACCACCAAAAACACTGTGTTGGGGCCCCGCCCTCGCGTCAAATGTGATGACATCGAGGGCGGAGCAACGACGTCAGTGGCTTCACAACCAACGACGCAGCACATTGAAGGTGGCGTGCCGAGGACCACAACAATGGCGGCCAGTGCCATCAGAACGCCGAAAGGGGTGAGTAGGGAGGGGGGAGGTTCGGAACGAAACCGTGCTAGCGCCCGTTTCATTAACGCAAGAAACGGGCATGTTTTACTAGTGTTTTTATAAAAGGTTTTGCTCTACATGCGAGTTTGTTGTTTTGATTGTTTAGACTTACCAGTAGAGCTATACCATTTAGCATATTTTACTATTCTGCTGAATGCGAATAAAAGTATTATTTGGCTAAATACGAATAATGGGCAATGAGCTTTAACATAAGTAATAAAAGAAGCAATGTGATATCAGAGATCAAGTGTTTATTTTAGTATGATTTTGCACAGTAGAGCCCCAGATTATTCATATTTGAATTTAAATCACTACTCAGCCGAATACAAATAATGTATTCTGGGCCCTACTTAACACTGTAAAAACGTTTTAAAATGTCTTACTCCTGATGCAGGCAATTTGCTGAAACACAGCCATGAAAAGTTCCTTTTTATTCAAATAGTATATGTACTTAACTTATATTTATTAATTTTTGTTTCTGCATTTTGCAACCCTTTCACTCTTCTTTTTGCTGTTAATGATTGCAGAAGGATCTGCTCTCCTTATTTTGTAGTAGTTAACTTTTCCCTATGGCTAGCTTTCAGTGTAAATCCATTCTGTTAGGAAATGCAAATTCAACCAAAAGACAGCAATAGCTTTACAACTTTTATACAGCATTAATTTTTAACACAACCATCGTCGCCCCAAAAATAAAATCAGTGGCAGCTGTTTTATTTGAACTAATGTTGCCTAATTGTCAGACCAGATTCTGAAGGAACCTGGGCACTTGTTAACTAACGAAAAGATAATGTGGAGTCAGCTCCTACAGAATATAACATAAAAGGAACAGATTACAAAGCCCATGACGTTTGTTTTTTGTAGTTCTGAAGCTGCTGCTGCCAGATATGAACCTGATACTGTTTTGCCCTGTTGATCTGTTGTCAAGGTATTTACCATACCATAATTGAGCAGTTTGTCACTATTTTTGGAAAGCAGTGTAATAAGACACACAAGTTAACATTGCTATAACCATAGCTTTAAAAACTATTACATCTAAGACCATTTAAACAGCATGTGACTCAGTGTAATACAATCTGGTGAAGCTGCAGGTCTATCTGACATGTCCACAACTATTCGCAGTCCTTTATTAAAGGGGCCCTTTTACTAAGCCACGCTAAAAAGTGGTTGGCGCTGTTGTTAGCGTGTGGGTTTCCCATGTGCTGCGGCTACCTTTAGCGCAGCGTTAAATTGACCGCATTTCTACATTTTTCTTTAATGGCCACGTGCTAATTTCACAATTAGCGTGTGGCCATTACTGAGGGAGCCCTTATCGACACCTATTTAGTGGGCGCCAAGGGCTCCCATGCTACCCAATTAGTGCAGGACATGCGTCCGCACATACTCTCCGTCTATAGTCATGCCTCCTGCGCTAAAAAATATTTTTTTAGCACGAGATTAGCACATGCTGATGGGCACATTACAGTGGGACACCTCGGCGCATCCCACGGCAGTGCTTTTTGCCATGCGGTAAGGCATGGCCTAGCGCCTACCACGGCTTAGTAAAAGGGCCCCTAAATGACGTAAACAATGACAGATTTTTTTTCATTATAAAGACGGTATGGTATTCACTATTCAATTGCAGTTACTTACAATGATGTTTGCACACAATTTTGTTAAAAAAAATATATATATATTTTCCTCTCACAAGGAAAGCTAACAATAATTACCTCCAGTGCCAACCTTTTTTGTGGCTTATAGTATTCAGCTAAATCTAGAAACTGTAATTAGCATCCTTAGACACCCTATCAATAGTGGTAACACAAAACATATCAGAAAAGTAATGGTTCTCATTGTACTTGAAGACCCTACACAATACATCAAATCTCAAATGAGAAGCAGGGCTTTTCTTGTAAGCCCCCACCCAAGAAGCCTTGGAAACATTACTGACAGTGTTCCATGGCATCTGTATACTCACATCACCTCTTATTTCACTTGTAAATGGAGACACTTTCAGATTCTTGGAAAGCAAACTGGTACATCAGTACTGTCTCCTATTTCAAGTCCATAAGCTCACAGCAGCCCCTGATCTTAAAATAAACTGCCATCTACAAGCAAGACGTCATTCAGCTTATCCCCTTGTCAGATCCCAACATAACCTGAAATTCTACTGCTGTACTACATATCAATCAGTGATTTTATCTCTTTAATCTTTGCCTGTTTCATTTCACTTGAACTCATCTTCTTTGTACCAAAGGCTCCTGCTGCAAGTTCTCTTTTCTTGTTCTGGATTTTCAGCATATTTTCTTCAACTGAATTCTTCACAATAAACTAAATTTTAAAAAATTTGCAGTATTTAGTAGCAAAAACTTGTTAAACAGTAATATTTTACAATAAAAAGGAAAGGTCCTATGTCTGAATATACCACCTTTTAGGGAAGTGTGGGGGGGGGGGGGGGGGGGAGCCAAAGTGATACTTCAGCACATCATACCTCTCTCCCCCCACACACTTTTAACATAGTAAATGATGACAGATAAAGGTTTTCTATGCATATCATCATTCAACAAATTCTACTATGTGGGAGTACAGTCTGGATGGTCTTCAGCATTGAACCGAATATAAATATAAACCCTGAACTTCCAGTTCTGTATTACTACTACTAATTTCTATAGCACTCTAGATATTCAAATTGTGAATATCACCTCAGTAATAGCACACATTCAGTCTACTGCAAAACACCATTTAAAGCAAGTGAGTTTTTGTTTCTGAGGCGGCTCTACAGAATGTGGAGATCACTGGTCTTCAACATTGTTATACTGGACTGCAAGAGCAGAGCTTCCTTTCCAATAGGGCCAGACACTTTGTGAAATAACATGAAATGCTTAAAAAAAGACAATCAGAACCTATACAGCAAGTTACCAAACCATAACAGCTCCAACCTCCAAACCACAGCAATACTACCTATGAAAAGGCCACGCTATAAATATTAGGCTAGGCCCTAGAGCACCACTACTGGGACACTTAACACACTACACTGTTATATATTCCCATATAAACATTACATGCTAGCAGATTCCTTCACCTCAGTCACAAATCCAGAACATGGGCAGACCTGATACAGAATAGAGAACCACAAAAAACATGCAGTGAGATCCCTCAATAAAGCCAGACTATATAAGAAATGCAATACTGTTAAAAGGAGAAATACATTTTTTCCTAGCCTCCGCAAAAAGCATACATGTCCCAAAGTGGACATATTCCAATCTTTAAAAAGCATTAAGGGCTAGATTCTATGTATCATGCTGAAAACAAAATGCCTAAATTTAGGCGTGGTTTATAGAATACGACTAAATCTAGGAGTAGTTTATAGAATACGCCAACACCAGTTTTCTGCAACTATATTTAGACGCGGCCATTTACGCCAGTGAAAATCTGGTGTAAATGCCGATGCCTAAATTATGCTCGGAACGTACATGCTATAACAGTGCAAATAAATTTTAGCAACACCCATGGCTATGCCTCATTCTCAGATCTAAGTCTTAGAATTTACACGCATCACTTTATAGAATACGCTTAAGACATTTGTGTGTGGAAATTCTAATTAATGCCACTTAGTGTCAATAATTGCATGTTAAGTTCAATTATCGGCGCTGACTGGCTTCTTAAGCTAATTAAGTTGCACATGCAAATCCAGAATATGACTGGATTTGCACGCACAACTCAAGTCGCACTATATAGAATCCAGAAGTAAATGTTTTCTTTTCCTTTGTTGTGTGGGCATTTCATTTTTCCAACTGGGCTGTCTAAATTCTCTTTCACGCTTCCCCTTGTAAATTATTTTTTCAGTGTCTCCTTTACTACTACTACTATTTAGCATTTCTATAGCGCTACAAAGCGTACGCAGCCATTTCTTCGCTTTCCTCCTGCCTTTTTCCCTTCCTTCTCTACATGCGACATTGATCTCTCCCTTTCATCCTTCTTCGCCACTTCTCCTCTCAGGTGTTATCCTTAATTTTCCCCTACTCTAATCCTCCAGTCCTCAGTCTCCCTCTTTATGCTTCAGATCTACCAGCTTTCCATCTCTACTCATCCCCCCCTCCCAATGTCCCCCAGCTCTCTCTCCTTTTCCCAGTCCATTCTCCATGTCGTTAATTCAATCAGTCATCCTCTATTTCCACCCTCTCTATTCTCCAACTCCCACCCCCCCCCCCCCCCCATCTACCTTCCTCTGACTCATTCCCCTATCAGCTCCAATTCCTTCCATTACTCAACTCTCCTGATATCTAGGCCCTTTCTTATTTTCTTACTCCCATAGGCAGCTTCCAATTGCTCCTCTCAACTTCTTCCCAGTTCCATTTCAACATTCTGTATGTCCTTCCACAGTCTCATCTCTTTACAATAGAGAGAGGTGAATAGTGGAGTGCCACAAGGATCTGTTCTGTGACTGATGCTTTTTAACATATTTATAAATGACCAGGAAATGGGAATGATGAGCGAGGTGATCAGAGTTGTGATATCGCATGCAGACCCTGTGAAATTGCAGGAGGACCTTGGGAGGCTAGAAGACTAAGTATCCAAATGGCAAATGAAATTTAATGTGGATGAGTCAGCACTGAGGTAAGTGATTTAGGTGTCATCACAGACAATACATTAAAATATCCTGCTCAGTGTGGGGCAGTGGCTTGGAGAAGGCTGAGAAGAGATGACAGAGTTACACAGATAAACTCCATGAAGTTACACAACAGCACATTTAAGACATATAGGCGAAACAATTTCTCACTTAGGACTAGTTTCTATAAATAGCACTGAAAAATTGGCGCTGAAAAATTCAAGCACTATTCTATAAAGGATCCACTTCATTTACAGAATAGCGCTAAGTGCATAAACGATGCATAACTTTATGTGCCAGCAATTACACCTGCTGAAAGCAGGTCGAGTCTATTCTGTAACAATGCACATAAATTCTGAAATGCCTCCCCAAAACGCCCCTGTCCACACACCCATGAAATTACAACTATAGGAGTTCCACACACAGTATTATAGAATACAATGTGCATGTAACTCCCAATTAATGCCATTGATTGGCTCAATAATCAATTAAGTTGGGTATGCAAATCGGCTATGCACCCTGATTTGCGCGCACTTTAGTCGCCATATATAGAATCTGGGGGTTAGCGTCTAATTAAGCTCTGGAACTCTTTGCCAGAGCAAGTGGTAAGAGCAGTTAATGTAGCCAAGTTTAAAAAAAAGGTTTGAACAAATTCCTGGAGAAAAAGTTTACACCTTTATTAAAGTAGACCTGGGAGGAGTGGCCTAATGGTTAGTGCAGAAGGCTTTGATCCTAGCAACCTGGGTTCAATTCCCACTGCAGCTCCTTGTGACCTTGGGCAAGTCACTTAACCCTCCATTGCCCCAGGTACAAAAAAAAAAAAAAACTTAGATTGTGGGCCCTCTAGGGACAGAGGAAGTACCTGCATATAATGTGTACAGCACTGTGTATGTCTAGTAGCGCTACTGAAATGTTAGTAGTAGTAGTAGTAGTACTAGTATTACCTGGGAAAAGCTACTGCTTGTCCTTTGGATTAAGTAGCATGGTATCTTGCCACTTTTTGGCACTCTGCCAGGTGGACTGGCGACTGTTGGAAACAGGATACTAGGCTAGATGAACCTTTTGTCTGACCCCAGTAGATCAACTCTTTTGTGTACAACCTCCTCCTAGACCATAGACACTCTTTCCTCCTTCTTGCTCCCTCCCTCCCACTAGACACGTTTCTCCATCATACGCTACAAAATCAAAAATCAAGGAATATCCAACTTCTAGGGAGAGAACTAACACTTTATACTGCAATAAACCCTATAAATCACTGAAAACAAAATAAAATTAATATACTACCAACCATTCGATCTCAACTCATTCCCATTCCTGCTAGGATGGGTTTGCAGAAATCTCAGAGTTAGCTAATTAATAAAAATTCCAAAAGGTCAAGAATATAGAGTGATGTAAAAAAGTGGCATACTGGCAATCATTTTAATTAGTTTTTATCCAACAACACAGCAGCATGACTGAGAGCTTGCTAAATGTAAACCAGCTCGAATTATTCAACAAATAATTGATTACTGCAGTTAACAATGTCAAAACAAACATAAGTAAAAGTCTAAACCAGGAAACAATGGAAGATATATATAACCATTCTTTCTTCCTACCTGCACAAAATGTTCCACAAAGTTATACTAAATTCAGCCACAGAGTAACCATAATCCTCACTTTTTGGCCACTTCCTCCAGTAAACAAAGGCTTGTGTGGGCAGAAAGAATTAACTGATAGAAGCACTGCATGGAGAGGCCCTACCCAGCCCCTGTTCTGGGCACACCACCAAAACAGGCAAAAGTTTCAATGTAACAGCAACATCATAGCAGCTGGGAAAGTGTAAAGGCCTGGTGGCTTTCTGTACCTGCTGGGCCCAGCGGGAGTGCCACAGGCAAACTGGTTCCCAGTTGCCAAGGAGACAGTTCCCTCCCTTTCCCATTTCTTCCCTCCCATGAGAATCTCCCCCCTCCCACCCCACCCCCAGACTTGACCTAAGCTGATTCCTCACTATAGTATAGTCTCATCAGCAGCAGGAAATGCTTTTAATGAGATGTCATTTCCTGCTGCCATGGAACCAGTTTTACGATAAGAGCTGTAAGATTTTGCAGCTCTCAACACCAGACTAGTCCTGCAACAGCAGGAGATGTGACTTAAATGCATCTCCTGCTGCAGCAGGACACAAAATAAGCAGGGCAGCAACAGCGAGCCACTGAATCAGCAGGGATATGCTTATCCTGGGTCCAATCCCATGGCTGAAACTGGGGTGGCAAGCCATTTTTTTGGAAGGCACTTGCTACTATTTATTTATTGCATTTATATCCCACCTTTTCCCACCTCTTTGCAGGCTCAAAGTGGCTTACAATTCATCATGAGTAGTGGAAGAATGTTAGAAAATAAACATTTAGTATTACAGAAGGATCTTACTCAGCATGACATAGCAATGCCTATGTTTCCCATATTGGCAGAGGACACATGTGCTGGTGACTTCTCACCCAACACGTGAGCGCACAGGTCCCTCAGTCAGGTAATATAGCTAAAATATTCAACTCCAAGGGGAGGTTGGAGGGTTTGTAAGAATACTTGGCCTGCCGTCCTCGGAGAAAACCTGATAGAGGTGAGAAGTTTCGCTTTCTCTGATGACAAGTAGACTAATTGTATTCTCACAGTTAGGAATCCCAAGATACTAGGCTCACCAAAAACAACACTAGGACAATAAGGACTCAAGATGTCGAGGCCTTGAAAGTCAATCAACCTGAAAACTATACACATTCTAGGTGTGGAGGTGAAGCCTGGAACTGAACAAAACTGGGCCTGATGGTTAGATTCTAGACACCAAACAAAATTCTGCAGAACTGTCTTGACCAAACCGGCTGTTATGTCGAGTATCCTGCTCAAGGCAGTAATGAGATGTGAATGTGAGGACAGAAAACCACGCTGCAGCTTTGCAGATCTCCTCTATGAAGGCTGACCTCAAGTGGGCTACCAACATTGCCATGGCTCTGACATTATGAGCCTTGACATGGCCCTCTAGAGTCAGTCCGGCCTGGGAATAAGTAAAAGAGATGCAATCTGCCAACTAATTAGAAATTGTGTGCTTGCTGATGGCTACCCCCATCCAGTTTGGGTCAAAAGAAACAAAACGCTAGGTGGACTGTCTATGGGATTTAGTCCGCTCCAAATAGAAGGCTAAGGCTTGCTTGCATTATAAGGTATGCAGTACACTTCACCAGGATGGGCATGTAGTTTTGGGAAAAACGTTGTTAGAACGACTGACTAAGATGGAACTACCACCTTAGAAAGGAGCGTGCATGCAAAGAAATACTCTACTGTGGTTAAACTTTGTGTAAGGTGGATCAGCTATTAGGACTTGAAGCTCACTGACTCTGCGAGCTGTACGTGACCGCCACCAAAAACACAACTTTCCAGGTTATATACTTCAGATGACAGGAATCAAGTGGCTCAAAATGAGCTTTCATCAGCTGGGCGAGGACAACGTTGAGGTTTGACAGGGGAATCGTCAACAGAAAACCTCTCATAGACAGAACAACTAGAGGCTGTACAGAGCTGGGCTTACCTCCTACACACTGATAAGCACTGATTGCACTGAGATGAACCCTTGCCAAGCTGGTTTTGAAATCACATTGAGAGGTGCAGGAGCTACTCAAGCAGGCTTTGTGTAGGGCAAATGAGGGGATCTAAGTCTTGTCCTCATACCAGACAGCAAACGTTACCCTCTTAAAAAGAGTAACACCCCTTAGTGGAGTCTTTTCTGGAAGCAAGCGAGATGCGAGAGACACCCTCAGACAAACCTAAAAACCCAAATTCTTCGTTCTTAACATCCAAAACGTGAGGGTCAGGGATTGGAGGTTGGGATGCAGAAGGGATCCTTCGTTCTGCGTGATGAGGGTCGCAATACAGTCTAATCATGGATCTTTGGAGGTTAACTCCGGAAGAAGAGGGAACCAGATCTGCCTGGGCCAATAATGGGCGATTAGGATCATAGTTCCTTGGTCTTGTCTGAGTTTCAGTAAAGTCTTCTCTTTGAGAGGTATTAGAGCATACATATACAGAAGACCCTCCCCCAATGTAGGAGAAAGGCATCTGACACTAGGCTGCCATGTGATCTGAGCCTGGAATAGAACTGTGGAACTTTATTGCTGAGATGAGTGGCAAAAAGATTCACCAAGGGGGTGCCCCACACCCAGAAAATCTTGCAGGCTACACCCATGTTAAGAGACAACTCATGCGATTGAAAAGCACTGCTTACTCTCCGCCAGGCTGTTCTTCTTATCTGTCAAGAATGTGGCTCGAAGGACCATATGCCACTTCCCCACTGCCTTCTGACACAAAGAGTAGGATCCCGTACCCTTGTGTTTGTTCAACAAAGAACACTGCAACCTGGTTGTCCATTTGAATCAGAATACTTTGATTTTGTAGCCGATTTCTGAAAGCCTTTACGGCGTTCCAAATGGCCCCAAGAGTGAGGAAGTTGATAAGGAGGGGTATTTTCAAAAGAAACGTCCAGTTGCAATTTGGACATCCTTGCAAAACGTCGAAATCCAGGGGCGGGGAAACCCGTATTTACGAAAAAAGATGGACGTCCATCTTTCGTTTCGAAAATATTGTCAGAGACGTCCAAATCCTTAAATTTGGACGTCCCTAGACATGGACGTTTCTGATTTTCGGCAATTTTCAAAACCAAAGACATCCATGTCAAAAACATCCTAATGCAAGCCATTTGGACGTGGGAGGAGCCAGCATTTGTAGTGCACTCGTCCCGCTGACATGCCAGGACACCAACCTGGAACCCTAGGGGGCACTGCAGTGGACCACAAAATGATCCCAGGAACATAGATCCCTTACCTTGTATGGTGAGCCCCCCCAACCCCCCCCCCCCAAACCCACTACCCCCCCAAAACCCATAACTGTACACCACTACTACCATAGCCCTTACAGGTGGAGGGGGGCACCTATATATCGGTACAGTGGGTTTGTGGTGGGTTTTGGAGAGCTCGCTGTTTCCTCCACAAATGTAACAGTTAGGTGGGGTATGGGCCTGGGTCCGCCTGTCAGAAGTGCACTGCAGTTTCCACTAAAACTTCTCCTGGGACCTTCTTGCGCTGTCATGGACCTGAGTATGACATCTGAGGCTGGCACGACATATTTTTAAAGCTGTTTTGAGGGTGGGAGGGGGTTAGTGACCACTGGGGGAGTAAAGGGAGGTCATCCCCCGATTCTCTCTGGTGGTTATTTGGTCATTTCGGGCACCTTTTTGTGCCTTATTCGTAATAAAAACATGGGTGAAAATGTCCAAGTGTTCATCAGGGACGTCCTTGTTTTTTTCGATTATGGGTCAAAGACGTTCAAGTGTTAGGCACGCCCAAGTCCCGTCTTCGCTATACCTCCGACACGCCCCCTTGAACTTTGGACATCCTTGCGACAGACTGCAGTTGGAGACCTCCAAAATCGTGTTTCAATTATACCAATTTGGACGTCTCTGGGAGAAGGACGTCCATCTTCCGATTTATGTCAAAAGGTGGACGTCCTTCTTTCAAAAATGAGCCCAATAGTAAGTCTTTTCCTGAGCAGAACAATATCCTTGAGTGTGAAGCCCTTTTAAATAAACTCCCCATCCCGTTGGTTGTATCCATTGTTAGCACCTTCAAAGGCGGAGGAATTCTGAATGTTAGTCCCACAGTCAAATTCATCCCAACTGTCCACCAGGGAAAAGCATGAGTCAACTCTGGAGGAATATGGATGACATTTGTTAGGTTCCTAGCTGCCTGAGACCACTGGGAAGCTAGAGTCTACTGGGCCTCTCTCAAATGGAGATATGCCATAGGAGTAACATGCAGTGACAAGACCATGTGGCCCAATAATCTCAACATTTGCTGAGCTGTGACATAGTTGCTGCTTTGGACCTGTGAGGCAAGAGATATCAAGGTCTCTACCCTTGGTTGAGGAAGAGAAGTCTGAACCTGCAATGTATCTAGCAGGGCTGCTATGTACTCCAATTGCTAAACCGGGAGTAGGTGGGACTTGGGGTAGTTTATGACGAACCCTAGCAGCTCTAACACTCGAATAGTTAGGCACACTACTTCAGTTGCTTCCTCCTGTGATGCGCTCTTGACCAGCCAATCGTCAAGATAAGGAAACACTGACTCCAAGTCTGCATAAATATGCTACTACTACCACTAGACACTTGATGAACATCCTGGGAGCTGACGCAAGGCCAAATGGCAGAAAGTGGTAATAGTGGTGGTGCTTCCCTATGACTGGGAAGTATCGAAATGTGGATTTAAGCATCCTTTAAGTCCAGAGAGCATAGCCAATCCTGTTTCTGAAGGGAGAAGGGTGCCCAGGGAAATTATTCTGAACTTTTCTTTGACCAGGAATTTGTTCAGGGCCCTTAGGTCTAGGATGAGATGAAATATTCCATTTTCTTAGGCACAAGGAAGTACGTAGAATGGAATCCCTTCCTTTCTTCCCCTGGTGGCACAGGTTCGACAACACTGGTCTATAGAAGGGCGGAGACTTCCTCTACAAGTACCTGCTTATGCAGACCGCTGATGAACAATGCTCTCATGGGCAACTTGGTGGTCTCTGATGCCAAAGTAACGTGCAACCAAGACAGACTATTTGAAGAACCCATTGGTTGGACGTTATAAGAGGACTGGATGCGGGCAGTAAGAATCAAGGCCTGAAAGTCTTCCTCCCAAACGAGTCTAGTATCCAAACCTCTCTTCCTGGGGGAGCAGAGACATGAGTCCTAGAACTCCTTGCTCATTTGAGAGCAGATTTCACCACCAAAAACAGTGGTGAGGCAGCTGGGCCCTCTCGAATCTGGCAGCCTTCTGGATACGATACTGTGTATCTACCTTCTTTGGTGCGACCTGAACTGAGAGTAACAAATTCCCAGTTCTTCGTCAGTGCATCTTTAACAATAGGGTGCAATGGGTACTGCAACCTCTTCCTTAGGAGGTGATTCATAGTCCAGAAAAGACAACCTCTGCCCTGGGTCATCCTCCTCCATCTCCAACTTAAATGGGATGGCCAAAGCCATCTCCTTGACAAAACTGGTGAAGAGACCCTCAGGTGGAGATTTACATCTCTCTTGAGGTGGGGAAGGAAGGATCAGAAGGGGTCCCATAACACTCCTCCTCCAAGAAGTAATACGGGTCTTCTTCTGAGTCAAGCAGTCCCAATCAGACTCCTTTGTACTCAGATCAGACTGAGTCTGTACCTGCCCCAGCTCGGTGGAACCATGCCCACACCTCAAAGTGCGCAGAGGTGAAGTCCTACACTCAGACTCTGGGGTAAGTTCCTCCCCCTGACATAGATACCCTTTGACGCACCGTCGAGAATCTCTCCATAGACATGGATGGAGCGTCAGGAAGAATCTGGGCCTGGTCTGTAGTTGGCATAATCGTCCTCTATGCCTGAGTAGATTGCAACTGAAATATCTGTGACAGCATCTCCCCGAGTATGGCTCAGTACCACTCATCGAAGGAAAGCATCGGCAAAGGCACGGGAACCGGGACAGAGGCAGCCTGAGAAGATGTCATGCCGAATCAGAAGAGGGAAACTGGCTGCTTGGAGACTTGCGCACCTCCACCTCTATCAAAGAGGAGGAACACGCTTCCAGATGCCAGCACTTCTTGGGTACTGGCGATTCTGATGCCCCAGAGCTCCAAGCACCGTACAATGAGGACCGATGCTTATGCTTCTTGGGCTTTCTCTGACACTAAGCATCACAGTCCTTCGGTACCAACAAGGAAGATGTCAATGCTCTCAGTGTCGGGTCCAATGCTGACCGGTCCCAGGGCCTACTTTCAGCATCCACTATCGAGAGAAGTAGAGCCCTCCTCGATGCCAATGCATTCTCAGTGGTTGCTGAAGTCTTAGCAGCTATCAAGGTCGATGATTCCGATGTTGACGTCAATGGATGTGCCTTCAAGGAGCCAAAAAGTCTCTCCTGTTGGATCTGACACACCGTCGGTGTCCTCAGCTGCATTTTTATGTGTTTTTTTTTATTTTAGCTTTTATTATTGAAAGAAGGAACCACAAACATACTCCAAAGTATAATACAAATTAGTAGAAACTGTTCCCCTTTCACATTTTATACATATCCATTTCTACCCCCCCCCCCCCCCCCTTTTTCCTGACTCACAAACTACAAAGCAACATATATGGGATCACCCATGTGCATCCTTCATGGTGACCCCTGCTGAAAACACCACCCTTGGAATTTAACCTCTGTGAACTATATACCCCCCCCCCCCCCCACACACACACCCTATCTCAAACCCAACCCCTCCACCCAAAACACTATATCCGACACATCAGGATAAGGCCTCACAAATTTAACAGATAATTCTGAGCTTTATGAGTGAGAACCTCCCAAGTCTGCTGAAAACTCCTCCAGATTTTTGCAAACCCGTCCTTTCATCCAGTCTCTCCAGTTTCAGTAATTGATACATTTTATTTCTCCACACAAAGACGGCGAGTGAGATTGCCTCAAATTTCTCAAGATTCATTTCTAAGTCAAAACAAAGGCTTTTTTCAATAAATTATTAATCCCGCTCCTCAGTCCCAAAGAAACAAAAAATTAAAAACAACTGTATATTCGCCCATAACGGTAGCCTTCTATGCAGCACAGTATACATAGGCGGTTGGTGGCCCAACTGTTTGGGGAGGCTAAAGGGGGCAGGGTTAGGGTTTACATCCATAATTGTCTGACAACACACCTAGCTCCGCTCCACCTAGCCCTGCCCTTGTTGACAAGATGTGTTTTAAAAAATTTTTATTTACGAAATTTCAAATAGACAAATCAAGCAAAACTTGTACAGAAAAATTAATTCAAATAAGCACAATGCTATCATAGGAAATCTATCTAGCCCATTATATGGGCTGAAGCCAGTAGGCAAAGCTTGCCACCATTTTCACTCATCCAAAACAATAGCAAAAGATTATCAGAAATGAGGAACTGCCTTTGCGTGGTCCATCTGTAAAAAGTCAAAAGCTGTACCAATTGGATAGCCAGTGCCTTAAAAGATGGAGGAAAAATATATATATATTTTTGTACTTATTCGACAGTTTTTCATTTATTTGAAAGCTTCCCATATATAGATATAAATATCATGAAATAAAAATTGAGCATCACTAAAACAGCTTTAAAAATATTGTAGCTGGTAGAGACAGCAGTTATAAACTCTGTATTTTGTGCTCATTTTTCTACACTGTTCTATACAATAGAGATGGCCAAATTCAGTGAGGATATCCTTTTTCCTGATAAGTTCATCTTAACAGTTGTTGTAATGTGCCCTAGGAAGCCTAGTGTTATAAAATAAGATGGACTATATTGAAATTAAATGGAAGTAAAATTAAACTCACCTTTCATTAGGGCACATAAAAATCACATCTTCACAGGTCTCCTGTTCTCAATCTAACTTCCTTGGACTCCCCCACCTCCCATGGCCCACCCCCGCTAAAACTGCAAACCCCCTCCCTCCCTAGGTTCAAAGCTGAGGCTCCGTCCCCAGCAGTTCTGAGCACTGAAAAAATAAATTGTTTCTGCCTCTCCCAGCCGGTGCCCACCCCCCACTCCCCACTCACTTCTTTTCTTATCCAGCCGCCTGCCTGACTTGCTACCTCCATAAGGCTCCTTCCCCAGTGGTCCTGAGCACTGGGACAAAAAAAAAAGCTGCAGGTATATAGCAACTCACAGGCTCTGCCAGAACGGCAGCAGGAAGTGTGTCACAGGGGGAGGTTCCGCAGAGCCTGGCTGTAAGCCTGTGAGAGCTGCAGCACGTGGCTCCTTTCCTCCAGGATGTACATGTTCAGGTCTCTCTCTCCACTGCTACTGTCCCTGACACCTTCAAGCACGCTGTAGTCACACCACTTCTCAAAAAACCATCACTTGACCCCACCTGTCCCTCCAACTACCGCCCCATCTCTCTTCTACCCTTCCTCTCCAAATTACTTGAACGCGCTGTCCACAGCCGCTGCCTTGATTTCCTCTTCTCTCAGGCCGTCCTCGATCCGCTTCAATCCGGCTTTCGCCCACTACACTCGACAGAAACAGCACTCTCTAAATTCTGCAATGACCTGTTCCTTGCCAAATCCAAAAGGTCACTATTCCATCCTCATCCTCCTCGACCTATCTGCCGCCTTTGACACCATCAATCATAATTTACTTCTTGACACACTGTCCTCATTCGGGTTCCAGGGCTCCGTCCTCTCCTGGTTCTCTTCGTATCTTTCCCAACGCACCTTCAGAGTATTTTCTAATGGCTCTTCTTCCACCCCCGTCCCGCTCTCTGTTGGGGTTCCTCAAGGATCTGTCCTTGGACCGCTTCTTTTCTCGATATACACCTCTTCCCTGGGCTCGCTGATCTCATCACATGGTTTCCAGTACCATCTCTATGCTGATGACACCCAGCTTTACCTCTCCACTCCCGACATCACAGTCGAAACCCAGGCCAAAGTTTCGGCCTGCCTCTTAGACATCGCTGTCTGGATGTTCAACCGGCATCTGAAACTGAACATGGCAAAGACTGAGCTCCTTGTCTTTCCACCCAAACCCTCTTCTCCTCTTCCCCCACTTTCCGTCGCTGTTGACAACGCCCTCATCCTCCCCGTCTCCTCAGCCCGCAATCTCGGAGTCATCTTCGACTCCTCCCTCTCCTTCTCTGCCCATATCCAGCAGACAGCTAAGACCTGTCGCTTCTTCCTCTATAATATTAGCAAAATTCACCCATTCCTCTCTGAACAGACCACCCGAACCCTCGTCCACTCGCTCTTCACCTCTCGTCTTGACTATTGCAACCTTCTCCTTGCTGTCCTCCCGCTTAGCCACCTATCCCCCCTTCAATCTGTCCAAAATTCCGCCGCACGTCTTATCTACCGCGTGAACCGATACTCTCATATCACCCCTCTCCTCAAGTCGTTTCACTGGCTCCCGATCCGCTACCGTATACAGTTCAAGCTTCTCCTATTGACCTTCAAGTGCACTCAATCTGCAGCCCCCCATTACCTCTCTACCCTCCTCTCCCCGTATGTTCCCACCCGTAACCTCCGCTCTCAGGACAAATCACTCCTATCTGTACCCTTCTCCACCACCGCTAACTCCAGACTCCGCCCCTTCTGCCTCGCATCACCTTATGCCTGGAACAGACTTCCCGAGCCCATACGCCATGCGCCCTCCCTGCCCATTTTCAAGTCCTTACTCAAAGCCCATCTCTTCTCCCTTGCTTTTGGCGCCTAACCACCTTCCCCATTCATGATACCTACACTGACTACATAGTTTGTTACCTTTAGATTGTAAGCTCTCTTGAGCAGGGACTGTCCTTCCCCATGTTTAAACTTGTATAGCGCTGCGTAACCCTGGCAGCGCTATAGAAATGCTAAGTAGTAGTAGTAGGTCAGCAAGTCTCCTCATACATTTTGCTATGCAAACTCCATACCATTTTGGTTACTTTTCTTTGAACTGCTTCAAGTCTTTTTACATCCTTAGCAAGATTACAAAATGCTACCAAAAGCAAATCCCAGAAAGAATCTCTATGACTCGATGCACGTGTTAAGACAAGCAACTGCAATAAAATTTGAGAGAGAGAGATCATACCCAGCATACCTCGACTTCCAAATGAAACTGACTCCTGCCATGGCATGCACAAAAGTTAACTGAGACACTACACCCAAGAGAATACAGTAACAAAGTAAATGACAGCAGATAAAGACCTGCACAGTTCTTCCAGTCTGGCCAACAAGGTGGCCAGAGCCACACCCGCCACTCTGTGCAGGTTATAGTCATTCATGATTAAATTCTGGTTGGAATTTTGCCATCATGCATTGCAATATGCTGCAGTCTTGGAACAATATACATTTAAACAAAAAGTATTGCCAACAGTATTTAACTTGCTAATTTCAACATTAATGTCTTCCCATCCCCCCTTGAAATGCACAGCACCCTCACTCATAGCATATGATATTAAACAGAAATGCACTACAGTCTTACAATTTATTTCCATACATTCCATTTGAATAGGATTTCTAGATTACCTTGGTGATGATTACTTCTTGTTTCTGGCCAAGCCTATGGCACCTGTCAAAACACTGTTCCTCTGCAGCAGGATTCCAGGCCTGTAGTACAAAAATCATATCTGCTTGTAAAACCTGCCTCAAACACTTATCTTATGGGAACATAAATCATTTTAAGCACCTATAGTTAGAGCAGGTATCTTCAATAAATAACAGAAAAATGGTCTGCAGACTCAAGACAATGAAGGGAACAGCAGAAAAACTAGTTACTTATCTGTAGCAGGTATTCTACATAGACAGAAAGATCCAAGTTCTCATATCACTGAGAAGCTTTTCAGGTCTACCATGCATGTACTTCACTTCCCACCTGCTGCTGTCATACATGGACTGCTTCAGTCCTTACTAAAATTTAGAATACAACTTCTTGGGGAGGAAAGTGGGTACATAAGAATAAGGTTACGAGTAATGCATTTGATATACTGCCTTTCCGTGGCACAACCAAAGCCATTTATCTTTACATACAGGTACTTTCTCTGTCCCTAGTAGGCTCACAATCTAAGTTTCTGTGCCTGGTGCAGTGGAGGGTAATGTGATTTGCCCAGGGTCACAAGGAGCTGCAGTGCACATTGAAACTGGTTCTCCTGGTGAGGATTTGTATCCTGCTGTCAACAGAAAACACCCGCTATAGATAAGGAAACTGGTTTTCTCAAAGAACAAACAAAATAGCAAGTCCTCACAAGGTACTCCATAGTTACAGGGCTGCCTTCAGTAGAAAAAGGGGAATATAACTATCATGAAAGGTGCTTCAACAGGCAGACACCAATAATGACTAGCTTTTTTCATATTTCTTTTCAATTTTTATTTTGGTGTTTTACAAGGCAGCCTGGAAATGAAGAAAGTGGGCCTGAGGGGTAGAGTTGGATTTTAATCCTCAAATATTCTGGGAGGATGGACTGGCTAAACCTGTTGCTGAATTGAGAATCTCTTTCCAGACAGCAGTGAGATGTGAATCTGTGCACAATAGTCTATGTTGCAGCTTTGTCAATTTCTTCCAATGAAGCTTGCCTCAAATGGGCTACTAATACAGCCTGACATTGAGCAATGACATTACCCTCAAGAGCCAAACCTGCTGAAGCATAAGAGAAGGAAGTACAGTCTGCTAGCCAACTGGATAGTGTGTTTGGTGGTAACAGCAGATCCCAGTTTACTAGAGTCAAAAGAAACAAAAGGCTGGGTGGACTTTTTAAAGGCTTTAGTCCACTACAAATAGAAGGCTAAAGTTCATTTACAATCCAATGTAGGCAAGGCACTTTCACCTCTGTGTATACGAGACTTTGGGAAAAATATTAGCAGGACATCTGACTGATTGGAAAGGAATCCTATTCCTGTAAAACTCTATATAAGGTGGATCAGTAACTAGAGCCTGAAGCTCACTTACTCCACACAGTGACCTCAGCAGCTATTGCAATAAACCACAAAATTTCCTGCTCTTGCTTAATTCTGTCTTGATTCCTTAACACCATCACAAGAACCTTCCAAGTCAGGTACTTACAGATTCAAAAGCTGTCATCAGTTGGGTAAAAACAACATTGAGATCCTATGACATTGCAGGAGAGCTGGTGAGAGGCTTCAACAGAAGCAAGCCCCATAAACTAACAACTACAGGCTGCATAGAGATGGGTTTACCTTCTACATTGATGTGGTAAGTGTCAACTGCACTAGCGTGTACTCTTTAATGTTGGTCTTCAAAACCAGACTCCTAACTGTAGAAGATATTCAAGCAGTCCATGTGTGGACAAGGAAAAGGATCTAGGGCTTTTCTGTCACACCAGATGGCAAACCTCTTACATTTAAAACTGTAAGACCTCCTAGTGGAGTCTCTTCTGAAGCCAGGATCACTGTGAGGAAGATTCATAAGAACATAAGTGTTGCCATACTAGTACAGATTGAAGGTCCATCAAGCCCAGTATCCTGTTTCCAACAGTGGCCAATCCAGGTCACAAGTACCTGGCAAGATCCCAGAACAGTAAAACAGAAACTATTATAAAGAATAAAATTACAGAACACATAGACAAACATGGTTTAATGGGACAGAGATAGCATGGAGCCAGCCGAGAGAAGTCTTGCCTCACCAATTTGCTTCATTTCTTTGAAGGCCTGAAAAAACATGTGGATAAAAGGTGAGCCAGTTGATCCATTGTACCTAGATTTTCAGAAAGCGTTTGATTAAGTTCCTCATGAAAGACTCCTGAGAAAATTAAAGTCATGGGATAGGAAGCAAGGTTCTGGTGTGGATTAGAAATTGGTTATTGGACAGAAAACAGAGGGTAGGGTTAAATGGTTGTTTCTCTCAATGGAGGATGAACAGTGGAGTGCCGCAGGGATCTGTACTGAGACCGGTACTATTTAACATATTTATATATGATATGGAAATCTGAACGACGAGCGAGGTGATCAAATTTGCAGATGATACAAAACTATTCAAGGTTGTTAAAACACATGCGGACTATGAAATATTGCAGGAAGATCTTAGGAAATTGGAAGACTGGGCAACCAAATGGCAGATCAATTTTAAAGTGGACAAATGCAAGGTGATGCACATTGGAAAGAATAATCTGAATCATAGTTACCTGATGCTAGGGTCTACCTTGGGGGTCAGCACTCAAGAAAAAGATCTGGATGTCATCGTAGATAATACGTTGAAATCTTCTGCTCAGTGTACAGTGGTGGCCAAAAAAGCAAATAGGATGCTAGGAATTATTAGGAAAGGGATGATGAATAAAATCGAAAATACTATATGCCTTTGTATTGCTCCATGGTGCGTCCACACCTTGAGTATTGCATTCACTTCTAGTCACCGTATCTCAAAAAAGATATAGCAGAATTAGAAAAGGTTCAAAGAAGAGCGACCAAAAAGATAAAGCGGATGGAACTCCTCTCGTATGAGAAAAGGCTAAAGAGGTTAGGGCTCTTCAGCTTGGAAAAGAGATGGATAAGGAGAGATATGATTGAGGTCTACAAAATCCAGAGTGGTGTAGAATGAGTAGAAGTAAATTGATTTTTTTTACTCGTTCCAAACTGAACCATCCACCAGAGAGTGAAGAGATCTGGTGAGGCAGCCAAAACCTTGCCCCCAATTTGGCTGTGGTGATGGCTGGGACCTCTGCTGTCTAGGACGAGAGAAAGATCCCGGTCATGTCTGGGAAGAAAAGCAGGTAGGAGGAGAATAGCTACACCTGTATAGAATTTCCTTTGCCCTCCACTCTACAAGAGGAGGCAGGTGGGTCAGAAGGCCTGGAAAGGGATTTAAGTGTATCGCTCTGATCTTGGATGAGAGATGTGCAGTTTCCTTAACTTTATCTCTGAACAGATTCACAAAACATTTCTCCTGCACATCACACCATAAGCCTAAGACTCAAATCCATAATGTTTGGGTCTTTCTCCTTTCATGTAGAGGAGATGGATCTGAAGGCAATCCAGTCAAACCCTCCTCTTCAGATAATCTGTCTGGTTCATAGTCAAAATCCCAAGAGCACTCCGTCTTAGATCCTGAGAAAAACTCTGAAGGAAAAGCGTGGGTTCCTGCCTGTCTTGGTCTCGATCTCCATTAATTAGTGCAAACATACCTTGAATGAGAGCATCAAGACACCAATGATCTCCAATGTCTTAGTGAAACTTCCTCCCCCACAATGGAGATGGATAATGGTGTAGCAGACATTGACCTTGAAACCCAGTGTAATGTCTCAATGACCAGCTGGATCTCCTGATACACCAACAACAATGTTAAAGCTGCAAAGTCATGTCTGCGAAGAACTGTTCCAACCACTCATAAGTGTTCCTCAACAGCTGCTCCTTTAAGGTTACCAATGTCAAAGCTGTAGGGAGTACAGTAGAAGATGCCATGTTATCGAGGTTAGGTTTCAACTCAATGAGTCTATCATATCGCATTTGGTATTGAGAAGGATGATCAGTCTTCACAATGAGGGTGCTTGAAGGGCATCAGTGCCTTGATCCTAGTAATATGATGCTCTAATTAGGGATGTCGTAGATGAGGTTAAATATTTCTTCTTTGCTGGGAGTTGGAGGAGATCAAGCCCAAGGTAAAATTATGTATCATACCTGATAATTTTCTTTCCCTTAATCATAGCCGATCAATCCATAGACTGGTGGGTTGTGTCCATCTACCAACAGGTGGAGATAGAGAGCAATCTTTTGCCTCCCTATATGTGGTCATGTGCTGCCGGAAATTCCCCACTATGTCGATATCAAAGCTCCATCCGCAGGACTCAGTACTTAGAATTACACCCACAAAGGGGCACTCTGCAAGGTCACCACCGCCGAAGCGGGGGAAGGGAAATATTCCAGCGCACCACTGCCGAGGCGGTGGGCGGGAAACCACACCCGCCGACGCGGGGGGAACTGGCTTATCCTGCTACCACAACCGCAGGAGGAGCTGGCTTACCCTAACACCGCCGAAGCGGGAGGGATACAAAGCTACCCTACAGCCGCACGAAGCGGGAGGGAGCGCCGGCATAATTTAGTTATCAATCCAGCCACCGCCGAAACGTGGGGAGAGGAAGCAGCAGCTCACTGTAACACAAAATCGTCTCAACTCGAAGAGACTTCAATTGGAAGAACTTGAACACAAAGTCCTCGTGAACAGGAAATGAAGACTGAACTTGAACCTGAAATATAACCAGAACACAAACAATACAGATATCTGGGAGGGGCTATGGATTGATCGGCTATGATTAAGGGAAAGAAAATTATCAGGTATGATACATAATTTTACCTTCCCTATCATCAAGCCGATCAATCCATAGACTGGTGGGATGTACCGAAGCAGTACTCACCCAGGGCGGGACATGGAAATCCCTGAACGCAACACTGAAGCCCCAAACTGGGCTTCGGCCCGAGCAGCCACATCCAAGCGGTAATGTCGTGAGAAGGTATGAGCCGACGACCAAGTAGCCGCTCTGCAAATCTCTTCCAAGGAGACAGATCTGGACTCCGCCATCGAGGCTGCTTGTGCTCTAGTAGTGTGCGCCTTCAGCTGAACAGGCGGAATCTTCCCCGCCGCCACATAAGCTGACGCGATCGTCTCCTTGACCCAACGTGCCACTGTAGACTTAGATGCCTGCAGACCCTTACAAGGGCCTGCGAACAGCACGAGCAGATGATCCGACTTCCGGAAATCATTGGTCACTTCCAAGTATCTGATGATGACCCGTCTAACATCCAGGTATTTGAGCGCAGGGTACTCCTCTGGGTAATCCTCCCTACGAAAGGAGGGTAGGTAAAGCTGCTGATTCACATGGAATCGAGAAACAATCTTGGGCAGGAAGGAAGGCACTGGGCAAATCGATACTCCTGCCTCAGTGAATCGCAGGAATGGTTCTCTACACGAGAGCGCCTGGAGCTCAGAAACTCTTCTGGCTGATGTGATAGCCACCAGGAAGACTGCTTTCAACGTCAGGTCCTTCAGCAATGCCCTTGGCAAGGGCTCGAAGGGCGGCTTCTGCAAGGTCCGTAGTACTAGATTGAGATTCCACGTAGGCACTATCGAGTGCAGAGGGGGGCGCAGGTGATTAACTCCTTTGAGAAAGCGTACCACATCCGGCTATGAACCCAGGGAAGCCCCCTTCAGACGACCCCTGAAGCAAGCTAGAGCCGCCACCTGGACTTTCAGCGAACTAAGCGACAGGCCTTTCTCCAGCCCCTCTTGCAGGAACGCCAACACTGAAGATATTGGAGCAGTGAAGGGCGATATAGAGCCTGCCTCGCACCACGATGCAAAGGTACGCCAAACCCTGGTGTAAGTGGTGGAAGTAGAGCGCTTCCTCGCTCTCAGCATAGTGGTGATGACCTTGTCTGAGAAGCCCTTTTTCCTCAGCCGCTTCCGCTCAAGAGCCAGGCCGTAAGACCAAAGGGGGAGGGATCCTCCATCACCACGGGACCCTGATGTAAGAGGCCCCACAGAGGGCCGTCCACCGAGAGTCTGAGTAAGTCCGCATACCAGGGACGTCTGGACCAATCAGGACCCACCAGGATCACCCGGCCCGGATGCTTTGCTACCCGGCCTAGCACCCTGCCCATCATGGGCCAGGGCGGGAACACGTAGAGAAGCTCCTGTGCCGGCCACTGCTGGAGAAGAGCATCGACTCCCAGAGATCGAGGGTCCCGTCCTCTGCTGAAAAAACGCGGCACTTGGCAATTGGCCAAGGACGCCATCAGATCCAGGCTCGGCCGGCCCCAGCGCTTCGTGATGTCCAAGAACGCCCGAGCAGACAGTTGCCACTCTCCGGGATACAAGGTATGGCGACTGAAAAAGTCCGCCTTGACATTCATGACTCCCGCAATGTGGGCCGCCGACAGCTGTTCCAGATTCGCTTCCGCCCACAGGCATAGCTTCATGGCCTCCTTGGCTAGAGGGGCGCTCCTGGTACCTCCCTGGCGATTGACATAGGCCACAGCCGTGGCATTGTCCGACAAGACCCGTACAGGCCTCAGCACCAGTACCGGGAGAAACTCTAGAAGCGCCAACCGAATGGCTCGGAGCTCCAGGAGGTTGATGGACCATTTCGTCTGCAGGAGACCAGAGCCCCTGCACTGTCCGTCCCAGGCAGTGGGCTCCCCAGCCCGTCAAGCAGGCGTCCGTCGTGACGACCACACACTCCGGGGTCGTAAGGGGCATTCCTGCGGACAGCTTGCCTGGCCTCAGCCACCAGCTCAGCGCCTTTCATACCGCTGGATCCAAAGGAAGGCGTACGGCGTAATCCTCTGAGACTGGAGTCCACTACAGCAGAAGAGAGTGCTGTAGTGGTCTCATATGAGCCCTGGCCCAGGGCACTACCTCCATCGTGGCCGTCATGGAGCCCAACAGCTGCACATAGTCCCAAGCCCGAAGAGTAGAGGAGGCTAGGAACTGGCCCACCTGGGTCTGAAGCTTGACGCTCCGGTTGTCCGGCAGGAACACTCTGCCCACTTGGGTGTCGAATCGAACTCCCAGATACTCCAGGGACTGAGTCGGGCGCAGCTGGCTTTTCTCCCAGTTGATGATCCATCCCAGGGAGCTCAGAAGAGCAATGACCCTGTCTGTAGCTCTCCCGCACTCCGCATGGGAAGGGGCTCGGATCAGCCAGTGGTCCAGATAGGGATGGACTTGCACTCCCTCCTTGCGGAGGAAGGCCGCGATGACCACCATTACTTTGGAGAAGGTCCGCGGAGCCGTAGCCAACCCGAACGGGAGGGCTCTGAACTGGAAGTGTCGGCCCAGCACTGCAAAGCGCAGAAAGTGCTGATGAGGCGGCCAGATGGGAATATGTAGGTAAGCTTCCTTGAGGTCCAGGGAGGCCAGGAATTCTCCCTTTTTCACCGCAGCTATTACGGAGCGGAGGGTCTCCATCCGGAAGTGCCGAACTTTCAAGGCCTGATTGACTCCCTTGAGGTCGAGAATAGGCCGAGCAGATCCTGGTCCACTCGCCCAGAAAGGAGGACAACCTTCCTCCTATCTGCACTGGGCCATGTACCAGGTCCCCGTCATTGGGTACGCGACCCTGGGGGCGGGCCGGAGGACGAACCTCCGGGACGGCGGTCCCTACGAAAGGAATGCTGCTTGGGGGAGAAGTTCCGTTTGAAGGAAGCGGAGGCAGAGGAGGCCGACTTGCCTGGGCGATACCGATGGGCTTCCTGGAATTGGCCCTTAGAGGAACCAGGACGGGCACTGCCGGCCTGAGTCCTGACCTCCGGCAACCTCTTGCCCTTGGACGTGCCGAGCTCCGTCACGATCTTGTCCAGCTCGTCCCCAAAGAGCAGCTTGCCTTTAAAAGGCAACTTGGCTAGGCGAGATTTAGAGGCATGGTCAGCAGACCAGTGCTTAAGCCAGAGCCACCGCCGCGCAGAGACTGTCTGAGCCATGCCCTTGGCCGAGGCTCTCAAAACATCATACAGCAAGACTGCCAAGTAGGCCAAACCCGACTCCAGGGTCGGCCATTCCGCCCTCCAGGAAGGGTCCGAGGGGGAAGCCCGCTGCAAAACAGTCAGGCACGCCCTAGCCACATAGGAGCCGCAAACGGAGGCTTGCAAACTCAGAGCAGCCGCCTCAAAGGACGACTTTAAGGCCGCCTCCATTCTCCTGTCTTGGGCGTCCTTCAGGGCAGTGCCACCTTCCACCGGCAGCGCCGTTTTCTTAGTCACGGCAGTGATTAAGGAATCTACCGTGGGCCAGACAAAGGCTTCCCGTTCCCCCTCTGGAAAGGGGTACAGACGGGACATAACCCTGGCTACTTTCAGGCTCGCCTCAGGGGCATCCCATTGCGCTGAAATTAAGGTCTGCATGGCTTCATGAACGTGGAAGGTTCTAGGCGGGCGCTTCGTTCCCAGCATAATGGCGGAGGCAGTAGAGGCTGAGAGAGAGCCTTCCTCCGGAGAGGCAATCTTCAAAATGCTCATGGCCTGCACAAGCAGGTTGGGCAAAACCTCTGAGCGAAAAAGCCGCACTGCAGAGGGGTCGTCCGCTCCATCCGAGCGAGGATCAGTCTCTTCCATCGATTCCGCTAAGGATCTCTGCCGTCATCCACATCAGAGGAGACCGAGTCCCCCGAGGGTAGAAGATCCACCCGAGGGCGCTTAAGCATAGAGGCCTCATCATCCCGATCAGAGAGGTGGGCAGGGATAGTGTTCTGCGTAAGTAAGGCTTGATGCAGCAGCAAAATGAACTCAGGGGAGAAACCCCCCAGTCTGTGCATTTCTGCAGCCTGTGCCGCAGCCCTAGGGGCGCCCTCCATCTGTGCTCCCAGTAGCGGGGGAGAGGCGTGTTGCGCGTCCAAAATGGCGTCCAGCGCGAAACTCCGAGAAGGAGCCGCGTGGGAAGAAGGGCATTTTAATTTCGCCGACTTCTTACTGTTGCCCGATTCAAGGGCGACCAAGCTGTTAACGTCTCCCATCTCGAGGGCGGCCCAAGAAGAAGCCGACCGAGCCGCGTGGCCGGTCACGACCGGGAGGGCGGCCAGCGGGGGATGGGCGCCTAAGGCGGGAAAGGCCGCCGCGCCGGAGGAAAAACCGGTGAACTCTCCCGGTTCCGAAAGGGCGCCCAAAAAGGGGGACTCTACCTTCGATCCCCCTGCTAGGCGCGCGAACGCATTCCGGGGAGCGTCTTTTCGCGCCCTTGCCATCCGAGGCCATAGCCATGTGGAGACCGTTCGGGAAACCCCCCTGCCCGCTAGTAAAAGGTAAAAATTACCTGCTTCTTGCTCCGAGCAGCGACGACTTGTTCCAGTGAGCAGCTGTAAATGGACGTCCTTTTTGAACGTTTAAAAATTTTTTTTTTTTAACGGAGCCAGCGGGAGGGGGGAGAAAAATAGGGACCTGGCACCACCAGGTTTGCACTTGCTCACGAAGAGCCCTCAACCCCAGGTACTCAACAAAACCTAAACAATTAGGCTTGGAGACCTAGCCAGAGCTGCTGCTGTGTGACCACACACCTGCTGAGATAGAGAACATACTGGGGAATTTCCGGCAGCACATGACCACATATAGGGAGGCAAAAGATTGCTCTCTATCTCCACCTGCTGGTAGATGGACACAACCCACCAGTCTATGGACTGATCAGCTTGATGATAGGGAATGGTCTCTATCACTACTCACTCAAAGTGTAGGATGACTGATGCACTATCGATGCTGTTGGATCTCCAGCATCCACTGCAGTTCCCAGACCCATGGAGACTAATTCCTCCAATGCCGATATCAATAGACCAGATTCAGAAGTGCCAAAAATCCATTCACTCTTCTCTCAACCAAGATAACCTCTTTTTGATATCTGTGAACACAAAATTATGAGGGTTCATAAATGGGTACCAGGCACTGCAAGAACCCATAACGAATATGGTCTTGTTATACCAGGTGCACTTTTTGAAACTGCTCAGGACTTGTTTTCTGGGACATACTGCTCTAAAAAAATAAATAAATAAACAAACAAACAAACAAACAGCAGCAGTAAAACCAAATGACTTGATTTTCTAAAATGTACCTAACTGGGGTCCCCAGGCCCACAACAGTGGCCCGACAGGGTAAAAGTGAAAAATAAAGAGAACCAGCTGATAATCTACATAAGACATGAACGGGACACTAGAATTGACATAACAGCAAAAGGACTCCAAGAAAAAATAAAAGTCCAAAAATTCAAAAAGCTAAGTCTTGACGAGGAGTAACAAGTGATGCGACCAACTGGCTCTGCGAAAAGATGAAGATTGAACCAGTCCCTGCATGACAGTGACAGGCAGGAAGTGACATGTGTGGTAGGCTTCTCTAAAGCTTCCTGATGATGGAGCAGCTTTCTTGTGATGGGGACATTGGTGATGCCACCCATATTATAAGGGCTTACTATCCTGCTTGTCCTCAGACAAAAGGGCTTCTTCTGACAACCTCTTTTATGGCATTCTCTACCTTGAAACAGATAATTGGTAGGTTTGCCCATGATTGAAAAAACATATTTGGAAACTTGGGTACCAGCTAACATTTTTAAGAATTGGGGAACTATATTCGGTTAATACTTTTCCTTTTTAACTATTGTTTTTTCAGTTTCATTTTTTTCTTTTCCTTTACTTTTTTTTTCTTGGTTCTCTACTTCCCTCTTCTCCCTCCAGAACATTTTTTCTCCTAATCCCAATTCCCAACTTCTTTGCCTCCCTCCAGGCACCCAGCTTATTCTCTCTGGTCCAGCAAGAGAGCTTACCAGTAGCAGCTGCCAAGACTTTCTCCCTTCCAGCTCCACTGGTGGCAGCAATAGCTGCATCTTTCCCTGCCAACAATTGGGTGCCAAACTCTAAATTTAAGGTGCTAAGAGCTTTGTAGCAATGAAGAGGTTAAAGAGATACAAAGAAAGTGTGAGAGAATCCTGATCTGACACCCATTTGTTTTCTGCTTTTAGCTTTCCAGAATAAAAGTTAGGGAGAGCCACTACTGTGTATTCTTAAACAAAAGAAAAATGGTTCTCCAGTACAGCTCCCAATAGGTTTGCAGGTTTATTTTTTTGTATAATTTACTACTGGCCAGGTTTGGTACGTAGAATAATGACTCTTAAAGACAATGGTGGATAATTGACATCTGTACCTGCCAAAAGGAGGAGAAAAAATAAGGACTCACTGGATCCATCAGAAATACACGTGACGCTGCAGTTAGATTTAGCCCAACTCCACCAGCTTTTAGAGACAGCAGCATTATGGTTGGTGATTCAGGTGCTGAACTTTGAAAACACTGAATTGCTTCTATCCTTTTCTTCTGTGTCATGGAGCCATCCAGACGAGCAAACACAAACCCAGATTTTCTAATAAAAGGAAAGGGAGAGAATAAAACACTCCCCTTTATTTTCCTATGACAACATTCTATCCAGTAACATCACCATTCCTATAAATTCTGTATTTAAACATTTGCTGAAATTGCAAACAAGTAATACCTAACTCTGTCTCCTGTTGGATAATTTGTATAATTTTCTTCTGTCACTGTTTATTTTGCAGAACTTATAACCAGAATTTCAAAAACTTTTCTTCAAACAAAAATAACTGACATTTGTTAAAACTGCATTAAGTTCAATTATTTAAGCGTTTTTCATAATCCAGCTCACCTCAGTGGAGTTTCTATTAGAGAAAGAAATGATGTAAACTGAGAGACAATTAAACTCTTGATCATTGGATTCTTCTTCCTCAGCTCTATCAATGCATGCATTAGAGTACTGACCTGTAAAACAACAGTAGAATGTAAAACCTAACATTATAAATCAGAGCCACTGATTTTAGCAACCAATTATTCTTTACAATGACAATATTCAGAATGGGTAAATGGGCTTTTTGTAAACTATCCACCCTGTATGGGGGTAAAGTACACATACTCTTCCACATACTCTTCCACTATGCGTATACTTTCTCCTGTCCTAAACACTCTGGTCAATATTTAAACACTGAATGCTGCGGAAAGATTTAGCCCTGGATATTCAATGCTGTGCCATGTCCGGGCACCAGCATTAAATTTCCATGCCTAAAAAATGTTAAGGAAGCCACCAGGGCTTAAACAGGTTCCAGCTGATATTAAGCCAGTACACTTATGTGGGCTGTGGCTGAATATCGGCCACGACCCGCGTAAGGTGTACTTTGCTCCTCCAAATCTGCCCTCCCTCCCACTCTGCATTTATTTAAAGGCCAACCAAGGGCCTCCCAGGTCTACTTGTAGTTACCTGGTGGTCTAATGGGATCCTACGAGCAGAAGCAATACCCACTCACACTTGCCTGTCACAGCAGCTAGTGCTGCAAGGCTTCTGCTAGAGGTCACGGCAGCCATCTTACGCTGGCTGCCACGACAAGCAGGAGTGAATGAGCATCACTCTTACCCACTGGACCACCAGATTTGGTGGGGGGTAGTCTTGGTTGGCCTTTAAATATGTGTAGGGTGGGAGGGAAGGGGAGCAAAACAGCTGGTGCCACAACCCAAAAGCTAACCAGGCACTTGCCAAAACTCAGACTGGTGCCAAGTTAACTTTGCAGCTAAAGTTAGGACAGCCTTTTTGCTGTTCTAACTTTAGTTGCTTAACTAACCAGTTAGCGGTCTGAATATGGTTGCTAATCAGTCAGGTCTCAGCTCCTCCCATGCTCCACCCAAGGCCTACCCCAGCACTAATCTGATAGTGCAGGGACAACAGTTGTGATGATTTCAGTGGCACTGTCTGGTTGTGCCACTGAATATTACCATTTAGGCAGTCAAAAGCAATTTAACCGGGCAGGAGCCTCAATCATTTTGAATATAGGGCCCAGAGTTTTCCATTTTTGAAGAAGGATATCATCCACAGGAAAAGCAGCTGCAAATCTCTGCAGGTCCTTTTTCCCTAGGCAATTTTGAAAAGGGATGTGTATTTTCTCTGAGAACTAGTTCAAATCTGTGAGAAAAAGCATCTGCAATGTCACAACTTCCTGCAGATATTTGAAAACCACCACCTAAGATAATATTTAAACTTACCTGTTAATTATCTTTCTTTGAGTCTTACCAGGTCAGTCTAGACAAGACAAGAGGGTTATATACCCACACCAGCAGAGAAAAACAGAAAATACTAGAAGGCAGACCTTCACCCTTATGAGGCTGGTGCCTCAGCTCTCTCTAACTCAGAATCCTCTACACAAACCCGTTCACATTGGGCTTCCGACAACTGTAACAACAATATAATAGAAAAACAACACACACCCAACCACAGCCCCAGTGACTAGGCCAACTATGAGAGTATAAAGACCAAATAAATACAACCAAACACCCCACAGAATATTCTCCATTAGGACTGAACATTCATTATCCTATAGAGAACCATCTTCTTCCTATGCCAGATACCATCCAAATCCACTGACAGAAAGGAGGATCCTGGACTGGTAAGACTCAAGGAATGAAATTAATAGTTAATTAACTACTACAACAACAAATCATTTCTGGAACGTTCATGGTGCAATTTATTATATAGGAAGGATGAACGTTCCATGAAGCTGCCTGGGCCCATGCCTCCATGCTGATTGGCTGTGCCTGGGACTGAAGCCTCGGATGACGTCATCCAGAGAGCCCAAGCAACAGCATTACGAGTCGACCTGCAGCTCGCCACCCCGCATGCCAGCCCGCCCGCCCAGCAGCCCGCCCCGTCAAAACAAATAGCACAGAAACCGCCAGCTCGCCCGCCTGCTGCCAGTCAAAAACGGCACCCACGGCAGCCGGAAAGAAAAACAAAGGACTGACAGGCCAACAGAAACCACACCCGCTGCCCGTCAGATTGAAAGCCACAATCTGTACAACACACACACATACAGGAGGGAACCCTGAAACTCGGAGGGAGGGAAGGGGGACCCTGAAACTCGGAGGGAGGGGGAGAGCGACCCTAAAACTCGGACAAAGGAGGGGGGAAACCCTGAAACTTGGACGGAGGAGACCCTGAAAGTTAGAGGGAGGGAGGGGGTGACCATGGCACTCAAACAGAGGGGGGGACGACGACCCTGGAACTGGGAGAGAGAGGGGGAGGGGCCCTGGGACACACTCTCATTCTCACACACACACTCTCTCTCTCACAGACACACATGACCCAGTCTCACTCTCTCTCTCTCACACACACACTCGCACATTCACTCTCCCTCACACAGTGACTATCACACACACACTCTCAAACAAACGCACTCTGAGGAAAACCTTGCTAGCGCCCGTTTCATTTGTGTCTGAAACGGGCCTTTTTTTTACTAGTTTTGTAATAATTGCAGTCAGGACTGCAAAGTTTTCAAAATGTCTAAATATAGAGAATTACAGTAATCCAGGCGTGAGAAGATGATTGCATGTAAGTCATCTAAAAGGGGAAAAAAGGGTTTAATTTGATGCAAAAATCCCAACATTTGGAATAGAGAAGGTAATGCATGATTTAACTTGAGATTTCCCTTCTAAAGTAAAATCAATCCAAATTCCTAAGCCTCATACCTTTGCATGAAGAGAGATGGTATTGCCGTCTAAATTGGGAGTAATGGTTTGTAAAGGGTTAAATTTTCCTCCCAACCACAATAAAGGTTTTTTTTTTTTTTTACAGTGTTTAGTTTTAGCAAATGAGTGGCCATCCATCTTGAAATATGTTTAAAACTAACTTCAATGCAATTAAAAGTTTCTTAAGTGATGTTAATACAGGAAAGTCAATCTGAACCTGTATGACTACATATGGCAAAACAACCCCACTGTTTTTAGTTCAGTACCAAGGGAATTAAAAAAAAAAAAAAAAGACACTAAACAAAATAAAGGGGGGGGGGGGGGGGGGGGAATCTTACAGCACTCCGCAACCTGGGTGCCATGTGACCAATGTTTCATTTGACATTCTAACTGTGTAACTGCAGGTACGTGTCATTTACGAACCCCCCCGATAAATCCCTCTCTTCCTTTCTCATCGACATTTACTCCATCTTCCCTGGGGTGGGGGTGGGGGGGGGGGGGGCTTTAACATTGATGCCAATGACTCCTCCGACTGTTATGCTTCAGTTTCTTAAATTCATTATTCAACCTCCAGCTGTGTCCCACTACCCCTGTTCACCAGTATGGCCACTGCCTCGTTCAAATGTGAATTTCTCTCTTAATATGAAGTTGTGGCTAGCCTCCCAAACATCAACGATTAAAATTATCAACTAGTAATTTATTCATTTACATATTTTAGAGCTGTACCAAATGGCATATTTTACTATTCAGCCAAATATGAATACCAAATACAAATACTGGGCAATGAGCTTTAGTATAACAAATAATAAAAAAAGAAGAAATGTGAAATCAGAGATCAAATGTTTATTTCAGTAGGAATTAGTGCAGTAGAGCTCCAGATTATTCATATTCGAATTTAATAAATCGCTATTCAGCCAAATACAAATAATATATTCAAGACACTATTTGGGGCCGAATCAAATCAAATATTCGGTACAGCCCTAACATATTTTGTAGTACCACTCCTTTCAAAACGGTAAACATTACAAAAATAGTAATGTTACTTTTGAACTGGGTAGCCATTCCTTGTCCTTCTTCCCAACCGCAGCAGTCTCAGGCTCCTCCAGAGGGCATTCTACCAAATGCTCCAGATGCAGTTCACCTCTACAGAGAGGGCATTTGGCATCTGGCTGAAAAACACAAGAACAGTGGTGTTGCAGTTAGAAAACAAGCACAAAAAGCTATACACCCACTGAGAATATACAGCTGTGGGAGTAAGCCAGTTTAACATCTGCCATATTTAGGTATGAAAAACTATGAGCTCTTATGTGTTATTGTCCTAACATAAATGTTTTTGTTAGTATCATAGAATTTGATTATGTATGTGATATTGTAATCTGCTGGGAACTGTGGACTATGCGGAAAATAAATGTTTTAAATAAATAAATAAAACTTCAGAATTAGCAAACTGACCAGCATGAAACTTGGCAATGATAACTTGTACACCTCAGTCTTAAATTATACCAAAACACAGGCTCATGTTTTGCCTTTAATACAAGGTAACAGACAGAACAATCGCAGTAAAGGACCTCCCCACAAATTCTTGCTATACTTCATGCAAGAGTGCCTAAGATACAGCCCACCTCTTTTACAAGCACTGAAAAGTATCTTAACTTGTCAGATACCTCCTAGGAATTTACTGTTTTAAGAGGCAATTTCATGGCATTTACGTACATTGACAGAATATGCTAGAACTCAGAACACTAAATTTTAGTCTAATATTTATTTAAAATATGCTCTTATTAATTTGCATCTGTTCAGTATAGTTTACCGCACAAACACATAATACAAAAATATCCAACAGAATCATAACCCATTTAAAATATTTTTTTCCATCAAGTAACGGAAATTGTAAGTGTATCGTTGGATTAGCAAAGTTACTTACCTATAGCTGATGTTCTCCGAGGACAGCAGGATAAAGCAGTTACTCACCTATAGCAGGTGTGCTCCGAAGACAGCAGAACATGTAGTCTCACATGTGGGTAACATCATCTGACGGAGCCCTGGTGCGAACACTCCCCAGTGTAATATGTCTAGGAGGCTTTTGGCAGTGCCCACCACGCATGTGTGGGTGCCTTCTCACCTGATGTGTGAGCGCAGGACCATCCGTAATATAATACAGCTAAAAAGAATACAACTCCTAGGGGAGGAGGGAGGGTATGTAAAACAAAGTAAATCCATCAGGGCCTGGGGCCTTACTATGGGGGAGACGTTTTATGGCCCATTGAATTTCCTCCAAAGTTATAGTTTTAGATAATAGTTCTGTCTCTCCCTGCGACACGATATCCACATCATTCAGATATGTCTTAATTTCTGCCTGGGTGGGCACCAGCTCTGGTGTATCTAGCCTTTCACAGAAATGATAGAATTCAGCCTTTATCTGTTCTAGCAAGGAGCATATTGCACCAGATTCATTTCATAATAGAAAAAAATATAATTACACTGGGCTTGTTTCTTGAGCCTAGAGGCCAGCAATCTACTAGCATAGTCACCAAATTCAAAATGCTCCTGTTGCATTTGTTGTAGATGATCAGAAAACCCAGCCATCTGAACCTCACTGAGCTCCAACCGAAGTTCATGTAGGTGGTCCACCCTCATCATATCAGATGGATCGCTCTTATGTTGTTTTTCTAATATTGTTATTTGATTGCGCAGGGAGTTCTCTTGGGCAGACCCATGTTTGTGAAGATAGGCCTGCAAGACTATGATATGTCCTTGTATAACCACCTTTAGACCTTCCCACAGTGTGAGGGGTGCACCATCCCCAATATCATTAAATTCTAAATATTTCTTTCCAAGGATCACACATTTTTCGGATCCTGCAACAGGGTGTCATTCATCCACCAATATCTAGGGCCCGAGTTCCTATCCACTGTCTTAAGAATCATTACCACTGGTGAATGATCTGACCAGGTGCGCATCTCAATAGTGACCTCCTGCACAACAGTTGCAACATCTCCATCTCCCAACCACAAATCTATATCAGAGAATGTATTATGCTTAGGAGAGAAGAAAGTATAATACCTCTCCCGGCCATGAGTGCAATGCCATAAGTCCACTAGACCCCATCGTGCCATAAAGCTTTTAAGTGAGGTCCTATCCAGTTTTGCTTATTGCACCCTGTGTGCTGAGTTATCCAAGAGTGGGTTTATGGTGAGATTAAAATCCTCTCCCACAACACCACGACCCTCCCCATAGCGCTGCAACACCAATTCTAAGTCCTCTAAAAAGCCCCCTGATCCTAATTAGGAGCATATATAGATAGAAATGTATACAATGTACCCCCAAGGGTTAATTTGACTAACAACGGCCTTCCTTATCGGAGATAACTTGATGTATCTGCCAGGAGAAAGCAGAAGATGGACTCCCCTTTATTTAGTATTGGAGCAATTTGATGCAAACTTGATACTAGGGTATTGTTTATGCCTTACCAATTTTTCATGTTGTGGCTTTAAATGTGTTTTCTGAATAAACACCATGTCAGTCCACAGGCGCTGCATTTCTTTAAACATCAGTTGATGTTTCACGGGAATATTGAGACCTCGGACATTTAGAGTAACACATTTAAATTCTAACATTTGACCTACAATCTCTAATGTTCCATAGCATCAGCCACCGATTTCCAAACAGTATCCCCAGGTCCCACAATCCATCCACCCCACTTCCTCCCCAAAACCAGACAAGGCATGACACTATTTCTACCTGTGGCATGCCCATAGTAGAAAGAAGCGAGTCTTATCTGCCAGCCAAAATTCTAGAGATAATAGCCTCTTCAGGTATGTCCTCCAGCAAATCATAGTTATCGCTACTGAGTATTATCCAAATATCCAAAAATCTGTAGAGCAAGTTTTGTAAACTGGTCACTGTGGGGAGGGTAACTGCTTCCCAGATACTTGCCTCCTGAGTCATCCCTTGCTATGGTATACTCGCTGCCATTTTGGATGTTCATGCCTCATATATCCAGGCATGGAGGCCTGTGCAGGGGTTTGTCCCTCACTGTGTGTGCCTCCTCTAGAAAGCAAACTCGGCGCAGCTTACCCTCTTTATAAAATACCAACATAAAGGGGTTTTGCCACTTGTAGCAAATTCCCTCCTCCCACAGCTGAGTCGGGGGCTGCAATTCACTCCTCCTTTTGAGGGTGGTGGTCAAGAGGTCTTGATAAATCTCTATCGGATAACTGTCCCACTCAAGAGGGATACCCGCCCGCACTTTAGTCAACACTGCTTCTTTTATTTTAAATTTAGTAAAGCACACTACAATATCTATAGAGACATTAGGTCTTCTAGTCCCCAAAGCTCATTGTGCTCTTTCAATATGAATAGAAGATGGTTCTCGAGGGTGGGATGGCTCTGATAGTATGGTTGCTGCTATATGCTGTGCCAACGATTCACAATCCAAATATTCTGGTATCTCTGGCAGTCCCCGAATCCACAAGCTAGAGCGGCAGGTCCTGTTTTCAAGATCTTCCAGGCCTACTTCAGTTTCAAATCAAAGAAAGAGAGATTGTCACCTGTCATGTGGTGGGAAGGGATCTGAAGGCAGACCAATGGACCACTCTTCCAAGACAATCTCTGGTTCTTGTCCAGATACCAAAGAGCACTCAGAATTTGACTCACAAAAGTACTCAGCAGGAGATGTTCGAGTCTCTGCCTGCCTCAAACAACAGAGAGCCTGGTCTGGCCTGGATCTGGGGCATCCTGGAGATCTCCAGTGATTCGGGAAAGCTTCCTTGCTCTGAAGAGCTGGACATCAATATTGGCAAAGTGTGCACTGACCCCGATGCCCTTCAAGGATCAATATGATGTATAACCTGCAGGTAACGCAGGGTCTTAAGGATGGGGTTGCACTGTCTCAAGCCTCGGCATCGATATTCTCAAAGCCATTGCCTTTTGTTGTGCAAAGAGGCACTCCATATGTTCCTTGAATCTGCCCATGAGATGCTCCTTAAGGGATGCTAAGAATGGGGGTCATCCCCCCCCCCCTCTTTTCCAACATCAAGGAGGGTGAGATGTCCTGTCAGGGGCACTGATAACAGTGGAGCCTCGATGCTCTGGGCAACATGCCTCAAGGAGGTCTGATGTTAGTCTGTCTTGAACATCCCACATCTTGTATTGCTTGGTGCCGATGACCATGAGAAGGACGAATCCTTCCTCTTCATCAGGAAATGAATTGAAGGATGTTTGATCTCGATTGTCAAGACACTTTTGAAGCTGATGCATCAACAGTATCTGATGCAGCTCCAGGAGCCATGGAGACCAATGCTCCAAATGCCAACATCGATGGCCTGGACTTATCTGCTGCTTCTCATGACCTCTGACGCACCTTGTTGACGACATCTGTAAATGCAGCACAAGAAGCGGAATCATGATCGGGTCTCAAGCATTGCAGGCACCAGTTATGGGTATCCGTGATGGATACTTGGTCCTGTTGTACCTAGCATTCTTCTTAAAGCCAGTGACAGCTTTTTTTCTGAGCTGTATCCAGATTTACTTGTAGCAAAATCAAACAACTTGATTGTGAAAACTGTACCCGGCCAGTCACCTGAGGCTTAAGAGAGCCTAGTGGGCTGTGAAAAAATAAGAAAATGTAAAAAGTGACAAAAACTTTAAATAAGGATTTCTTCCTGGAAAATCACAGTCCTACACAGTAATGGAAGGACTTACAGAATGGAACCATGGCAAAAAAGTTGACAAATTGAATACTGGAAAGTTCTCAAGGCACATGCTGAGAAAAGCATGTTCAACTTGCTCTGTGAAAAAAAAATCAAGACTAACTAGGTCCAGTGCAGCAGTGGCAGGCAGGATGGTGCACGCATACATCATGCAACACTCTAAAAAGTTGTAGTTTTACAAGCTAGTGAGTGTTCCCCCGTGGGCTCCATTGGATCACATCACCCAGTTGTAAGAACATCTTATCCTGCTTGTCCTTGGAGAAACAGCTATATCTCAATTTATTTTGAAATAATTTAATATCCAACTCAGTTCTCACATCTAAAGGCATTTCATTCTACCACTGCACCACAAAGACACAGAACATTCTTTTCCAAAGATGCATTTTGTGCACATCATTACTCTGCGCTGTTACGTCCCTCACCTGTTCGACGCTCCTCCCGGCTAAGTCATTCCGCAGCTCCGTCCAAAAGGGACAAGGTTCAGTCTTAGGAGGGTCTGTTTCAGTTTCCTAAGTCTGGCAGCCGTCATCCGGCTTGGAGCAAGAGCAGCAGCCACCTTGGCTAGCTCAGGAGGGGGCAGCCATCTTGTCTAAACGAGAACAGGAAGGAACTCCATATCTGGTTGTGGGAGGATCTCCTAGGGGGGGCTGCCATGTTGGATGCACCTGAGTTTGGTTTGCTCTGATTGCTTCATTATTTAAAGCACTGCCTCAATTGTTCTGAGGAGTTGCTGTCGGAGTGCTGTTCGCCGGCTATCTTCTCTTCCTGATTTCCTGTGTACCAGACCTTGGCTAGTTCTTGGATTTCGCTTGTTTGCTGCCTGCCTTGACCCTGGACCGATTTTTGACTATTCTTGCCTATTCGGAGTTCTGGTGCTGGACTGTGTCTGTTTCCTGCCATCCTGGTCAGCGGCTGTGCAACCCCGCCGGTTCCAGAAGTCCTGGTGGCCACCTGCAGCTGAGGGCTCAACTCTGTGAACGGTGGTCGCTTCCCAGGTGAAGCTAGGGGTTGTCTGGCTGCCTGACCGAGTACGGCATCACTCCATCTCAGCCGTGCTCAGTCGAGGCACAGGGGCTCACTACTACCGGGTCACAACAGCGCTTCACATTTTCTAAAAATATCATCTATATAAATGGTAGGTTATACTTTCTCTTGTTTTAATTGGCCATATGGGGATACTTTTTATAAAGATTTTACTACAAGTAAATAGGTGTTTTAGCTTCAGAAACACAGATTCTAAAAATTGTCTCCTTTTCCCTCCAGCATGAGTCAAAGTATGCATACTGTGACTGCGTGCATACTTTTCCTCACACAGTTCATTGGGGCAAAGTATGGGCTGGGAGTTTATTTTTAGCTCCCCAAGGGTGCTTCCTGATGGGTAATTTGAAGTTTCTATTGAAAACAACCTGCAGGCCCTAAAAATATATCAGAAACTGGCTAGTCCTGGTAACAATTATCCTATGGCTCCGAAAAAGTAGATTTTAAAGCTCATTTTCAGGGAAAAGTGATAATTTTCTCAAGTCTACCTGGTTCATAATTTTTTAATAGATTTTTCCAAACCTCTCTTGACCCTCACTATGTCAGTCACCTTAACCATGTCATCCAGCAACAGACTGCACAACTTAACTGTGTGTTACATGAAAAAAATACTTTATGCAACTTGTTTTCAAATCTGCTGCTTGTTAGTTTTATGGATTGTCCTCTTGTTTTGTTGTTTCAAAGGTTAAGCAACCCTTCCTTATTTAACCATTTCACTCTCATGATTTTATAAACTTCTATCTTATTTCTTCTATCAAATCCTAGCTGAAAAGCCCTAACCTGTTTAGCCTTTATGCATAAGGGAGGTGGTCCATCCTCTATCATGTTTGTCTTCTCTAAACCTTTTCTAGTTGCCCTGTATCCTTTTTTTAGAAGGGGTAACCAGAACTGCACACAATATTCAAGGTGCGGTTGCACCATAGCTCTATATAGAGGTATAATGATTTATTCTCCATTCCTTTTCCAATAATCTGTTACACTATATATATATATATTTTTTTTTTTTTAGCTTAAAAAGTTATCCACTATGACTGCAGCAGCTTTTTCTTGAGTGGCAACTCCTAATATGGAACCCGGCATTTTCTACCTCTGCTTGGGATTATTTCTGCCTCTGTGCACCACTTGACAACTGTCCACATTAATTTTCATCAGTCAGCTAAATACCCAAGCTCCAACTCTCAAATTCCTCTTAATCCTCTGCTACTTTAACAATCTTTAATAACTGTACCATCTGCAGTTCCGATTACTTCACTCATTGCTCCTTTCTCCACATCATTTATAAATGTTAAACATCCAAAAGCATCTAATGGAACAGTCGCAACCAACAATTCCAATGACTAGCTTGTACTTCCACTCTTTTTGAAACTAAATAGTTAACTCTCCCAAGGCAGAATTGTTTTATGCACATTTCCATCAGTCACAGAACATGTATATCAAAGAGCAGTTTGACCAGTATGGGACTACTTCAGAAAATAGGACAAAGGAAGAAAAACATATATTCTTAAAAATGAACATTAAATGTGAATCTGCTTAGATTTCAACTTCAATTAGAGAGAACAACTAATCACATGTATTTAAAAAAACACATTATATGGCTATATAAATATTACTGCCCATAAGTGTTTTTAAGTTAAGTGGCCTAAAAGAAAATTTTATTTCTTTTATAAACTTATAAACCACCTATATCTAGGTGGTTTCCGTAAAACACATTCACATTCAACCAAAAATACAAAAATATTACTCAGCATCAAACAGCAGACATGTCATGTATAATTACCAAAATGCAGAAACAGTTTGGTTTTCAAAGTTTTTTTAAACTGCTTAAGGTCAGAGCATCACTGAAGCTGACCAGATAGTTCATTCCACAAGGAGATTCCAGCTGATACAAAAGCCGAAGCTCTTGTATCAGCATATTACAATTGCATTACTGCATCCACAGAAATACGCATAGTCTATTCTGATCTTAACATGCGTCTGGGATGGTACACACTTGCAGTGCTTGCTTCAGGTAAGCCAGAGCAGAAGCAAACAACACCTGATGAACAATTGTCAGCACCTTAAAGTGAATCCTTTGTGCTACTGGAAGCCTATGTAGTTGCTTAAAAGTATGTGTCACATAAACCCACAATTGTTCTCACAGCAGCATTCTGGATTATCTGCAACGCCTTAACTCCTGAATAGAGAATGGCACGGGGAACCGCAGTAAGCGCGGGGATGGGGACAGAGCTCACGGGGACAAACTTTGTCCCCGTGTCATTTTCTACTTTGAAGCCTGTTAATGAACTGGACTGTTATTTATGTTTAAGTGATGCCTACAAAGATATTTAGATTTTTTGGAAAAACAAGCAAACATACTGGCCACAACTAACAAAATTTGCATGGGAGATCCTGTACATCCCGCTACCAGCACATCTTCTAAGAAGACAACTTCTATTCCAGGAAGGACTGTGGAAGACAGGAGAGCTAGACTGAATCCTGAGATTGTTGATGATTTCTTATTTATCTACAGATTAAAAAAACATAACCGTGCTTTATAGGGCATATTTTTCCCCTCTAGGGCATATAGAACGAGTTGTATTTTATACCCGTGGACATTTTAACAGTGTGAATTAGGATTCCTTGGTGTAGTAGAAATCACCTATTGTTGGGGTTGGAAGGGTAGAGGGTGGTGGTGGGAAGGAGGGTTATTATAGCTGCTCATTGTTATTATTCTCTATTTGTAATTTATACACAACAGTTGCACAGCATATTGTTCCTTTTTATATTTTAATAAAAATGTAAATATAAAATCATAAGTGTTTGAGGCTTCTGTATATGAGGACAGAGACCACGGGGCGGGGATGGAGACAAACTTTGTCCCCGTGTCATTCTCTACTCCTGAAGTAGCCATAACATACAAGGCATTACAGTAGTCCAGTCGCATCAAAATCATACTTTGAACCATACAATGATAATCATACAAAGTAAGCATAGATTTTAATCTAAAAATCATATGTAATTGTCTAAAGGTTGTCTGAACAACATTAGCAACCTAGGATTTCATTGTAAGCCTATGATCCAGCATCACCCCCCAACAATGTCATCTCTTTCTTAACCAAAACACATATCTCCCAAACAGTCTCAGGCCACTCTTTCAATTCTTCCTGTCCCACAATCATTACTTCTGTACATAATATTTATAAATACTTAATATCCTACTAGGCCAGTATTTCTCAGTCCTCTTTTGGAGCCACACCTAGCCAGTTAGGCTTTCAGGGCTACTATAATGAATATGCATGAAACAGATTTGCATAACTGGATCTCCAAAATATGCAAATCTATTTCATGTATATTCAAAGGTAGGTGCGCTTCCAGGTTTGGAAACATTGTTGTAGGCAGTGCTTTGATAGATACCAAATGCAGTGACTAACCTGCTCACTATGAATAACTTGACAAATGCAGGGTTTACAGAAAACGTGGGCACACTGTGTTATCACAGGAAAAGTCAGAGAATCCAAACAAATGGCACATTCTTCGTCAGCCCCAGAACTCAGAACCAGCTTTATTTTATTCACAAGCTTCTCACGTAGTTCCTCTGAGGTGGAATCACCTAGAAGGTTTATAGATAACCAAAAGGCCTTTAGAACATACAGTGAATGATACATACCTGTAGCAGGTGTTCTCCGAGGACAGCAGGCTGATTGTTCTCACGACTGGGTGACGTCCGCGGCAGCCCCCACCAACCGGAAAAAGCTTCGCGGGACGGTCGGCACGCAGGGCACGCCCACCGCGCATGCGCGGCCGTCTTCCCGCCCGTGCGCGACCGCTCCCGCCAGTTGAATGACAAGCAATAAAATATGAAACACAACTCCAAAGGGGAGGAGGGAGGGTAGGTGAGAACAATCAGCCTGCTGTCCTCGGAGAACACCTGCTACAGATATGTATCATTCACTTTCTCCGAGGACAAGCAGGCTGCTTGTTCTCACGACTGGGGTATCCCTAGCTCTCAGGCTCACTCAAAACAAGAACCCAGGTCAATTGAACCTCGCAACGGCGAGGGTACAACAGAAATTGACCTACGAAGAACAACTAACTGAGAGTGCAGCCTGACCAGAATAAATTCGGGTCCTGGAGGGTGGAGTTGGATTTACACCCCAAACAGATTCTGCAGCACCGACTGCCCGAACCGACTGTCGCGTCGGGTATCCTGCTGGAGGCAGTAATGTGATGTGAATGTGTGGACAGATGACCACGTCGCAGCCTTGCAAATCTCTTCAATAGCGGCTGACTTCAAGTGGGCCACTGACGCTGCCATGGCTCTAACACTATGAGCAGTGACATGACCCTCAAGAGCCAGCCCAGCCTGGGCGTAAGTGAAGGAAATGCAATCTGCTAGCCAATTGGAGATGGTGCGTTTCCCGACAGCGACCCCTAGCCTGTTAGGGTCGAAAGAAATAAACAATTGGGCGGACTGTCTGTGGGGCTGTGTCCGCTCCAAGTAGAAGGCCAATGCTCTCTTGCAGTCCAATGTGTGCAACTGACGTTCAGCAGGGCGGGTATGCGGCCTGGGGAAGAATGTTGGCAAGACAATTGACTGGTTAAGATGGAACTCCGACACCACCTTCGGCAGGAACTTTGGGTGGGTGCGGAGCACTACTCTGTTGTGATGAAATTTGGTATATGGAGCATGAGCTACTAGGGCTTGAAGCTCACTGACCCTACGAGCTGAAGTAACTGCCACCAAGAAAATGACCTTCCAGGTCAAATACTTCAGATGGCAGGTATTCAGTGGCTCAAAAGGAGGTTTCATCAGCTGGGTGAGGACGACGTTGAGATCCCATGACACTGTAGGAGGCTTGATAGGGGGCTTTGACAAAAGCAAGCCTCTCATGAATCAAACGACTAAAGGCTCTCCAGAGATGGCTTTACCTTCCACACGATAATGGTAAGCACTAATCGCACTAAGGTGATTCCTTACTGAGTTGGTCTTGAGGCCAGACTCTGATAAGTGCAGAAGGTATTCAAGCAGGATCTGTGCAGGGCAAGAACGAGGTTCTAGGGCCTTGCTCTCACACCACACGACAAACCTCCTCCACTTGAAAAAGTAACTCTTTTTAGTGGAATCCTTCCTAGAGGCAAGCAAGACACGGGAGACACCCTCAGACAGACCCAACGCAGCGAAGTCTACGCCCTCAACATTCAGGCCGTGAGAGCCAGGGATTGAAGGTTGGGGTGCAGCAACGCTCCGTCGTTCTGCGAGATGAGAGTCGGAAAACACTCCAATCTCCACGGTTCCTCGGAGGACAACTCCAGAAGAAGAGGGAACCAGATCTGACGGGGCCAAAAGGGCGCTGTCAGAATCATGGTGCCGCGGTCTTGCTTGAGCTTCAGTAAGGTCTTCCCCACCAAAGGTATGGGAGGATAAGCATACAGGAGGCCGGTCCCCCAATGGAGAAGAAAGGCATCCGACGCTAGCCTGCCGTGTGCCTGAAGTCTGGAACAGAACAGAGGCAGCTTGTGGTTGGTCTGAGAGGCGAAAAGGTCCACCGAGGGGGTGCCCCACTCTCGGAAGATCTTGCGTACCACTCTGGCATGGAGCGACCACTCGTGCGGTTGCATGACTCTGCTCAGTCTGTCGGCCAGACTGTTGTTTACGCCTGCCAGGTACGTGGCTTGGAGAGCATGCCGAACCGGCACGCCCAACGCCACATCCCGACGGCTTCCTGACACAGGGGGCGAGATCCGGTGCCCCCCTGCTTGTTGACGTAATACATTGCAACCTGATTGTCTGTCCGAATTTGGATAATTTGGCAGGACAGCCGATCTCTGAAAGCCTTCAGTGCGTTCCAGATCGCTCGGAGCTCCAGGAGGTTGATCTGCAGATCCTTTTCCTGGAGGGACCACAGACCCTGGGTGTGGAGCCCATCGACATGAGCTCCCCACCCCAGGCGAGATGCATCCGTCGTCAGCACTTTCGTGGGCTGTGGAATTTGGAATGGACGTCCCAGGGTCAAACTGGTCCGGATGGTCCACCAGAGCAGTGAAGTGCGGCAACTGGTGGAGAGGCGGATGACATCTTCTAGATTCCCGGTGGCTTGGAACCACTGGGAAGCTAGGGTCCATTGAGCAGATCTCATGTGAAGACGAGCCATGGGAGTCACATGAACTGTGGAGGCCATATGACCCAGAAGTCTCAACATCTGCCGAGCTGTGACCTGCTGAGACGCTCTGGTCTGTGAAGCCAGGGCCAGGAGATTGGTGGCCCTCGCTTCGGGAAGGTAGGCCTGAGCCGTCTGGGTATTCAGCAGAGCTCCTATGAATTCCAGAGACTGCGTTGGCTGGAGATGGGACTTTGGGTAATTTATCACAAACCCCAGCAGCTCCAGAAGTCGAGTAGTGCACTGCATAGACCGGAGGGCTCCCGCCTCCGAGGTGTTCTTGACCAGCCAATCGTCGAGATATGGGAACACGTGCACTCCCAGCTTGCGTAGGTAGGCCGCTACCACCACGAGGCACTTGGTGAACACTCGTGGGGCAGAGGCGAGCCCAAAGGGCAGCACACAATACTGAAAGTGCCGTGCGCCCAGGCGGAATCTGAGATACTGTCTGTGAGCTGGCAGTATCGGTATGTGAGTATATGCGTCCTTTAAATCCAGGGAACATAGCCAATCGTTTTTCTGAATCATTGGCAGAAGGGTGCCCAAGGAAAGCATCCTGAACTTTTCTTTTACCAGGAATTTGTTCAGGCCTCTCAGGTCTAGGATGGGGCGCATCCCCCCTGTTTTCTTTTCCACAAGGAAGTACCTGGAATAGAATCCCTGCCCTTCCTGCCCGGGTGGTACGGGCTCGACCGCATTGGCGCTGAGAAGGGCGGAGAGTTCCTCTGCAAGTACCTGCTTGTGATGGGAGCTGAAAGACTGAGCTCCCGGAGGACAATTTGGAGGCAGGGAGGCCAAATTCAGGGCGTATCCGCACCGCACTATTTGGAGAACCCACTGGTCGGAGGTTATGAGAGGCCACCTTTGGTGAAAAAATTTTAATCTCCCCCCGACCGGCAGATCGTCTGGTACGGACACTTTTAGGGCGGCTATGTTCCCGTGGATCCAGTCAAAAGCCCGTCCCCGGCTTTTGCTGTGGAGGCGCAGGGGGCTGCTTAGGCGCACGCTGTTGACGAGAACGAGCGCGCTGGGGCTGTCCCTGTGCCTGACGAGGCCTTCGGCCAAGCTGGTTGTACCTACGCTTTGCAAAAGAATAGGGTGCAGCCTGCCGGGCCCGGGAAAAACGTCCACCTGTGGAGGTGGATGCTGAAGGCGCCCGGTGGGAGAGCTTGTCGAGAGCGGTTTCCCCGCTGATGCAGTTGGTCCACCATCTGCTCGACCTTCTCACCAAAAATGTTATCCCCCCGGCAAGGGACGTTGGCCAGTCTCTGCTGGGTGCGGTTGTCCAGGTCAGAGGCACGCAGCCATGAGAGCCTGCGCATCACTATACCTTGGGCCGCAGCACGAGATGCCACGTCACAGGTGTCATAGATACCCCTGGACAGGAACTTTCTGCACGCCTTCAGCTGCCTGACCACCTCCTGATAAGGCCTGGACTGCTCCGGCGGGAGCTTCTCGACCAGGTCCGCCAGTTGTTGCACATAGGTCCGCATGTGAATGCTCATATAGAGCAGGTATGACTGGATGCGGGTCACGAGCATGGAGGATTGGTAGGCCTTCCTCCCAAACGAGTCCAGAGTGCGAGACTCCCGCCCCGGGGGCACTGAGGCGGTATCCCTCGAACTCCGTGCCCTCTTGAGAGCAGAATCCACGACCGCTGAGTCATGGGGCAATTGTGGCCGCATTAACTCTGGGTCGGAGTGGATCCTGTACTGGGACTCTGCTTTCTTGGGAATGGTGGGGTTAGTTAATGGTCGCACCCAGTTCCGAAGCAGTGTCTCCTTGAGGACATTGTGCAGCGGCACCGTGGAGGACTCTCTAGGTGCTGATGGATAGTCGAGGACCTCGAGCATCTCGGCCCTCGGCTCTTCCACAGAGACCACGGGGAAGGGAATGCTAATAGACATATCCCGCACAAAGGAGGCAAAGGAGAGACTCTCGGGAGGTGAGAGTTTCCTCTCCGGTGAAGGCGTGGGGTCCGAGGGAAGGCCCGTAGACTCCTCTGAGGAGAAATATCTAGGGTCCTCCTCTTCCCCCCACGAGTCCTCATCCTCGGTATCGGACATAAGCTCATGTAGCTGAGTCCTGAACCGGGCCCGGCTCGACGTCGAGGCACCGAGGTCTCGGTGTCGTCGAGCGGTGGACTCCCGCGCCGGCGGGGACGGAGCTCCCTCCATCGACGTCGACGGGGACTCCACCTGCGTGGCGGTCGAGACCGGCGCCGCAAGCGGCAGCGGTGTCGCCGGCGCCACAGTCATCGGCGCCGAGGGCGCAAGCACCCCAGGCGCCGGCACAGCCTGGCGCATCAGCCCTTCCAGGATCCCCGGAAGGATGGCTCTGAGGCACTCGTCCAGGCCCGCTGCCGGGAAAGGCGGTGGGGCCGGTAGGGGCGTCGGCGGCAGAAGCTGATGGGGGCCAGGAGACGGCACCGAGGTGCCGGAACCCCGACGCGTCGGTACCTCCACCACCGACGGAGACCTCTCCTCTCGACGATGACGCTTCGGCGTCGCCTCCTCTCCGATATCCGGATGCACCGAGGGCGACCGGTGACGACGCTTCTTATCCTTCTTGCGATGCCCGTCACCGGCGCCGGAAGGCATGGAGGAGGAGGAGGTCGATCCCCCTCGGTCTCGAGGTACCGGGTCAGACAGGGTTCGGTCCCGCGGCCCACGAGCTGAGGGAGTGACCGGGGCCGATTGCCCACGCGGCCTCTCACCTCCACTCTCACCGGAGGACCGGCGGGCCGACGGGACCTGTTCTCCTGTGGTCGCTGCCATCGGTGCCGATGTCTCGGGCATCGATACCGGTACCGAAGGGCCGGGCGTCGATACCGATGCCTTCGAGGTCGACGTCGAGGGGCCAGCGCAAGTTCCAAAAAGACGGTCCCGCAGAACTTGCCTCGCAACCTGAGTCCGTTTCCGGAGACCGAGACACAGAGAACACGACTTGATATTGTGCTCCGGCCCGAGGCACTGGAGGCACCAAGCGTGGGTGTCGGTCTGCGAGATCGGCCGGCCGCAGCGACCACACTTTTTAAATCCACTCGGGACCTTCGAGGACATCGACGGAAAAATCGCGTCGGCGAAGTCAAAGTCGTCAATGGTGGCTGGAATCACACCTCGAAAAAGAAACGACCGAGCGACCACTAGGCCGCAACGTGGCGTCCCCGCTAGAAGCGAGGGAAAAGGGGAGCGCGTGCTCCACACGCTCAGGTTTTTTTTTTTTTTTTTTTTTAAAAAGGAAACCGGCGGTAACCAAAAAACAAGAAGTTTTAGAAAGAAAAGCGACGATCCGCGTAAACGCGATCGAAATCCGGCGGCTGAAAACAGAGAGAGCGGCAAAGCACAACTCTCTCCAGTCGCGGAAAAAAAGGAACTGGCGGGAGCGGTCGCGCACGGGCGGGAAGACGGCCGCGCATGCGCGGTGGGCGTGCCCTGCGTGCCGACCGTCCCGCGAAGCTTTTTCCGGTTGGTGGGGGCTGCCGCGGACGTCACCCAGTCGTGAGAACAAGCAGCCTGCTTGTCCTCGGAGAATTCCTACTTTTTTTTTTTTTTTACACAAAAGTGATTACTTTTAAAACTACAAAGATCACATCTCTAACTTGATAAACTATGAGGAAATTATGTCTTGCATGCTATTTTCTCTAGTCCTTCCAGATGAGTCCAGACATCATCCTATATAGAGTCCTGCACAACCCACAGCCAGCATTCTTGTAGTAAAGCATGCATATCAAACTCACCCCCACAACAAGAGGAAACAACTGGACACCGAGTCAGCCTCCAACCCACAGGTCTTTGACCCATTAACGAACAATAATCAAAACCAAAGAGCCAGTAGGAACAACTCCATCTACCATCACAAACCAGCATTCGTCTATGAAAAACATAGACACACAAGTCATAGAACCACCAGAGCCAGGTTCTGGACTGGTATGGAGAGACTCAAGAAAGAAATTAGCAGGTAAGACCTAATTTTTCCTTCCTCACTGTCCCTCCAGACCAGTTCACACATAGGAAGTACCAAAGAAGCATCTACTGAAAATGAGACTTTGCCTCCAACATGCTTGTCCAAACAGCTACATCCTGCTAAGCATGAACATCCAATCTATAATGACTTACACAGGCAACCAAGTGACTGCCTTACAAATGTCCTGCAGTGGACCCACACTCTGCCCAGGACACTACCTGTATTCTGGTTGAACAAGCTTACACATCTTAAGGCAAAGTGAAACCCTTAGAAATGTACACACCACCTCTGCTATCCTTCAAGCAACTATCACCTTAGATACAGCATCACCCTTTCTGGGTTCTCTGAACAGAACAAAGATATGACTAGACACACATGTACCACCTCAAGACCAAATGAACATCTAACCAATGCAGCTTCCACAAGCTACGATCAGCTTTCATATCTCATTATACCAGCAAACAAACAAACAAAACTCATTTGATTAACATGAAAAGGGAAAATAACCTTACGTAAAAAAGGAACCATCCGAATTGCCAATCTCTCCTGTGTCATCAACAGGAAGGGCTCTTGGCAGGACAAGGCCTACAAATTCAAAATACTCCTGGTTAAAAAGATCAACAACAGAAACACTATCTTCTGGGTAATATCCTCACCAAAGCTGAAAAATGAAGTTGAAAGCCCATGGAGAGACTACAGGATGACAAGGGGGCTGCATATGCTTCATTCCTCTCAGAATATGCCCAATATCTGATTGGGCAGCCAAGGGACACCCCTGGAATTGTACTTTATAACACAACAGCCACTACCTGAACCTGCAAGGCATTAAGGGTCAACTGTTTTGTCCAGCACCTCCTGCAAAAAGGCGTGACTGTCCAGAAAACATGCACACAAAATGGCGGAGATCACAATCCTGACACCATGCTTCAAAGATCCTCGCATGTGCTCGAGAACTGAATATCTTTGTAAGCTGCAAGAGGGTTGAAATAACCTTAGTGGAATATCCCCTCTTCCTTAGTCTAAGCCTTCTCAAGAGCCAAACCACAGGATAGAATACATTTGGTGTCCACATTGCACCCTGAAGCGGGAAATCCCCTGCATCTGGAAATGAGAGAGGTTCTCCCATCTTTAGCCTCTCAACAGATCTGCCTCTGCCATCCCAGGGCCACTAGGATCACAAACCCTGTGTATCTCTCCACCCCCAGGATTACTCTACCCACCAGGAGCCACAGGGAAAACAAATAAAGACAGTTCTGAGGCCAAAACTTGAAGAGAATGTCTAGGCCCTTCCAAGCATAGATCTTTCTTGCAGCTGAAAAACCAGTGTATCTTGGCAAGTTTGCCAGCTGCCATTAAGTCAATGATTAAGACTCTTCATGCATTGTTCGCACTGGTAAACACAGAGTCCAACAACTGCCACTCCCTTGGATCCTATGTGTTTCTGCTTAGAAACTTTGCTTAGACATTTTGAGAGAAATTATATAAAGGACCACCTACATTTAGGCACCTGTGACACACCTAAACACTCTAAAGGAAGCGAAGGAACTAGCTTGCGTTTGGTAAAGTTGATGGTTCAACTCAACTCTTGTAGAAGGTGAATCACATTGACTATTGCCAACTTATTATCCTTATGACTTTGCACCTATATCTAGGCAACTGATTTACACTACAAAACTCCAACTTCTGGGAGCATGACTGCAACCACCTTTTTAATCACCTTGGAAAATGTCCATGGGACTGAGGCCAGTCAGAATGGAAGGGCTGAATTCAAAGTGCTGTTTCAAGACTATAAGATACAAATACTTTCTGATGGTCTGCTTTGATGGTGTCATGGAACGCCCAGCACCCACCTGCAGCTAATCCTGCAGCCACCTAGAGGGTCTGTCCCAGTACTGCTCAAGCCCATTACCACCTGTGACCGTACTCTACTCTGGCATACCCTTCCTCCCACCTGCTGGGTTATGCTTGCCTCTGGGCGAGTCTCCCATCCGCAACTTAATTCCCCAGTAGTTTCTAAGGACACTGGGGCCACACTTCCAGGGGTTCCAGTTCCTAGAAAGCACCTACAGACCCAAAACACAAACCACCAAGATTCTTAGTCAGTCCAAGACAAACAGAACTAATAACAAATTATTTATTATTATAACAAATTAGAACAGTGAACGGATGACTAGGGTGTAATTAGCAGACAATAACAGATAAATTAAACAGAAATCAATATTAAGCTAACACTTATTCACTACCTGAGTAGTATCTTGGGAGTTCTGGAAAATTAACTGCTCAGTCTTTGAACAGGGTCTCAGTATAGGAGGTCTGTACCTTCCACACTCCCACTCTAAGACTGAAGATTTCCAGCAGATTCCATCAGAGCATAAACACTGAGGGGCTTCCAACCAACAACAGTGCAGATGACATCTCCTCAGCTTAGGTGGGAAAGAAGAAACTGTCACTTCTGTAACAACTACAACTTTACAAACAAAGGACAGACACCATCTGCTGGCCAAACAAGGGAAATGAACATCATTAAAAAAAATAGCTACAGTGGGGGAAATAAGTATTTGATCCCTTGCTGATTTTGTAAGTTTGCCCACTGACAAAGACATGAGCAGCCCATAATTGAAGGGTAGGTTATTGGTAACAGTGAGAGATAGCACATCACAAATTAAATCCGGAAAATCACATTGTGGAAAGTATATGAATTTATTTGCATTCTGCAGAGGGAAATAAGTATTTGATCCCTCTGGCAAACAAGACCTAATACTTGGTGGCAAAACCCTTGTTGGCAAGCACAGCGGTCAGACGTCTTCTGTAGTTGATGATGAGGTTTGCACACATGTCAGGAGGAATTTTGGTCCACTCCTCTTTGCAGATCATCTCTAAATCATTAAGAGTTCTGGGCTGTCGCTTGGCAACTCGCAGCTTCAGCTCCCTCCATAAGTTTTCAATGGGATTAAGGTCTGGTGACTGGCTAGGCCACTCCATGACCCTAATGTGCTTCTTCCTGAGCCACTCCTTTGTTGCCTTGGCTGTATGTTTTGGGTCATTGTCGTGCTGGAAGACCCAGCCACGACCCATTTTTAAGGCCCTGGCGGAGGGAAGGAGGTTGTCACTCAGAATTGTACGGTACATGGCCCCATCCATTCTCCCATTGATGCGGTGAAGTAGTCCTGTGCCCTTAGCAGAGAAACACCCCCAAAACATAACATTTCCACCTCCATGCTTGACAGTGGGAACGGTGTTCTTTGGGTCATAGGCAGCATTTCTCTTCCTCCAAACACGGCGAGTTGAGTTCATGCCAAAGAGCTCAATTTTTGTCTCATCTGACCACAGCACCTTCTCCCAATCACTCTCGGCATCATCCAGGTGTTCACTGGCAAACTTCAGATGGGCCGTCACATGTGCCTTCCGGAGCAGGGGGACCTTGCGGGCACTGCAGGATTGCAATCCGTTATGTCGTAATGTGTTACCAATGGTTTTCGTGGTGACAGTGGTCCCAGCTGCCTTGAGATCATTGACAAGTTCCCCCCTTGTAGTTGTAGGCTGATTTCTAACCTTCCTCATGATCAAGGATACCCCACGAGGTGAGATTTTGCGTGGAGCCCCAGATCTTTGTCGATTGACAGTCATTTTGTACTTCTTCCATTTTCTTACTATGGCACCAACAGTTGTCTCCTTCTCGCCCAGCGTCTTACTGATGGTTTTGTAGCCCATTCCAGCCTTGTGCAGGTGTATGATCTTGTCCCTGACATCCTTAGACAGCTCCTTGCTCTTGGCCATTTTGTAGAGGTTAGAGTCTGACTGATTCACTGAGTCTGTGGACAGGTGTCTTTCATACAGGTGACCATTGCCGACAGCTGTCTGTCATGCAGGTAACGAGTTGATTTGGAGCATCTACCTGGTCTGTAGGGGCCAGATCTCTTACTGGTTGGTGGGGGATCAAATACTTATTTCCCTCTGCAGAATGCAAATAAATTCATATACTTTCCACAATGTGATTTTCCGGATTTAATTTGTGATGTGCTATCTCTCACTGTTACCAATAACCTACCCTTCAATTATGGGCTGCTCATGTCTTTGTCAGTGGGCAAACTTACAAAATCAGCAAGGGATCAAATACTTATTTCCCCCACTGTATACAGTTTACAAGAATGGAAAATTCTGTTTCACCACAGATGAGACTATGCTTCCATGAGATCAAAAGAGGTCAAATATTCACCTGGCTGAACAGCCACTTTCACTGATCTCAGGATCTTCATTCAAAACCTCATCAACCTGCAAGGCCTTGGTTAGCATGTATCAATCCAATACAAAGCAAAATGGACCTTCCTTTTTGGGGAGTACAAAGTAACATCAAGAACCCACTGGTTTGGATGATTTGGGCTCATCTGCAGTAAAACTGAATTAAGTGGCTTCTCACTGGTTCCACTGGACCCAGACCCCCCGAAACTCATTGTGAATCCTGGGTGGCTCCTGTACTCTTGTGAACATCTTTCTGCTGCTCAAAAGGAATGACCGTTGGCTAGGAATAAACTTCACTAGAGTGCCACTGACTTCCCTAGACATTTCCAAACCTCCTTGAAGCACTTTCTTGACAAAAAGACGACCATGAGGAGCAGGTCACTATTTTCTGGGATTCCTAAAATCTTAGACTCACCCAAGTGCTTCTCAATCTTTTCCAGGTCCTCCCCAAACAGCAGATTTCCCTTAAAAAGAGAAGCATATTGAGCCACATCTTTGACATAACATCCACCAAACCTCAGCCACAGTAGGGAAAAGTACCATCACTACTGTAGCCACAGAAACCTAGAAAATGATGGCAGGTAAAGAGCATATGGCCCATCAACTCTGCCCATCCATACCAATGCTTGTCCCATGCTTTGTTAAATTTAAGATACAGTCTTCACCTTCATATCCAGTAGGAGGCTGTTCCACATCCACCACGCTTGCTGTAGAGAAACACTTCCTTAGATTACTGCCGAGTCTATCCTCTTTCACCTCTTTCATCAGGACTCCTCGTTCCAGAACTTCCTTTCAATGGAAAGAAGCCTATCTCCTGTGCTTTTATGCCACAGAGATGATATTCTGCCTTTGCTCCGATGTATACTGGAGTGTAGGATTCGCCTAGTGGTTAGAGCATTGATCTTGACTGCCAGCGGTGGCCAGTTCAAATCCCACTGCTGCTCCTTGTGACCTCGGGCAAATCACTTAACCCTCTATTGCCTCAGGTACAAACTTAGGGCCCTGTTTACTAAGCAGCGTTATAGACGCGTTAACATTTTTAACGCGCATTAACTATGTACGTGCTTACAATATCCCTATAGGCGCCTACACAGCGCAAGCGCTAAGTATAGGCACACTAAAAATACTAATGCACCTTAGTAAACAGGGCCCTTAGACTGTAAGCCCTTCAGGGACAGGGAATTACCCAGTGTACCTGAATGCAATTCACCTTGAGCTACTACTGAAAAAGGTGTGAGGAACGTCCAAATAAATAAATAAAAATATAGACTGTCAAATCCTTGTGTCTGCCCCTAAATGCTTTATGATGAACATCACTGATCATTTCACTAGCCGCCCTCTGGACCGACTATGTATATCTTTTTGAAGGTGTGGTCTTCAGAATTGTATATAGTACTCCAAATGAATGTTGACTATACACTTGAACAGAGGCACTATATCCTCCTTTTTCCTGTTGGTCATTCTTCTCCCTATGCACCCAAGCATCCGTCTGGCTTTTGCCATTGCCTTTTCTATTTGTTTGGCCATCTTAAGATCCTCAGATCCACTACGTCCTGAAATATGCACCCTTTGTAATACTTCCAGTGGTCACACTTCACAAATGGGGAACAGACTGGTTGCACCAACTCTTGACTGAGAGCTCCTGCAGGCCACGCAGTGCTGGTTACACTTAGCCTGCCTGACATGCCTCAAGTTTAGTCTATCCCATCAGGCCTGTTCCAACACTATCCACATCCAGGGCACCATAGAAAGCCGCCGCCACCGCCGCCCCCCCCCCCCCCCCCCCCCCCCATTAGCCAAGCTCGTGTGGTCTTGATGCTCCCTTCTTTCTTTTTTTCCTGTCTTTTATGGTTGCAAGCTAAAAACCACTCTCCAGCCCCTAGTCCCCTCCCAACAGTAGGAGAGGAGCACAGCGACCCTGCAGCCAAAAACCAAACCACACCAGGGGTACAGTGTGACAGATAAGGGACCTGGCACAGCCAAGTTCTGCACCCTTATAGCCTCCCGAGTGGCACCAGCCACTTCAAGCTCTCTTGAATCCCTAACATCACAAAGTGACGAAATCGGCTCTGCTCCTGGAAAGGGACAAAACCTCCTAAGTCCTCCAGGCCAGTCATGAACTACAAAGGACTAGTCACCTACCATTTAGTTATCTGTGGGCTGCACAGGACCCTACACTGTGTGATGTCTGGATTGGTCTGGAGAAAGGGTTCTTACCCCAGTTCTCGGGACACACCTAGCCAGTCAGATTTTCATGATACCCACAATGAATATCCATGAGAAATTTGATTACAATGCAGGTAGCACATGAACATTTATTTCATGCATAGTCATTGTGGTTACCCTGAAAACCTGACTGGCTAGGTGTGTCCCAAGGACTGGGTTGAAAACCCCTGGTCCGGAGGAATGATAAGGAATCTATTTATTATGAAGAGGATTTCTACCAAATAACATGAATAGGGAATGTGATGCACACAAATGGGCTAATTTTATTAGAGAGAGCTTACTTGAAAAGTTCAAAAAGGCACCTATTTTATAAAAGAAACACAGATGCCTATGTGCCTTTATAAAATAGCCTACAAATGTTCTTGCACATATTTGCACCTACTCTGAAGACGAAAATGTGTGCATGAACTCTATGGAATACATTTTACACAAGCGCAACTATCCTTATGGTTTTAAACATTGCCCCATATATCTTCAAATCAACCCTACCCAGCAGCAGCATTAATTGTTAGGTAATAATGGTATAGCAGTGTTATTAAATCTGTTACTCAGTAAGGCTTGCAAATAGCAATCACTGTACTAAGGTGCCAGAATATTTAGTGCTGACTTGTAAAAATCTCAAACTATTAGTGGGGCTGAAAATTGTTCCAAATATTGTTTAAGTAGATAAAAACACAGGTATGAAATGCTGTCAGTTTAACTGCACGATTACTAAGACTCCCCTATTTTTAAAGAAGGAACCGAGAAAAATTTTACTATGTTAGGTGAAGCCTAAGAACACACACATCTTGTTGTGTTTGCACTCCTGAAGTAACTGCAGATTTGTTGCTGCAACTTGCTGTTTTGTTTCCTAGATTCTGTAGAAACAGAAACACATATCAGGAATCCATTTTTACAATCAGCAAAAATCAAGCCAATGAACATTTCAATTACTAATTCAAAAGCTTTAAGTTTAACGACTAAAGGACTACAAGTTGCATAAACAAATGAATGCTCTTAGCATTTCCCTATACCCTTGGCCTATAAAGCCCATTATCAACATAAGTTTTGGGCAGAGAAATAGAAAATTATACTTAGAACACAGCTACACATGTACCACATCGTGTATCACATTATTAACCTACTGTTCTCTATTATCTAAGAATATACCAAGCCTAAATGTCCTGTTATAGACCCTACAGTGGTATAATACATCAGTTTGCATACTAACCTGGTAGACCACTAAAAGAAGCGTTTTTGGCAAGATGCGGGTGACAACATAGCTGCCGTAATCTAACCAAGAGAGCAAGAACGTCTGCATAGTGTGTTAGAACAGTCCCCTCATTAAAATACCTAAAGAAACAGAATTTCAATCAAAAAAAAAAAAAACATCTCATCATTCCAGGAATAGAATATGTGCCTGAAAAAGACTTGCATCATGTCAGAATATGATTTTGTTGCTGCATGTTTTGTATCACTGAATTAGACTGCAATTATATAAATTTTTTTCATTTAAGACTAAACAAAATACTTGGTTACACAAGTTTCCTGGAATTAAAAATGGCTAACAATTTATTCTCTGTTTGAAGATTACTTTGGGGGCAATTCTATAACTTAGCACCTTGATTTAGGCACACCGAGGACAAGCAGTAGGACCCTATTCTATAAAAGGCATCTGGGTGCCCAGGTTCTGTTATAAAGTATAAGTGCACCCCAGTATCAATGCACCTAACATCTACACGCCTGCAATTACACCAGCCATAGACATGGCAAAATTGCAGGTGCCTAAATGTGTTCCTTACAGTATTTTTAAGTTACATTGGGGTCCTTTTACTAAGCTGTGGGAAAAAGGGCCCTGCAGTAGCGGCAGGGGCCATTTTCCCCATGCGCTAGGGCCCTTTTTACTGCAGCGGGTAAAATGCCCCCCAAAAATGGTCACGCAGTAAGATAACCCTTACTGCATGGCCATGTGGCAAGGAGCACATACCACCCACCTATTGATGCCCAATATTGAAACAGAAAATCTTTGCAAACTCACTTGTCCATGGGTGCAGTAAAGGTAAAGCTTTGCCTTTGCAGTGACCACGAACAAGACAGCTTGTGTTTATTCACGTTGAAAAGCAATGACACCTGATGCAGGCACTTGCCAAACATGGTCGTGTAGGCTCAATAATAAAATCAATGCCCAGAGCGTGACTCCAGAGACATCATTATCCCCTTGGCCATCTCTGCTTTTTGCTGTTTCTGTTCTCTACGGAATGCTTTTTTTTTTTTTTCTTCTCCTCTTTCTCTTCTGATTAAGGAGAATGAACACTTTTTAAAATTAGGTGCAAAAATCTAAAGGGAAATTTTTTTTTGCATATGTGCATTTGGGGAATACATGTGTAGAATGTTAGCCCATCCAAACCAAGCCCAAATCACAACCCCATCATGTCCCCTTGAAATCTCTGTATGGTGTGGATCTCTATATGTAAATAGCTGCTTTCTGAAATGGTCATTTACACATGTATGCAATCTACACATGTGTGAAGGTTGCTATTTACACTTGGAGATGCTTTGAAACAACAACCCAAATGTCACAAAAACTTAGACAAGAGGAGCTGCCAAAAATTCAAAACTGTCATTGACAGGGAATTCCCTAATGTTTCAGGTAAAAGTGTTTCTTTCTTGTATTTGCAATATGTGGGGAGCTAACCTAGATTAATGTCTCATATCCTTAACTACTTAAAGCTTATTAAGACAAATTATTTTCAGTTTGTGCAGTTTGTCTGTCTTCTTTTTTTAAAGAAACATAATAATACAGCTCAGTCAACATACAATGAATGCTTTTATGCTGTACATACGTTTTAGAAATTAAAAATTAAACTACATAAAATTTCACCTACAATTTATAGTCCATTGTTACAGCTTAGACAAGACCATTACATTTCTCTGCTTTTTGCATTTGCTCCATGTGACTTGCCTGTAACCAATATGCTCTAACTCGGCTAACAGCACTTTCAAGTAGACACCAAGATTGTACTTTAAGGCACTGTGGTTTCATTCACCTTGGTCAGCTTATCCCTTTACCTGCCAATGACGGCTCTGCTTTCATTCTTCACAGATTCGTAAATTTGTCTTTCGTCCTCCGAAAGTGTTACGTGCTGAATAAATACCTTGCGCTCAGGCAATTCCAATACTGCCTTTCCGTTCACTTTGCTTGTTTTTGTCCGTCTCAATGTAATATTTTTAACTAGAGCCTGCAGCCGTCTAAAAAGAAAAGCTAAAAGTCTCAAACTACAGTAAAATCAAATCAGCATCACTGTTTACTGAAGATTTTTGTACTTTCTGCAAATTCTTCTCGATAGTAGTTAAATAGCTTAGTAAAGCAGAGCTCACTAATAAAATAATTAGTAATGCCACAAGCAAAAATATATTTTTTTACAAATTTAGGGGCCCTTTTACAAGGCGTGGTAGAGCTACCGAGTGGGTAGCACGCACCAAATTGGCCCTACCACCAGGGTAGCACAGAAACCCGTTAGTAGCTCCAAAGTAGCATGGCCACATTTACATGTGCTGCCCAATTACTGCAGGGTTAGCACTTGAGCCCTTACCGCCAATAAATAGGAGGTGATCACGTGATAAATGGCCATACGCTAATTTGTAACTTAGGCCCAGACATCAATGCCTTAAATAAAATTCTGACATTTACGCAGACACGCTAAGAGGTAGCCTGAGAGCGAGAGAAAAATCACACGCTAAAAGTAGCGTAGGCCACTTTGGAAAAGGACCTCTAAATGAATGTTTTAAATAGACCCAGCACTGACTGTGCTTAAGACAGGTAATAGCACCCTGCACACCTACAAAATGGCACTGATCACTGATCTAGGACTCCTGATAAGTCTTCCCTGGGAAAAGTAAGTACAATAATCTACTAGGACCCAGCTAAATTTGTGGAGAGAACTAAAATGTCTCTATGCACTGGTTGCTGTAAAAATAACTTTCTTACTAAATGCAGTATATTTCATAAACCTACTTTTAGTAATTTTCAAAGCTCCCATCTGCTTCAAACTTTATAGCTATATGTTATTGTGAATAAAGTCATCTCAAAATTCTATTAAAAAACAAACAAAAACAGATCTCTTCGAGGGTTGCTGTTTATCTGCAGTAAACCTGTGTGCTACATAAATGTGCAATTTTCAAACTGTCCATACTGGGAGAAAGTTTGCAAGTAAAAGTACCCATGGACTTTGTATAATTTCACTTTGAAACTCGATATGGTACACAAATAACTGCAACTTTTGTACCTGTTTATTTTCTGCTGGTAAATTTTCTATAGAAAATGACATGCAGCTATATGTTGTTCTCCCCTAAGAAACTCTTGCTGGAAAAGCTTCTCTAAATAATAATCACTATTGTGGCAATTCTTTAAACTGGAGCCTCAATTTAGGTGCCCCAACGCCATGCGCTTAGCACCAATTCTAGAACGGCATTTCGGCACCAAGATTCTGTTATAGAATGCTAACATGTGTCAGCACTGACATGCCCAGGTTTAGGCACATACTGTTACGCTATGTCAATGGCAGGCACAAGCTGATGCACCTAAGTGCACCAAGGGACATGTGTAATTTATAGTATTCTATAACCTATGCATGTACAGTAACTGGAAGACGCACTCATGGTCTAACCATGTATATGCCTCACCTTGCAGTTAGGCGCTATGGCATTTAGATGTTACCTCATGGAATAGCATTTAATGCACACAGGCACCTGTCAATCAATGGTGCCTTTGATGTGCCTAATTGATACATACTTCTAGGCACCAGTTTATGGAACTGCCCCATATGTGTGTTCAAGTATAATAAGTCCCTACTCTAAAGAGCTTACAAAGTGGATATCTGCGCAATAGGAGATAAAATGACTCTCTCAAATAATATACTAACAGCCATTAATTAAAAGGGGAATAAAGCTCATTCAGCACAGGTTTTGAGAACTTTTTTCTCCCTAGTTTTCAGTACTAACTTACAGTCAGTTTATTCTATCTTTGAAGAACTGTGAACTCTGTAACATCCTTGACTATTATTTATATTGGAAAACTACCCTCTATTCCTCATACCGGAGTCCTCCTTGATCTCCCATAGTGACAGGCCGCTGGATTGTTCGATGCCACCATTCTCTGTCAGCAAATGGTTTTAGTTTAAAAAAAGACAAGAGAGACCACAAATCCTTCAAAGAATTCTGAATAGGGGTACCTAAAAAAAAAAAAGTTTAACATATTAGAGACTATCCCTTTTTCCTTCCAAAGGCAACCTGCTGTCTAAACGTTAAAAAAAAATGGCACGATTCAAAACGGTTTTAATTTATTTATTTCCAGCGGTATCACTGCTGCAATACAAGTGCATGTTTAAGTGTATTACCTAAAATGATAACAAACAATATGATCCAATCAAAAATAGAGACTTGTAACTCAAAAGGAAGTAAAAGCCACAAAGAACTCCAAATCCAAAGACTTACAGAGCTAGGAATGATCTTCATCATCGGCAAAAACCTTCCACAAACTTTTATACATAATCTTTTTTTTTTCAATCATTTTTCATGTTCCAATAATTTTTCATATTTCAATCTTTGTTATAAAACAACTTCCAAGTTATTGCAAACATAGTAAGAAACATCAGTCCATGGCTGTGGTTCAATGTACAAAACTCTCAACTTTACTGAATCCAAAATTAGAAGCACTTAACAGCAAACCAAAAGCTGACTCCTCAAACCTTTTCTACAATCACCCAGGACCAACAATGGACAGCATTTCGCTTAGCTGCTTCAGGGTCCAAACAGTCGGGGAAAATAAGACAGCATTTCAACTTCTTGCTGCTTCAGGGTCCAAAAAGTCGGGGAAAATAAGACAGCATTTCAACTTCTTGCTGCTGACCTTCAGGTCTACCTCTCCCTTATAGATCATAAGTGTTTATGTGCTTATCCCAAGCTTTCTTGAATTCCGATACAAGGAGACGGAGGGCAGCAGCAAGAAACTGAAATGGTGTCTTATTTTCCCTGACTGTTTGGACCCTGAAGCAGCTAAGCGAAACGCTGGCCATCGTTGGTCCTAGGTGACTGAAGAAAAAGTTTGATAAGTCGGCTCTTGATTTGCTGTTAAAAGATAAGTGCTTCTAATTTTAGATTCAATAAAAGTTGAGAGTTTGTACATCAAACCAGATAAAGCCATGGATTGATGTTTCTAACAACAACAACAACAACACACCAACTCTATGTACAACCTATCAACTCACCAGACCAAAAATACAATAACCAACCAAAAGAAAAAACCTCCACATATGAACACCACCAACAGAAAGAGAAAACAAAACGACAAATTCAGCCACCTAGGAAACAGACAACTAATAAAAATAAACACATCTAACCTCCCTACAGAACCATACCGCTCAATCCGATTAGGATACATCAATGCTAGATCAGCAGTAAGCAACTCGGCAGACATACTAGACTGGATTACCACAGAGAACCTAGACCTTCTATTCATCACGGAAACATGGTTCCACGGCCCTACAGACCCCGCCATCATAGAGACATGTCCACCAGAATACAAAATCACCCACTGGACAAGAAATGGAAAAAGAGGTGGCGGAATAGCCATAATTTACAAATCTGAGTTCACCATCACAACCACTGGCGAATCCACCTCACCACAATTCGAAATCGCCTCCACAAAAAATCAATCATCCGAACCTACAAGGACACCTCAACGCAATCCTATTCTACAGGCCACCAGGAAAATGGAAAGACTCCCAAACGCAACTCATGGACTTCATTTCGAACACGTGTCTCTGCCTCAAACATCCTCATAATAGGAGATTTCAACCTACACCTCAACAGGCACACAAGAATGCAAAGAATTCTTAAAACTCTGGGATTTACACGCACCTAACACTCAACCAACACACGTAAAAGGACACACACTAGACATCATTACACACAAATTCGACCCAGACTCAACTCTCCTACTTACAGACACAAGATGGACACCCACACTATGGACAGACCACCATAAAGCATACGTCTCCCTCCACTGGCGAAAAATACACAGTAACACAGTCAACAAACATGAACGAACAACATACACCACGAGAGGAAAAATAGACCCCACAACATTCTGGCAACAGGTCTACCAAAACGAATGGTCAACAAATGCAGACACCATTCAATTCCTCCAAGAATGGGATGATATATGTAAGACAACATTAGACACAATTGCCCCAATCTAAACCAGAACATCACATAGGAAAAAAATCAAATCCATGGTTCACCGAAGAGCTGAAAGAACTCAAAACACAAGTCAGAAAACTAGAACGCGCATGGAACAAAAAGAAAGATGAACACACACTGAATGCCTGGAAATCACTTCGGCGGAAATGCAAATATACCATAAAACAGACTAAAAGACTACACTACAAAACAATGATTGGACCAAACTACAAAGACACACACAAACTCTTCTACCTTGTAAATAAATTGCTAGACACCACACCAGTTACAAACAACAGCAAAGATACACCAGGGGTCGACAACCTCGCGAAATACTTCAAGGAGAAAATTATACAATTACGACTTAAATTACCCGCCAGCCCTATTGAATACGCCACACTCCTAAACTGTCTAGACCCAGAAGACAGAATATACCCAGCAGACAGGATCTGGACCGAATTCGAATTACTATCAGAAGACCTCATCTCAAACACTCAAAAGATTCGCCAAATCCCAATGCAAACTAGATATCTGCCCAAACAACCTCATGAAATCAGCTCCTCAACAATTAATAGACCTAACGAACCACTTGAACTTCATGCTACAAAACGGACTTTTCCCAAAGGAAAAAGGAAAAATTCTACTCACCCCAACACCCAAAGACTCAAAGAAAAACGCAAGCGAAATAACTAACTACAGACCAGTAGCATCTATACCACTAATAACCAAAGGGATGGTAACCAAACGACTCACAAACTCTCTCAACAAGTTCTCAATACTGCATGATGCCCAATCAGGATTTCGGTCAAATCACAGCACAGAAACAGTATTAATTACCCTAATGACCAAATTTAAACAAATGATTGCAACCGGCACCAATATACTCCTCTTACAATTTGACATGTCAAGTGCCTTCGATATGGTTGACCACGGAATCCTATTACACATACTCGAATATTTTGGAATCGGAGGCAATGTCCTAAACTGGTTCAAGGGGTTCTTAACCTTACGCTCATATCAGGTCACATCAAATTCAACTACGTCTGCTGCATGGACACCTGAATGTGGAGTACCGCAAGGATCCCCCCTCTCATCAACTATTTTCAACCTAATGATGATCCCCTTGGCAAAACTTCTATCAAACCATAACCTTAACCCATACATATACGCCGATGATGTAACGATATATATTCCTTTCAAACAAGACATTAAAGAAATCTCCAACGAAATCAACCAAAGTCTACACATCATGAACACCTGGGCAGATGCATTCCGACTGAAAGTGAACGCAGAAAAAAACTCAATGCCTCATACTTACTTCTCAATACAACACAAATAAATTTATCGCTATTAACACACCTAAACTAAATCTGCCAATCTCAGAAACTTTAAAAATCCTTGGAGTCACTATTGACCGCCACCTAACACTTGAGACTCACGCGAACAACACAACCAAAAAGACGTTCTACTCCATGTGGAAACTGAAAAGAATAAGACCATTCTTTCCAAGATCTGTCTTCCGCAGCCTAGTGCAATCACTCGTACTCAGTCATCTGGACTACTGCAACTCACTATACGCAGGCTGCAAGGAGCAAATACTGAGGAAACTTCAAACAGCCCAGAATACAGCAGCCAGACTCATCTTCGGAAAACCAAAATACGAAAGTGCAAAACCCTTACGTGAGAAACTACACTGGCTCCCACTCAAGGAACCTATCACTTTTAAAGTATGCACCTTAGTTCACAAAATTATTCACGGTGAAGCCCCTGCATACACGTCTGATTTAATAGACCTGCCACCCAGAAATGCTGAAAGATCATCCCGAACTTTCCTCAATCTCCACTTCCCTAAGTGCAAAGGCATAAAATACAAAGTACTGCACACATCAACCTTCTCTTATATGAGCACACAATTCTGGAATACACTACCACGCAACCTGAAAATGATCTACGAATTAACCGACTTCCGCAAACCATTGAAGACTCATCTCTTTGAGAGAATTTATCGCAAGGATCAAAACACATAAAGTCCATACACACTAATAGAAATGCATCAATACACTCTCTTCTGAATTCTCTTCCCCCGTATATTCACACTTAAAACTCTACCCATAGATAAAATTGTTATACCCGAATGTTCTCTTGCTATTGTTCTATCGCCCTATCATTTTCCCATTGTTACATTCCATTGTTCTATTCCCCTAGTGATATTTTGACTTTGACTTCCCATAACTCTTCACAATGTAACCCATAATCGTACTGTAACAAATTGTATTTCCATCATTCACAATGTATTGTAAGCCACACTGAGCCCGCAAATAGGTGGGAAAATGTGGGATACAAATGCAATAAATAAATAAATAAACAAACTAGAAGTTTGCAATAACTTGGAAGTTGTTTTATAAAAAAGAAAACAAATATGAAAAATTATTGGAACATAAAAAATGATTGAAGAAAAAAAAAAGATAGATTATACATAAAGGTTTGTAGATGATGAAGAAAAGATCTACAAGATCATTCCTAGCTCTAAGTCTTTGGATTTGGAGCTCTTTGAGGCTTTTACTTCTTTTTTTGAGTTACAAGTCTCTATTTTTGAGTGGATCATATTGTTTGTAGTTATTTTAGATTTTGTGATTCCACACCCATTTTTTTATGTTAAGTATATTACCTGTCAGTACCCATCTTCTTTCTGCTTCTAAGCCTACTGCTGCCTTGGTCTGTTGAGCATTTGGGTTTCGAATCGTATGTCCTTCATCCAGTATGATTCGGAGCCACTTGACTTTATGTAAGGGGCTGTCACTTCTACACTGAAATAAATAAGTTACTAATCATCTTTTGGTTCAAGCTAAAATTTTTATCAGCTTAAACCTTCTAGATATTAGAAATATATAGACTGGCATATAAAAGTGTGATAGCAAAATAACTGTACACCAGACAGTAAAATCAATTCTTCAAAATGGAAGGTTCTAAATGCATTTGGTAAAGGTCGTAGTAAAACCAATGTATATACAGGAAGCCGAAACACAATTTCCCAATTATGTCTGCTACACGTCTCTATTGAGAAAACTGGCTATTAAAAGACAGAAAACAGAGAGTAGGTTTAAACCATTTCCCAAACCACAACAGGACATTCCATGGCTTTTTTTTTTTTTAATTTCCTCAGGAGTCTTTCATATGCAATAAGACGGACCAAAAGGTCTTATTATAAAACCAAAATAGGACCAATTACAAAGACATGAAGAAACTCTTCCAACTCGTAAATAAACTACTAGAAACCACGTCAGTCACCACAACCAACACAGACATCCCATCTGCAGACAAACATGCTAAATACTTCAATGAAAAAACAGTAAATCTACAAAATACACTTCCTCAGGACAACGCTGACATCGAATACTTCATCAATGGCCTGGACCCAACCTTTGGAGAACACCCAACAGACCAAACCTGGTCAAACTTTGCTCTCCTCACCGCCGAAATCATCGCCCATGCGACTCATAGGTTCTCCAATACCCACTGCAAACTGGATGTCTGCCCCAGCTACCTACTTAAATCCGCCCCCGACCGCTTCATAGCAGACCTCACATCCCACCTAAACTACATGCTCCAACAAGGTCTCTTCCTTAAGGAATATGGCAACATCCTACTCACCCCAATACCAAAAGATACCAAGAAAAAAAAAACGAACTTACCAATTACTGTCCAGTTGCATCTATCCCACTAACAGTCAAACTGATGGAAAACATGGTAACCAAACAACTTACTGACTACATAAACAAGTTTTCATATTACATGAATCACAATCAGGATTCCGCCCCCTCCATAGCACTGAAACTGTACTAATCACTCTCCTGGCCAAATTCAAGCAGGAAATAGCTACAGGTAAAAGCATACTTCTCCTCAAATTTGACATGTCGAGTGCATTTGACATGGTAAACCACAATATACTACTAAGACTCCTAGATTACTTCGGGATTGGTGGAAACATACTTAGCTGGATCAAGGGTTTTCTATCCACCAGAACATACCAAGTGAAATCAAATTCAAACATATCACCGCTGTGGAAAGCAGACTGCGGAGTACCTCAAGGATCACCACTATTTTTTTTTTTAGTTAACATTTGTACCCAGCGCTTTCCCACTCATGGCAGGCTCAATGAGGCTTACATGGGGCAATAGAGGGTTAAGTGACTTGCCCAGAGTCACAAGGAGCTGCCTGTGCCAGGAGCTGCCTGTGCCTGAAGTGGGAATTGAACTCAGTTCCCCAGGACCAAAGTCCACCACCCTAACCACTAGGCCACTTCTCCACTCCAATACTTTTCAATATAATGATGACCCCACTAGCCAAGTCCTTATACAACCAAGACCTCAACCCATTCATCTACGCAGACGACGTCATAATATACATTCCCTTTAGACATGATCTGACAGAAATCACCAATGAAATCAAGCTCAGCTTGAACACCATGGCCTCATGGGCAAATGCATTTCAACTGAAACTCAATACTGAGAAAAACACATTGTCTCATCCTCTCATCTCATCTCAACACAATACAAATAATCCCACAACCATAAACACCCCAGACCACACGCTCCCTATCTTGGGCAGCCTGAAAATACTCGGCGTTACAATCGACCGTAACCTTACACAGAGCCAAGTGAACTCCACAACTAAGAAAATGTTCCACTCAATGTGGAAACTTAAGCGAGTGAAACCATTCTTCCCGAGGGAAACATTTCGCAACCTAATACAAACAATGGTACTAAGCCATGCAAACTACTGCAATGGAATTTATGTGGGATGTAAAGAACAACTCACAAAGAAACTCCAGACCGCTCAAAACACAGCAGCCAGGCTGATATTTGGTAAAACACGATTCGAAAGTGCCAAACCCTTCCGAGAAAAACTGCATTGGCTCCCAATCAAAGAATGTATTACCTTCAAAATCTGTACCCTGGTCCATAAAATTATCTATGGCGAAGCCCCAGGATCCATGACAGACCTCATAAACCTACCAACCAGAAACACAATCGGATCATCACGAACATACCTAAACCTCCACTACCCGAACTGCAAAGGACTCAAAATACAAATCAACTTATGCATCCAGCTCCTCCTATATAAGCACACAACTATGGAACGCACTGCCAAAAGCCGTGAAAACAACCTACAACCATCTAAACTTCAGAAAATCACTAAAACCTACCTGTGCCTGAACTCTGCAACACAGCAAAACCACAGCTCGTAATGGACAACACATAACCCTTCCTCTCTTCTATCTCCATTGCACCCAAAACTCATGAACCTTCTTCGACCACATCATCACCTTGTATTTGTTTCTCTACCGGACTTGGCGAACACTTTTACGGTACTATGTAAGCCACATTGAGCCTGCAAATAAATGGAAAAATGTGGAATACAAATGTAACAAATAAATAAATTGTGCTGCAGTTTTAGCATCTCCTGAGTCCAAAAAGAATGCATCATTGAACATCAAAGTTGTATCAACAGGAATATAGAATCAGTATCATTAGTCAACCACTGGAACACAGAAGGCCACTCTACAGATCCAAAAATTTTTGTTTACAGGATTTTCCACTCCTGCCGAAGAATGGGTGATATTAATAAATGGCTTCTTCAAGAAGAACAGAAATTAATTTTTGATCTGAACATGGTCACTCCATGTGGCTTCAATCTCCAGATTGATTATAAGCCCTTTCTATAATTCACCTCGTATTTCCCCAATATAAAAAGTATCCACAACAAATGATTTACCCCCCCCCCCCCCCCCCGAGTTCCTCCCTTTTTTACTTCTCTGCACATAGATATGGTCTCAGCCATACATTTTCCCAATCCATAATACCTCTTCTACTCAGTACACACGAGGTTTTAGTGAATGGTTTATATCTTTATCCAAGATATTTTATTTGTTTTTTTAAGAACCCCTGATGAAGGCTTTGCGAGTCGAATAACGGACCATATTGAGTTCATTATGTCCACATAATAAATTGTTGTCGATTCATCTTGGAACTTGTGGCTGGTTTCTTCCACTATTGTGAACTATCTTTGATCGTCTGTGGAAGAATGGTCTGTGTCTTACATCTTTATCCATAACACTTTCAGTATTTTCAGTGCAGTGCAAATATTTTTCATAATCCCTGGGTTAACGATGTTTTCAATGAATTCCTCTAGCACAATGTGCCTCCATAAGGTTTAGAATACATAACGGTTTGGTTCATACGATCAGCCCTAAATATATATGTTTTAAAATAATGTCCATTTTTAAATGTACATTTTACAAATCCATTTATGTGGGTATTGCTTAATTTTTTATTTATAATCCAGTTTGTGGTTACAATCTTGTACGGGATGGCGCTCCATTTACAATGTATTTCCATTTGCATGTTCATTTCCCATTTCATGGTTTTATTGTCTTTTACTTTTATTTAATATTTATTGTACTTTGCTTTAAAGTTTGATGTAAGCGATATTGAACCCAAATTTGTTTAGGGATAATATGGAGTATAAATGCTATAAATACATAAATAAATGGTTTTTTGTTGTTTATTTTTTTTTTGTTACATTTGTACCCCGCGCTTTCCCACTCATGGCAGGCTCAATGCGGCTGTTTCAAGATGCATATATATATATTCGTGTTTTACTACAATTATTCTTTTTTGTATACCAAGTTTTTAATATGTGGATATGCTCCTCCGCATGTTTTAATATAATTTATTTATATATTTTTTTTAATGTATTCATTCATTCTTTGTAGGTTTACTCTTGGTTTTCCAACATGTATATGTACCTGAGCTCATGTATATCATGTGTCTTTTGTCCACTGTATCATATGCATTTGTTTTTCATACAATACCATTTGTTTACAGTAGAACATGTATACACATTTGTTTTTCATATCATGCTCATGTTTTTATTTACATACATCCACACACTCCCTAGCACACCATACATGGTGTTTTCGTTCCCCCACCTTTGTTTGTTTTTCCTGCATAATCTAGGGACAGAGCCAGAAATTATCAGGGTACCGCTAACATTCAGCACCAGTACCCAGATAACTGTCCAGAAAAATTAGTAACATAGCTGGCATTTAAATCCAACACTAACTGCAGTATATACATATCAGGGGGTATATTTGAGATATAGATACCCCTTCTACAATGCTTTTTAATGCTTTGTTAAACATTTTCTAGTTTCTCTAGACTACCAGAAAAAAATACATTTAAAATCAAGGGCCCCTTTTACTAAGTTGAACTAAAGGGACCCTGGGCTAGCAGCAGTGCAAGTTTTTGCTGCGCGCAGAGTCCCATTTTACTGCAGTGGGTAAAAAGGTGGAAAAAAGAAATCGGCCGTGTGGTAAGTTCGCACTTGCCACGCAGCCATTTCAGGGGGGGTGCACTTACCACCACCACCCACTGAGGTGGCGATAAAGTCTTCTGCGCTAACCCAGCAGTAACCTCCTGCGGTGATAATTTTTGAAACATTCCGGCAGCGCTGGAAATGATGCGCACTGGGGCGGAACTACTGACGGCAGTAATTCCAGATTGCTGCGCAGCAACCCTTTAGTAAAAGGGCTCCAACTGTGATAAGAGGGCTCTAATCCAATAAAGTGATAAAGGAGAACATGACGAGCCATTTTTATAAAGCCCAAGGATCCTAGCAACAGCTTTGTTTATCGTCTGCAATCTGGATTATGAGACATGGAGCAGCAGCTGCCCTAGTGTACTATGGGGAAGTTTTCCACTACAGGCAGTAGGAAATCATTCCATTATACACTTAAATAGTTCCCCTTAATATCATACCCTGGGGGTGAGGGATTATTAAACATCTGCCACAGGAAGCCATAACTAACTTAAAATAAACCATAATGAAAATTTGATTTTGCAAAAACAAGAGGTTTTTAAAGTGCTCCCAAGGACCCCCTTTTTGTTTTCTTCCTACAGTATTAATCAACAGCACCACTGGAAAACAGCAGATACAATTAAATTGCTATTCCCCAATTTAATCATATTTTTGCAAACTGCTGACACTTTTTCCTTTTTATCTTAGCATATGATTATTTATGCTTTATTGCAGTTGTCTGTCTCTAACAGCAGCTTGTTCTGTCTCAATCTTTGGATTTTCCATATTCACTGAAGCTTAAAACACAATTGCAGATACCTCCACACGTTAAGGATGCATGGTGAAAAATACTGACCCTAGAGCACAGCAGTTCCAGAGAAAATGGCAAAGGAAGGTTTCCGTAATTTTTCCAGGAAGCTGCAAAGCCTCTGTATTTCAATAAATTGCATGGCAGGATTTTATTTTTCTTATCTAATGTTTTTGTGTCTCTGCCAAAACCTGTGAAATATCTGTACTTTAACAAATACTTACTCCATAATCATGTGTCAAAACACTGTATGTAGTTAACACAACATCTTGTTTTGAAAGAACTGCTGGGTCTTTACTACGATCGGGACCATAATAAACATATATATTCAAGTGCACATCTGGTTTTACATGTTGTTCAAACTGGTCCTGGAAAGAAACAAAACAGTTTTATTGAAATTTCTGCATACATGGTGGTTTTTTTTTTTTTTTTGGGGGGGGGGGGGGGGTTCAGAGTAAACATAAAAATTAAGAGCATAATAAAATGCAAAATTGAAGCATACTGAAGTTGTCGTTCAATAATCTGACTTATTTAAGAAAGAATCTACAAAATCAGGCCATTTACCCTGGTCAGTACCCTATAGAAAAGGATGAAAATCTGACCTTACTAATGTAAGGCAAGATAAAATATATCACCAGGACAAATTCCAGAGCTTTATAAAAACATTTTTATTTTAGTTTTATAAGCTTCTCTGAAATCTTTTGGGGTTTTTGCATTGCAAAGTGCTTTCATATAAAAGTTCACCATACCTTCCAGTTACACTCTATCAGCAGAGCTGCGGGCTGGTGAAATGAAGTCACTACATAACTCAAAATTTGTTCTTACCTGCTAAATTTCCTTTCCCTGAGTCCTCCTAGATCAGTACAGACAAGTGTGTTATGACAATTCAGTGACATCATCACTTGTATAAGAAGTGGTGCAGCCCTGAAATTTGCCAGTATTCTGACAAAGCAGATCTGAAACACCTGCACAGCATTATAAGTCAACATGAAAGACCAAGATTATAGTGCAGACAATAAGTACAAGAGTTAGCTCATTTACAACCCGCTCATACCAGAAAAAAAAAAAGAGTTCATAGTGGGTTACAGCCAAGATAATCTCTCTATATAAAAAGCACCTCCTACGTTCGAATGAAGCCTCTGTTAGCCAAAAGTGAAGGGGGTGAGATCGCATTGTGTCTGCCCCGCCCACGCGTCAAACGTGATGACGTCGAGGGCGGAGCAATGACACTCAACCAATCGCAACGCTCGGCAGCGAAGCGTCAGGGAAGGAGGCGGCGCTCTCAACGTCTAGCCTTCCCTTCGCTGTGTTCCGCCTTCTTCTGACGTCAAGGATGACGTCAAAAGAAGGCGGAACACAGCGAAGGGAAACCTAGACGTCGGGAGCACCGCCTCCTTCCCTGACGCTTCGTTGCCGGAACCGCCACGGAGGTACATTTAAAAACAAGAAAAAAAAAAAAAAAAACATGTTGGGGGGAGCGAAGAGGGTGGCCACAAAAGAAAAACAATGGGAGCGGGAGGGCAGGGGAGAAACGACACCATGGATGCGAAGGGGGGGGGGGGGGAGAAGAGGGCGGCCCAGGCTGGGAGTGGGACATGGGAGAGAGAGGAGCATGGATGCAAGGGGGGGTCATGGAAGGGAGACAGGGGACTTGCTGGAAAAGGATGAATGGAGGCGGCAGGGGACAGAGGAGCATGGATGGGCATGGATTGGGAGGGCAGGGCTCAGGGAGAGAGGGCAATTGCTGGAAAGGGATGAATGGAGGGGGCAGGGGACAGAGGAGCATGGATGGGCATGGATTGGAAGGGCAGGACTCAGGGAGACGGCAATTGCTGAATAGGGATGAATGGAGGGGACAGATGGGCATGGATGGATATGGATTGCAGGGCAGGCCTCAGGCAGAGAGGGGAAATGCTGGATAGGGAAAAATGGAGGGGCCAGGTGACAGATGAGCATGGATGGGCATGGATTGGAAGGGCAGGACTCAGGGAGAGGGGAATTGCTGGATAGGGATGAATGGAGGGCACAGATGGGCATGGATGCATATGGATTGCAGGGCAGGCCTCAGGCAGAGAGGGGAATTGCTGGATAGGGATGAATGGAGGGGCCAGGTGAAAGAGGAGCATGGATTGGAAGGGCAGGACTCAGGGAGAGGGGAATTGCTCGATAGGGATGAATGGAGGGGACAGATGGCCATGGATGGATATGGATTGCAGGGCAGGCCTCAGGCAGAGAGGGGAAATGCTGGATAGGGAAAAATGGAGGGGCCAGGTGACAAAGGAGCATGGATGGGCATGGATTGGAAGGGCAGGACTCAGGGAGAGGGGAATTGCTGGATAGGGATGAATGGAGGGGACAGATGGCCATGGATGCATATGGATTGCAGGGCAGGCCTCAGGGAGACAGCGGAATTGCTGGATAGGGATGAATGGAGGGGCCAAGTGACAGAGGAGCATGGATTGGACTCACACTTTCACTCTGACTCTCAAACACTCACTCTCACATACACTCTCCCAAACACACACACTCCGAGGAAAACCTTGCTAACGCCCGTTTCATTTGTGTCAGAAACGGGCCTTTTTTACTAGTAGATTAATAAAACAAATCTAGGATGTAACACTAATTATAAGACAGTATACAAGTCACTATAATTACTAACTAGGCATGCAACTTACAATAGATGACGAAACTGGCCATAGAGAAACATCTTAATAACAAAACAGTCTAGTAAACATTTTGAGATAATTCCCCAAGGAAAGCCAATGCAATTTAAACAAAAAAATGGAATAACATGATTGATTTTCTCTTTAAAACAGTCACATTTTGAATAGCTTGGATTTTTCTAAGGATCTGTTTCAACAAGCCTAGACAGACAATATTACAATAATCCAGTCTACTGAGAATAAGCAATTGGATTGGTGGTACAAAACTCCTCTGGCAGATATTTACTTATACTCCTCAACTTTCTCATCATATGAAAAGAGCTACATACTAAGGAATTACCCTGATTTCCCATACTTAAATTCTCATCTAACAGGACACCCAGAATCTTAACTGAGTGTTCTAGAGAGTAAAAATCACCATCAATACTGCATTTTAAATCCAAATTTAAATTCTGCTTGGACCCCAGCAACAGAAATTTAGTTTTCTTATTTAAATTTAAGATAGTGTGCTATTACCCAATCAGAAATGGTTGAAAAACAATAAATGATAGTGCCCTGTGCCAGATGGAACTTGCAATGAGCTCTCCAACCAGACTTGCTGACATCCGCCGTCACTACCTCGCATTACGTTATCGGAAAAGGAGCTATTTGTCATCCCCCTCAAAATCAGTAATAATAGTCATTACAATAGTACTCCTTGATTGGGGGTCACGCATTAGGGCTCCTAGAATCTTGTAATCAAGGCGGCTAATATTCTCTGTTTAAATTTAAGCTCATCTTACTCAGACCCTTTTTGATTGGGTTGTGTTTTGGTTTGATGAGTAAAAAAGTGTGTGTCCTTCAGCAACCAAATTAAAGATGATTTCATTTGATGCAACATACAAAATATTATTCTTATAGTATGAATTCTAGGTTAAAGTACTAATACTAGTTTCCATATACTTCCCAGACAAGTGATTTCAGTCTTATTAAGAACATAAGATGGTCCACCTAGCCCAATATCCTGCTTCTAACCATGGCCAATCCAGGTCACAAGTACCTGGCAGAACCCAATTAGTAGCAATATTCCATGCTACCAATCCCCGGGGCAAGCAGTGGCTACCCCATGCCCATCTCAACAACAGACTATGGAGTTTTCCTCCAGGAACGTGTCCAAACCTTTTTTTAAACCCAGATACATTCTCCGGCAGCGAGTTCCAAGAGTTTAACTATTGTTTGAATGAAAACCTATTTCCTCCTATTTGTATAGGTTTTCAAAGTATTTCCATGTAATTTCATTGAGTGTCCCCTGGTCTTTGAGTTTGTACTGTTTAGCATACAATGCTTTTTTCATCATCCACAGAGGGCCAATAGAAATGGTACTGGCATATATTTTTCCTCTCAAAGTAAAGGAAAACAATTAAAAAAATAAAATAAGATGCTAAGAATTATATTCTTTCAGCCTGTAAAGATGCAAAGCAGTAAAATATAATAAATTAGTGTACTTAGGGGCTCATTTTCACAGCACTTAGACTTACAAAGTTCCATAGGTTACAATATAAGAACCCTATTCATTGTTAAAAAAAAAAAAAAAAATTACCTGCAGGCAGTTTTAAATTCCAGCCATCTTTATGTCCTCTACACTTCACCCAATAAGCCGGTTTATTAATTTATTTTCTTAAATCAAACATAGAAGCAGTGAAAAGTACAGTAGCCAAATTCTATTTTGACTAATGCAACTAAAGCTAAGAATGGGATACCATGAGACTTACAATCCAGTTGCTCAGCACGGACAGCGGACATACAATTAGAGTTGCTCTAGTCTTCTTTTCGGAAACAACTTTTGCATTGCACTGCAACACAATAGTTCCTAAAGGGGGAGAAAAAAAAAGGATTGAGTAATTTCTATTGGTAACAGGGTTTCTCAGTTACCTCAAAATGTAATTCAGAAGTAGAGTTTTAAACTAGCAGGCTAGATAAAACTTGCACCCTCTTCTGGGCTACCATGTCGACAGGCAGATAGGGGCATCCATGATGCTCTTATTGTTAGTATTAATCCAGTGCCCATATATAAAACATATCTAATATTCACTCAGGCATATGAACATACAGTTTATATTGCAAGATACAAAAAGTAAATAGCTTGAGAAATTTCAGGGCACATGCAGCATCTCCAGCTAGCCTGAAGAATGGAAGACTTGACCCAATAACTGAACCCAGATTCTCCACATGAGCAAGCCCTTGGTGCCAGCTTATAATGACTGTAAGAAAGACATTTGTGTATTTTATATACAAGCAAGACATGAAACGATCAGCCTTTATGTATATAAAATAGTATTTTTTCTTTATTTTTTTTTTTGTAATTTTTTATTTGTAGAATTTCACATTTCACAAACAATATACTTTGCACAGCAAAAACAAAAAAAAATAAGGAAATATTACTCCTGGCAGAATTCTGAGCAAAAAATTTCAAAATTCTGCACACAAAATTAGCAAATTCTGTAAGTTTGTCAAAATTTAACATTTTTGCTAATTATTATCCAGAATTTCAATACAATCCAGTAATTTAAATTATACTTGAGAAAATAAAGAGCCTTCAAGTTTTTCTTACTTAGGGCTTCTTTTACAAAGCTGCACAGGAAATGAGAGGAAGCCCATGAGAAGTTCTGAGAGAAGAGGACATTTCTCTGGTAAGTGAATGCTATTTTGCTTTGTGGAACTTAAAGATTGGGGTTTAAAGGAGGAATTGTAGGTTAGGGTAAGGCAAAATAAAAATATAAAAAGCAAATTTTATCAACTAATCTCCATAGTCTTTTCCACTTAGTTTTAACATAAAAACATAGTAACATAGTAGATGACAGCAGAGAAAAACCTGTATGGTCCATCCAGTCTGCCCAACAAGGTATGTGCTACTTTATGCGTATACCTGACTTAATTTGTATCTGGAATTTTCAGGTCACAGACCATAGAAGTCTGCCCAACACTAGCCCCGCCTCCCTCCACCGGCTCTGCCACCCAATCTCCGCTAAGCTTCTGAGGATCCATTCCTTCTGAACAGGATTCCTTTAAGTTTATCCCACGCATTTTTGAATTCCGTTACCGTTTTCATCTCCACCACCTCCCACGGGAGGGCATTCCAAGCATCCACCATCCAAACTGGGATCTCCATCCACAGGCTCCTCTCCCACTACTTCTAAGATCCAAAGGACACCCAAGATTTAGGGACAAAGAATGTATACAGCTCTTCCTTGCAAATCAAGTGCAAATCTGGAGATGGGCGTCCTTCTCTCAGGGTCACCCAAATCAGCATAATCGAAAGCCAATTTTGGGCGCCCTCAACTGCAGTCCATCGCGGGGACAACCAAAGTTCATGGGGGCGTGTTGGAGGCGTAGTGAAGGCAGTACTGGGGCGTGCTTAAGAGATGGGCGTCCTCAGCCGATAATGGAAAAAAGAAGGGTGTCCCTGACGAGCATTTGGTCAACTTAATTTGGTCCATTTTTTTTCACGACCAAGCCTCAAAAAAGGTGTCCGAACTGACCAGATGGCCAGCGGAGGGAATCAGGGATGACCTCCCCTTACTCCCCCCAGTGGTCACCAACCCCTCCCACCCTAAAAAAAAAAAAAAAAAAAAAAAAAAAAAATTAAATTTTGCCAGCCTCAAATGTCATACCCAGCTCCATCACAGCAGTATGCAGGTCCCTGGAGCAGTTTTAGTGGGTACTGCAGTGCACTTCAGGCAGGCGGACCCAGGCCCATCCCCCCCTACCTGTTAACTTGTGCTGGTAAATGTGAGCCCTTCAAAACCCACTGTACCCACATCTAGGTATCCCCCTTCACCCCTTAGGGCTATGGTAGTGGTGTACAGTTGTGGGAAGTGGGTTTTGGGGGCTCAGCACCCAAGGTAAGGGAGCTATGCACCTGGGAGCAATTTGTGAAGTCCACTGCAGTGCCCCCTAGGGTGCCCGGTTGGTGTCCTGGCATGTGAGGGGGACCAGTGCACTACGAATGCTGGCTCCTCCCATGACCAAATGGCTTGGATTTGGTAGTTTTTGAGATGGGCGTCCTCGGTTTCCATTATTGCCGAAAACTGGTCGACCTAAATTTTGAGATTTGGGCGTCCCTGACTGTATTATCGAAACGAAACATGGACACCCATCTTGTTTTGATAATAGCGGTTTCCCCGCCCCTTCATGGGTCCATCCTGCGGGGATGCCTTCAGGAAAACCTGGGCGCCCCGTTCGATTATGCCCCTCAAAAACACCTACAACGGTATAGAAAAAGCCTGAGAAACTGAATCGGAAACTCTCAATTATTTTATTTAGATTTGGATTTATCATTTGTTCACACCTTTTTCAGTAGTAGCTCAAGGTGAGTTACATTCAAGTACACTGGTTATTAATTGGAACATATTACACTAAAACACTATGCCCATCCTTATCAGCAGCATTCATTGAATCCTCTTTATTCGTTATCCATAAAGAATACTGGCCACCAGCAAAAACTGTAAAATTACCTGGTAAATCTAACAAATGTTGGTCCTGCTCTTCAGATATCAGAACATTACTTCATGTAATTTATTACTGTGCGGATTTTGTATGGGAAAGAATTTCAAACTATCCTTTTTATTCAGAAATACGTCTCCTTTAAAACTGTTAGACCACGTTCTATGGCTCCCAATATCTCAATACCAAAAACATATGTGAAGCTATTCAATATAATGCTAGCTCCAGCTGTTCACAAAAGATAAAGCAAAGTCGCTGACCTGTAGCAGATATCCTCCAAGGACAGCAGGACAAGTATGATCACATGTGGTTGCTGTCATCCTCAGAGCCCCGGTGTGGACGCTGCCCACTGTACTGATGGACCTGCCAAAGGCTTCTGGAACTAACAGTGCATGCGCCGTGCCTTCCCACCCACTCAACCTGTGCAGGACCCGCAGTTTGGTAAAAAGCATAAGAGCAAAAGAATTCAGCTCCAGTGGGAGGGTATGTAAGAATACTTGTCCTGTTGTCCTCTGAGCAGGTAGCTTCACTTTCTCCAAAGGCAAGCAGGACTGTTTCTCTTGCTATCAGGCTCACTGAAAACAACAAACAATGATCAACATTGTAAAAACAGCCTTGCTCATTTCACACTATGTATCTGAGCAAGATGGCACATGCTCCTTTTCAAGATACTCAGAGTTAAAAGGCTAAGAAAACATATTTGGGGCAAATCTATAAAAGGTGTACCTGCATTTATGTGTTTTTCATGCATAAATGCAGAAGAAAGTGCCATTTACACACACCCTAAGTGCTATACAGTAAGCCTGTGCATTGGTACCACAGTGTGCAATTGGGAAGGGGGTATGCACAAGGGAGAAGCACGTCGAGCATCAATGTGCACATCTTACTCTGTAAAATGTGCTTTACATTGAGTGGTGCATTTAGGCAAACCCACTGAAACCTGGAATCAGCGGGCACGCCTTCTTTTTGACGTACTAATGTGGGATTTGCATTAAGATTCTGAGAGTGCCCTAATGCTGTTATAGAATTAGCGCTCCCTCGCTGCATCAAGCCACCAAAATAGGAGGCACCAGCTCCCAAGAGCTAGTCAAGGAATGTTTAATGTTAACAAACAAAAGTAAGAACATTGGATTAATGGGGTTATTTCCATAATTTCTGTTGCACTTCTGCCCCCACAGATTTTGAGGCTCATTTCTTCTAGTGCAGAATAAATTCCACAATAAGCTTATGCATTTCAGACTAGAAGTCATGCACAAGGTTTTCTTTGCTCATCTTCTGCAGTGGAATGGAGTTCTCAAAGTATGCTTCTGCAACACAAAACCCCTCCTCTTTTCTTTTCAGAAGGATAGATAGTAAAACTGACAAGTCTCCAGCATGGCACAGCAACAGATAAGATGAACAAAAACTATTTAGTGCACAAACAGCACTTCGCCACAGGACCCAGATTCTAAAAGGAAACATGAAAGCTTGCAAACATTACCTTTTTTCGTTGCTTTCTTTTTTAATTTTGTAGTTGGTCCTGCCAGAGCCAAGTCAAAATCTGTATCGTGCTGGAAACTACAGGAAGTTGCTTCTGTCAAAGACACACACACAAAAAAAAAAAAAAAGTTTACCAGCAGGTCAAATTTAAATTATTATTCAAAGTTTCTATTCAGATCTAAAGATGTCAGTATATCATAAGAAAATCCATGCTGCGTCAGCCCAAGGTTCCTCAAAACCACCATTCTATCTCCAACAGTGGCCAGCCCAGAAGATTCCAAAAATTAAACCGAGTGTCTCAATACTCATTTCAAGGGATAAGTGATGACTTTTAAGGAATTTTAAGAATACTGGTGACAGGAAAAGAAAAGAAAAGAAAAAAAAAGTTTGGCTATTTATGGCAAAATATATCCAGTTGGCTGAAGATAAGAACAGTTAATTCTTAGGAACGCAATACAGGAAAAACTAGAGTTAACTGCAATTAATGATTGCTGCACATAAGACTTGGCCTAATTGATATTCAAATTAAACAGAAAGAAAAGAAATAAAATCTGTATCTACTATTCAGGCAGCTATTGTAACCGAAAGGTGACTGCACCAGAAATTACAAAATTAAATTAAAGCATACATCAATGAACCAAAGAATGTCCTAGCAAGGAGTAAAATCTTGTGTGTGTGTGTGTGGGGGGGGGGGGGGGGGGGGGGGGTTCTTTTAAACTTCAGGAGAGCTATAAATGTACAGATTTGCTTACTGTGAATCAAACAGCCAGGAAACATTTGAAAAAAAAAAAACCAGCAGCTGACAGAAATGGAAAAAGAATTCTGGCAGGACAATTGTAACAGTCTGGAACACAGAGGAGAAATTAATGTCACACAGTAACAGAACTAGTAAATCCTCTACAAAAGAGAGTCAAAGAAATATTTGCTGCTTATAGATAGTGACACAGAAAATTTCACTGCTTATAGAAACCAGAAGAACAAAGGTTCCTGTCAGTGATCCCTGCTGTGAGAAAAAGTCAAACCAGATACCAGTGAGAGATTAATAAGGAATAGAGTCACAAACATAAGAGCGCTGAAATAATTAACTCAGAACAGGCTCACCCAATGCAGGCTGACTTCCACAGGAGATGGTGGTCTGGGGGGGGGGGGGGGGGGGGGACGAGATCTCGGAGATACCTGAGATATACCTCCATAGAACAACTGCCTTTTTTTTTAAACAGAGCTTGTGCCAAAGAAGGTACCCCAACTCAACTGAACCCCAGGCAATAAACTGGGTCAGGAGAACAAGCCCAGAAGGGCACCCCCAACTCAAACTGGAGCACAGCTGAGAAGCTGATTCAGGAAAGCAAGCCAAATAGGCATCCCCAAACTCAACTGAATCTCAGTAGAAAAGTGGCTCAGGAGCAGAAAACCCTATAAGGGTAGTTAAAGATCAACTGAAACTGGTTATAAACTAGGTCAGGAGCAGGTCTGGTTAGACTGTCATCCATCCACTTGGAGACAGGAAAATACTGAACATTCTATGGTGCATAATACCCTTAAGGGGTGAGTCACAAGAACAAGTTTCTTCCTCTGTCTCCATCCACTGATAGAGGGACACAACCCATTGGTCTGGACTGGTCTGAAAGGATGCTATGGTAAAGTAGCCATGACACTAGTGCCACTACTTCCCCTCCCACCTTCACCACCAACCTTCTCTTTCTAATCCACTTCCCAGAAACAGCAATACCAATACCATTATGTGGTGACACAATCCAGTCTCCGAGTCACCCTCTCTCGACATGGACTTTAAAATGTTAACCTGCCCCAGACTTACGTAACCAATCTTCCCTAAGCATAACTATGAGGAAACACTTGACAATTATATTATACATGGATGGGGGGGTGGCATTCACATCAGGGTTGACAATCACCCAACTGCTAGCACTTGAAGTCTACCCATGCATCTCCTTTACAAAACCCTAGCAACTCCTATGATTTCTGAGGATATGTTCTGACCAGCATGCGCATTAAACAATGCCCCCACGAAACAGAAGAGGGATTATGTACAGCATAAGGGCAGCTGCCATATACACAAGCCCTTAACTCATTATTTCATGCAGCCATATTCTTAAGGGTAGTTTGGTTAATGAAGCTTTTAGTTTCATAAGAAAATAAGAATAGCCATACTGGGCCAGACTGATGGTCCATTTAGCCCAGTTCCTGCTTCCAACAGTGGCCAATCCAGGTCACAATTACCTGGCAAAATCCCAAATACCTGGGAAACTTTTTCTTCACTCAACGTATAATTAAATTCTGGAATTCATTGCCAGAGAATGTGGTAAAGGCGATAAGCTCAGCGAAGTTTTAAAAAAGGTTTGGACGGCTTCCTAAAGGAAAAGTCCATAGACCATTATTAAATGGACTTGGGGAAAATCCATTATTTCTGGGATAAGCAGTATAAAATGTTTTGTACTTTTTTGGGATCTTGCCAGGTATTTGTGACCTGGATTGGCCACTGTTGGAAACAGGATGCTGGGCTTGATGGACCTTTGGTCTTTCCCAGTATGGCAATACTTATGTAAGATTCCATGTTACCAACCCCAGAGAAGTAGTAGCTTTCAGTTCTTGATTCTATGGTTCATATTTGTATACATTTTCTAAGTCGATGTTTTGGAGATATAATTATACAGAATTTTTCATACACACAAAAAAAGCTTTAATAAAATTAACCCAGGCGTTGCATAAGCCAAAAGTAAATGCACACATTTAAACAGACCATGTGTAGGCATGTTCAAGGCATGTTAGCATCAACAGCGCCTAGCAGCAATAAAAATCTAAATCCATCACCGAAAACTCACAACCTGCTGTTCCAAACTGAAGTTACCTTTATGATGTTCACCAATGTCTTTTTCACATTTTCTTTTACCAAGTTTATTGGTATTGCCTTTTTCACACTTTCCTGGCTTGTCAGTAACATTACATTCCTAAACAGAAAAGTCATAAGTACATAAGTACATAAGTAGTGCCATACTGGGAAAGACCAAAGGTCCATCTAGCCCAGCATCCTGTCACCGACAGTGGCCAATCCAGGTCAAGGGCACCTGGCACGCTCCCCAAACGTAAAAACATTCCAGACAAGTTATACCTAAAAATGCGGAATTTTTCCAAGTCCATTTAATAGCGGTTTATGGACTTGTCCTTTAGGAATCTATCTAACCCCTTTTTAAACTCCGTCAAGCTAACCGCCCAAAGCAATTTTAAATATATGATTAGACATTTACCTTTTATGCTTTATCACTAGAAATAATACAGAATACTATTTGCCTTTTATCTTTCTGAGTTTATCACTACAATAATATTGGGAGGGGGGATGGAACAGAACAATTCAAAAACTACACATGTATCTCACCTGATGTGACCAATTGGTTTTTCTCATCTCTACAGGAAAAGGTTTATCATCATGAAAGTTTGTGAGAATCAGTGCAATAGCTGCAAGTGTTTTACCCTGTAGAAGAAAGTACAGTGTATTAAAATCAAGTACAAGGATTTTTTGTTAAATGCATCTTTTGTTATGTCTTTTATTTAAAGAATGTGAACAAAATAGGGGAGAGATACTATTTTCAGCAATGTGAAACAAGATAACATCCAAGGAAATCAGTGAATGATACATACCTGTAGCAGGTGTTGTCCGAGGACAGCAGGCTGATTGTTCTCACGACTGGGTGACGTCCGCGGCAGCCCCCACCAACCGGAAGAAGCTTCGCGGGCGGTCCGCACGCAGGGCACGCCCACCGCGCATGCGCGGCCGTCTTCCCGCCCGTGCGCGACCATTCCCGCCAGTTGAATGACAAGCAAAAATGATGAAAACGCAACTCCAAAGGGGAGGAGGGAGGGTAGGTGAGAACAATCAGCCTGCTGTCCTCGGAGAACACCTGCTACAGGTATGCATCATTCACTTTCTCCGAGGACAAGCAGGCTGCTTGTTCTCACGACTGGGGTATCCCTAGCTCTCAGGCTCACTCAAAACAAGAACCCAGGTCAATTGAACCTCGCAACGGCGAGGATACAACAGAAAATTGACCTACGAAGAACAACTAACTGAGAGTGCAGCCTGACCAGAATAAATGCGGGTCCTGGAGGGTGGAGTTGGATTTACACCCCAAACAGATTCTGCAGCACCGACTGCCCGAACCGACTATCGCGTCGGGTAATCTGCTGGAGGCAGTAATGTGATGTGAATGTGTGGACAGATGACCACGTCGCAGCCTTGCAAATCTCTTCAATAGTGGCTGACTTCAAGTGGGCCACTGACGCTGCCATGGCTCTAACACTATGAGCCGTGACATGACCCTCAAGAGCCAGCCCAGCCTGGGCGTAAGTGAAGGAAATGCAATCTGCTAGCCAATTGGATATGGTGCGTTTCCCGACAGCGACCCCTAGCCTGTTAGGGTCGAAAGAAACAAACAATTGGGCGGACTGTCTGTGGGGCTGTGTCCGCTCCAAGTAGAAGGCCAATGCTCTCTTGCAGTCCAATGTGTGCAACTGACGTTCAGCAGGGCAGGTAAGAGGCCTGGGGAAGAATGTTGGCAAGACAATTGACTGGTTAAGATGGAACTCCGACACCACCTTCGGCAGGAACTTTGGGTGGGTGCGGAGCACTACTCTGTTGTGATGAAATTTGGTATATGGAGCATGAGCTACCAGGGCTTGAAGCTCACTGACCCTACGAGCTGAAGTAACTGCCACCAAGAAAATGACCTTCCAGGTCAAGTACTTCAGATGGCAGGTATTCAGTGGCTCAAAAGGAGGTTTCATCAGCTGGGTGAGGACTACGTTGAGATCCCATGACACTGTAGGAGGCTTGATAGGGGGCTTTGACAAAAGCAAGCCTCTCATGAATCGAACGACTAAAGGCTCTCCAGATATGGCTTTACCTTCCACAAGATAATGGTAAGCACTAATCGCATTAAGGTGATTCCTTACTGAGTTGGTCTTGAGGCCAGACTCTGATAAGTGCAGAAGGTATTCAAGCAGGTTCTGTGCAGGGCAAGAACGAGGTTCTAGGGCCTTGCTCTCACACCAAACGACAAACCTCCTCCACTTGAAAAAGTAACTCTTTTTAGTGGAATCCTTCCTAGAGGCAAGCAAGACACGGGAGACACCCTCCGACAGACCCAACGCAGCGAAGTCTATGCCCTCAACATCCAAGCCGTGAGAGCCAGAGACTGAAGGTTGGGGTGCAGCAACGCTCCGTCGTTCTGCGAAATGAGAGTCGGAAAACACTCCAATCTCCACGGTTCTTCTGAGGACAACTCCAGAAGAAGAGGGAACCAGATCTGACGGGGCCAAAAGGGCGCTATCAGAATCATGGTGCCGCGGTCTTGCTTGAGCTTCAGTAAGGTCTTCCCCACCAAAGGTATGGGAGGATAAGCATACAGGAGGCCGGTCCCCCAATGAAGGAGAAAGGCATCCGATGCTAGTCTGCCGTGTGCCTGAAGTCTGGAACAGAACAGAGGCAGCTTGTGGTTGGTCTGAGAGGCGAAAAGGTCCACCGAGGGGGTGCCCCACTCTCGGAAGATCTTGCGTACCACTCTGGAATGAAGCGACCACTCGTGCGGTTGCATGACTCTGCTCAGTCTGTCGGCCAGACTGTTGTTTACACCTGCCAGGTATGTGGCCTGGAGGAGCATGCCGAACTGGCAAGCCCAACGCCACATCCCGACGGCTTCCTGACACAAGGGGCGAGATCCGGTGCCCCCCTGCTTGTTGGTGTAATACATTGCAACCTGATTGTCTGTCCGAATTTGGATAATTTGGCAGGACAGCCGATCTCTGAAAGCCTTCAGTGCGTTCCAGATCGCTCGGAGCTCCAGGAGGTTGATCTGCAGATCCTTTTCCTGGAGGGACCACAGACCCTGGGTGTGGAGCCCATCGACATGAGCTCCCCACCCCAGGCGAGATGCATCCGTCGTCAGCACTTTCGTGGGCTGTGGAATTTGGAATGGACGTCCCAGGGTCAAATTGGTCCGAATGGTCCACCAGAGCAGTGAAGTGCGGCAACTGGTGGAGAGGCGGATGACATCCTCTAGATTCCCGGTGGCTTGGAACCACTGGGAAGCTACGGTCCATTGAGCAGATCTCATGTGAAGACGAGCCATGGGAGTCACATGGACTGTGGAGGCCATATGACCCAGAAGTCTCAACATCTGCCGAGCTGTGACCTGCTGAGACGCTCTGGTCTGCGAAGCCAGGGACAGGAGGTTGTTGGCCCTCGCTTCGGGAAGGAAGGCCTGAGCCGTCTGGGTATTCAGCAGAGCTCCTATGAATTCCAGAGACTGGGTTGGCTGGAGATGGGACTTTGGGTAATTTATCACAAACCCCAGCAGCTCCAGGAGTTGAATAGTGCACTGCATGGACCGGAGGGCTCCTGCCTCCGAGGTGTTCTTGACCAGCCAATCGTCGAAATATGGGAACACGTGAACTCCCAACTTGCGTAGATACGCCGCCACCACCACGAGGCACTTTGTAAACACCCGTGGGGCAGAGGCGAGCCCAAAGGGCAGCACACAATACTGAAAGTGCCGTGCGCCCAGGCGGAATCTGAGATACTGTCTGTGAGCTGGCAGTATCGGGATGTGAGTGTATGCGTCCTTTAAATCCAGGGAACATAGCCAATCACTTTCTGAATCGTTGGCAGAAGGGTGCCCAAGGAAAGCATCCTGAACTTTTCTTTGACCAGGAATTTGTTCAGGCCTCTCAGGTCTAGGATGGGGCGCATCCCCCCTGTTTTCTTTTCCACAAGGAAGTACCTGGAATAGAATCCCTGCCCTTCTTGCCCGGGTGGTACGGGCTCGACCGCATTGGCGCTGAGAAGGGCGGAGAGTTCCTCTGCAAGTACCTGCTTGTGATGGGAGCTGAAGGATTGAGCTCCCGGAGGACAATTTGGTGGTAGGGAGGCCAAATTCAGGGCGTATCCGCACCGCACTATTTGGAGAACCCACTGGTCGGAGGTTATGAGAGGCCACCTTTGGTGAAAAAATTTTAACCTCCCTCCGACCGGCAGATCGTCCGGCACGGACACTTTGAGGGCGGCTATGTTACCGTGGATCCAGTCAAAAGCCCGTCCCCGGCTTTTGCTGTGGAGGCGCAGGGGGCTGCTTTGGCGCACGCTGTTGACGAGAACGAGCGCGCTGGGGCTGTCCCTGTCGAGGCCTTCGGGCCGGCTGGGTGTACCTACGCTTGGCAAAAGCATAGGGCGCAGCCTGCCGGGCCCGGGAAAAACGTCCACCTGCTGAGGTGGATGCTGAAGGCGCCCGGTGGGAGAGCTTGTCGAAGGCAGTTTCCCGCTGATGCAGTTGGTCCACCAGCTGCTCGACCTTCTTGCCAAAAATATTATCCCCCCGGCAAGGGACGTCGGCCAGTCTCTGCTGGGTGCGGTTGTCCAGGTCAGAGGCACGCAGCCATGAGAGCCTGCGCATCACTATACCTTGGGCCGCAGCACGAGATGCCACGTCACAGGTGTCGTAGATACCCCTGGACAGGAACTTTCTGCACGCCTTCAGCTGCCTGACCACCTCCTGATAAGGCCTGGACTGCTCCGGCAGAAGCTTATCAACCAGGTCCGCCAGTTGCTTCACAGTGTTCCGCATGTGGATGCTAGTGTAGAGCTGGTAAGATTGGATGCGGGTCACGAGCATGGAAGATTGGTAGGCCTTCCTCCCAAACGAGTCCAGAGTGCGAGACTCCCGCCCCGGGGGCGCCGAGGCGGTATCCCTCGAACTCCGTGCCCTCTTGAGAGCAGAATCCACGACCGCCGAGTCATGGGGCAATTGGGGCCGCATTAACTCTGGGTCCGAGTGGATTCTGTACTGGGACTCTGCTTTCTTGGGAATGGTGGGATTAGATAATGGTCTCATCCAGTTCCGAAGCAGTGTCTCTTTGAGGACATTGTGCAACGGCACCGTGGAGGACTCTCTAGGTGGTGATGGATAGTCGAGGACCTCGAGCATCTCAGCCCTCGGCTCATCCACAGAGACCACGGGGAAGGGAATGCAAATGGACATGTCCCTTACAAAGGAGGCAAAGGAGAGGCTCTCAGGAGGCGAGAGCTTCCTCTCTGGTGAAGGCGCGGGGTCAGAGGGAAGGCCCACAGACTCCTCTGAGGAGAAATATCTGGGGTCCTCCTCTTCCCCCCACGAGGCCTCTTCCTCGGTATCGGACATAAGCTCATGTAGCTGAGTCCTTAACCGGGCCCAGCTCGACTTCGAGGCACCGAGGCCTCGGTGTCATCGAGCGGTGGACTCCCGCGCCGGCGGGGACGAAGCTCCCTCCATCGACGGGGACTCCACCTGCGTGGCGGTCGAGACCGGCGCCGCAAGCGGCGGCGGTGTCGAAGGCCTCGGCACCGGGCTAGAGCTCGCCGGCGCCACAGTCAACGGCGCAAGCACCCCCGGCGCATCAGCCCTTCCAGGATCCCCGGAAGGATGGCTCGGAGGCACTCGTCCAGGCCCGCTGTCGGGAAAGACGGGGGGGCCGGTAGAGGTGTCGGTGCCGGAAGCTGCTCGGGTCCAGGAGACTGCACCGAAGTGCTGGGACCCTGACGCGTCGGTACCTCCACTACCGAGGGGGACCTCTCCTCTCGACGCGGACACTTCGGCGTCGACTCCTCGCCGGCACCGAGAGCCGGGCGCACCGATGGGGACCGATGACGGTGCTTTTTCTGTTTTTTGCGGTGCCCGTCATCGGCGCCCGGTGGAACGGAGGAGGTCGATCCCCCTCGGTCTCGAGGGGCCAGGTCAGACAGGGTTCGGTCCCGAGGGCCATGGGCAGAGGGAGTGACCGGGGCCGATTGCCCACGCGGCCTCTCACCCCTACCATCACCGGAGGACCGGCGGGACGACGGGACCTGTGCTCCTGGGGTTGATGCCATCGGTGCCGATTTCGCGGACATCGATACCGGTACCGAAGAACCGGCCATCGATACCGATGCCGTCGAGGTCGACATCGAGGGGCCGGCGCAAGTTCCAAAAAGACGGTCCCGAAGAACTTGCCTCGCAACCTGAGTCCGTTTCCGGAGACCAAGACACAAAGAACACGACTTGATATTGTGCTCCGGCCCGAGGCACTGGAGGCACCAAGCATGGGTGTCGGTCTGCGAGATAGGCCGGCCGCACCGACCACACTTCTTAAATCCACTCGGGACCTTCGAGGACATTGACGTAAAAATCGCGTCGGCGAAATTAAAGTCGTCGATGGTGGCGGTAAATCACACCTCGAAAAATAAATCGACCGCGCGGCCACAAGGCCGCAACGCGACGCCCCCGCTAGAAAACGAGGGGAAAACAAGCGCATTCACTCTTTTTTTTTTTTTTTTTTTTTTTTTTAACAAGAAAAGAAAAAAAAGGTCCGGAACGCGCGGGAACCAGAAACAAAAAATAAGAAATTAGCGAACAACGCAACGGTTTTCCGGGGCTGACAAGAGAGAGCGGCGATGCACGACTCTCTCCAGCGCGGAAAAAACAAGACTGGCGGGAAGACGGCCGCGCATGCGCGGTGGGCGTGCCCTGTGTGCGGACCGCCCGCGAAGCTTCTTCCGGTTGGTGGGGGCTGCCGCGGACGTCACCCAGTCGTGAGAACAAGCAGCCTGCTTGTCCTCGGAGAAAAGCAAATCTCAGTTGTAGCAGGCACATAAGACAAGCTATGCTGAGTCAGACAAAAGTCCACTGAGCCCACTATCCTGTCTTTTGACAGTGACTGTCTGGGTCACAAGTACCCATCTCAGAAAGTATATTTATTTCCCACAGTTCATTTCTAGGAATGAATCATGTCTCCCCTAAGTCTACTATGTTAATAATGTGTTACTGACTTTTCCTACAGGAACTTGTTCAATCCTCTTTTGAATCCCGCTATGTTGATTACCTTCACCACATATTCCAGCAACACATTCCTTGTTTAATTATGCACTGCATGGAGGGGGGAGGGAAACACACCTATGATTTTTTTTTTTTCAGACTGCTAGTCACTAGTTTCTCAAGTGTTCTCTTGGTTTTGTTTGTTTGACAGGTTAACACAACTGTTCCCTATTTAAGCATTCCACTCCACTCATTTAAAAAACTTCCATCATTTCCTCTCTGACATCCAGTCTCCAAACTGAAAAGTCTTAACCTGTTTATCCTCTTTTCTTCAGGGAGATGTATCCCCTTTGCTGTTCTTGTTGCCCTTCTCTGAATTTTTTCTAGATCCATTATATCTTTTTTTTTTGAAAGGGGACAAATCACACAATACTCAAAGTGCAGTCACACTACGGAGCTATACAGAGGCATAATATTCTTAGTTTTGTGCGTCATCCCTTTTCAAATAATCCCTAACATTCTATTTGTTCTTTTAAATGCCACAGCACACTAACCAAAAAGGAACAATTATGTCTTATCTGATACAACAGACCTGAGTAATCAACCTATTGGTGAAAACCTGAAATGTAGCTGCAAAGATTGCAAGCAGAAAAGGAGAAAAATTACCACATGTTGAGCAGCAGACAATAGATGGTATAGTGGGGAAGGATCCTGGACTGGTCTGGTGGGACTATCGCAAAGAAAATTAGCAGGTAAGCTCTATTTCTTCTTCATTAGCATCCTCACCAGAGCAGTCCAGAATCTGTGGGATATAGCAAAGCAATTCTCCAAAAGGGAGGGAAAGAGAATCCCTTTTAGGAAACTGTTAGACTAATGAATGATAGCCACTATGCTCCTACCTTGAACCTAGTGGACTTCAAGAAAAATGAAGGAAATAGGAATCCCCTTTTTCTCTGAATGACAAGTCTCCTTCTGAGAAATGGGCCCACAAGGCTGAAGGAGGCAAGGTAGCAAAAATCTTTGTATTCAAGCTGAAGATACTTTTCAACATTTAAGGAAGAGAAGGAGAAATTTGATTATTTTCTTTCCATTAGTCCTTCCCACTATTCCAGAACCTGTGGTTAACGTGTTCAACCAGCAGGTGGAGATAGAGAACTGAAAATTGAGCTGAGACATATCTCTCTTGGCATTCAGTCCAGCTCCTCAATATTTAGGTAGACAAGCAGAAGAACACACTCTCGCAGCCACAGTTGCATGAGGCTGCACCTGCTGTGTTGGCTCTGCCAACCCCCTATCCTGGAACAGGAAGTTGACAGGACAAGGGATCGGCAGAGCAGACAGCACGCGTCTGAGCACTGTGGCTTTGTGCCTTTTACTCCTTGATTTGCACACTGCTGCTGCTCATTGGGAGAAGCAGCAGCAGTCCTAGGAGAGTTGCTGTATGGGAGAGAGGAGGTAAAGGGAGAAATGCCGAATGGGGAGAAAGTGGTCAAGGGGAGAATTCTGGATGGATGTGTGATGGAGAGAGAGGGCAAATGCTGGATGGAAGTGGGGAGGAGACAGAGAGGGCAAATGATGGATGGATACAGGAAGGAGAGAGAGGTACAAGTTGTAGGCAGACAATCAAAAAGAGGGAAATTGAATGCTGGATAGTAAGAAAGAACTAAAATGTGGATAAAGGGAGAAAATGAAAACAAAAAATAGATAAATAAAGTGAAGAAAGCTGAAAGGAAAAGGAGGAGAGAAAAATGACAAACAAGAAATCCTGGTAATAAGAGATGATGAGGAAAGTAAAAACCAGAGACTGGGACCAACACAAATGAAAACAAGAATGTAACCAGACAACAAAGGCATTAGGCGCTCTAGCTGACTGAGAGGAAGACTTCCTCTCCACACAAAAGGAAGATTGGTGTGCCTGAAAGTGGAACGTCTGACCAAACTGATGATGACCAGACCGGTACAGTCTGCTGTATCGAAATCGAGAGATCCCTGAAAATGGATGACCAGAGGCTTTCTGCTTATCCTCCAGCAACCACTGTGGACTTCCTCTCCACATAAAAGGAAGATTGGTGTGCCTGAAAGTGGAACGTCTGACCAAACTGATGATGACCAGACCGGTACAGTCTGCTGTATCGAAATCGAGAGATCCCTGAAAATGGATGACCAGAGGCTTTCTGCTTATCCTTCAGCAACCACTGTGGCTTAGTTTCCCCCAGTTCTTTCACATAAATTACTGAGATCTTCTCCAAATAGACACTTGCCCTGAAAGGGCAGTTCCATTAGACATGACCGACACTGCAACCAGTGTTGCAGACAAGTCATTAACAGCCAGAAACTTACTGTGAGGCATAACCTGTAACATGTCATAAACAGCATCCCCCAAGTAGGCCAACTCCGCTTCCAGCTGGGTTTTAAGGCGCCCGCCTTGTGTTGCAGACTGCTGATGCTACTTCTAGCAACGAACAAGCTGCACACTGTTGCTTGAAGGCCCAAAGTGATCACTTCAAAGGCTTGTTTCAGCGAGCCTTCTAACTTCCTAGCCTGTAGAACTTTTAAGGCAATGCCTCCTTCCAACGGCAAGGTGGTCTTCTTAGTCACCACCGTCCATCCTGGGAAGCTGCAATTTCTTTTGCTCCTCCAGAACCAATAGGTCAAGGCAAGCCATGGCTCTTCCTATTCTCAGACCCATGTCCAGAGACACCCATTCTGCTGTAATCAGGTTTTGGAATGTCTGGATGTATTGGGAAGGCCTTAGAAGGGCCTCTAAGCCCCCCTCCTGACACCAAAGCAGAAGGGTCCTCAATGGAAAGCACTGCCAATGCATCAGAAATGAAAGTTTGTTTTTTTTTGTTACATTTGTACCCCACGCTTTCCCACTCATGGCAGGCTCAATGCGGCTTACATGGGGCGATGGAGGGTTAAATGACTTGCCCAGAGTCACAAGGAGCTGCCTGTGCCTGAAGTGGGAATCGAACGCAGTTCCTCAGTTCCCCAGGACCAAAGTCCACCACCCTAACCACTAGGCCACTCCATATTCAGTTCCTCAGTACTTTCAGGTCATCCCCCTTTCTCTAACAGCTCCTTCAAACAATGGCTCTTCTGAATGGAGGAAGTGACGTCACCGGAGAGCATGGCTGCCTAACTTCTGTGCTCCCGAGTACCCGAGGTGAAAATAGCGCTACCCGGCACTTACAATAAGCAAGGAGGGCAAAGAAAACGACGCCACTTAAGAACGAGGAGCGGAGGAGGCCAGAGACGTCCATGCAAAGGCGATCAACGCCGCTAAACTTGTCTAAATTCGCGTACAAGAAAGGCGCGACGAAATCCAACATGGCGGCCCGAGCGAATGAAGAAATGGCGGAGCGAACGGATGCGGAATTGCAACCGTCGGGAGACATGTTCGCATCACAGACCCAGGGAGAGCCTGAGGGGGCCGGACTGCCGGAGCTATGCGCCTGGATCCAGGAAATCCGATCGGATCTAAAGGCCATGAGGTCAGAGCTGGCGACGCTGGGGGCTGACTTGAGAGGGGAGATAGCTGAGCTCGGACACCGGGTGGAGGAGGCGGAAGGCCGAATAGATGACCACTCGGAGTCCCTGGGCTCCCTTGAGAGGCAGATCACGGATGAGCGAATAGGTCAGCAGCTTCTTTCTGAAAAACTGGAGGACCTGGAAAATAGGAGCAGGCGCCATAACATCCGCATTCGGGGCTTGCCGGAGATTTCAAAGTATCAAAATAGCGAGCAAGTGGTCCAGCAAATCGCTAGCGATATTCTAGCGAACACGGAGGATCCGATTCCACCAGAAAAAATAAACTTGGACAGAGCACATCGGGCCCTGGGGGCTAATAGAAAGAACTTACCAAAAGATATTATAGCATGCTTCCAGGACTTCAAAGTGAAAGAGCGTGTCATGGCAGCGGCAAGACAAATAAAGGATTATAAATGGGACACCAATAGGGTGGAAATATACCAGGACTTGGCGGCTGCCACCCTGAAGAGACGGGCTGATTTGAAGCCGGTAACGGCAAAGCTGCGAGAACTGGATATTCGCTATCGCTGGAGATATCCGTTTGGACTAGCATTCTACAAGGATGGGAAACAGCACATGGTCAAAACCTTGGCAGAGGCGCAGAGAATACTGCAGGGAGACTATCAGATGGATATACCCTCTACAGCGGAGCGCCCATCGATGACAGCGGATCCCAGGACCCACCCCAGATGGCAAAGAGTGGGTCAGAGTCGACTTCAGCGCCAGAAGTCAGCGGGACGCCTCACCTGATATTGCATGGCAACAATGGGAGATAAGATCCCACTTGTTTAACAGGATGCGCCCTTGCGGCGAGTATACCAGGTGTCATGGACTTGGAGAGCAGTAAGCTGGCCTGGTCGAAAGTTATTGTTGGTTATAAGGTGCAGTAGGGTAATATAGAACATTGGTTTAAACAGGGAGCAGGATAAGAGTTAAGTTAAAGATATTAATAGCTAAAAATGTGAAGGGGTACTAGTGAGTTACAACACCTCCGTGTTGCACCATCCAGAATATGGTAAAGGTGCTAAGGTTTTGGGGAAGGGAAGGAAAGGAGCGGAGGAGGGAAGGGGAGGGGGAGGGAAGAAGGGTGGGAGGGATGGGTGGCTAATATTGAGATATGCTATAATGATGCTTATAACTGAAGAAGTTGTCTGCCTATACAATGCTTAAATGTGTGACTATAAATGTGCGGGGCTTGAATACTCCGCAAAAACGGAAGCAGGTATTTAGGGAAATGCAACGCCAGCAAGCCGATGTAATGTTTCTCCAGGAGACCCACCTTAGAAAAGTCCATGAATACTTAATGAATCATAAGCAGTACCCATATATAAGATGTGCATCAGCCACAGAGGTTCAGAAAAAGAGGGGAGTTTTGATAGCTCTATCCCGGTCCCTACCCTGGCAGGTGCATACAACGGTCAGGGATAAAGCGGGCAGATATATATTGATGGTGGTCTCCCTTGATAAGGAATATTACACACTGGTATGTGCATATGCACCCAATGAGAATCAGAGGATATTTATGCAGGAACTGGAGAGGATTTTACAAAAGCATGCTAAAGGTCATTTGGTGATAGGGGGCGACATGAACTTGACACTGGACCCGAAGCTAGATAACTCAGGGGGGGTGGCAAAATACGCACAGGGAGATAGAGTAGCCTTCCAGTCCTGGCTGGCAAGGTGGGGGCTGACTGACTTATGGAGAGACACGCATGGGACTGAAAAAGATTTTACCCATTATGCCCCCCTCCACAAAACCTACTCGAGAATTGACTATTGGCTGGGCGATGCGATGGTGAGGAGGCAGGTTGAAAGGGTGACTATTGAGCCCTGTAGTTGGTCGGATCACTCTCTGGTGGTGCTAACGCTGAGGATGGGAAGAAGGCCTGTAGGCCGTCCCCATTGGAGGCTAAACGAAGCTTTACTACTAGAGCCACAGAATATAGCTGAATTGGAAAAGTACATAAAGGAATATATAGAGCTTAATGATAATGAAGAAGCACATCCGACCAGTATTTGGGAGGGAATGAAAGCGGTATTAAGGGGTCAGATTATAGCATGGCAGGCACACATCGTCAGGGATCATAGGGGGAAGGAGGACACAGTTAGAAATAACATGGAGGCCAGTGAAAGAAAGCATAAAGAGGATCCGTCCGACACGCAAAAATTGCAGGAGGTGCAGCAACTCCGAGCACAGCTTAATGATCTCCAGATGACGGAGATAGCAGGGCAGCTTCAGCGGGTTCGGCAGGAGCATTTTGAATTTGGAAATAGGGCTGGCCGGCTATTAGCAAATAAATTGAAAAAGCAAACCCAAAGAAATTATATTGCAGGGGTATATAATGCATCAGGACAGTTAGTAAACCGCACAGAAGAGATACAGGAAGTGTTTCGGGATTATTATGGCCAACTCTATAAATCGGACCTGAGGGGCACGAGGGAAGAGATTGCACAATATCTACAGGGGATACAAATGCCAGGCCTTTCGGAGAAGGAGGTGGAGGAGTTGTCCTCCCCCATAACGCTTGAGGAGATAGAAAAGGCAATCGCGAGTTTGCCTAACAATAAGGCGCCTGGGCCTGACGGATTCCCAGCGAGCTTCTATAAGCAGTTCTCCAAGTGGGTAGCACCATTGCTGTTAAAGGCAATCACAGCATTTGACAGCATGGGGGAAATGCCTTACTCGTGGAGGGTGGCAGAGGTAGTCTTGATACAGAAGCCGGACAAGGATCCCCTATGTTGTGGATCATATAGACCCATTTCCCTATTAAATGTGGACTATAAAATATTCACTAAAATTCTGGCTGCGAGGCTGCAAAGGGTACTCCCGAGAGTGGTTCATGAGGATCAGGCGGGCTTCATAGAGGGCCGGCAGACGTTCGATAATATTAGGTGCCTGCTTCATGTGATTCAGCAAGCTAATGAAGAACCAGAATCGGTTCTACTCCTTTCGGTGGATGCTGAAAAAGCGTTCGACCGAGTGGAGTGGCCTTTTCTTTTTGGGGTCCTAAAGCAGATGGGACTGGAGGGAAGAATCTTAAAATGGTTCAGCTTGCTCTATACTAATCCCCTGGCAATCATAAAGATAAATGGGGCTTATTCGGAGCCGATAGGGCTGGGTAGGGGGACGAGGCAGGGGTGTGCGGTATCGCCCCTGTTGTTTGCAATATCCATTGAACCATTAGCACAGAGGATTAGAGAACACAAGAATATACGGGGTGTGGTTAGAGGTCAGAGGGAGCACAAGATTATGCTGTTTGCGGATGATGTATTGCTGACCTTGGCACAGCCTAAACAATCACTACAGCAGGTTACAGAAGTGATCTTGCAGTATGGGGAGCTCTCGGGCTTTAAAATTAATACCACTAAATCCGAAATACTTAATCTTACGGTACCGCAGCGGGAGGCCCAGGAATTGCAGAAATTATACCCATTCAAATGGGCAGCGAGGGCAATAAGGTATCTTGGGGCTATGATTACCCCAAGAATAGAGCTTTTATATCAGGAAAACTTCCCTAAGAAGGTCAGGGAGCTTTTTGGAGAACTAGATAGGTGGGAGGGCCTTACGATTTCGTGGTTGGGCAGAATACATGCGGTAAAAATGATGCTCCTGCCGAAGCTGCTTTATCTATTTATGGCGCTTCCGATTCCCATACCGCGTACCTTTTTCCAACAGCTGACTAAAAAGGTTTTTGCATATATTTGGAGGAAGCGGCCACCCAGGGTGCGTAGAAGTGTAATGTACCAAAGGCCGAACAAAGGCGGCATGGGGGTCCCAAATTTTTTTCTCTACTACCAGGCAGCGCAACTGCGGGTGTGCGCTGAATGGTACCCGACCAATACTAAAAAGTGGCTTCACTGGGAGCGAGCATGGATGGGGACTAGATACACAGGGGACGCACTCTGGAAACCGAGAAAGGAACTCTTAAAGATAATTGAGAGGGTCCCGTTGGGCTTGAGCCACATCTTACATACCTGGCTTCAATTAAGAAAGCGAGCTTTCCCAGAAAGAAAATATTTCCAACAGATGGCAATACAAGATGCACCAGGGTTCCCCTTGGGGAGGGAGGAGAGGATATATCAGATCTGGGCTAAGAGGGGTCTTTATCAACTGGGGCAAATTTGGGTCAACGGGGAGATGCGGTCATTTGAGGAGTTGCAAGATGAGTATGGACTGGAGGAGAGGGACCTAGTTTATTATAATTGCATCAGAAATTATATACTCAAAAGAGCTAGGGATGAATTGGAGTTGGCAGAGACGGAGGTGGAAAAGGCAATGAGACAAGGAGGGGGTAGGGGTGGTATAACGAGGATATATAGAGCTCTGCTTCTGCTATCGTCCCCACTGGGTTTTTATACTAGAAAATGGGAGGAGGAACTCCAGGGTAACTATACGGAAGAGTGGTGGACACATAGCTATAGACACCTATTGAAGCCCTCCATCGCCCAGCCTCTGGCAGAGAATGGGTATAAGATCTTATACTGGTGGTATTATACCCCAGTTAGACTACAGAAGTTCTGCCCACAAATGTCGACAAATTGCTGGAGGGACTGTGGAGGGAAAGGCACATTTTGGCATATATGGTGGGAATGCCCAAAGGTCCAAAAGTATTGGACGGAGATCATGGACAGGGTGAAGGAAATGACTGAGATTAGCTATCCGAAAACGGCAGAGAATTGTCTTCTGCATGTAAGACCTAGAAAGAGCCCCATACATAGTCATAAGCTGGTCATCCATGTCTTAGGAGCAGCAAAATTGGCGCTCGCTCGGGCTTGGAAGCAGCAGGAGACCCCAGCCATGCAGGTGGTGATGGGCAGGTTACATCACCTGTATCAAATGTCAAAGTTGACGGCATTGCGAAAAGGTCAGCTTCAAAAGTTTCAAAAAATATGGGATGCGTATGAACAATGGAAAGGAGTGGGATGAGGCAGGATGATGGACACCCGAGGGGGGGGGAGGGGAGGGAGGGGGGAAGAATTGAAGGGGAAAAGAAATGAGCATCTGAGCTGTTGGATCTTCATTGTTTGTATGCAGTTGATGTAATAATTTCACCAGAAGCTTGTATTAGTAGAGGTTGTTTATTTTTGAAAAACCAATAAACAAATATAAAAAAAAAAACAATGGCTCTTCTGAATAGACTGAGGCCACATCAGATAAGGAGGGAGAAGTAGAGATAACCTTATCTGCCCACTCCTTAGGAGCCAGAGGGGCAATGGGACGAGAAACTGAAGCATGGTGCAGCAACTCACACTGTCCCTGCTTTGTTAAATAGGCCCGGTGTTAGAGCAATATAAATGCCAGAGAAAACAATAATTCCAATGTAGCAGAATGCTCTGTCGGGCCCCGAGGCTATAAAATGGCGGCTGTGCTCAGCGAGTGATCAGAGGCTACTCCTCAATGCCACCTGGCCCGTCAAAATGATGCCTGTTTCTACGCGCTCCTGCATCAAACTGCACACCGGCCCTGCCAAAGAACCCAAAATCCTCATCATATTTGGATGCTGACCAAATCCAAAATGCTGCCACCAACCATTTCCTCTGCATCCCGCGGGATTCACAGCTTGCACACCCTGCAATGCCCCGATGCTGGCCAGAGGGTCCCATAGCAGGAAAACCACTTAACTGTCTTCAAGGGAGTCGTCATCCACCCCAAGTGGCACTGACACAGCACAATGCGGTCCCAAGCGATAGTCAGGCCCCTTCCTCTGCACCACCAAGTAGAACATGCAGCCCTCCAAGCAGTTCCAAGTCAAACTTAAGTTGGACTTGCCACTGCCTGCTGCTCAGTCTCCACAGGTCTTAGCCCAGATGAAAAAGAAACAGGACTGATACTCTGCCCCACGCTCTCCAGTAAACCTCTTACCTTCTCCTTCCTTTTTAAAAAATTTTTTTAAGGCTGTTGTGTTGGAAAAGGATAGCTCCACAGTAAACTGGGTAGAGGCAAAAGGTAGGGAAGAAGTAAATTCGCTGGGCACCAAAACACAGGATCTGAAGACCTCCAGATATGGCTCTGCAGACTCATGCCACCTGCAAAGCTCAACTGGGGAGCAGCTGACCAACTGGACCAGGGCCAAATGCACTCAGAACCAGAGAATGGAAAAAGTGTGTCCATCCACCTGCTAGAAGATAGAAAAGACTCGAGAAGCTGGACTGGATGCAAAGGGAAGAAAGATATGTCTCAGCTCAAAGAACTGAAAACTATCCCCACCTGCTGGTTGATTAACAATTGTTTCACAGGTTCTGGAATAGTGGAAAGCTATATAATAGAATGTTTTAATACTCCCAAGAAATAGTATATGTCAAGATTACTTATAGTACAACTTTAAGGCAGATCAAAGCCCTCGACGATTCTTATGCTTTGTGAAACAAACAGTTCTAGATCTAGAAACAGGAGCTACAAATAGTCAGGGAATAAGGACCCGCAGAACAAAATTCCTAAAAAGAATAGAACCATCATGGTTGGAAATAAAAAGAAATGTGAAGGTGGACTGTAGGTTCTGAAAACAAGAAGGGCTGTAACACACTAACCTCATAGTCAAGAGGAGTCCATTAATAGGATTTTCAACACACACAAACACACATAAAATTAAAAGAATTAAGATGTCAGACGAATAGGAAGCCTAAGGCTTCTGTCCTTAAACAACAAATGCACTGTAGATTATGGTGGGAGAAAGTCAAGAAGGAGCACATGTGAAGGAAGTCAGCCTTCTCACATTCAGAGGAGCTACTACTAAAAATCTCTGACTAACCATCCCAATAAGTTGCTACTTAAGGTCTTAAGAACATCAGATGTAGCTTCACTTGGAGAGGATTATGAGATATGTTAAACTGTACCTACTGTACACTGCCTTGGGTGAATCTCTTCATAAAGGTGGTTAATAAATCCCAATATTTGGTGGCATTGCTTCAAGATGAAAGACTATTGGAAGGTCATACAACAGACTGCAGCACTGGCTGAGTCATCCGATTAAGTGAGATTGTGGGATTTTTCTTTTTAATAGGAGAGCTCTGGGCTTGACTAAGTCCCAGAGTGTACTGGTGAAACGTGCTCTCAATGCTGCCAGGTTTAATTTAGCAGATTCTTGGAAGCTGGAATCTACCCCATCCTTGGTGAAATGGTTAAACAAACTCTGGAACATCTGCGAGACGAGTACCTGACCACTGTTCTTATTGACCTATAAGTGCATTCACTCTGCAGCTCCTCAGTACCTCTCCACTCTCATCTCTCCCTACATTCCTCCCCGGGAACTCCGTTCACTGGGTAAATCTCTCTTATCTGCACCCTTCTCCTCCACTGCTAACTCCAGACTCCGTTCCTTTTATCTTGCTGCACCTTATGCCTGGAATAGACTTCCAGAGCCGGTACGTCAAGCTCCATCTCTGGCCGTCTTCAAATCTAAGCTAAAAGCCTACCTTTCTGATGCTGCTTTTAACTCCTAACCCTTGTTCACTTGTTCAGAACCCTTATTTTATCATCCTCAATTTAATATTCCCTTATATTTTGTTTGTCTGTCCTAATTAGATTGTAAGCTCTGTTGAGCAGGGACTGTCTCTTCATGTTCAAGTGTACAGTGCTGCGTACGTCTAGTAGTGCTATAGAAATGATAAATAGTAGTAGCACTGTTCACAGATGCACCCTGGAAAAACAGGAACCGCTTTGGCAACCTTTCCTGTTTAATTGTTCTTATTCATGTTCTTCTCTTCATGGCACCTATATGAGTATGTTCTTCATATGATCCCTAGGCTCTCTTATCCTGCTCCTGGTACAATGGGGGGGGGGGGGGGGGCAGAAGGGAAAGGCTAGCTGGTTCTGGGTTGGTGGGGTTCCAGAAAAGCTTATTTAAATGATTAGGTGATGTTGGGTAGATTTTTTTTTTCCTATAATCCCAACATAACTTCCGAGTTTTGCAGAACATTTCTATAAGCTAGGATTTCATTTTCTGTATTGGCTTCAGAGTCTGTTTTGGTGATGCTTCTATTGTGTGGTCTATATTTTAAATTGTTACTGTTTGGAATCTCAACAAAGTTCTCTACAAATTAAAAAAAAAAAAAAAAAAAACACACACACCACTGACCCCTAGCAAAACACAAGTAGAAAATAACTCAAATGAGGACTGAGCACTAATCAGTATTTTACAAAGGGATTGGAAAAAAAAAAAAAAAAAAAAAAAAAGAGGAAAAGACAAACCTAAGTTCTAACATACATACCAGACCCATGTCATCTCCCAAAATTCCTCCAAGGACATTTTCTGGTTTCTCTTTTACTGCAAAATTTGTAAGTGTATTGTAGTATAAGTTATTTCTTTGCTCCCAAAATGGTGGCAGCTCTTTGCTGTTCTCACGTGAAATCATCCAAGCCAAAGCCTGTTTCTGATGTGGAAGTAATGGTGTGCCAACAGCCTACAAATGAAGACCACACTGAGCAAAAATATAACAGTTCTCAAACACTCAACAATAGCCTTAATTTTAAAATACATTATGACTTTAATATCAAAATACAATGTCTGGGGGATTTTGGTCACACACACACACACCACCTTCCACCTCCCCCTGGTGAGGAATTTTCTTCCTTACCTCCATCCTCCAGATCAGCACTAGAAGCATCACGGGCCGCCACAAGGCCTTGAGCACCTGTGCATGCTCAAGGTCTGCTAGCTCCCACCCTCTAAATCTTCCTATTTCAGAGGGAGGCAGGAGTCAGCGGGTCTTGAGTATCATCACTGACCTGGGAGACAGAAGGAGGAAAGAAAATCTCCCGGGTAGCTGGAAGGAGAAAGAAAGATACTGGAGACCAAGGGAGACGGGGGTATGCAAAAAATACTAGACACTATGGAAGGGGAGAGAAATGCTAGACACCAAGGGAAGTCGACCCGGGGAAGTATAATTTCTTGTTTTGCTCTGGCTAGAGTATAATCAACACCCGATTTTGAATATAATTTTTGGAAGAAACTTCTCAGTTTATATTTAGTATTTCAACTGGTAATTACTGAAAAACAAAACAGACCAAATAGAAAAAATAGTTGATACAGTTTAAATTTTCCATGTTCAGCCTTTTGACATCAACTTAAGACCTATTTGATTTGTCACACCTTTACTGATTAGGTTTTGACTTGTACCTTGGAAGTCTTGATGATACAGTGGGATTCATAATCTGTGGCTTCTGGCCAAAGACTTTTGCAGCGATGGCCAAGTTATATACAACATGGCACAAAGCAGTGGAAGGGAGGAGGGGGAGCACCAAGTAATTTGCAAGTCAAGATTCATGAAGCTGTACTGACTGAGCAGAAACAGAAGGAAATTGCTAGGTCTCCTCATTCCCCATAAAAGAAGACTGTAAAATCAGCAGTTGGTTCTATTATGGAAAGACAATAGTTTTGCAAATGAACATAAAATACCTCTGCTGGTTCCATCTCTCGAGTTTTGTCATCTTCCTTTAAATCTTCAAACAGTTTATCAAATTCAGTCCTTAGCTACAGAAAAAATAAAACATAACATATCAACTGTGATAACATGGAGAGACGTGCAGACAAAAACATGAAAATGTAGCACAGATAAGTCCGCTTGCTATAGCTTCACCTTCTGCACTTGCCAATTAGCTCAGCTATGCAATTATTTGTTTTCCACATCCTCTTCTGCACTCTTCCAATAATTTTTCTATACTTTATTCTATTCTAGTAGGGTAGCCAGACATGAGATTTTTTTTTTTTGGGGGGGGGGGGACCCCAACAGTTAATTGGACTCCCAATTTTCTCTGCCTCCCTTAAATCCACTATTAAAATTAAAACTACATATGCTAGCAGAGATCACCAAGCCCCGACAGCTGAAGAAATGTGGAGCCCATCCGCCCATCTGTAAAGCTTAGAAATCAGCAAAACTGGAGGAAGGCTAAGGGATCTGTCAGTTACCCAGATGCTGCGCCTGGCTGCTGGTGGACCAAAGGCAAAAATGGATCGGTCCAGTCTAGCCCAGGACCACCCATAGCTACCCTCCTATACCTACTGGAAACTACACACCGGTAAGCCTCACTTTGGTTATTGGAAAAGTAATGGAAGCGATGCTGAAGGAAAGGTTAGTGAATTTCCTGGAATCCAATAGGTTACACGATCCGAAACATGGTTTTATCAAAGGCAAATCGTGCCAAATGAATCTGATTGAATTCTTTGACCAAGGTGACCAGAGAAGTGGATCAAGGACATGCACTAGATGGAAAGCCTTTTGACACCGTTCCTCATACGAGGCTCTTGAATAAACTTGATAGGCTGAAGTCAGGACCCAAAGTGGTGAAATGGATTAGGAACTGGTTGGCAGACAAGACACCAGAGGGTAGTGGTTAATGGAATTCACTCGGAGAAAGGAAAGACGACTAGTGGAGTGCCTCAAGGATCGGTGCTGGGGCTGATTCTGTTCAATATATTTTGTCAGCGACATTACCAAAGGGTTAAAAGGCAAGGTCTGCCTTTTTGCAGATGATACCAAGACTTGTGACAGAGTGGACACTCCGGAAGGAGTGGAAAACATGAAAAAGGATTTGCAGAAGTTAGAAGAATGGTCTAATATTTGGCAATTAAAATTCAAAGCTAAGAAGTGCAAAGTGATGTACTTAGAAATCCAAGGGACATGTATGTGCTAGGCAGTGAGAGGCTGATATGTAGACAGGAAAGGGATCTTTGGGTAACAGTATCTGAGGATCTGAAGGGGACGAAACAATGAGACAAGGCAGTGGCCATAGCCAGAAGGATGCTAGGCTGTATAGAGAGAGGTGTAACCAGCAGGAGGTCTTGATGCCCCTGGACAAGTCATTGGTTAGGCCCCACCTGGAGTACTGTGTTCAGTTTTGGAGGTCATATCTTGCTAAAGAAGTAAGAAGCCTTGAAGCAGTCCAGAGGAAGGCGACAAGAATGAAATGGGGCTTGCGCCAAAGAACATATGAGAAGAGACTGGAAGACCTGAATATACCCTGGGGAGATATGATACAGATGTTTAAATACTTGAAAGGTATTAATATAGAAATAAATATATTCCAGAGAAGGGATCCGTCTCTCAACCAATTTACAGGTTATGTTAAAATGAGTTTGGTAACCCTATAAAAGGATGTTTACTAACATCAAAAGGACATATCAGAACCTAACTAGTTTCCACTCAGAGCACAGCAAAGACAGGAATATCAGCTCGGAACAGGGGTGTGACGACAAACGGTACATAGAGAATGTAAAAATAAACACTGCTCCTTACCTCAGCACCCCTTCCATTATCCTCCCCCCCCCCCCCCCCCCCCCACACACACACAAAAAAATAATAATAATAATGATCACTGATAGTTTTTTTTCATAGTCACCAAAATTAAATAAAATGAAGGTGAACCAACCTGTTCAGCAGTCATTTGCACAGCTGGAAGAACCGGAGCACTGTAGCTTGGCCCAGCTCGCTCTGTAATCCAGTTAGATCCAAAGCCTGCACCTGATTCCCAAGAACAGAAATATTTAGGGAGTTAGAAAATAACACATGAAATTTGTGCGAATAAAATAAGGAAAATTCAAGATTCACAAAATAAGAATGTGTCAGAAAGATACAGAAATATTTCCCCATCATTTTAGGTGCCACAGGCTCCACTTAAGTGCACCTGGATAAAGTTGCCTGTACATATTACATCTTATAAACTCCAGAAAGCAGCTCTCTTTAGAACAATACAAGTACTACAGCAGTAAATTTGAGAGACTGAGATCATACGCCACATACCCTGGTTATTTACTACTTATGAACTGTAATTGGCAAAGCAGCAATTAGATGTCTATTTTCCTATTTGTAATAAAAAAGCTTCTATGATAAATTTATGATTGGCTAATAGTGCATATCTTCCTGTGTTCTTTAATCCAAATTATTTTATCCAGGGAACAAATGTCTGAAGGTTTAGCCTTGCATCTTGCAGCCTGTCTGATAAGGAGTCATAGGTATAAGGTTAAACACAGTCAAGGAGTTTTTCTCCAAGCAATGAGAACTTCTCTAAGGCTGAAGTGTAGTCCCCTCCCAAGGGGCAGGGGTCGGGATTACAGGAGCGAGATTCATTCCTGTCATGGTATGCACAAAACTCACTCATTTGGAGAAACTGCCCTCCCCCCTCTCCCCAGAATAAATAAAAATTTCACACAAATAATAAAATCAGTCAATTAGTTTGTATTGTGCCTTCACTACCACAACAAAAATTAAAAAATAGAAGAAACAGAAAAAAAGATAATTCAGTTCTTTGCTTTTTGGCCATGCTATTTTCACAAATAAATGTGCTAAGAATGGAGTAGACTGCAGGAATTAAGTGGCTAGGCCCAACACTGAAAACATAGCCCTGGAAAGTGGTTCAATATAACCACTGAGGAGTAGATATTCAATCGGTGGTGGTCAGGGTTTTTTTTTTGGCTGCCACCAGCTTTATCCCCAGTTATTCAATGCTGGGCCACATCAGGGCACCAGTACCGAATATCCAAGCATACAAGGCGGGTTAAGTGCAATATTCAGTACTTAACTGCATAAGGTGAACCGCATAAAAATAGGACTGGGGTTTGAGCTAAAAGGATTATGAGAAGAGATCTGATGACCTGAACAAGTATACCCTAGAGGAAAGGAGGGATGGGGGTGATATGATACAGATATTTAAATAATTGAAATATATATATATATATTTTTTTTTGTTACATTTGTACCCCGCACTTTCCCACTCATGGCAGGCTCAATGCGGTAGGCAATGGAGGGTTAAGTGACTTGCCCAGAGTCACACGGAGCTGCCTGTGCCGGGAATCGAACTCAGTTCCTCAGTTTCCCAGGACCAAAGTCCACCACCCTAACCACTAGGCCACTCCTCCACTCTTTTCCAGAGGTGGGGAAGCAGCAGAACTAGAAGATATAAATTGAGGTTGCAGGATGGTAGACTTAAGGCAATGTCAAAAAGTACTTTTTTTGCAGAGAGGGTGTTAGATGCTTGGAAGAATTAGGGCAGAGCTTGAACAGTGTCACAACATACATGTAATGACTGCCGTCCCGCAGGAGACAAAAATGGTAACAGAATTCAAAAATGCAAGGGATAAACAAAAAAAACCGAACAACTAAGCAGTGGTTCGAGGGCAACTCCAGTAGTTGGGAATTAAAGCCAGTGCACAGTCCTATGTCTTACAAGTGAGATTAAGATTAAGTATGCATATGTTATATCACATCATAATCATTCATTCATTATACGTTTCTAGACCGCCAATCTACAATTTTAAGCGGTTCACAGTGTACACACAGAACAATTAACGAATCACATTTTACATTAAACCATCATCTAATTGTCACACACAACCTATAACTCTCCACTCCTTCACTCATTTTAACCCTTCAAGTGGCCATATCAAAAACAATCTGATACTGTTTTTTAAAGCTTTCTTAAACTGATCGTTTATCAAATCACTCTTAGTGACAAAGGGTGATCATTCCATAAAATAGGTCCAATAACATAAGAAAATGGTGCATCTATACTCCTCCAATCAGATCACCTTAACATCTTCAATCACATCAAATATGGTAAATCGAAAAAATTCTTTTTCAAAATTTTTTATTTAAAAATATCATTTTCACATTTACTTCATTGTACAAAATGAGTTTCTCTTCTTTAGAAAACACTTTAACTCTTAGGGGTCCTTTTACAAAGGTGTGCTGAAAAATGGCTTGCGGTAGTTTAGGAGCGGGTTTTGGGCGCACGCCAATCCATTTTTCACAGCGTCTGTGAAAAAGGCCTTTTTTTTGGGGGGGGGGGGGGGGGGGGGGGGAGGGGGGGAGGGCCGAAAATGGACGTGCGGCAAAATCAAAATTGTCACGCATCCATTTTGGGTCTGAGACTTTACCGCCAGCCATTGACCTAGCGGTAAAGAATCTGGGAGGTAATGACCTGCGCGCGTCTGAAAATAAAAATATTTTTCAGACGCACATATCGGACGCGGGCCAAAAATGAAATTACCGCAAGAGCCACGCGGTAGTCAGGTGGTAACTCCATTTTGGCACGTGTTGGACGCACGTAGACACTTATGCGGCTTAGTAAAAGGACCCCTTAAAAATGGAATCACTTCAGCTTATGCTTCTTAGCACTTGTCTTTCACAAACTGCAGGGATGCCCCCACCCTATCAAATAATAGTCACACGTACTGCATCAATGAAATATGTGCGACTATTATTATGGTAAGTTTTGTGAGACCACACCCTGAAGCAGCAGTTGCGAAACATGCCGCAGGTTGATGGGGGCGTCGTGTCCTGCAATATGTAAAAGACAAGTGTCAAGAAGCATAAGCTGAAGTGATTCCATTTTTAAGTGTTTTAAAGTGTTTTCTATAGAAGAGAAACTCATTTTGTACAATGAAGACAATTTGAAAAAGATTTTTTTTTTTTATTATGACAGCTTTCAAAGTACATACATGTTTTACTAGCATAAATTTATCCATCTATCTCAGCTACTAAAAGTTTATGCACTGTTCTATATTTAGGCCACATGGAGAGGATATGTTCCCTGAAGTTTTGGGAAGTTATGTGCATACTTTCCCTCTGAGAATGGCTGTAAAGCCTGTGAAGAAAACAGTACCCAGGATCTCCATCCTAATGCAGGCAGTTTAAAAATTGACACTTTATCTGTTAATGTCAGCTCAGAAAATATTGCAATTGGTAAGCTATTTCTACAACCTCAAAGATAAATATTTGTTACTTTTTTCCTACATTAAATAAAATTTTTAAAGTAGTTAATCTGGTAGCTGTTGCATGGAAGTCAGAGGGCAAAGCCCAAGTTTTCTATCTGAAGATCTTACAACAGTGACAAATCCTGGCATAATGTAAAGCAGCACTGTTCTCTATATACACTGAAAAGAAACCACACCCCTACTATAAGCAGGAGCAATATTCACTTATTGAAGAACTTTAAAGGTACCAGAGAGAGGCAGAACTTTTATTTTGTCATCACAGAAGAAAACATTTCCAAACAAAATACCATGGTGGCTAGAACATACCTGTTGCCATAGGAGCCAGTTTGAATCCATGCCGTTTTAAATGGTCCAGAACAACTTGCTTGTTCTCTTCTTTACCCCAGAAACTCAACTGCAGAGGCATGGTAAATGCACTGTTAGCTCCATAAGGGACAACCCTATAAAAAACATGAAAGAATAAAACAAAGCAATTGCTATTTAAACATGTCAATATTTAATCACTAGTAAAAAAGGCCCGTTTCAGAGCAAATGAAACGGGCGCTAGCAAGGTTTTCGTCGCCAACACCCCCTCCCTCCCTCCCTGGCCAACCCCTTCGTTGTTCTGCCATTGCTCCGCCCTCGAGAGCGGGGCCCGGAGCGATTTTGGTGGCTTCACCACCACGAACCTTCGAACCTTTTTGAAAGAAGTCAGGGCTTGGCTTCACTGACATCAGTGTCCTCAGAACGTTGAGGGTGAGTTTTATTATAGTAGATAGGTTTTTTTTCCCCATCATCTTTAAACAAAATTTGTGGACCTCATAAAGCTACAGTCTTCTCTAAAATAACCTAACCCAGAAATGTTTTGATTTTTCTGTGGTAGGTATGTTTTTGGTTTAACAGTACATAGTTTATTAACTAATTTCTTTTCCTTCATAGTAAACAGATCAGAAGTTACCTAGCCTACTTTCAAATTTAAACTATAAAGTGTAGGCCTGCAAAGACCCAGATAAATACATCTTCTTAAAAATAGCAAAATACATGAGAATTTGTTACTTCCTCCTGTTATCTTCTCCAAAATACAAATTCTAGAAGTCCAAGTAATCCCAGCAACTATAAGCAGGTTATAGGTGCACCTACCTGCCAAATCTCCATATAAACAGATCTACAAGACTCGGAGGTACCAATACAAGGGCAATCATTTTGGACTTACTGGGGTCCAATATTCAGCCTGCAAAGGTCAGCATTTTTGTTTGTTTTGTTTTTAACTTACACAGGATATTCAGCACTGGTATCTAGATAATGGGCAGCACTGATAGCGAAGATACTTACCTGCAGTGCTTTTTTTGTAAAAAAAAAAGGTGCCGGTACTCACTGTGGGCGGGGCCACCACATATGGCTCCACCCCTATGATAGCCACACCCCTTATTCCAGCCATGGCGCATATAAACAGATATCATTGAAAATATATTATACTAGTATAGAAGAAAAAAAATAACATGATTATTTTCATTATAAATAATTTCTGTAAGGTCTTACAGCTCCAGTATACCCAGTGCAAAATAAGACAGCAGATGTAAATTCTCAAATTGGACATATTCCAAACACTAAAATGAAAATAAAATGATTTTTTCTACCTTTGTCGTCTGATGTCTTTGTTTTTCTGATCATGTTGGTCCCAGTCTCTGATTCTGCTGCTCTCTATCTGTTCTCTTAACTCCCTTTCCAGGGCTTCCTTTCCATTTATTTCTTTACTTTTCTCCTTTCTTCTTCATTTCTTGTCCTGCATCCATAAGTAAAAGCTGGGTCCTCCTCCGTGGAATTGACTGGAGGAGGTATAACGTGGATCCAGTTTTTGCCTATTTTCTCCATCCATGTGCAGTTTTTCTCTTCCCTTTCCCTCATCTCCATCCATGTGCATCATCTTCTTTTTTCGTTTCTCCCCTCCATCCATGTCCAGCACTTCTCCTCTCTCCTCCCGCCCCTGTATCCATATAAAGCAATAATTCTCTCTCCCCTCTCCTCCATCCAAGTCCAGCATTTCTCCTCTCTCCCCGCCAACCCCTCCATGTCCAGCAATTCTCCTCTATCTCCTGCTCTCCCTCCATTTCCAGCATTTCTCCTCTCTTCCCTGCCCTCCCATCCATGTGCATCTCCTTCCTCTCTTCCCTCCATCCATGTCCAGTGATTATCCTCTGTCCAGTCCTCCCCTGCCATCCATGTCCAGCGATTCTTCTCTGCCCCCTGCCATCCATGTCCAGCAATTCTCCGTTCCCTGCTCTCCCCTCCCAGCAATGTCCAGCAATTCTGTTCCCTTCCCTGCCCTCCCATGTCCAGCAATTCGGTTCCCTTCCATGCCCTCCCATGTCCAGCAATTCCCTACCCTCCCATGTCCAGCAATTCTGTTCCCTTCCATGCCCTCCCATGACCAGCAATTCTGTTCCCTTCCCTCCCATGTCCAGCAATTCTGTTCCCTTCCCTCCCCTCCCAGCGATGTCCAGCAGCTCTCCGTTCCCTGCCCTGCCCTCCCAGCAGTTGTCCGTTCCTTGTCCTCCCCTCTCCCATGTGCAGCAATTCCCGGACTAATCAGCAGCGCGAACGATGCAGGCAGCGATTGAAGGAGGCTGTCTGCGTCGGAGCTTCCCTGTGCGAGTCCCACATATGCGGAAACAGGAAGTTGTAACAACGTAGGCGGGACTCGCACAGGGAAGCTCCGACGCAGACAGCCTCCTTCAATCGCTGCCTGCATCGTTCGCGCCTCTGCGTCTTTAAAAAAAAAAAAAAGTGCAGGTCGCGTCGGGAGGGTTGCCGGTACGCCGTACCGTTGCGTACCGGCACAAAAAAAAGCACTGCTTACCTGTAGCAGGTATTCTCCGAGGACAGCAGGCTGATTGTTCTCAAATGTGGGTTGACATCCGCGTCGGCCCAGGAATCAACTCACTCCACTGGCTTCCGATCAGATACCGCATACAATTCAAGATTCTCCTCCTTACCTACAAATGCACCCGGTCTGCGGCTCCTCACTACCTCTCTACCCTCATCTCCCCCTATGTTCCCGCCCGTAACCTCCGCTCACAGGACAAATCCCTCCTTTCAGTTCCCTTCTCCACCACTGCCAACTCTAGGCTCCGCTCATTCTGCCTTGCCTCACCCTATGCTTGGAACAATCTTCCTCAACCCCTACGCCAAGCCCCCTCCCTACCCATCTTCAAATCTCTGCTTAAAACTCACCTCTTCAAGGCTGCTTTCAGCACCTAACCTTTCGTGAAATATAGTATGCCCTATCAGACTGTCTCTACACTTGTCTTTTGACTGTACACTTGTCTTTAGATTGTTTAGATTGTACACCTGTCTTTTAGCTTGTAAGCTCCTTGAGCAGGGACTGTCCTTCCATGTTAAATTGTACAGTGCTGCGTAACTCTAGTAGCGCTTTAGAAATGTTAAGTAGTAGTAGTAGTAGTAGTAGAATCGGCATTTTGCAAGCAAAATATTTTTAAAAACGTTTTGCCAGAGTCTTTTGGCGTGCGTGCAGCACACACCGCACCATGCATAGACTGATTTCCCACCCGTCGCGTGAACACAGACTACAAGCGGCTGGGCTATGGTCAGGCCCAAGACACTGGATACACCAGGCGTGGGTATCAGTACCTGAGATGGTCCAGTTGCACCAAGTACAACGTTTGAAACCGCTGGGTGTCTTTGATGACATGGAAGGAAAAACGGCTCCGGCTAAATCAAAAGACGCGATTGTGCCTGTTAAAAGAAAAAAGGGCACAAAAATAAGGGGAACAACCCGACCGCGGCCAAAAACAAAGGAACTTTAAAAGGTGGACAAAAGTAAAGGAAACTGCAGGAACCTTTTTTTTTTTTTTTTTTAAACTGTAGAATTGAAAATAAAATAAAGAAAAATAAGGCAAAAAGCCAAAAAACTGTCGAACACTCTTTCCCGGGCCTGAGAGGAGCGCAGAGAATAGAAAACTGAGGAATAGACCTGTAATGGAAGATTTAAAGGATTGCTTTTCAATCCTGCTTTGATCGATACTGAACTCTGAAATCTTCTGTCTTTGACCAAAAGTAACTTTTCTTGTAAATACAAAAACAAGTTGCAGAAGATAAGACACAGCTCTAATTAATTTGGTATGCAAAGGGGCGGATGGTGCTTGTTTGCGAAGTTCAGCCTGGCCACCTGGACTTGGAAAACATGTGACCACGTTCCCACAGTGGCTTGTTTACCTAAACAGAGAAGCATTCTGTAATTTTCCTTAGCTCTGAACATGAGCTCTAAGCCTAATAAAAAGGGGGGCTTGTTACAGCAGAGTGGGGGCTCATCTGTGAGTGGACACGCTGCGCAGAGGATCTGTTCCTAGTCAAAGAAGCTCCTGGCTCTCGCTGTGAACTGGGCCCCCCCAGCTGATGTTAAGAGCCTGGATGATGTAAGGACCAGTGATGTATGTATATAATGTATTATTGCTTCCTTTCCTGGTCTAAGAACTCTTAGCACTGCTTAGATGTAGAGACCAGTGATGTAATGATTAATCATTGTGTGTATATTGCTAACCATTGTATATATCTTAATCATTGTAGATTTTAGCACCTCTAATAAAGGTTTCATTTATCTAATACGAATCCAAAAGAACCCAAATAATTAGAGTAGTCTGTGTCAGTGAGACAGGCTATAAATCCACTTCACTACTAGTTAGACAATATACCTGCAGTACTGTGAAAGAAGCGTGACCTGCGTGTCTCTAAAAATTCAGGACACAGTAAGAATACTGCTATTTAGATTACTCCCACTGTTGAACCTGCAGTTCTACATCCCTGCTGCGATTTTCTTTATTGTCATGGCCTTAGTTTGCCCCAGGTACAAAATAAGTACCTGTATATATGTAAACCGCTTTCAATGTAGTTACAAAATACTTGATATACCGCCTTTCCGTGGTATCTTCCCATGCCCTTCTCATTTTGAGGAACTGATACTAAGGTTCCTAGGTCTGAAGGGTGACATTTTGGCAGGATTTCACAAGGAGAAAGAATAAAGGTATCTGAAAGAGGCAGGGAAAACTCCAGTTGCAGCCATTCTGAATCACATCTAAAACCCACTGTCAGAAGTAATTTGGGTCCATTCTTACAACAAAGGTAGATGACTGCCTATCTGTTCCTGGAAAGAGTAGACTCAAAGGGCTTCATTGGACAAATCTTGCAGCTCCAGAGGCCATGGCCCTTGGGAGTTTCCTTCTACCCACTTGAAAGGTGATAAAGCCTTCAAATCTAGTACGGTGATAGGAATTTGATTTCCCTGGCCGATACGTCTTTGCCTCCCTAACTCTGGGCCTGGAAGAATTCTGTCTGGAGGAAGATTCAGGTTTATCTTCTGGCAGTTTGTGCGTCTTAGTATCTTCTAAATCATTAACTAACTTCTCCAAGTCTTCATCGAAGCTTTTGAAGCATTATTTGAGGACCAATTACAAAACCACAATAACCACCTAGCCAGGGATTTACCTCTTGCAGAAACAATCAAAGCACATATAGGCTGCTATGGGTAATAGGGGTAGTATTAATAAATTTGTTCACATCCACACAATTGACAATTCTTCATAAAGCTGGTGTTGATGCAACCAGGAAGGATAGTTACTGACGGCTTCCTATAGTAAAAGCCCATAGACCATTAATAAATTGACTTGGGGAAAATCCACTGCTTATTTCTGAGATAAGCAGCATAAAATATATTGAACTTTTTCAGGATCTTGCCAAGTATTTGTGACCAGGATTGGCCACTGTTGGAAACAAGATGCTGGGCTTGATGGACCTTTGGTCTGTTCCAGTGTGGCAATACATAAAGGAATCCTGTTCCGAGGGAATGGATCCTCAGAAGCTTAGCCGAGATTGGGTGGTGGGAGGCGGGGATAGTGCTGGGCAGACTTATACGGTCTGTGCCCTGAAAATGACAGATACAAATCAAGATAAGGTATACACAAAAAGTAGCACATATGAATTTATCTTGTTGGGGATCTGCTTAAGAATGGTCTCTAATTTCCAATCTTGGAAATCTTTTACAGATGTACATCCCTCTACTAGGATAGCAGTCTTCTTGGTAATCACTGTTTCCAAAGCAAAGCAATCCGCTTTATGCTGTTTAAACTTATTTTTTTTTCTTCTTGAAGCAATGGATAGCATTTTGCAATAGCTCCTCCAAGAGTCACTTCAGGAGCATTCCACTCTGAAGAAATGCGAATCTGAGCAGCATGATGGATTGCAAAAGATTTAGGAGGACTTCTACTGCCCAAACAAATGGGATTTCCTGAGGGACAAGTTTCCAGAGCTGGAGCCGTAGAGATAGTTACTTACATGAATCATCTCTGCAAAAAGGAAAAAAAAAAAAAACATACAACTGAGGGGGTCCTCTCCAACTAGAAGCTCCCCTTCTTCCAACTGATCTCTAAGCCAAATCTGCATGCTGTGAAAGATCAAGAGATATAACCAAGCTAGACTTCCAACCATTTGAGGCTTATAAACATCTGCATTTAGGAGCCGAATGGTCCCCAAATCCTTAGATAACAATGGACATGAATCCACAGCTTTCTCTTGAGACCTCTTTAGCATGAAAGCTTCGTGAAGCAAAAATACAGGCTCTGGGGAGAAAGGCATGCCTGTTCCTAGAGTCTGCACAGAAATACCCGAGGTTCCCTTTGTGTAATATTACATTTTTTTTTAACGATCAGACACCATTCAGTGTGACATACATACAATCAGAAGGAAATCAGAAGGGGGGGGGGGTTAAATTTTTTTCACATCACTGTAGGTGTTACATATGTGCCAATGTACCTCGACATCCTAGGCATCCTATACCCCCCAATGTCTATGGCTACTGAGTTACCCCCCCCCCCCCCCGGCTATGACTACTATGTTGTTAAGACTCCCAAAGGTCCACAGGTACTCTTAAAGTTTTAAAACGTTGTGTTAAGATCACACCACCAGCGTATGTTTTGGGAAAATTGAACAGATGTGAAATTTCTAAAACAACTCCAAACCCCCTTCTCCCCCACCCCCCACTAGAATGCCTCTTTTCTATAAAGCCAAAAACTAGCACATTGTGAAAGCATAAGCACAGCATGTCCAAACAGGGCTGATGCATGCAGATCAATTCTATTTTTATCTGCATAAATGGCATCAAAGTCTTTGAAAATGTACCCAAAAGGTCTTAGGGTTTTTCCCCTCCCCCTCCTAATCAAAGAGAAATAAATTCTGCTTACCCCTCAACTTTAGCCAGATGGTTGTCCATAATGTAAGCCACAGCTGCAGCTAGTTCTTTTTTGATATGGCCGACCTGATCGCCATTCACATTATTTACTTTTACTGCATTCCTATCATAGGGATTAGCTGGTTCCCTCTGAAGCGCAACCATTTCATTATTGCTAACCTGCAAAATTTGAAAAGGGGTGCTTAGATATTTCATAACAGAACCAATATGATTCATCATAAAGGCAAGTTTGTTAACAAAATTCAACAGAACAAAATATAACCACGTGACTCACATATTAGTTCCCATCACACATTGTCCTCATAAGTCCAAGCTACAGGGTCCACATGTGCCATATGTAACAGGAAATAATGATGTAATCACATCCTTAAGATTCCAGATACAATGGGGCTTATTTATTGAACTACAATAAAATGTTTATTACAAGGTACTTGCTCTTTACTGCACATGTACTATGTACTATGTTCCAGCATCTCTTTGGAACCAGTATAGGTGGGTTATTATGGTTGCCTATGTAAATAGAATAATAGACATGCTAAAGAAGATGAATGATCTATTCAGGCATTCAACTAGCATGTGCTAAAAATGCAATAGATATTTATTGCCTATGGTGTCTTGAGAAAAATTATAACTAGTAGATTAGCCCCAATAAATCAGACATTTTCCCACAAAGGACATGAATGGAATGAACCCCTAAACTTTCAGAACTCCCTATACAATCTGCCTACAAAGAGCCTAGGACTACCTCGACTACCTGTAGAAAGATTCAGGAGGCCCAGGTTCAATTCTTGGACCTACCCAGCCCAATTCAAAAGTACTGTGCTGTGCTAGCTGCTGGAAATTTGCAGTCTCAACGCTCCCGGGAAGAACTGTGTGCATTCCATCAGACACTTGGGAAGATACCCTTTGCGACACCACAGCCATTACAGTATCCAGTAGGGGGAGCAGAGAGTATGTCCCGAGTCAGAGGGACTTCAGCTGCAGAGCCCCCCAGCTGCATGGCGCAAGACAGACTTGCTTTGGTGCTGTCCTGTGGATGGCAGAGGTCCGCTATTCCAAAGAAAAAGCAAGCAAACTAAGAGACAGAGGATCTTTTCAAGAATCTTGCTAATTCAGTTTCTTTAATTCCCTTTCAATGGATTTTAACTAATTATTTTGTTTACATAAAACTATTAGCCCAGCACAGCATGGGGTACTTACCACTCCAGTATAATAACGGAGTCCAACAACATTCCCTCGCATAACTCCAAATAAAACAACTGAATCCATCTCCTCATCAGCTGAAGCAGAGGGGTTATCAATACACAACACTTCCTCTGGCTCGGAATTGAAAAAGAAAGCTGGAGGGGAATGATGCAACGAATTACCAGTTCTTCCATACTGGCAAGACTGCAAGTATTTCCATAAAGAACCCCTGTAATGAAATCCAACAGAAACCAACACAAATCATTTGAAAAATCATTTTATGCTTTCACTACATCAAACAAAATGAGATGTGTTACCTTTAAATATGTTGGGCTTCAAAGCCAACCCTTCCATGTGCTTCAAAAATGTAATTTATTGAAATATACTTACGTGCAAGTCTAACATTTAAACAAGCATTCTTTAACAATGAGGTTTATCTAAAGTGTATGTTTACATTTATGTTTATTCACATTTGATGAATCGCCTTTTTACAATGAAAGTCAAGGCGATGTACAATAATAAAAGTAAATAAATAACCAGAAGAGAACTCCATTAAGCATAGAAAAGAATAACAATCAAAGACATACACACCAGTCTTGACTGTAACAGCAAGTACTTTGAAAAAAAAAAAAAACTTAAATGCTGCCCAGCACCGAGGTCTGGACAGTTCCTCTGTGCTAAAACATCCTTGAGGATCTTAAGGTGACAAAAACAATGCGACACAGCGGTAGCCACAGCCAAATGGATGCTAGGCTGAATAGAGAGGGATATAACCAGTAGAAGGAGAGGTTGATGCCCCTGTACAAGTCATTGGTGAGGTCCCACTTGTAGTGCTGTGTTCAGTTTTGGAGGCCGTAGCTTGCTAAGGAAGTAAAAAGACTTGAGGCGGTTCAGAGAAAAGCGACCAAAATGGCATGGGGTTTGCGTCGCAAGATGTACGAGGAGAGAACAGAGGACCTGAACACGTATACCATGGAGGAAAGGAGAGAGAAGGGTGATATGATACAGACGTTCAAATATTTGAAAGGTATTAAATTTACAAATCAAACCTTTTCCTGAGATGGGAAGGTGGTAGAACTAGAGGACATGAATTGAGGTTGCTATGGGGGAGACTCAAGAACAAAGTCAGGAACTATTTTTTCATAGAGAGGGTGGTAGATACCTGGAATGCTCTTCCTTGGGAGTTGGTGAAGATGCAAACAGTAATGGAATTCAAAAATGCATGGGATAAACACAAAGCGGAATCCTGTAGAGAAGGTATAGAACCCACAAGCTTAGCAGTGATTAGATGGCAACACCAGTAATTGGGAAGCAAAGCCAGTGCTGGGCAGACTTCTACGGTCTATGCCCCGATTGTGGCTGGACAGATTCAGCATCTGTAACAGGAGAACAAGGCCAGTGCTGGGCAAACTTCTAAACAGTTAAGAACAAATCAAGATCAGGTTATCTTGTTGGGCAGATTGAATGGACCGTACAGGACTTTATCTGCCATCATCTACTACATTATTAAAAAGAGTTTGCAAACAAAACCCTGGACTGCAAGGTTTATAACCAATTTCTAAAGGAAATGTTTTCTTTTTTTTAAAGTGCATTTTAAAATATTAATACTTCCCTGGTATTAACTGCTAACAGTGACATAGTTACAGGGGGCCATGGGGGCCTGGGCCCCCAGTTTGGCTAGAGACTAAAATGAGCATGCCAGACATGAGGAGAAGAGAGAGCAAGGCAGGCAATGCAGCGGCACAGGAGACCAGCGCTGGACAAAGTATTCACCTGGCGGGGGTTGGGGACCCCTGGCAGCCAAGGTATGTGCGGTGGCGGTGCTTCAGCTGGCAAGGCTTAAGGACCCCCACCATCCAAGGTATGTGCAGCGGCAGAAGTGGGTGAAGAGCAGCAGGGCAGTGGAACAAAATGTGTCCTCCCACTTTGGGCTCTGGCTCCCTCCTACCTTGAGGTCTGGCTCCTAATTGCTATTTGCTAGACTGCTTACATCAGAATGCAACTGCCTCTTAATGCATGTTAACTCAGCTCCACGCCCACCTTATTCCCCTTGGCACCAGGTCCCGAGTCATGACTGTCAAGCTATCTTCGGACCAATCGATAAAACACCATAGCATCCACAACTGCATATATACCCACACATATACTGAAGAAAAGTGAACGTCTGAAAGAAAAATAATGCACCAATTTATTCTGGATCTATACATAGAACCCCTGTCCTAACACCAAATGGCCATACTGGGGGATATCACGTTATCACAGATCAATACCTCCTTTTCCTCCCTCTGTTACCTGTCCACTGATATTCTTTGGTGTGATTACGTGATTATTTCTTGTAATTTGTATTTCCTACCCCTGTTATTAAAATTTAATAAAAAAATTCTAAAAATGAAAAAAACGGAATCAGGTAACTAGAAGCCCAGTCCTATCGTTGTGGAATATTCGACTTAGGTCGCATTCCCGTCGCCAAAAAAAAGTACAATTCGAAGAAAAAAACTGTTAAACTTCACACAGATATTAGTCATGAAAATTAAATTACCTTGGTATACGTGCCAAGTATGCATCAAACAGTATTCTGATGGGGAGAATTAAGGCCACAGTGGCAGCATGTGACTCCTTTTCTTACCTCATAAACATCCAGGACATGTTCACTATTAAAAACCACCGCTGTTACCCGATGTACGTCACAATGGCACAGCGACAAAAAGCGATCCCACACTATCAACACCTCCAATCAACTCTGGCGATGGCGTTGGAATAGGAATAGAAGGACTCCTCTTGTTGTGCGCGCACTACCAATTCCTCTACCGCCTTCCTTGCTACCAACCGCCTTGTTTCGGACTCATAAAGCGTCAGCCTACCAACTGCTAATTGGCAGCTGTGTTCACCAATCAGAAGGGTCACCAAGAAACAAGACCCAATCCAAGATAATGATGGGGGCACTCAGTAAACCATCTTCGACGTGCTAACCAATCGGATATCTGCGATCCGCAAAGGGCGCGACATTTCGCTGTGTAGTATCCGTTCAAACTTTTTTTCTTTTTCTATGTTTACTAGCTCAGGTCCACAAAAGCATGGTGTCAAAAGTTGAAGCCACTTAGGTTGGTCTGTGTTTCCCCTTCCCTGCGCAGCCATCATCAAAGCAAACAAACCTATGAGCTACTGCATCCATGTTGTCATTGCTTATTGTTGGTAGTATTTTTTATTTAATCTCACTTATATTTTCAAACATGCTAGTCTGTGTAACATACAGATGTACACAGAGGAAATATAATAACTGAATAACTTTTCATAGGTAGAGTAGTAATTTGTTATAAATTGTAATCAGTGTGTCATTTGGAGAGGCTAGTTATAGGGACACCCTAGCATGTGTTATATTCGTGCAGAGGTTTTTTTCTCCTGGTAAAGGGCCACTAAAATAGACATCATGTTATGAGAATCAGGTGCTCAACATTCAGAGTTTCTATTTATTTACTTACTTATGACATTATATATTAAACATGAATAAGGTTGAAACCTGAGAGCATTTCAATTTTTTCCCCTGTGCCTAGATGAAAAGAGAAAGATGGTTTGTGGGAACTTAATGAGGGCAGAGCTACCTTCATGTAGAAGTCCAGAGTCAGTCTAAATGTGATATATATTTATTTCTTCTTCAAGTAGTTTTTCAATAGCATTTTCTCAGTTATTATCCAAATGCAAACACAATTAAAATGTTAATTAATAACTTTTGGATGTTACTGAATTCTATTATTCTGTGTCACTGTATTTCCAGTTTTGGCACAGTATATGTTATCACAAGGACAAAATATAAGAAACCCAACATACTGCATTAGGGTGGCTTATAGCCCATTTAGTTTTGTTTAAACAAATGAGAGATCTGCATGAAAGAAAAAAATTATTTTTATTATTTTGACTTATGAAAGCCACTTCTCCCTGAAACATGCTCAAAACAGAATAATCTATTTGTACAAAAGAGAAGAGGTGAAGATGTGATTCCATGTACCCCAATGAAAAAAAGAGTTTAATTTTACTCTCAATCTTTATAACACCAGGCTTTGGGTGAACCAGTGTGGTAGCAAGCTCCGCCTACTGGCTTCAACCCATTGGGTTAGATAGCCTTGTCGCACCGTCTCCTCTTCTCAATCTAACCTTCTTGAATAATACAGTGGTGGCAGGTGGGCGGGATATGTGAGGAGTGAAGGCGTCACGTGACAGTCAAACCCACGACGTAGGTAGTCAGTGGCAGTAAATGTGAAAGGTATAGATAGAGTCACAACAATCACAAGCAGCGTGGGAAGTGGCTGTGGAAGAGGTGCGAGCGTTCCATCCCTGAATTCGTGAAAGACGGCGAGCTGGGATGGTTGGTGAGAGGGGCGTGGCCTAAGAGGAAGCTATGTGCTTAGGCAGGGCTGGGGTCCTGTAAGCTCCATTCGTCGGTGTTCGTCAGGTTCAGGCAGGCTGTTGCGTTATGGGTTGTGAAGGGGGTCTCCAGTGAACTGAAGGTGAAGCGTACTGCGGTGGCGAGATGGTTCAGTTCTATAACTTGCACCCCTTTGGGTCTCAGCAGATTGTACCCATGAAACAGGAGCCTGAGTTGTTTTGTTGCGGCCGGGACTGTGTTTTCGTGGCCTGTGCTGGAGCTTGCAAGATCGATGTGTTTGTGGCGAGTCGGGACGTGTTCGAGCCTTTCTGCAGCATTAACACGGTGGGGAAAGTGAGACAAATGCGCTACAGCGATGTGGGTAAGCAAAAGGGAAAGATTATGCATGTCACTGTACAGCTATGCAACCATGCTTGGAAGGAAAGTGGAGACTATGTTGTAATCAGGGACAACAGAACATTTTGGAGGAGCCAAACAAACCAATCTCTGGCTCCTCCACTCCTAACCACTTTTAATTTCTGGTGTTGGGCAAAATATTGATAAGGCCATATCCTCAGTTTGCCCAACCAATCCTACTGCCCATGGTTGCATTATGTTGTTAGACCATGTAATAATTATTCACAAATGTCATACGTGAACATAGGTCTCCATCACATGACAAGCTGGTGACTGGAAATTCCAGGCCCTACTATAAAGCTTGCTCCTAATTTCAAACATCTTGGTATTTCCATTATCCAGGAGCTCTCAGCCAAGCTGGTCAAGACACGTTTTTCTTTCTCCAGCAGTTTCATTCTCTGTTCTTTTACCTTGATGTCTTCTCTCAATAAAACATTCTGTATTACAATAAAACATTCTGTACTACCTGCTTGGACAACTGTAATACAGTTTATTCTGGTTTTCCAAATGCATCAACCTGGCAGCTTCAGACTCTACAAAATGCAGCAATAAGAACTCTTTCCTGAGCAAAATGTTTTGTTCTTGTCACCCCACTTTTTCTCCAATTTCCTTCTGTAGTCAGTTTAAAATTCTTGTCCTCATTCAAAAGTTTTGTATCTTGGTGTCCTCACCTTTCTTGCTTCTATTATTGTACCCTATGCTTCCCCAAGGCTTCTGAGGTCTCTTAATGAGTTTGACTACGAAGCCCTTCTATATGTGAAGCCAACTTTACGAGGCAGTGCGCTTTTTGCTATGCACTCCCTTCCTGTTTAACGTCAATTGAAATTATTCCAAATTTAGAACAGCCTTGAATAGTTTTTATTCTGTAAAGCATTTCATGATTGTTCACTTGTTAGAGAAGTAATCCGTTAAGTTCACTGACTCCATCAGTTTGATTATTATGTATGCATATGTACTCTTTTTTTTTTTTTTTTTTTTTTTTTTAATATTATATTTTTAGGTTCTTAGTATGAGTACTTGCCATCCTTTATTGGCATTCTGTTTCAGTTTCAATTCTTTTTAAGTTTTTAGGAAAAGTGGTATATAAAGGTAAATAAACCATAACTATCTATGAATATATATAAATGCACATTTTTTTCTCACAATGCTGTCCTTTACTCTTAGGAGATTATCTGGTTGCAGTTGAGGAGAAAAACCAAGTTACTTCTCTTCGAGCTTATGTGAACTGGAGATGCAAGTCAACTGGAAATTCTCGAACCAGCGTCCGCTTAGTGGGACTCATGATAGAGAATCCACTTAACGGAGGCCCCAGAGACCAGATGGATATTATAGAAATGCCTCTTTCAGACTCTCCACTGTGTGTTTCTTGTTGCCCTGTTCGGGGAGACCTTCTTGTTGGCTGCAAAAATAAACTAGTCCTATTCTACTTAAGACATCTGAGTTTAAACAATGAATTGTCTGCACTAGATTTTGAACGTTCTCTTAACTTGCACGTAGTTAATGTCACTCCTATACAGATAGCTTTTTGTGCTGGATATGTGTCCCTAATGATGGAATTTGAAGTTCTAGTTCTGAAACTCTTGCAGTCTCCGAAAGGAGCAGCTAAAACCACAGCACCAGACGCCAATGGATTGGGACAACCACATGAGGAAGGTAAATACTGGAATGGCCAGATTTGTTTGCTTGTTTCTTGAGCTACTGGAAAAAATATTCCACAGAAATACCAGTAAATACTATTGAGACTAAATTTCTATGAAGAACTTAGTTGAATTGGTTAAATATCTTATTTTCTCCTTCATGGATGGGCAAAGTATTTTGACATCTTTTTCAGTTCTTATTTGTCAATCTAGAAATAGCTATAATAGATTTTTTAAAAAGGCATAAGATCTACCTAGTCTGTTATCCGTCTAATATCCTCTTAGTGCACTTTTCCAAGAGAGCAAACGTGTGACTGAAGTGTTTATTAAAATATATTTTCTGCCAATTTACAATTATCAACGGATTTCAACATTACATTCATAATTATAATTTTGCCTTAATGTTCTACTATAAAGCAGTGGCATAGCCATGGGTGGGCCAGCCCACTTTAGGCTCAGTCCTACCCAAAATTGCTGGGAGAAAACAGGAGAAGAACCTCTGCAAAAGCACACAGCCAAAGCAAACAGCCAGCATTAGACAGCAAAGGTGATCCAGGAAATGAAAAACAGGCGAGAGTACACCCAAACAGATTTTGTTAAGGAGGGACCCAACTTGGCAATGTTTCAGCTTTGCCTTCATCAAGGGTCAACAGATTTTTACAAAATAAGGCCCAGATGCACAAAGGTCCCCGTAAAGAATCCGTTTGTATTTCCACCTCGGTAAAAATTACTGATTTGGAAATATAAAAGGGATTTCCAAAGTGAATTGCATGCAATGGGGGGGAAACCAGTCACCCAGCTGAGCGTGCGCAGAGGAGCCAATTGACCTAAAAGCAGTAGAGGTAGCCTTTTGCAAGCTGCTAAGCACTGTTCTTTTTTTGATACGGGAGGCAGCATGTAGACTACGGTGGCGGGTGGGGCAGCACTGGCGGGGAGGGCACTGGGGCGGAGGTGCTGGCCACCTGCTCCCTGCCAATAGAGTCCCGCTGAGGCTGTAGTGTTTGCTTGTTCGGATAAGTTTCTCTTTCTTTTGCTTTGTGTTAACCCTCTTTCTATTCCCTGTTTCCTGATCACACTTGGTGGGCACCAGTACAGATGAAAATTAGAATCTTTGGATAAGGAGGCGGCTGTCTAGTTTGTAATCATATCTTGCAGATATCCTCCGGGAAAAAGCACAAATATAGTCTAATAATACATCAAATAGAAAACTATAATAATTTTTACAGCTCTGACATGCTGTTGATTCTTCCCTCCACCCCTTCTCTCCACTTCAGCTGTCATTTTAGGCAGTACCAGCAGCTCCTGACCACCCGTTCAGTTTTCCACAGTAAAGGTAGGAGCTGCTTCTGTGCATCGTTCGGAAAACGGGTGTGCATTTCTTTGCATGCACATTTGTATAATAATTAGCTCATTATATTAGCTTTGCATACAGTTTTCATTAGCTGCTACCGTGACAGGAAAAGAGCTGGGAGAACCATTTTGTGCACGTCTTGCCTGTACTCCTTGCTCGCTAAACTGGCTACAACCGGTGTAAAAAACACATTGCTGGCTCGTTAGGTTTTGTGCATCTGGGTGTAAATGCTGAATAAGTTCAGTAAAAAGACATCTTCAGCAGAATAACGTGTCTTCACCTGTTTGTTGTGTCTGTTGCCTTTTCTACCTGTTTGTCTACTTTTAAAACTATCACATATGATCAGACCCAAGTCCTGCTCCTCTTTTTGTTCACAAAAGTTCTTCACCTCTACCTATGTAACTTTGTAAGTCCTTATGCTTTGAAAATGAGCCTCTTAGGCCTTTTGGTGCAGATTCTGTACTGGGAGACTGGGTACCACTGAGGAATTGGCACAGGTCTACAGGGTCTTTCCTTATCTAGGTCACCAGTTCAACGATATTTGGAAGCCTGCATACTGTAACCTGGTGATCTTTTATTTAGGGGGTCTTTTACTAAAGTGCGCTCATGTTTTTAGCTCGCTGTAAAATTGAGGGCGCGCTAAACGTTAGAAACGCCCATAGGAATTAATTGGCATCTCTAACATTTAGCACGCCCACAATTTTAGCGTGTGCTGAAAACGTGAGTGCGCCTTAGTAAAAGACCCCCTTAGTTTTCAGTGAACAGGTGTCTACACCATAAAGCTTTCATTGCGACTTGATATTTATTGGTGTTAGTGGTAGGATCAGCAGAGATGCCAAAAACTGCTTGGACATGGAATGACCAGATATATAATCATTTGTTGTTATGGCAATCTTTTTTTTTTTTTTTTTTTTTTTTTTTTTTTAATAACTCTTTTTATGCAATGCTGTTTTGGGCAGGTTCAGCCTGATTTACTGGGTCTTGTTTAATTTTAATTTATGTTTTGTCTTTTTCTGTGAACTAATATGCCCACTCATATGCTGGAGTCTTAGGTTGTGATACCAAAAAAAAGGATGATGTAAAAATGTGAGCTTTGAAGATCACACCAGTCCCTTTCAGATGTCAAGAAAGGACTTGTGTGAGTTCAAATATATGTTTGATGTGCTGTGCATCTTGATGTATTAATTTCTGTGCATTGTGTTTTTTGTTTGCCTGTTTTTATTAATATTATTATTAGATTTAGCTCATGCTTTTACAGTAGTAGCTCGAGGCAAGTTGCATTCAGGTTCCCAAGAGGGCTTATAATCTGTTTGTAGCTGAGGTAATAAGAGGGTTAAGTGACTTGCCTATGGTCACAAGAAGCATCCGTGGGATTTAAACCCTAGCTTTCCTGGTTCTTGGCTCGCTTTCTGATTGCTAAGCTGCTCCTCCGCTCAGGGCCTTAAGCTGTCATGAGCTTTTCCAGATGAAGGATTATAAAAACAAAATAATAAATGCAATTGTGCGTAACTTGTGTTTATAGCAGCAGGTTGAGAACCAGGAAAGTCCAGTTCAAATCCTACTGTAGCTCCTTGTAACACAGTAAATGATGGCAGATAAAGACCTACACGGCCCATCCAGTCTGCCCAACAAGGTGGCCAGAGCCGTGCCCACCACTCTCTGTGGCACCCCAGTCACCCATGCTTAAATGGTGGTTGTCAAGTCTCCATCATGCCAACCATATAGGCAGCCAAACATGATGGAGTCTTGGTTATAACCACATATCATCCCCACGTATTACTGACAGTATTCAACTTACCACTCAAGATGTTTTCCCTCCCCCCCCCCACCCCCCCCCCCCCCCCAAAGCTGCACAGCACCTTCACTCACAGTATGTGACAATTAAAGTGATCTACAACACTGGAGTTGCTGCAGCTTGGCGGGATCTGAACGGCATCAGCCCTTGTGATCTTGGGCAAGTCACTTGACCCTCCATTGCTTTAGGTACAAACTGGGTCCTTTTACTAAGCCGCAGTAAAAAGTGGCCTGTAGTAGTGTGGGTGCGTGTTTTTTTTTATTATTTGCATGGTCTTTATTAACAGAAGATACATTTGTCCAAGAGTTCAAGACATATCAAGCCTCACAATCCGGCTCACAGCATCTTAACACAAATCACAGTTAACAGTTTGATAAACACTATGAACCTCACATGATGGGCTAATTGGACCCACCATGTTCTACAGGTTTACTGCTATATCTATGCAAGAGTAAACATTCCCAATGGGTGCGTGTTTTGAGCCCCTGATGGGCCTTTTTTTTTTTTTTTTTTTTACTGCAGCTGGCATGTGCCAACCTGGGAATGTGGCCCCCCCCCCCCCCCCCCCCCAGTGGTAGAAAATAGAAAATTATCTTCTACTGTGGGATTCAGCGCACACCAAACTCAGAATTACCACCGGGTGCACACGCTAGTTGGGTGCTAACCAAGCGTTGGCCCTCCCCTGCCTTAGTAGAAGGGCCCCTTGGTTAATTAGACAGCCACCTAGAGGTTAGGGGGGGGGTAGTACAGGTAGGCAGCAGCCTTTTTAAATCTGAACCCAGAGTGCCCTGAGAGTCTACTTACTGTAATAAGCTGCAGCCACTGTGTTACAATTACACTTTTAGGGATGCTTTGTTGGCATCAGCACTCTCCCCCCTCCCCCCGCTCCTTGCATTATGCTGCAAGTGGGTGGCAAGAGGACATCACATGCCTGAAGGTTTTGGAAAGCGTGGCAGCCCGCTGCGTACTACCTGAAGTACTTCTTCTTCTATCCCAAAGAGCCACAACCCCAAATCTTGCTTGCCGTGCTGATGTAGTCAACTGTGGTTAAAGGCCTAATAGGCAGCAGTAAGCTGATCAAGAGCAAGGCATGAGCATGCCCCAGTGATGGACTAACGGGAAAGCAGAGTCACTGCCTGTGAGAGAGGAAGGTGGCAAGAGCCCGTGGATTAAAGGAAGAACTGTGCTGCAGCTTCAACAAACCTGGTTGTAACCCAGTTGAGGCTAGATGGGAGGAGAGTCAGGAGAGTTTATTGCCTACCTGCATATGTCCTTCCGGGTCGGGGGGGGGGGAGAAGTTTATTGCCTGCCTGCACATGTCCTTGGGGGTTTGTGGGGGGGGGGGGGGAGAGAAAGAGAGATGAGTGCTTATGTTTGTCCGTGGAGGGGGGGCAGGGGGGATATTACTGACGGTTCTGGTCCTGGAGTACCCCTTGCCAGTCAGGTTTTCAGGATATCCACAATGAATATGCATGAAAGAGATTTGCATGTAATGGAGGCATCGTATTCAAATCAAGTTTATGCATATTCATATTCATTATGCATATTCATTGTGGATATCCTGAAAACCTGACTGGCAAGAGGTACTCCAGGATTGGACTTGGGGAAACACTGATCTAAGGCACCCAATACCCTTGCACCGGCCTTGCAAACTTAGTATAAGCCCTCCTAAGGATAGGAAAATAACTATTGTACTTCTACAACTGGAAGAAAAAAAGAAAAAGCTAAATCCAAAATCCCTTCCCCTTACTCCATTTTTCCATACCAAAACTAAAATATTGGAAGACATTGTTGGGGAAACTTGTTCTGAGACCAATCTACTCTCTGCATCCCAGTCAGACTTTGGTATCCTTCACAAGCAAAAAATTAATTACCAAAACTTATACGTTTATCTTTTGGCTTATTACAATCAAAATCTGAAGTTTATCTTGTTTGCTTGCATTTAATAAGGCATTTGGTTTAAAATGGGTTTTTTTTGTTTTGTCAGAAGTTTAGTTACTTTGAGAACTTATTTTTCTTTTTTGTTAAGGCCTAATCAACCAAGCTCCTCCATCATCACCTTGTCCGCTTGACTTGGATGATTTTGTCATTTGCCAGCGACCTATGGAACTCTTTGGTGAGGAAAGCAGATCATCTGGAATATCATTCACATTAGAGTCAATTGGACTTGCCAAAGAAGATGTGTACATCCAAATACAATACATATTATATAGGTATTAATAGCCCAGCACACTTTTGTTATTTCATGGTGATTTTTTAAAAATATATATTGGATGCAACTTAATCATTGGATGCAAGAGGAGCCTCCCTCTTTTTGGTGTTGTGGAAATAGATTGCATGCCTTAATGCTGTGGCAGGCACGAGCTGCTCGGACTTCGCAAAGAATAAGAAAGGCTTTTATGTCTGGAATTGTTACTTGCAAAATAGATCACACAAAGCAAGACGTGCTGTATTGAATAGGTTCCGGATTGTATCATAAGTTGGTTATTGTTACCTAAGGGGTTGTCCTGGGGTTCTCTGCCTGGGTAGGGGAGGGGGGATTAGGACTAATGGACATTTCAAAGATGACCTGGGGTCATAAGTCTAGACAACGGGTCATCTCAGTTGTAGTTTCAAGGTAATGGGTTAGGGGGAGGGTGGAAAGGGGGGTGGGGGAGGTTGTTCATAAACTCAGGATCATGAGGTTTTTTTAGTTCTATTTTGTAAGGCGTGGTAGTAGTAGTAGTATTAATTTATTTTTGGTTATAACTTGTTTTCTCAGGACTCTCAAAATCATGTGTTGGATTTTGTCACCTGGCTGTCAGCCTTTCTTCCCTCCCTCTTCAAATACCCCGTACCAGCATTTCTTTCTGTCTACCTACTTTTTTTTCTTGAAGTGGTTGCTGTATGAGTAGGGCTCAGTCCTTGCAGATCGTGAGACTGTAGCAACTCCTATTACCTAGTTGCATCTGGGTCCAGGTCTCTCTTTCATGCATCTCCTGCTTGAGAATGATGGACGTGGATAGAGAAGAGAAGGGGTGGCAGCATGAGGAGATAGGAGTGAGGAGCGAGTGGGATTTGTTGGGGGGAGGGGGGGAGAGGTTGACCAACAGAAGTGCAAAACTTTTTCTCCTGTGTCTTCTGCTGACAGCCAACGCGTTGGTTTCATCAAACACACTTGTTGCTCTAGTAGATGAATGTTTGTTTTGAGACTTGAATGAAAAAGATTTTCATTAATTTGTTACCTTTTTCTTTAGATCTTTTTCTTTAGACTTGTCTCAAGTTTTTTCAGTTGAAGACACCAAATTGCATTCTCTCCAGTTGTTGCCTATGTACAGAACAGGTAAATAGCACAAAAATATATATTTGGATATATAACAAGACTGATATATGCCATTCTTGTTTGAGCAGAAGTTTGTGCTGAAACACCTTGGAGATTACACTATAATCTTTCTGCAGCTCTAGATAGGATGGCAGTATCTAATTTTTAATTTAAGGTGTGTAATTTAGGTCCCATCCACCCTCTGTCCCCCTTCTCCCTTAAGAGCCCGAATATTTAAACTGTATATAGAGATTTAATTCATAGCAATAGTGTTGTAATTAGTTTTCTTACTATGTCATGCTCACAGTATTTCCTCCTGAACTAAACATTTGGACATTTGGGTGTGTACTTATAGCTGAGAAAACGTAATTGGGGGAGGGGATGCAACATTTAAACTGTACATTGTAGGGCTAAGACTTCAGCTGCTGACTCTTCCTTTCTTCTTCAAAGCAGAATTATGTGCATGTATGCTGTCTTTGAAACTAGTCGAGGGTACAGAGTGACTGTAGACATTTGCGCCTGCTTTGGCACTTTTTCGTGGGAAAATAATGCATTTTAGAGTTGAAAATAGAATCAACATGTTTTCCTTCCCTCCCTTAACCTAAGTAAATGTTGTGTATACAGCTAAAAGTATGTGCACATAGGAGCTCATTTTCAAAGCACTTAGACACACACAGTATCATAAGTTACTATGGTACTTTGCAGTCTAAGTGCTTTGAAAATGAGCCCGATAGGCACCTAACAGCCACTTTATGGTACCTTTGTATGTAAGTAGCACCTACCTCTAGGTACATTGAAAATTCTCCTCTAAGGGGATTAGTTATGAATTAATTTATTCATGTTGAGTGGACATTCAAACACTCACTTTCCTGCATTTTCTTTTCTTGTTTCTTTATATATATTTTTACATACAGGGACTTCCACTTCATTGGAGGGCAGTGCTTCTTCTCAAAATAGAGAGCTTTTGAGCCTTTTTTGTTTCTTTTCGATGCCACACGTTGGATACCTATACACCATTGGAAATTCTGCAGACCTAATTTCTACTTACCAGTACCCTGAGAGGTCTCAGGAAGCTGTTGTTACACCTCAGTTCTTACATGTCATTACAAGGTAGTCAATATTGTTTGCATCCTTTGGTATTTTCTGTTAGTGTCAGAGATACAGCTGATGTTACAAAATGTGTGCTGTTTGTTTATGTTAGGCTGATTTTATTTCATGTGCATCATTTGGAAAACTCTCTGGTAGCCTTTCTTCTTTCCCTCTCCAAATACCCTGTACCACCATTCATCTCTGTCTGACTATTTTTTTCTTGAAGTGGTTGCTGTATGAGTAGGGTTCAGTTCATGCAGATCATGAGACTGTAGAAGCTGCTATTATCTAGTTGCAGCTGGGTCCAGGTCACTTAAGTCTTTTTTTGTTCAACCAGTCTGAATCTGACAGTCGGCACCGTATGAACAAGGATGGGCAACTTTTATCACAGAGAGCCGTGTGAATGTCAGTACTGTCTCTGGTGAGCCACGACATTACGTAATGCCAGAGCTGGAAAAGCACAGATCTCCATAGACCACCTGTGATAAAATAAATACGTTAAAAACGATGGAAACAAAGTGCTAGAGTGACTTTTCTGAAAGTATTTGTGAAAATCTGGTTAATGACGTTTTGTGTATATACTTCTCATAATCATGCGGGCCAAATAAAACCTCCTCCATCCAAATAACATGTGACCTTCAAAAAGTGATGCTTAATTATTTAAATAATACCGAGTAACTGGCGGTAAACTCATAAATAAAGCAGGGTGGCATTATCTTTAGCTCTCTAAGTCCCGATGGACATCCGTTTCACCATCGCTTTATCAAGGGCGGCAACAGCAGCATACAGCAGGTGTGTGAGGTCACTGTTCTAAGCTCTAGTCGCTTGATAAAGCGATGGTGAAACAGATATCCATTGGGACTTAGAGAGCTAAAGATAATGCCACCCTGCTTTATTTATGAGTTTACCGCCAGTTACTCGGTATTATTTAAATAATTAATTAAGCATCACTTTTTGAAGGTCGCATGTTATTTGGATGGAGGGTTTTTTTTGTCAGTGATTATACTCATCACCTAAGGGTTTCCAAACAAGGCTTCTCAAAGTGAATGGTGGAGCATTGACCCAGTGACTTATGAGACTTCCTCCCCCCCCCCCCCCCCATTTTTCCTTCCACATGTTTGTTTATTTGCACGGTGAACCATTGAACCGCTGTTGTTTGAGCTTGCATTGGTAAACGTTCGAAGCTAAAAGTCTGTACCTGGAGCAGTGGAAGGTGACGTGGCACCTCTCTGTATGTGTTGTTGATTGGTTTATATATCTTGCTGGAAAAATATTAAATGTATTTTGCTGTTTTACTCTTCTTAGTAACAGCTTACAGTGCTATACAGTACGCTGCAGTGCTGCGGCAGCACGTGATGAGGATCCATACATCGATACGACCTTGAAGGTGCGATCAGAACAATGGCATTGCAACACTGATAAAATACTACAGTTATAGGAAAAACTAAGGGACGTACCAACACTGTTTAAGTCAAATAAGGCAGTTGGAGGCCCTGCAGCTAAGGATATGATGAAACCAAGATCAGCTTTATTTTTAAACATGAACTGCTGAGGTCTTTTGTTATAGTATAGTTTAGGTAACATCCAGTTAGAACTGTATCAACTTTTCCTCAGTGATAAGTGATAGCAGCATTGTGACATCATAAAGACCTGTACAGTCTATCTAGTCTGCCCAATAAAGTGGCTAGAGTTGTACCTGCTGATGCCATATGTCAGCCCATGGTGGCAGAAATGAAACTTAAGTGTAGTATCATATGCTGAGAGAGGTACCTGGTCAAAATAGCCCTGACAAAAAGGCCCAAGCACAAAATAGCCCTGACAAAAAAAAAAAACAGACAAAAAGCCCCCAGCAAATTGACCCCTGGCAAAAGGGCCTGACTGCCCCCCCTCCCCCGAGTATTACCTGTTCTACTGCTGCACTGTGTGATTTTGTGAGTCCCGCTGCTGCTTTGAACCCAAGGTATGCCTCCCCTTTGCACCCCAGTTTCAGTGCTCACTGTCCAGAATGACTCCCTCTTGGCTGCCCTGCATGGTGGTCAGGTATCTCTCTCCAGCCCCCGCCCCCCCCCCCCCCCCCCCCCAGCGATTGTCCAACATTCCTGCAGTCCACCAGCAGCATCAACAAGGAAAACAAGCTGCTTCACCTGGCCCCAGAAGGTTCCCTCTGTTGTATCCCGCCTCATCTGATACAACTTCCTATGTCCACGTGGCAGCACACATCGGAGAGAACGCTTCCGGGGCCAGCCGAAGCAGCTTGTTGACACTGCTGGTGGCCCACAGGAACATTGAAGGACTGCCATGGGGGAGAGGGAAAGGTGGGAGAGATTCTAGACTGCAGAGGGTTGGCAGGAAGAAGAGGGAGACATGCTGGATTATGTTACGAGGTGGGTGGGAAGGAAGGGTAAGAGATGCATTTTCAGACCATGGGAAGGGGAGAAAGGGAGATAGATGCCAGGATACAGGAAAGAGGGTAGTAGGATAGAGATGACAACATGTAAGTGGGGAGAGAAAGATGCTGCACTGGAGAGGGAGTTGAAGGAAGAGAGAGCTCAGATGAGTGCATGGGGGATAGAGGTGAAGACTAGATGCTGGACCCTTAGAGGGAGGGAAACAGAGTTTTTACTATACTTATTTTTGTCAAGTGCTATTTTGTTAGGGGCTATTATGTTGGGGTACTGCCGAGAGACTATTTGCCTTCTATAATACTATATTCACTGAAGAATTTATGCTTGATTCTTCTTTTTGAATACTAGTCTCACAAGAAGAAAACTGTATTTTCACAGTCCTTTATAAAATGCATCTTATTTTATTGATTACATATCTGTATATTTTCTAAATTAGGGCTAAGTGTACTAAAATGTGGTTTCTTATTTTGTGCCTATGGTAAAGTGTATAGTACATCCAGCCCTTAATTACAAATCTGTGCTTTATAAATCTATTACAGACTTGTCCTCCTGTAACCCTGGATATTTGTGCATTAAGAATGCAGCTTTTTATAGGATTGAAAGTTCTGGGTCGTTTCCAAAACCATGTAATTCTTCTGACTAAAGCTATTGATGAAGATATCACAGAAAGAGAAACTCCCAAAAGAACTTTGTAAGTAATTGATAAAGGCTTTTTCTTGATTTACTATAGCTCTTTTTCTTATTCTGTGTGTGTCTTTTTTTTTTTTTTGGGGGGGGGGGGGGGGAAGGAATCGAAGGGGAAACTTTTTAGATGTACCTGAAAAATCTACCTACCTTTTATTCAGTTAGGCTTCCATGGCTGGTTCTTGCAGCTGTCCGTGTGATGCCACGTTCAAGTTTGCTTGACCTGCTTAGATGGCTGAAAAGTTGGTCAAGCAAATGTGATGTAGACCACCCGGACAGCTTCCAAATTTTCGATTTTCCTTGCATTTCCAGAGCACCTGTCAGCATGTGCTTGTGCCGCATTGAAATCAAAAATGCTCACTGGATGTTGGTTTTATGGATTGGATTCTAGCCCAACAAAAGAAGAGATGTGAGAATTTGAGGCTATAAGGGGTTATTTTTTTTTTTTTTAATTTAGGCATGCTGGCGTTTTTAGAGCGCGTTAAATATAGGCGCACGCTAAACGCTAAAGATGCCAATGCGTTCCTATGGGCATCTTTAGCGTTTAGCGCATGCCTATTTTTAACGCGCGCTAAAAACACCAGCACGCCTTAGTAGCAGACCCCTTCAGTTTTTACTGAGGATGGAAAGTGATTATTTGTGAAAATGTGACTTCCAAGGACTGCAGCATCTCATTTTAACACTGACAGTGTCATGCAGATCGGACCTTTCATAGCTTCTGAATATATCTGTAGACGTGTCAATTCTTTCAGGAAACCTACCATGGTGTTTATGCTAGTAGCACCATCTGGTGCTGTCTGCAGTATGAAAGCTGGCAACCGTGGTGTATCGTTTTGTTCTTTGTCCCATTTTTTTGTTTTGCCCATGTTTCCAAATCTTGACCATTTTTTTTTAAACAACATTACTCCAGACTGCTCTCTGCTTCCTTCTTTGTCTTTTCACTCCTTTTTTTCCCTCTCTTTTCTGTCCTGTTATTATTGTAATGCCTTTCCATCTATTATCTTATTATTGTGAACCATTTAGATGGTATATACTTATGATGCGTTATATCAAGAATAAATTCAACTTGAAACTTGAACTGTGTCATGCTGTCTACTACTAAAGTACTCAGCTTGCCATCTTTTAGCTCGATGCACGTAGAGAGAGCTAGATTTGAATTGAAAAGCCCTTGTTAGCTCTGTATTTCAGGAAACCTATCTTCATGTGTGCAACTAGTATCGTTCAGCTTTGTACCAAGTACTTTTTTGGCTCATATTGTGAGGGATAGAGAAGGTCTTTCTGCAGCTCAGTGTGCCTATAGGCTCCTGAGAATATTAAACTGGAATGCAGTCAGACTTGATGCAAATAATAACGTAGGGCATCATGAGTCAAAAAATGATGCATTAAGATAATTCTTTCTGTATTCTTTTCAGTTCCCGAAGAGCTGGCAGTGTTAAACACAAACTGCCTCCAGAGACTGAGCCAGGTTGGAATTTGTATGTTGTGAACACTGTTCCAACTATTCAGCTCTACAAAGAAATGGTATATTTTCACGTAGTGATTTGGTCTTCATTTTTTTACAGATTAAAAAAATGACAATATTTACTTATAATAAGTAACTGTAGGTGTTTGGTTTATTAGGTTGGAGCCTTCATACTATGTTTAGATTTCCTGCAGAATCATTATTGGGGCACATTTCTTTCCCCAGTAAAAACTGAAAACTCCATATGATAGTTGTTACAGGAACTCTGGGTTTTATTAATAACAAACTTTTCAACCTAACCTCAAGTTAACACGTAACGCCCCTATTTACTAATGCTGAGTTCACAATAAAGGCATTCAGGACAGTTTTCTATAAGCTGGTGCCTAGAAGAACATCCCACTTATGTGTGTCAAAGGCACCATTCATTGACAAGGTAGGTTGTTAGTTGATCAGCTCCTGCCATCTCTTTGCATACCCCACTTAATTTGCCAGCTTCTAGACCCCGATTTTATCCTAGATTAGATCGCCTGACTGTGCAACTCCTTGGGGAGTATTTGGCCCGGTTCCACAGTGTTTATGGCCGTGAAATCGTTACGGAAAGACAGAGGCAAGCTTCCAGGAGACAAGATGGTGGTGCCTTCAAGCCTCGTGGGCTCATCCATCAGTTCTGTTTGGGTGGCGGAGGTTGCTGCAGAAGTCACTACAGCCATGGAGACTTTGTTGGATAAATGTCTAAGCCCCAAAAATGCTAAACTGGAGCGGCTTCAAGGGTATATGGTTCAGATTAGCCAAGACCTCGCTGCCTTTCAACAGCGTGGTGACTGTGGAGGATGCTCGGACCTGTATGCAGAAGGTCCTGGCGGACTATGAGGTCAAATTAGAAGACCTGGAAAACAGGTTGAGAAGAAATAAATTAGAAGACCTGGAAAACAGGTTGAGAAGAAATAATCTACACCTGGTAGGCCTCTCCAAGGCCCCTGGGGACCAGGACCTCAGAGAATATCTTGAAAAGTACCAGCCTGGGCTCTTTGCAGATCGAGTGGGCCCACTGAGTAGTCTTAAACAGCAAATCTGTAACAGGCCTCATGTAGTGATCTGCAGGCTTCTTAATTTCTCACATAAAACAGCTATTTTCCAGTCTCTTTGTGGGGGACCAAGAACTAGTCATCACACGCCAAGAACCTGCCCTATTTCTGGTGGCTTTTTTTTGGTTTGGTTTTTTTTTTTGTTCCCTCAGGACTATTTCGATTGCATGTTTTTTTTTTTATCCCTGCAGCTTTTGCCTACAATAGGTCTGACTGTTGGGGGATTTATTTATTTATTTCCACAATCTAATAAATCGAGTGAGAAAGGTGTTTTCTGTAGCTACCACAATTTTTTAACTATGTAAAAAAGTTTTGGGAAAAAACCTCAGACGCCTGTGACACTTCCTGCGCTGGCTTCAATCATCATCTCTCTATATAAAAAGCAACACCAACGTTCTATGAAGCCTCCAGCCAGAAGTGTGAAGGGGGCGAGATATCCAGTTTCCCTATGAGTGTCTGCCCCGCCCTCTCTGTAACACAGTCAGTGAAGGAAAACAGCAGAGCACGAAATCAAATCCCTGGCTCTGTAACAGTGAAGGACTCAGAGGGGGGAGGGGAGAGAGGCCAGAGGGCAGGGACACACACACTTCCACATGCACACAGAAGAAAACATTGCTAGCCCCCGTTTCATTTGCATCAGAAACGGAGCTTTTTTACTAGTAGGTCATAAACCCCACCCCCCCCCCCCCCAACAATTTATTTTCATAAGTGCAAGAACATTTTCAAAATGTGACAGTGATACAAAAATCGAACTTAGCTTAACTGTGGCAGTATGAGGTAGTAGAAAAAAAAACGTCCCTACGGGGACACGTTTCACCATGTGGCTTCCTCAGGGGACTGGATGCTGCATTTCTTCCATAGTACTGCAAGTTCAACTCAATATCCCCTTCCCTTCTCCCCTCTCCACCAAAAATAAAAAAAATCAGTAGTGCCAAATGATTGTGACCTCTGTACTTGGGAGCATTTAGCTGTGTGGGTTTACATGTCTAGGTTCTGAATACCAACTTGACACGTTTAAATGCCGAGTAGACCTGCGTACTGAGTTGTCTCTTGATGTTTTAAGATGTAGACAATTGTAAAATGGCTACATGTGACAGAAGTAACCAATACATATATGCTTTGATGTAGCACAAATAAAGTATCTTAAACAGTTTCCGTTAGAACTATATATCAATTGAGTGGAGAGATGGGAAAACCACATAAGGAAGCCTAGGTTACAAAATTACAAGCGTAAACAGATCAGGGGGATATGTGGATAAAATTACTCTAACACACAAGGAAGGGAGGATTATAGAAAACATAGGACACATCGAGACTCTATCTAAAGCATTGTGAACCAGACCCTAGGGAGAACTAAGTTAGAGCTACCCATTTACAAGGTGATGGGCTTGGACAAAGTAATGGGTTTTCAGAAGAGCCTTGAACGTTTTGATGGAGAGTTTGAACTGTAGTTCTAGTGGACTAGAGTTTCAAAGCATGGGTGCCTTAATGGCAAAGCAGGAGATTCTAGCTGAGTGGATATTGTTGGGAGGAACAAAGCGCACGGGCTGGGACATAATGGCATGAAATATTTGAACAAGAATAGGGGAAGACCTCTGTGGATAATTTGATGAGATAGTATCACAGTCTTGAAAGCCAAATGATAGTAAATAGGTGGCCAATGTTTGCCAGTCAGTAAGGATGTTACTGTCATATTGTTTAGCACATGAATTAGTTAACTACTGTGTTTTGCACAAGTTGCCACTCCTAAACTGATACTGTGGGAAGTATGTATTTTAGAACCAGCTCTACATCAGATTTTTTTTTGGGAATTGCGCGCATCTCGATTTGGATGTATAATTTCAATTTCTGTGTTGTATTTTAAATAGGCCACATACGGAGGTTCTTTGCAGTTTATTGCTTGAAAAGAAAACTGTAATTTAGCTTGTGAATCTGTTTCCAACTGGTCAAAGTTGACATCTAGCCACACACTTTGTTTTCTGACACATGACTAGGAAATTTACTATCAAAAATTTCTTACAGTTTATAAGTAGAGGAGTGTGGTAGCCGTGTTTGATGTCTCCATGCATACCTCCTACCCACCCCCATCCTCCCACCCTGTCAGACTGTCATAGTAGTGCTTGAATGTTTTCACTTATATACACTGTCAGCTAGCACATTTGCTTATTTCCGATCTGACGAAGAAGGGCAACCTTCGAAAGCTAATCAAGAAATGTATTAAGTTATGTCCAATAAAAAAGGTATCATCTTATTTTCTTTTCCATGTTTTATTTTGTTTGATTTACAGTTTATAGTATTCTATTTAGCTAGCAAACTTCTAAATTTACTGTTGTCAAAAAACGTTGGCTGTAGAAGGAAGCTGAAGCTTCTAGTTTTCTTGTTTTCGAACAGTTTTTGAGCTTTATTCAGAGACCCCCCTCCCCCTCCACACACACCCCCAAAAAAAAATCTGGTTTGAAGGTAACCAAACATGTAAATATTCTCTTGTATTTCTGGCTCTTCTCATGTGTGAGTATAGTTGTCCTGACAATTTGACTTCCTTGGAGGCCTCGAGTTGTGAACCACCATGCTGCAGAGTTCTGTTCTCCAGACCATCTCCAGGCTAAAAGGCAGGGTCTTCCAATGTTGTGGCTGGTCTGGGGTAGCCCTCTAACATCCATGCCCATTTGTGCTTACCCCTTCTGATTGTTCTGCCTTTGTTTGTGCATTGGTGATCTTGGTTAACATTGGCATTCAGCCATAATAGTTGCAATAGCTTTTATGTGGGTTAAGACTTAAATCAAGACCTATATAATTCAGCAGAGTGGCATAAAGTTTTGTTAACCTTGAAAATATTTTTGACTCGTGACTGTAAGTCAACTAAATCTGTGTGTGTGTTTCTTTATCTTGCTGTTATTCCAGGTTGAGTACAGTAGAAAGTATGAAACCATCAGGACCCAAAGTAGCATTCATCTCCTCAGTGAAGCACACTTGTTGGTCCGAGCAGCTCTAATGGATCCTGATTTGATGGAGTCCCCAGAAAAGGAAGAGCTGTTGGCAGCTTTCAGAGACAGCTGTGGGTATTTAGGAGATTGTTACAGCAGGTTTGTGTTTTTACATTGCATACAGAATCCTTGCCCAAGAAGGGGCTACAAAGAGGGATTGTTTAGTGATATCCATTAAGATAGGTTTAAAAACATACTGTGTTTTGCCATCTGCCCTTTCCTGCCTCTGTAGCATTCATAAACCAACTTTAAATCTACCTATCCCGAAATGCCTGCCATTTCAGACAACATAGTAGCACAGAAGATGAAAGCTCACCCAGTCTTCCTGGTTATTCTGTGTGTATTGCCAAATATATATTCCAGCTGGCAGCTAAAAATAGGATAGTTATGCACAGATTGGAAGCAAACATTTTGTTTCTCTTGGAATAGGACAATGTTCTCATCTGCTGTTGAATGACAAGGAATGGTTTTGATGTTGAGGTACTTAGTGTTTTGGGGAGACCTGAATTGAACAATCATGAAAAATATTCTCCATTTCCTTAGTCTTTCAGTCTGGCTAATTCCACTGCCAAACATACATCAAATGGCCTCTCAAAAAATATTACTATTAGAAAACTAAAACCAGAGGGTGGTATAGAGAAAAAAATCTTATCCTATACATACCTGCATTGTGGTTGCTTAAGGTCCTGCTATGAAATACTTCTTGCTGTAAAAGTGTAAAGAGCAATCCCTGATTCCACTTTCCCTTCACTTAGCATATGATGGAAGTGACACACCTTACAGCGTTACAGAATTCTTGTAACAGTCTGATATTGAAGTTGGATCCTCCAAAGCAGCTTAACTGAGACATGAGATAATTAAAAATTGTGGAACAGGGGTCACATGGTGCCATGGAGGTGAGGATTACTCTGCTCCCAACACAGCCTGCCAATTTGGCTGCTAGACATTTTTGCAAACCGAATTGGCAGGACAGCAGAGGATGTGCTCACCTCAGTGGCTTGGTAGGGCTGCTGAAGGTACAGATGGCAGCGAAGCAGCTGAAAAAGGATATGAATCCGAGCCACACGGGATAACCCAAAATGGTGCACAGGTTGGTCCAGTATCCCCGAGGATGGTTCCACTTGGGCAGCTGAGATAACAGCAGAGGTCACCACTGCAATACCACACATGCTCCAGCAACAACTGCAAGTTATAATTGATAAAATTGAAGAGGTGACCATTAGTGCTGACATTCAGGCAATCCAGGAGAGAGTGAGGGTGTTGGAGGTAAATGGACAGAAGACCACGGAAGAACATGCTCAGATGGTGGCTGAAATTTTGCAGCTGGGGATAAAACCTTGACTGTTTAAAAAATAGAGGATCACGGTTTTTATTATATTACTGTATACATATGTTTTTTATTTCTGTGTCTTAAGGTTCAACACTAAATTTTCCCACCTTGCTTTACCATACTACAAGATGTCTCAGTTATCAATGTCTGATATTCTGAGCCGAGGAAATTCGATCATAGGAGGAGGTGGAGAGGATTACGGGAAGGGGTTTGTGTTTTACCTGAAGCACTCCCTGTCTGAAGACCTGGACGAAGAGCTGAGTGAAGTAAGTGCCTAAAGTTTTTTATATGTTAGAAATATCAATTTTTTATCATTTTAAATTTTTCTTTGAGTTAAAAGGCAAGACATTCTGCAGTTGTATAACTTACAGTAAGGATGTGTCTTTCCACATAAGTATTAACATTTCTTGCCTCTTGTGCTTTTGGTATATGATGTTAATTATTTCTTAGACTATCAATGTAGGCTGCCATTAAAACACGTTATTATACTGTTAATCACAGTTATTAGTAACTAGAACTCATTGGATAAAGTGGGAGCTGTGCTAGAATAGCACGAGTTAGTGGTAAAATAGCACATCTTAACGGTAGCCCATGTTGATATCTATGCTCCGTATTTAAAACAATCCACGACCACCTGAACTTCAGGAAATCACTAAAAACCAACCTCTTCAAAACGGCCTACCCCAACGACCCCCCGTAAACCTCTTCACCCAGCAACACAGCATGATCATAATCGTACTGGACAACACGCAATCTTCATCCCTTCCGACCCTCCACTTATACCTCATACGATCACTATACAACCATGTATTTGTTATCAACCGATTGGACAAATGTCTTTGACGGTACTATGTAAGCCACATTGAGCCTGCAAATAGGTGGGAAAATGTGGGGTACAAATGCAATGCAACAAATAAAATAATAAAAATATTCATAAGTAACTCCCTGCTTGTTTTGTTTTGGAACTTTACAATTTATTTATTTATGATATTTATATCCCACAATTTATTTATTTTGGGAAATAAAGAGCTCCACACTTTATTTTATGACTTGCTGGTTTCTTCCTGCTTCTTTTGGGCTTCTGGCTCAGTGGAAGCCAGGCCTGAAATATGGCTTTCTGAGCCTTCTTTCACAGATATCAAAAGTATCGTGGGGACAAGTACCAGGGTTACTTCTGAAGCCCCGCAATCATGAACTCTAATCTGGCCATTAACTGTTATTGTATGCAGGGACTAACTCCTTGCCCTGTCCAGGGACTGTGTACACTGCCTCCACAATATTTTTGGATTTACTGATTTTTTTTTTTCCTCATGGCTGCCCAGTAAGCTCTGTGTAGTAGTAATGATTTCACATTCTTCTGTTCTTAGATTTTGTTTCCATTTACTAGCAATTGAGGAGGCACATTAGGCTTCCGGTGCCTGAGAGAGAGAGAGAGAGTAAAAAGAAATTAACTGTACTGATGTGATTTGATATAATGTGTTTCTCTTAGTAATGTTTGCATTATCTTTCCTGTCAAACTATTATAGTTCTTTTGTTTTAATTTTAATAGTTTTAAGTAATGTAAACCGGTTTGCTCTGCTTGACAGTTAAAGGCGATATATCAAGCCACAAATAAATGTATATTTGTTGATACTAAATCAGTGTGTTTGCCTAGTGTAATTTTTTTCCCCCAAAATGAAACTGTAAATTGTAGTATTTGGGGATAAGACTTCTACTTCAAATACCTTTTATAACTCTGCATCAAAGGGAAGTAGACAATTGGGTAAAACTGTTCTATTCGCTGCGTAGTGAGCTTTAAACCAAAGCTGATGAACCTTGAAGAGGGCTGCGTGCAGATTGCTTCCAACTCCTAACATATTATGCAAGCAGAGCAATCAGTGAGTGGGATCATGCTGATTTATTGATATTCCACTATAGCATAAAATGGATCTTCTCAGCAGCATCAGGGAACCTCTTTAATGCAAAAATTAATCCAGCCAGGTGAATTTTGCAAACATAAGATCTTAGCTTTATTGACCAAGTACTAAATTCTCTACTTTTAGAGCGTAATAACAGAGTATAAACATATTTTGCACCTATTTTATAAAGTCAACCAAAAAAGAGTGAAAAACTAACTCGCTTTAAAACACAAAATGTAACAATGGAGGAAAAAGACCTCCGTTGACTGTGGTATCAATCAAATAACCCTGTATCAAGGTATCATAATATTCGAACCACAGTTCACAGCTTTTATCATTGGTCTAAACCTCAAACAAAATATAAACCGCTTAATGTTAATTTTTATAGAAGAAATTTTGTGTTTAAATTCGTAGCATGATTAACTTTATTCAAACATGCACAGCTTCCACTTGAAACATAAAAATGTGTTGCTAAACAGCTGAACTTAGCTTAAAGCAATCGGATGTTCCCGAATAACCCCAACGGGGACCCGTTTCACCACTCGGCTTCTGCAGGGGATTTAGTTTACTGCCAGTGTAGCAACTTCATGCTGTCAAGGATTCAATCTAGCATTGGCAGCATATGTATTTATATACTTTTTATACAATTATTTATTTAGCCTATCTTCTCAATTAAGCCCTGAACAGATGAGCCTGCAAATTGGTGAGAAAATGTGGGATACAAATGCTATAAATAAATAAATTACAAAGAAACGTACACAATTACACAAAATAAAACAAAGGAAACAAACTAATAACATAAAACTATTAAAACCCACAGCACATAAAGGAATAGTTACCAACTGCAGAATAAAATAAACCTAAGTACAGAGTAAAAATTTAGTTAAAAAGTACAGTTTTGATGATCTTCCTAACCCCAATAAATAATCTACAGATCTGCAAAAAGAAGGAAGCTTATTCCAGAGAGAATCAAGTGAAGAGGAGTAAGCACAGGAATGTACTCAAGGTGGCAAGATTTAACTGATGGGAAGACAAAAAGCCTTTCTCCTTGGGAGCACAGTGGGTGATTAGGAAATATACTTAGAGACCTTTTGTAAAAAAAAAAAAATAAATAAAATAAGCTAGCCTGAAGCCTTCTCATAAAAAAAAAAAAAAAAAACAGCAATTTGAATTTACACCATTTCTCAACTGATAACCAGTGTAAGTCAGTATGGATTGGTGTAATATGATCTTAATGTCCTGACAGCCCGATGATCAAAAGCCGTACGTTTTTCCAAACAGTGCTCCAAAATTAGTACTAGAACAGCGTGGGGCAATACTGCCTCTATGATCAGAGCTAATAGCATGGAAATTTAGGCACGCTGTTAGCTCTGATCATAGGGGCACTTCTGCGGGCTGATTGTGCCTGGGCACTCACCCAAGGCACAATCCTCCCACAGAAGTTGTTGGACAGGTCTGGGCTGTCAAAGAAAATAAACAGCAATGAGGTCAGGTGGACCTTCAGCCCGCCCAACCCCCACCAACCCCTGACAAGAGGGACCTGGAGGTCCGGTGGACAAGACACACTTCTGGCTTGGGATGGTCCTACCTACACAAGGCATATTCAAGTATTCACCTTCTTCTTACCACATGTACTTATATATGTATATACCAAGAGTTATTTCTATGAAAGGAATTTTCCATAGGTAAAACGGCCTTTACACATGAAAAAAACTAAATATTGCTTAAAATGTGGTGGTGTCTGCCTACTTTTTATGCACATATACCCCTGGGCAATTTTATACGAGCTTATTTGAGCACCTGAAACATTGTTCTGTATGCTCAAGGACCTTTTAAAGACTGAGCATCAAACACTTTACATAGTTAAAAATTCCAAATAAAGTGTCACCAACTAGAAGGTGTAAGTGTGCTAACTATAACTGAAAAGGACCAAAATCATAACATCTCATGGTTATTGCTAGGGCAGCCTCTTGTGTTTGTTTGCAGTGTTATAGCATTTAATATTGCGTAGCATCACAAAAAGAAATACATCAAAACAAAGAACATAAAATAGGATGATACCTTTTTTATTGGATTAACAATACATTTTTTTGATTAGCTTTTGAAGGTAACACACCTTCAGATCATTGTAAGCTATGTCGAGCAGGGACTGTCTCTTCATGTTCAAGTGTACAGTGCTGCGTACGTCTAGTAGCGCTATAGAAATGATTAGTAGTAGATCAGAATCGGAATTAATGCGGGCTTATGACGTTTGGTAGTACTAATGTGTTCTCTAAAAGAAACCCTCCTTCCCAGATCATAAAGAAAATCTGTGTATGCACTTTTCAACTAAAGATAGAAATTGTGTTTTTCTTATTGTCTTCTGTGTTTAAATCCATTTTTTGCACAGGAACTCGCCACAAAAGTGTTGCAGATACTCAGCACTGCTGAACCAGTTCAGTTGCCTCATGCGCTGTGCAGTGCTTCCATGAAAAATGTTTCTCCCCGAATTGCAATGGGCTATTTGCAAAAATTAGATACCACACATCCTTCTGTCGTAGTGACGCTTGCAAAGGCATCCATGGCACTGAAAATGCAGGATCTTTCGGCATACAGAATCGAGATGGGGCGGCATACAGAGGTAGTCTGCAAGTTCAGTTTCAACTATTATCTGTCTGGTTATGCAACTAGCAGCTAACTAGCGCAAGAAAAAAAATAAATTTGTTTCCATATAATGTCAGTACATGAACCCTGCCAGCCAGCTTTTAAAAGAGATGTTGGCTGCAGGATTTAAAAGCTTTTGTATATTTTTTAGTTCTGCTCTCACAGAAGCAGCAGCAGTGCTCGATATATGTATAGAGTGGAAAGCACCATTAGTATACAGGTAGTCAGTGATATCTATCTGCTGTCCTTAGAGCGGAGTGGTTTAATTTTTGGTAGCCTAAATTAAACTGCTTATCTATATGGATAATAGCTAAATATCACTATCTCTAGAGTTAGGTGGAACCCCTACACTCCTCTTTGCTACACCCCAGCACTGTCCAGATAGGGTGTAATTTTACAAGGAGCTGCTGTAAATGATAGTGCCTAAGGGCTGGATGCTCAGAAGTAAACATGAGCAGTAGAGGTCATTAGCGCCAGTCTAGTGCCCGCATTTACCGCTGCAAATAATGAGCACAGCCATGGTCTGCACAAGTAGCATGCAAACAAGGGACATTACCTTTTCGCACCGATGCTCATATGGCCGCTGACTCCACAATTGCGCCCGTACCGCTGCAAATCCTATGCCAGCTCTGAGCTGGCATAGGATTTGCAGCAGTGCAGTGAGCCGGTAATGTCCCCTGTGTGCATGCTACTTTGTGAGCCGGGAGAATCTCCACTAGAGCTGCAGTGCTGACAATCGTACCACTGCCACAAATAAAAAAATTTAAAAAAAAAAGAAAGATTTGCATCCAGTCCCAGTTGTCATAGAAGAGTCTGATTATGAGTTATGAAAAGTGGCAATTCGTATAACAGCATAGACTACTAAATTGCATTCAGTTGGTTGGTTGTTAGACGTACGACTGTATTCACAGACTTTTGGTGCTGGTCAGCTGTCCTCCATCTTACTCCTCTTCTTCCCCCCCCCCCCCCCCCCCCCCCCAGGCAGTCTGGCACATGTGCAGGAGAGCTATGCTTAATGCACAATCAGTGCATGTTCCAGATACTTTCCTCCAGAGTTTTGAACATCAGGCTTTAAGTACTGGAGATACATGTGTACCTATTGTATAAGGGTTGTGTGTCGTATGTGGCCTGCCCGTGTGTCCGCCCATCTGTCCAGTATGTGCTATGCAAGATGCACATGAATTTAGATGGAATGTTGGCATGTATGCGTGTATGTGAACAGATGTACACGTATGCTAATTTTCTAAACATTGACACATAACATGCATGTAAATGTTAGTGCCTAATTGTATAGAATTGCCTTCGTAGTATCAGGGCAGTCTGTAAGATTTTTCAGTGGCACTATGAGGGTAATTTTATAACAGGATACCTAAGAGAAGAGGGTAAGTAGGTGCCTGTTTCAAGCCTGTTCAATAAAGAAAAGTAGGTATCTGCTTTTCTTCTTAGAACACTAACGCAAGCAACAGAAAATACACTTACATTTCAGGCATGATCATTTACACCAGCCCTGTAGCTGGTATAAATGCCTGTGCCCAGATGTGAAAATTATAGTATTCAATAATTTACACATATATTTGCATGCTTTTGCTAAACTCCACCCAGACCCACACCCACCGGCAAGGTATGCACCATCAAATCATTGTGCATACCTTTCCACTAGGCGGTATTCTGTAAGAGGTCATTTATGCACCTCCTGCCACATAAAGCTAGATGGTTCTTTCTGGAATTACCCCCATCTGGGGAATTCTGTATATGGTACCGAACGTTAGGTGCTACTTCTTTGTCAAATCTTCAGCACGAAAAAGCATTCTAACAGATGGAAGACACCAGAACAGTGCAGAAACGGCAGACCCACATGAAAACACATGCATCCATTTATAGAATAGCACCTAAATGTTTCCATGCAGATCTGCAAAGGGGGTGTGGCCATGGGAGGGACATGGGCGGGTTGGGGGCGTTCCCTTAAAGTGCATGCAGTGTTAGAGTAGTGTGGATCCGTGCCCAACTTGCGCACTGGGATTTATACCTAGTTTCAGTTGGTGTAACTCCTCCCGCCCAAAGTTCAGTGCAGATCCCAGCACTATGCACTAAGCTATAAAGGTTGATGATCGTGGAATGCCTGTTATAGAATACTGTTCAGCGCCAACTTTTTTTTGGTGCTGAAGTTTGAGTGCCATTTACCGAATCCAGCCCTATATGTATATAATGCTACTTAAAATTAACTGTGACTACTAGGGCTACACTTTTGGTGTCTTTTTTTTGTTTTCCATCAAGGTAGAGACTCAGTTCTAAGACTATATTTCAAGACCTCTGATACTTCATTTATGGGTGGAAAAGTGCAGGTATTTCCTGATGTTGCGAAATGAACACAATCTAGATTGAAGAAGCTTTTAGAGTTGCATTCTTCAGGAATAGGATTAGGAGCTACTTTCCAGCTTGGATTTCCTTGTAAATGTTATATTACTTATCAGAACGTCCGATATATTTTTTATGAGCTTACTCAGTTGAGATTTTTTTCTTGAGGGAAAAGGAGTAATCTTTATTTGACCTTTAAGTATTTGAATGTTTAGAATTACTGTTTGATTTAAGGTCTGTTTAATTGAAGAGAGGATTTCTTACTAATTGCTTCTTACCTATCTATTTAAAATATCCATCTTTCCATGGATTTGTTATTCTTGGATCTCCTGACCTATTGTGGATGGGGTTTAAAGTTAATTTACAATATTTGAGTTCCTTGTTTAATAATCTGGATTTCTTGTCAAAGATTTATATCTTTGTTGTAAAATTGAGATGCAAACAAAAAGAATTAAAGTAATTGATAAGGTGTTTGTATGTGTTTAGTAGTTGTTGCTAATTATGTGACCCTATTCAATATCGACCCATAAGTATTTAAACTACCATAATACTCAAGATTTCACAAACCTAGGCCAGTTAAATCTACTACTGCATTTTTCATATGGTGCTGCAATGTGTACACTGCTATACAGACTCATAGAGGAAACAGTCCCTTTCCTATGGAGCTTATAATTAAGTAAACAGAGGAATATTTAGTTGGGCAAAACAACGCAGACATTAAATAAGTAGCATCGGCAACTAAGGTGTTTGTATTTTATCCTTTAGAAAATTGTTATAGAGCTTTTGAAATTTACATAATTTAGATCCTCATTTACTAATATTCATTAATATGTTAATGCAAGTTATGTGCTTGGTAAATGGATCTCTTTGGGGCCCTTTTACTAAAGGGTTGCCGCTGGCCCAAGACGGCCGCCGGTGGTAGTTCCATCTCCAGCGTGCACCATTTCTGGCACTGCTGGATTTTTAAAAATATATATACCACAGAGGGTTCTTACTGCCAGGGTAGCGCAGGAGTCCTTACCGCCACCTCAGTGGGTGGCAGTAAGTGCTCCCTCCCTGCATGGCCAAGTGCAAGCTTACCACATGGCCATGTGTGGGTTTTTTTTTTTTTTGGGTGAGGCTTTTTACCCACCTACAAAAAAGGGCCCTGGTGCACGGCAAGAACGGCTGCCGGTGCTGCTACCACAAGGCCCTTTTTACCACAGCTTGGTAAAAGAGCCCCTTTGACAATAATGAGCTTGTGTTAAATAATGTATATTAAATCCCATTAATGTACATTAGGAAATGAGCCCCTTAGTTACATGGCAACTGAATCATTTTTTTATATGTAGATGATGATGGTGTATGGGTTTGTGATTGAACCAAGACTACTGATGCATCGCAGAAATGAAGAAATCATTTCAACAGAGCTGGCGGTTCACTTGAAGGAAACTCAGACTAGATTGCTTGTTGCCTCCATGGTGGCTCTATATGAAAACAGCAAAATTGTGCTTCAGGAGGCTGACCTGTTCTTGAAGGTTTGGTTCTTTACACCCTAAAGTTCTAAATCTTCACAGTTTAAAACCAACCCATTTCATTTTGTTGTATACCTTATTTATTCCAGGAGTTGGCAAAAGACGTTTTTTGTATTTGGCTTGTACTGATAACTACATCATTTGTACTGTATATATGAAGTATAAAAACTACAAGAACACAAACTGGAAGAGAGGGTACAGATCTGAAGAAAACTTTCAAGATTTGATAGGGATAATCTTTCTAGCCAAAAAAATAGCTGTTTACATCACTTTCAAACATAAAAATGAGGGGCCTGATATTCAGAAAATGTTGAGCTCCTAAGTTAGAGGCAGATGCAGCAACCAAACGTAAAAAAATCTAAATCGTTAAAGTCCCTAACTATTTTAAAATAACGAAAAATGCACCAAAAAAAAAAGTCACACATGCTGAGATCGGTATTGAAACGTACAATGTACCAAAGAATCACAATACACATCGTTAATCGGCCCCCAAATCATGCGCAGAGCAGCCAAGCGTTATGTTAGCTGCTCTGCGCATGCCACAAACAGTCAAAACACAGTCAAATCACAAGCACATGGCTCCGAAATCAAATCAAAACAAAAATAAAAAAAAAGGGTCGGGAGGGGGCAAGGGCGCTCATCAGGAGCGTCCTGTACGGACGGCCTTGCCCCCCCCCCCCCCCCCCCGCTGCTCGCCACTTTCCGCCGCTCCCCCCACCCCGAAAAAGCAAAATGCTAGCTGCCCCAGTCCCCCTCCCTTCCTCACTACTCTCTCACCTGAGCTCCGCCTCCCGACATCCTCCGTCCTGTGCCCCGCCCCCTTTTGGGGTCGTCGCCGCCATTCCCCTCTTCCATCGGGCCCCCCTCCCTCTTACCGGGCCCGTGCAGCGCCTCTGTCCGAAGGCGCTGCACGGGCAAGAAGACAGCTGATGCCTGCCTTCGCCCAGCTTCGATGGCGCGTCTTTCTCCTGCTGGGCCCGCCCCTGTCTGACGTCAGTAACCTACGTAGGTTACTGACGTCAGACAGGGGCGGGCCCAGCAGGAGAAAGCAGGAGAAAGACGCGCCATCGAAGCTGGGCGAAGGCAGGCATCAGCTGTCTTCTTGCCCGTGCAGCGCCTTCGGACAGAGGAGAGAGGCGCTGCACGGGCCCGGTAAGAGGGAGGGGGGCCCGATGGAAGAGGGAATGGCGGCGACGACCCCAAAAGGGGGCGGGGCACAGGACGGAGGATGTCGGGAGGCGGAGCTGAGGTGAGAGAGTAGTGAGGAAGGGAGGGGGGCAGGGGCTGCTCGAATTTTGCTTTTCGGGGTGGGGGGAGCGGCGGAAAGTGGCGAGCAGCGGGGGGGGGGGGCAAGGCCGTCCGTACAGGACGCTCCTGATGAGCGCCCTTGCCCCCTCCCGATCCTTTTTTATTTTATTTATTTTTGTTTTTCTGACGTCCTTTGGACCAATCACAGCGCTTTTAGCTCTGCTAATGCGCTGGGATTGGCTCAAAGTTTGTTTATTTTTTCTCTTAATGATTTTTCCTGCCACAGAGCTGACCTAACGAGTGGTCCAGACCTCTCGTTAGTTTTCCTGCCTTTTTCCTGCGTAAAGGCAATCGGAAAAGGTTAGTGCATGTCGTTTCAATGGGGTTTTCACACTAATTGCTCATCTCCATTCCGTTTTCGTTAGCTGCTGGCTTCCTCGGTAAAAGCCCTTTGATGCATGCAACGGATCAAATTTTCCTCGTTGGAGAGTCATTAAAGGCTCATTTAGCTTTAGTGCATCTGCCTCTTAGTCGCCTAACCCCCCATTTTACAAAGCTGTGCGGTAATGCTGACACAGCCTATACACTTTGAATGGGCTGTGTCGGCATTACCGCACCAGTAGCCGCTAGTGCCCTATTTTTAGCCAAACTTCTAAGTGTAATTTGAAAACTCATCTTTATTTAGGAAACTTAAGTTAGGCTCATATGTTTAGGCCTGCCATTTATTTCCATAGATTAATGAGCCCGGTGCTGAAAAATCAGTACTTAGCTTGTAACTTCTTTCCCCGCCCTAAATCTGCCTCTGTTGCTGCCAACCTTTTATGCTCTGAAATTTAAGAGCTTAGTGAAATTTTGAGTAAAAATGTATACACTCAGCCCTAGTAAATTTTTATTGAGGCAATATAAGAGCATAACTCAAAATTAGGAGGATAAATCCTTTGGATATTGGGCCCTAGAATGTTAATTAATGGAAGTCTAGGGGGGGGGGGGTTGGTTTTCATTCGTTGTTTTTTCCATATGAGCCAGTCTGCCATTCTTCTAGCAGATCAGAGCAGGCTGACCAATTTAATCATTATGTCTGGAAATTGTCCCTTGTCTATAGGGTGTTAGTTTTAGGATGTGTGGCCTCCAAGTGAAATTAACTGTAACAGCATACAGATGATTCTTTTAGAAGCTGACAGCAACAGGCATCAGGATGATGCTGATGACAGCTCTGGAAAGAATTGTTTGATCAGAATGCTCTATACAGTTTTCCTATAGCTCTTTTTTTTTTTTTTTTTTTTTTTTGATGATCAGATTGGGGTGAGATTTAATTTAGGGCTGCATGTTGATTGTGATTAACATGCTTAAGCGTGCTCCAGCGGCTCTCTCAGGCCTCCTCCCCTTCCAATCTGGTTTACCTTGTCAGGAAGTCTTCGGGCAGCACCAGCAGTAGCCATTCTGAAAGGCTGCCTTCATGGGGCCTTTCCCTCTCACCCATCCCGCCCTTCTGAAAACAGGAAGTTATGTCAGAAGGGGGTGGAACAGATCAGAGGGAAAGACCCAGTGCAGACTTCAAGCCTCCTTTCAGTAAGGGTGCCGCTGGCGCGGCAGGGCCAAACACTTGATGACAAGGTAAACAAGGTTGGAAGGGGGAAGGGGATCTGTGAGAGAGCCACTGGTAGTCTGGGAGGGGAGGGAGGGAATTAAGAGAGAGAAGCTTGGGCGTGCAGGCAGGGATTGGGAGAGAGAACTGCGGGCAGGGCTAAAAGGGGAGGGAGATATGCTGGACTGTGCATGGGGGGAGGGGGAAATAGGGAGAGATGTTGGGCTAGGAGGGAGGGAGGGAGGGAGAGATAGATAATGGACCTAGGGTGGAGGGAAGGAAGAAAAAGAGAGAGGGGAGGAAGAATTCGACCTGGAGGCAGGAGATAGGAAGAGGGCCTATTATCAGTGGCATAGCCACTGGATAGGGGGAGAGGCCTTGGAGACCTATTCCCCCCCCCCCCCCCCCCCCCCCCCCCCCACTTTGGGCTCAGGCCCCCTCCAAAGCTGCAGTGGCTGGTTAGGTAGCTGAAGTCTTGCCAGCCGAAGAAATCAGCTGCCTGAGTCACTCCCTTCCTCCTCATACTGCCTCAGGAGCGAGGAAGTCAACAGAGTGCCTCCAGCCTCCAATGCTTGCACTCCCTAAGCATGCTCAGTTCATGCATGAACTCAGCATGCTCGGGGAGTACTGACTTCCTTGCTCGTGAGGCAGTACAAGGAGGAAGGGGTCTGCTTTTGGTAGTAGATTTCTTTGACTGGGCAGGGCTTTGGCATCCCCACCAGCAAAGGTATGTTATCTTATGTTGACGGCGGGGGAGGGGGGGTGGAGAGGAAATGCGTACCCCCCTCCCCTCTCAAATGGACTGCTATGCTACGCCTTTAATCGCAATTACCAATTTAATTATGTGCCTTTTCCAGATCGGAGCTCAAGTTGAGTTTCAAGCATGGACACAAGTTATTTCCCTCTCCAAGTAGACTTAAAATCTGAGTTGTAGCTTAGGGTGGAGGGTGAAGTGGCTTTGTCTAAAGTCATAAGGAGTGTCAGTGGGAGAACCTTTGTTTCCCTGATTCTTGGCCTGCCACTCTAACAACTACGTTATTCTTCCACTCTCTGAGGACACATTTACCCCCTAATTCTATAAACTTGGGTGCACAGTTTTGTGACTAGCATGCAAAAGTATGCACACAAGTTATAGACTAGCACCTAAGTTAATTGTTTAAGTGAATGCTAATTGTTTTTAACTGGCAATAATGACCTTAAGTGGCATTAATTGACACTTTACAGTTATTCACATAACTTCACTTACTCAGGATTCAAATTCAAACACTTTAGCCATTATCCCGGACCTCAGCAGCACAACTTCACTGGCTCCCACTTAAGGAACACATTGCATTCAAGATCTGTACGATTGTACACAAAATCATTCATGCAGACGCCCCAATCTACATGCTGAACCTCGTGGACCTACCTCCCAGAAACGCCACAAGATCATCCCGTAAATTTCTCAATCTGCACTACCCCAGCTGCAAAGGACTCAAATACAAAATGATGCATGCCACTACCTTCTCCTACATGAGTACGCAGTTATGGAATGCATTACCTACAGACTTGAAAGCAATCAACGAAACAACTATCTTTTGAAAATCCCTGAAAACATTCTTCTTCAACAAGGCCTACAATTGAGAACCTATCGCCTCACTAAGTCACCTCACCAACCCCCTCAATTAAGAACGCCCACCTTCTATAACCACCCTAATCACTCTCTTCCTTCTTCTCTCTTCCCTTCCTTGATCGTTACACATTACTAACTGTATCTGATATCCTGAAATGACAATGTTTACAAATCTATGTAAGCCACATTGAGCCTGCAAATAGGTGGGGGAATGTGGGATACAAATGCAATAAATAATAATAATAATAACTCCGAGCTCCACTAATCATGATTAATAATTAACTGCGTGAGCATGCACACCAAAAAGCTGTAAGTGCTCATGTCTAAAGTTAGGCACAGACTTAGGCTACTATTCTATAAGAGCAGTTCTGTGCGGAACTTCCATTATAGAATTTGCACTAGCACATGTCATCCTAGTGCCGTTTCTTGAATTTACTCCTTAATGGCTTGTTTGCCTCTTTTCCCCTATGATCATGCTTTTTCACTTTAACATGCTTTGCTTGTCTTCAGGTGTTCTGTGAACAGTATGAAGATGAAGATAGAACCCCTCAGCTACTAGTAGATTTCTGGGAAGCTCTTTTCGTGGCATGTCCTCAGGAAGCTGTGCTCCAGGATCTCCTCTTCAAGCTTATATCACATTACATCTGTAGGATAACTGGGAGGCAACCTCCTGACACAAAACCACTGAAAACACCGGAGGAGCTGGTAAAAAAAAAAAAAAAAAAAATTTAACCCTTCTATATACCATTTGATAGACATTTTGGTCATACAAAAGATAATATTTTGTTAGTTTCCCAGATGTTCCATGTTAGCCTGCAGTAGTCCAGTAAAAAGGTGTCACTTAGGCTTTTGTTATTGTTTGTTGTATTAACCTTCTGAAACTGTTGCCTGACTGATTTTCCACTTAGAATTATCAGTTCAGTTCTACAAGAATTCCCTAGTATCTGGTGGCATGGAGTTAGAAAATACAGTATAGATGAAAGACCAAGGTGATACCATGTTTGTGAAAAGTATTTTTTACCTGCTTCTTAAATATAAATGAAAATAACCTACGTTTCTTATTCTGTTCTGTTTTGATATCTGGGATAGATGTTGTACACTGAAATACATTGAAATAAATTAACCATAACTTATAAAGCTTTTTAATAGGATGTAATTTTTTTTTAATTTCTATTGCAGATAAATTCCTGCAGTCATTATGGTCTAATTTATCCTTGGATTACCTATATGGTTTCAAAAGAATTACCTAATAATGATTCTTCTGAGGAACTTTCTAAATTACAGGTACCTGTAAGATACTTAAGTTGTTTCAGGTTGGAAAAGCAGTTTCAGAAATATGCTGTTTAACAGAGGAAGAAAGAGCAGCTGCTGCTGAACAACTCACAATACACTGGTCAATACTCAAAGTACTTATCCAGATAACAGCACCTGCTGTCCGGAAAAGTGCTACTGATCAGGATATTCAGAAGCGTTATGCGGATAGTACCCTTGGATAACCTTACAGGTCGCCTCAGCATTAAGCAGAGAGTGCCAGAGTGGAGCGTGGGTGGTCCTGGAACTTATCTGGTAACTTAGGACAGATAGAGGGCTATTCTGAGTTATCTTGATAGCAGATCAAATATTGCCACTGTGCAGATATCTTCCGGTGGTGACTGCTTTATCTAGGTTTTCAGCACTGGCCGCTGTCTGTTTAGTAGGGCTGCAACTTAATCACCGTTCCACTACGTAGCTTACCACTATTCCAGAACTGGTGGGATAGTTGTGTCCATCAACAAGAAGGTGGAGATAGAGAATTGAAAACTGAGCTGAGACATATCTCTCTTGGCATCCAGTCCAGATCCTCTGTATTTTCTATCTCCAGCAGGTTGATGGACTCATCTTTCAACCTCTGGTTCTGAGTGCTTTACTTCTGGTCCAGTTGGTCAGGTGGCTTGAGACTGCAGAGTCAAATCTGAAGGTCTTCCAATCCCTGTCTCTGGTGCCCTGCAAATTTACTTTTTTCTTTCCTCACTTCTCTCGTGTTTCCTGTGGAGTTCTCCTTTTCCAGCACAGCAACCTTAAAAAATGTTAAAAAGAGAAGGAAAGAGGTTTGCTGGAGAGAATGGGACAGAGTATCAGTCCTGAGCCTTTCTCATCTGTGGTAAAACTTGTGGAGACTCTGAGCTTGGGGAGAGCAGCCAGCTGTGGTAAGTCCGATTGACTTGTAGCTGCTTGGAGGGCTGCAAGTTCTACTTGGTGCAGGGATCCTGATTCAACGCTTGGGATATATTTTGCTGCTCTTGTGACAGTTGGGTTGAATGGTGACTCCCCCGGAGGCAGTTAAGCGGTGTGTCCCACTGTGGGACCCACTGGTCAGCGTTGGGGCATTGCAGTGTGTACAAGCCAGGAATTCTGTGGGATGTGGAGGAAACAGTTGACGGCAGCATATTTCTGGATTTGGTGCAGCATCTCAATATACTGGGGTCTTCAGACTCTCAGGCAGGGCTGGAGTGCAGTTTGATGCAGGAGGGCATGGGAGCGGGTGCCATTTTGTTGGGGCCGGCTGGCAGCGAGGAGCAACCTCTGATCATGTGTGGAGCACAGCTGCTATTTTACAGTCCTGGGCCAAAAAGAACATTAAGCTCAAGATCTTTGTTTTCTCCAGAGTTTATATTGCTCTTACACTAAGCCTACTTTACTGAAGCAGGGACAGTCAGAGTTGCTGCAAGGTGCTTCAGTTTCTTGCCCCTCTGTCTCCTAAAAGATTTTATTTAGACCTCCAGGAGTGGTCAGATGAAGCTATCTTCTTCCTCCTTATTTGATGTGGCCTTGATCTAATCAGAGGAGCCATCTTTGAAGGAGCCATTAGAGGAGGGAGATGATCCTAAAGTACTGAGATTTCATAAAGAGGAGCTCAATACTCTTTCTGAGGCACTGGCAGTGCTTTCCATTTAGGTGCCTTCTGCTTTGGCATCAGGAGTTCCATCTTCTTTGATTTTGAGGGGGCTTAGAGGTCCTAAGGCCTTCCCGATGCATCCAGACATTCAGGACCTGATTACATCAAAAATAGGAAAGGGAAGAGAGTAGGTCAGATCACTAGCACCCAGGCCCATCGTCTAGCGGGCAGCAAGGTGATAAGTCATGCATAGAAGGCCTTGAATAGGAACGTTTTAAAGGCCCTTTTTTAAAGCTTTTGTAGGATTCTTCCAAATGAATGTATGAGGGAAGTGCATTCTAGAGTGTGGGACTTGTTACGCTAAATATTAGTGAATGGATGAAATCAAAAATAGTTGTTGAGGTTGGAGGGTATGAAAATTAGATTTCAGTGAGTAGAGCTTAGGGTTCTAGTTGGAGTGTTAGGAATTAGCAAATGAGAGAGGTATAAGGGAGTGCCGGAGGTGTATATTTTGTGGACTAGCGAGAGTATCTTAAAAGATTCTCTGAGTGACAGGTAACCAGTGTTCTTTGCAAAGAAGAGGCATAACTTGGTCATACTTCTTTGATCCAGTGATGAGTTTCACAGCTGCATTTTATACAATCTGGAGACGTTATGTTTATAGGGACTTGTTTCTTGCCAATTCTCTTAAATAAGATTCAAGTCGAGTTACAAATTTCTAAGACATAAGAGACTGATGGCAGCTATCATGAATTACAAATTAAAAACACAGGTGCCATGTAGTAAGGAGCTACAGTAGTCATGTCTCACAGTGTTGCACATATGATGCTTGCAGCCTGGTCCAAAGCTTTTACCTTTGCACCTGTCCTGCCCACGCAGAAACGAGACCTGTGGGAAGAGGAGAGGAAGGGAAGGAAGAGAAAAGGAGAGATGTTGCCAATTGCCCTCAAATAGTTGTTTTGGACAATTGGCAGCTTTCTCCATCCTAACATTCAAATAATCCTCTTTTGACTGTCAACATTTATTGCAAAGCACAATCTTTCCAAATATCTCTCTGATCTCTACTGACTCACATTTGCTCCACAACCTCTCTACCTTAAATCTCTCTTCAGTTCATGGAGAGTCCTGATACCATGGTAAAGACTTCTTGGATCCTAAAACCAAATGCCTAACTAGGTCAATCTCATTCAGATCTCCTCTTAATGTCAAATTCAACTGTACAACCATTTCCTCACGCAAAACATCTTGCTCCTCCTCCTAACCATGGCTGCAACTTTCTCAAAAATAAAAAAATCTGTTGGGGAAATTTTACTACAAATTTATTATAATCCACCTTACACTCCTCTTATCAATGAATCTTTTTTACACCAAAAATATTGATCAGACCAAGAGACTGGATAAACAACCAAATATCTCTCTCAATCACATATACCTGCATCTTCCAAAGAAATTACAAAGAAAATCTAATCCAAACTCCTCTCTCCCACAGCACGAATAGCCTCAGAAATACACTGATGAAGCCTAACAACCATCCATTCAACAAAATCAATAAACATCCTGTGCTCTCCTTGCTCCAGACGAAAATCACTGGCGCCAATAAATTTGGGAACAATAAAACAGCCTCCGTAATCAAATCAGCACCTCAGAATCCTCTTTATTTCTGGATGCTCAGTACAACAAAAAGACTCCCAAAGTGCTTATCACAAAAACTTACTCAGCCCCTTAGCACTGTCCATGACTGCCGCTGTTGAAACTGCAGCTCTGATTGAAAACCAAAACTACTCCTCCACCTCTACGCTTGGTCCTTGATCCATTAACCCAAGAAGACCCTGATGGACATAAGTGGTTTAACAAATCTGTATCTGAGGGATTATTGAATCTTGGTTACATGCAATCAGTCAAACCCCTCCCCTTTCAACAAATATGATAAAACATCCAATCTTGTTTTTTGGCAGATTGTGCATTAATCAAAACTCAATTTCCTTACCAACAATAACTTCCCATCTCCCTCACAACTCTATTAATGGCAAAAGCGTTAAATCATACCATCTACTAACATCATAGTTACCCCATCCTTAACATCCCTGACACCAATAACTGTGTGTGTAGTCATTTGAAGACAACTGATTCGATGTCTCTACCTTTCCCAGTTCTTATTTTGACAGTTGTATATGTTTTATGCATGTATTGAATAAAAACATCCTTGTATTTGTTGACTTGGATTTCCATCTGGATAACCAGTGCTCTCCTGCTTTCCTTTTCAGTCTCTTTTATGTGGCCCCTCGCTTGACATTGCATCAGTACGTCCTTTTTTGGAGCCACTGCAAGAAAACAATATTGCTGCCCTCAGTGTGCATATTCTCTGTGCCACACGCCTGGGAGAGTATGAGAAGTCCATTAACAAACTTTTGGACCAGTGCCCTGAAGCTGTTATCTCATATGCCATTCATGAGCTGAAGGATGCCAGTCAGGTGTGTTTGCTTTATGGCTTACTTTCTTTGCTCTCTATCGAGGAGCACTTAACGTACTGAAAAAGTTAAGCTGTGAAATTTCACCATGAAGACATTCATCCTTGGCATGTCGGTTTTCTGGCACCCCAACATAACAACCCTGACAAAATAGCCCCAACAAAAAAGCCCTGACCAGTGGCGTAGCCAAGCCCACTTTGGGCTCAGGCCCATCCAGTAGCAGCACACTGTATGGCTGGCAGGGATTCCCATGCACCACCAGCTGAAAACTCCCAACGACTGTCCCTCCTGCATACCTTGTAAATAGCAGATCTTCGTCTGCAGCAAGCAGCGACTGATACATACTGCTCGCACCGGCCCCATAGCTTTCCCTCTGACGTATTCCTGCCTATGTGGAAATAGGAAGTTGCATCAGAGGGAATGCTGTGGGGCCAACATGAGCAGTGTGTATTAGTTGCTGCTCGCTGCTAGTGAAAATCTGCTATTTAAAAGATATGCGGGAGAGGGGGGATGTTTGAGAGGCCATATGGCATGCAGGTGAGAGAAGGAGAGACCAAATCACCTGTAGAATGGGGCGGGATTCTTCTGCCCACCCATCTTGGGCCCAGGCCCACCCAAAATTGGGTGCCTGGCTACGCCCCTGTCCCTGACAAATCAGCCTCTAACAAAATAGCCCTTGACAAAATGGCCCCTCCCACAAAATAGCCCCTAGAAAAAAATGCAGCTCCATATTCTGGGCAACCTGATCAGGCCCTTTTGTCAGGGGGCTAATTTGTCAAGGGCTATATTGTGGGCAGGCCGTTTTGACAGTGGCTGTTATGTCAGGGGCTATTATGTTGGGAACTTTTTTTTGTTTGGAGCTTTTTTTGTCGGGGCTATTTTGACTGAGTACCCGGTTTTCTGGGTACAGTAGAGGACAAATAGATGCAGCAGTGAGACGTTCAGAATCTGAATGCTAGGATGTGTGTAAAACTGTTACTTCTCTGGTGGACTCAAGTTTTTCACTAAAGTTGTTATGGTAGACCTCCCTTTGCAGATATTACTTTGAACTAAAGATAATGATAAAAATGATTGTGATTTTGTATCAATCCTAACCCTGTTCATCCTCTAGGTATTTGCTGTTAGGCAGGGATAAGTGGATCGCAATCCAGGATTGCACTAAACAAACCCTTCAGAATTGTAGAGAAATAGACAGTCCCCAGCATGCCTAGAGTCTGTTTCCTTGGCCCTGTGCCCCCCCCCCCCCCCCCCCCCACACACTCCACCAAACTGTGGTGGTGATTATATGCAGTCTTGGATTGTGAAGCATTTAAACTGAATGATGAACAGGATCCCAATCCAAAATAGCAATAGTTTTGTCCAAGGTAAAATATTTCAATTTAAGTTTTTAAATGAAAATAATAATTTATATTCGTCTGTAGTCCTTATCAGTAAGATCAGACTACCAATGTAAGCAAAATGTTGGAATCGATCAAAATTCAGGATTCTCATTATAATATATTAGGCCTTGCTTTTAAGAATTAAAATCTTGACATTCTTTTTTTTTCTTTTTATTATTTTCTTGTTCACTTTTTCACTCTGTTGTGATAGGGCCTGTGGTGGACCAAGTTGCTGCCTGAATTATGTAACCGAATCCAACATGGTGGAAATGAAAATCAAATACTCATCTCAGCCCTGAGAGGTAAAGAGCATTTCACAGTTGTAGAAGTGCAGAGTGCCCTTCCTGTAACTATCCCTTGCATCTTGAAGGACACTGCAGATAACGCATACTGCCATAACCAGGGTCTCATTAGGCAGATGATGCTTCCACAACAGTTGTACATCCTTCTCCTCAAGCACCATATTTTACAATGCCGTGAACTAAAAATGTGCTATAATGAGACACAGGATGGATTGTTTAATTACTCTGGTTTATATTCTGAAAACTAGTACAACTTTTTTTTTTCCTGTCATTTTTATTTTTTCCTTCTGTGGTAGGTGTAGTTTTCTTAAATACATGAATCATGCTGCTGGGCGCTGAGTAAGTTCTCCAGCTAGAGAGTGACACGGGGCCCCCAACTCTGCACTACAGGAGCTGAGATGCCTAATGTTTCCCTGTGCTAGCCTTGTGAAGCTTTAGTTCCGTATTGTGTGTTTGTTTGATTCTGCCAATGATTTCCTCCAGGGAAGAACCATAGTTTCTTAAGAGAAGAAACATTCTCCTTGAATGTAAATTTCATTACTATACTGTTAATCCTAGTTCAGGAGCTAAAGGCTTATTGTAGTTTCAGGGCTGCCCATCCTATAATATTTAAAGACTTTTCTCAACTATAATTTCAATAACTGATTAATTAGCTTGCTTAGAGGCCCTTTTACTAAAGAGTGGTAGGGCTACTGTGCAGGTAGAACGTGAGACAACAGCAGTACCACCGGGTGCGCCCAGCGTTAGTTCTGTTTTGGCTGCATGCCATTTCCAGCACTAGAAAATAAAAATTATTTTCAAGCGCGGAGGGCAGGGAGTAGGTGTTCCTGGTGGTAATCAGGCAGCGCACGGCCATCGCTGCACGCTGCTTGATTACTGTGGGATTAGTGCATGAGCCCTTACTATCTTCTAAATGGGTGGCGGTATGGGTTCATGTGGTAATGGCCCCGTACTAATTTTGACATTAGTGCGTGGCCATTAATGATGACATCAATTTTTTTAAAAGGCCTTTTTACTGCTGCAGTAAAAAGTGGCCTAGGCGTGTGGCAATCCCATCATCCACACTACCGCAGGCCATTTTTTACCACAGCTTGGTAAAAGGGGGGGGCCCCTTCGTTAACAACTACAACCATTTTTAATCAATTTCATTGTGAGGTTTTTTTTTTCCATTATCAAACCAGACTCTGCTGTTTACGATATAAAGTGTTTCTATAACAAATATTTTCTTATAAAACTCAGAATAAATTTATAATAAATGTAATTTAGACGAAACTCATTAAACCAAAGTTTAGAGTTCAACTGTGAAAGAGAGAGGGAGCCTGAATTATGTTGTAATTAAGAGGATGTTTCCATAGGCTTTAGATTTAACTGTTTCTTCTTTCCGTAACCAGAAACCTTGTCAGTTGTTGCCATGGAACTGGACTTAAAGGATTTCTTGAATGTGTTACCAGAGGATGGGAGTGCCACCTTCTTCCTGCCTTATCTTTTACACCACAATCGGAAAAAATCTGTGACTTGAAGGACAAAAGCTGAAGTTGTCCAGCTGAAAAACTGCACAATCTTTAAAACAAATTTAGAGGTGGAATATGTTTTCTAGATAGTGGTATTGCACCATATGAAATGAGTCCAGATGACTCCAGAGCCTTTTTAAAAGCTGTTAGCAAGGAGTTTCCTGAACTGCTCCTGTGTGGCTATGTGAAAGAATAAATGTTCCAACAACCAACATACAGTATATGTTGTATACACTCATTACTACATCCTTTCCCACTGCAGTTATCCCCTCTTCAGGTACGATATTGCAGTGCAGTTGCTGTTATGCAGGAGAGAAAACAGAGGTTGCCAGATCAGGTGCTGATAGCCATGGCGAATAGTTTTTGGTAAATAGATCCATTTACTGAGAATAAAGCTGATCCTGCCTTTCTTTTCACAATATAATTTAAATAGTAATTAATTTGGGCCATAACCAACTGTTACTGTTATTACTATAGTGACTTTAACCAAGATACTGTATACATTTTACTGGTATTGGACAAGGCTAGGGTTTTCTACAGCTTAGACTAATGCAGTAGATGACAGTAATCAAAGACAATCTGGACCATTCAGTCTGCATTGCCAAGCCATGCTGACTGCCAGCCATGGAGTGTGAATAACTGTTCTGTTTTTATTTCTTTTTCCTTCTTTGTAATCTACTAGCCTGGACAGATGAAGCTATTAGAGCTAAAAGAAAATCCTTCAGAAAATGGAAGAAGGATCTGACTGAAAATAATAGGAAACAGCATTGATAAGGAACACAAAGAGAGACTTTGAAAAGAAGATTGTGTTGCAGGCAAAAACACATACTGAAAACTTTTTTAGGTATATTGGAAGCAAGAAGCTGGTAACAGAATTAGTTGGACCGCTAGCTGATTGAGGGGTAAAAGGAACACTGAGGGAAGGCAAGGCAATAGTGGAGAGATTAAATTAATTCTTTGCTTTGTCTTCACTGAGGAAGATGTGGGAGAGATACCAGTGTTAGAAATGGTATTCAATGCTGATGAGTTAGAGAAACTGAAACAAATCTCTGTATACTTGGACAATGTAATGGGGCAATTTGACAAATTGAAGAGTAGCAAATCGCCTGGACTGGATGGTATACATCCCAGAGTACTGATAGAATTGAAAAATGAACTTGCAGAGCTATTGTTAGTAATATGTAATTTATCTTTAATGTCCAGCATGGTACAGAAGGCCACGCCAATTTTTAAAAATGGTTCCAGAGGTGAACTGGGAAATTATCGTATTTTCTCGTATATAAACCACACACATGTATGCCTGCATCCGTATATACTCTGCAGAAAAAAAGCTAATTTCATAAGAAAAATCGTATATAGCCTGCATTTATTTCAATAAAGCATATACTTGTATATTGCTTCTATTGAAAAACACTGATTTTTGTAAATAAGTTCATATATAACCCACACCTTGTGCAAAAGAAATGTAAAATTGTGTATATCCTGCAGGTTATATTCACAAAAATAAAGTATAGATGGGTGAGCCTCATGTTGGTGCCCAGCAAAATGAGTAGAGAATATTATAAAGAACAAAATTGCAGAGCATATACATAAGCATGGATAAATAATACAAAGCCAACATGAATTTAGTCAGGGGAAATATTGCCTTGCCTCACGAATCTACTACCTTTCTTTGAAGGAATGAATAAAACATGTGGATAAAGGTAAGCTGGTTGATATTGCATATTTTCAAAGCACTTAGCCTTCCAAAGTTCCATAGAAACCTATGGAACTTTGGAAGGCTAAGTGCTTTGAAAATATGCCTGTACCTGGATTTTCAAAAGGCATTTGACAAAGTATCTCATGCCTGAGGAAATCCAGAAAGTCATAGGATAGGAGGTAATATTCTATTGTGGATTAAAAACTGGTTAAAAGATAGAAAACACAGAGTAGGGTTAAATGGTCAGTATTCTCAATGGAGAAGGGTCGATAATAGAGTTCTCCAGGAGTCTGTGCTGAGCCACTGCTTTTTAACATATTTATAAATGATATAGAGATGGGAATAACTAGTGAGGTAATATGTGCTGATGACATAAAGTTATTCAAAAATTATTAAATCTTAGAGGACTGTGAAAAATTGCAAGAGGAACCTTATGATACTGGAAGACTGTTCATCCAAATGGCAGATGATGTTTAATGTGAGCAAGTGCAAAGTGATGCACGTGGGAAAGAGGAACCCAATCCATAGCTACGTGATGCAAGGTTCCACATTAGGAATCGCCGCCCAGGAAAAAGATCTAGGTGTCATCATTGATGATACATTGAAACCCTCTGCTCAGTGTGCAGTGGTGGCTAAGAAAGTAAACCGTGTTAGGAATTATTAGCAAAAATTAGAAATGTTATAATGCGACTGCACCTCAAATACTCTGTACAATTCTGGTCACTGACTCTCACAAGATATAGCAGAATTAGAGAAGGGTGACAAAAATGATAAAGGGGTGGGATGACTTCCCTATGCGGAAAGGATAAAGCAGCTGAGGGGAGATATGACAGAGGTCTGTAAAATACTGAGTGAAATGGAACGAGTAGATGTGAATCGTTTGTTTACTCTTTCCAAAATTACTAGGACTAGGGGGCACACAATGAAGCTACTAAAATAGTACATTTAAAACAAACCAGAGAAAACATTTCTTCACTCAACATGTAATTAAACTCTGGAATTCATTGCCAGAGAATGTGATAAAAGCAGTTAGCAGGGTTTAAAAAAGGTTTGGATAATTGGATAATTTCCTAAAACAAAAGGCTTTAAGCCATTATTAAGATGGACTTGGAAAAATCCACTGCTTATTTCTAAGATATGCAGCATAAAATCTGTTTTACTGTTTTTTGGGGATCTTGCCAGGTACTTGTGACGTAGATTGGCCACTGTTGGAAACAGGATACTGGGCTTGATGGACCTTCGGTCTGGCCCAGTATGGCAATGCTTATGTTCTTAATGTTAACACAGAAGATCCACCGTTTAGTTCCCTTAAGCACTCGCTTTTCCCTTGCATAAATTCCAATGGTATGTAGTAGCAATACTAGCATTACTGTTGCCAAAACATCTGACTTCCTAGGTCCCCAGGATTGCCATGCCAGACAGATCCAGCTATGTGAACACCTACATTTCAGTAGGACTTCTAGTTAATTTGTAGCAATTACAGTGTGCCAGGGAGACCTAGCAGCTAATTTAATTCTATCATCACTGCCTGATCTAAATAACTACCATTATGGCTGAGTTTCCTAGCTCCCTTAGTCTGCAAGGCAGGCCTGGCTGTGTGAGCACCTGCATTTCTGCTAGAACTTCCAAGCTATTCCAGAATGTGTATTGTCTAAGTCAAAAGGGGGGGGGGGGGGGTCTCCACCCAGTCCTTGGGACACACCCAGCCAGTCAGGTTGTCAGGATATCCACAATGAATATGAGAGAAAGTTGCATGTACTACCTCCATTGTATGCAAGTCTATCTCATGTATATTAATTGTGGCTATCCTGAAAACCTGACTGCCTGGGTGTGTCCTGAGGACTGGGTTGAGAACCCCTGGGCTAAGTGATAGTGATATTTAGCCTTAACAGCTGGATTAACAATTTATTTTTGTGAAAAGTTTCATGCAGTCTTCCAGCTTAAACTCAATTTAGCATCTTAGTTTTGGGGGGAGGGGAAGATACCTTCAGCAACATAGTGGCCCCCAACACTATGCCTGTAACATTAGTTAAGTGCTGACAAGGACAGTGCCTCATAATGGGCTGTTAGCGACTTCCTGCAGTACCCAGTGTTGTTAGTCATCCTCCCATCCAATTACTGATGCTGCTAAAGTACTTTCTAACATTTCATGTGGTCTGCAGTATAGTGCAAGTCACCTACTTCTCACTGTTTGTCTTAGTCGGGATTTAGAAAGAAATGATAACCAAGAACATATTAAATATTTCTTATTTATTTTTCTTAAACTGTCTAAATAATTTGCTGTAGTTTTCTTCTGCCGAGATGAAATATGCATTCCTTAAACATTTGTTTGTAGTCAGAGCAAGGTGTTACATGTCATCACATGTGCTTGGAGTGGTGTGGACGTCCTGGTGTTCTAGAAACTGTGTGAGCTGTGTCTGTGTTGTCCACTGCTTCAATTTTTTCACCATCATCAGCTGTGCTGTTTTATTTGCAGATGTGAAAAAACTTTTTGAAGAAATGATTTTTCTTCTACATGGGGAAAAAAATTGTAATTATTAATTTAAAGTGTTTGTTTTTCTTAAAAAAAATGACAACTGATCCATTTTTTAAAAGTCATATATTCTGGGGCTATTTTACTAAAGTGCAAATATTTCCCAACTTTACCATGTGGTAATTGCAGAGCCTCTGCATTATCGGCTGGGGGCATCCCAGGATTTGCCCATGTATGTGCCCTTATTGGCCAAGCAGCTTGACCCATAGGGTAATACTGCGAAACCACTGCTAGGAGTTGATAGTACCATTTTGAATGCAGGAGCTCAACAGGTTAGGAATGACTAAGGATTGTTCCTACCCACCATCTAGACAACAGGGAAAACCTAGGTAGGTGCTGGGGAGAAGATCAGCTGTGGCAGGTGCCATTGTGTGTTAAGCTGGGGCGGGGGGGGGGGGGGTGACAGGGATTGAATTTGTGGCAAGTCCCCCAACCCCACCCCACCCCACCTCACATCACATCCCCTATAACAGAATGAGCCTATCTTGGAATCCATTGTCTGTGCTGCTGCAGCCAGGAATACATATTGTTCCTGGCTGCAGCAATGCAATTTATATTTAGTAAGGGACTTCTGCAGGTTAGTGACTCCCTCAGTAAATATTGGTGTATTAAAATGTGTTATTTTACCACAGCTTTTAGTCAGTTGTGTGCAACATAACTCCCTTCAACTCTGTCACATCCATGAACTGCCTAGAATTTCACAGCATGGTAGTAACTTTATAAAGTGTTTTCCATGTGTGAGGCACATTTTACACACAGAAAATGGTTCTTATAAATTGTGTGGCTGCATACATGTGTACAAATATACACGTCAACATGATTGCACATGGGCATTTCCAGCCTGAAAGAGGACCATACCCCGAAGCTGTGTTGGCATTAGTGCACCACCAGCCACTAGCATGGCTTAGTAAGTGTAAAATAAGTGCACTGTAGTGCTAATTAAGGGCCTCTTTTACAACGGTGTGTTAGTGTTTTTAGTATGTCCTAAAAATAAGTGTATGCTAGAGATGCCCATAGATGCCTATGGGTATGGGTGTGTCTAGCATTTAGTGCACGCTAATCATTAATGCATGCTAAAAATGCTAGCACGCCTTTGTAAAAGACCCACTAAGTTTTTTTTAAACCCCCCCCCCCCCAAATAACTAAAAAGTAAAAGCATTATGTAATTATGAAAACTGTAAAATAAGTCTATTTGACCAATGCTGATGTTGGCGAACCACAGCGCTGTGATCCTATGTTGAAAAGAGTCGCCACTGAGCTCATTAATTGGATAGCTTCTGTGCAGTTTTAGCATGCCTTACCATTTGAATGTATATGAAGAGTGAGTTTGGTGCTGGGTTTTATTGTATTTAATACATTGAGGGCCCCCCCCCCCCCCCCCCCACTACTAAGACCTTAAGGATTTGATTGATGTACTTTGAGCAGAGCAGTGAAATCCAATGTACACAAGTATTTTTTATAAAATACACATATACATGCTTACTCCTTCAGATCAGATGTAAATTAATTTGTGCAGCAGAATATGTGCTCTGTTAGAGATAGTTATGAAAGCCAATTTTATAAAGACACTAAAAGTCGCATTTTGCATAGGTGTCTAGGTGAGAAATGGGATGGCAAAGGCAAAACGCATGAGGATATGTATGTAACAGGCTAACAGCCCACAGGAATGGCCACGTAGAAATGCATCCAAAAAAAAAGAACAGCATGTCCCTTGTAGTTAACACACAGAGAAGTTCCTTACAGTGGGTTAAGTTCTTTCACAATATGGATAGACGTAGTGCTACCTCCAAAATGAGGTATCTATTGCACTGCACTGCTAATTACAGTGCAGTCTGTGCCCAATTTTTGCCCATACTCTGTTCAGTCCACACCCCATCTTCAGGATTTGGCTGTTCTAGCACAGTAGTGATGTTAGCATGTCCTACATTCCCTTCCCTGCCCCCACCCCACCCCACCCCACCCCACTAACTGCTTAAACATGTCTACTATTAAACCTGTCACTGCTGGTTTTACTCAGGATTCAACAACAGTTTTACCCAGACAGCAGCAACAGCTATTAATACATTTATTGATTGAGTGACTGGAATGTATTGTTCAACTGCCCTAAGAGCCAGATATACTAAATATTTATTTAATTTTGTGTCTATGGGGAAAATGCTGAGTACATCTAGTTCATAGTATCGGTACACCATTTTCTGCTTGCCTTTGAAGCTATATATTGTAATAAAAGCTCAGCCAAAACATTGATAAATGTTGCAGAGGAAAGGGGAAGGGCTCTTATGTTTGCTAAGGAGAAATTAGATCTTACCTGCTAATTTGCTTTCCTTTAGTCCCTCCGGACCAGGATTGGACTGATGGGTTGTGCACGCCTACCAGCAGGTGGAGACTGAGAAAAAACTGTGACTCTAGAGAGCCAATAAGAGCCCTGGTCATGTGACCCTAGCCTCAGTATTTGAATAACAAAGCAGAAAAGAAAGAGAGAAAGATTAGCTTCTGTGCCGTATGGAATTCTAGCAGCCACAAATCATTTGGCAATGCCAAGTATTAGAGCTCACCAGCAACTCTCACCAGAGAAGTGGTATGGCCCCTTAGGTATTAGAGCTCACCAACAACTCTCACCAGAGAAGTGGTATGGCTCACTTGTACTATAGCTCACCAGCAACTCTCACCAGAGAAGTGGTATGGCTCAGTTGTATTATAGGTGTCGCGCAACTCTCAGTTATATTATAGGTCTCGCACAACTCTCAGTTGTATTATAGGTCTCCCGCAACTCTCACCAGAGAAGTTGTATGACCCACTTAAAGTGTTATGTATATATACCAGGAACTGGGCACCCCTAACAACTCTCACCAGAGAAGTGGCATGGCCCTCTTAAAGTTTTATATATGTAGATAAATATATACATACCTACATATAAAGATATAGACATATACCTACACATATATACCAGCCACTGAGGCCACCAGCAACTCCGACCAGAGACGTGGCACGAAGCACCTAAAGTTCCATATATACTAGCAGCTTGTCATATTCTTTTTTTTTTTTTTTTTGTAAATATTCCATTGAAAAGATGCCGAAATATGGGAGGGGCCTGGTCCGGTCCGGAGGGACTAAAGGAAAGCAAATTAGCAGGTAAGATCTAATTTCTCCTTCCTTAGCGTCCCTCCGGACCGGACCAGGATTGGACTGATGGGACGTACCAAAGCAGTAATCTTAAGGGAGGGATCTTATCAAAGCCGCTGAGAATATGCGAGTTGCATAGATCGCCTCCTGGCGACAATGAACATGTAGAGTGTATATCAATTAAAACAGAATGAAACTAAGCCCAAAATGGCCCTTTCCAACATGAGCACCTAGGGCACCAAGAAGTAAGATAGGTGAAAACACTCTCCAGAGACGGTACCCCAGTGAGCAGACAAATAGAGGATATGAATAATCTGTCGAGATATAGTGAGGCCGAAACAACCTCACTCCAACTGACCTGAAGGACCAAAAAGAAGAACCAAATAGCTTGTAACAGCTCTCTAAATATATAAGAGCTCTTTTCATATGTAGCATATAATTTCCTGTGATCTTGACCTTCTGCAGAAGACCCCAGAACAATAAGAAAAAAGTGATGGGAAAAGATGAAAATGGGAAAGTACGGTAGATAGAAAAGAAGTACCCAGATGCAGAAGTACTGCCTACATAGACGTACTTGCTCCTTGAAAAAAAAAATTCCAAAAAGAAAAAATGGAAACCTGCATGAAAGAAACTTGCAGAACCTACTCTCCTAGCTGAAGGCAAGACTACTAAAAGCACTGTCTGAAGACAGTAAGAAACCATAAAGGAAACCAGAAGATCTCGGACTATCGGGCGAAGAAGACTAACTCCCTGTCACTCCATGGTCTGACAATGTCGCTAAGGCACAGAGACTGAAATCGGAGAAGAGAATATTACAATTACCAAAGACGCCGCCCTACTTAGCAAGGCTGGATGCCTGTGCCAGGTGGAGAGCATGCGCTAGCCTGAGTAAGAGATAAACAAAGAGACCAGACAGGGGAAATGAGAAATTGCAACTACAAAAGACACCGTCCTGCTTATCAAGGCTGGATGTCTGTCCCAGACAGAGCATGCGCCAGCCTGAGTATGAGAGAAACAATGAGGCCAGACTGGAGAAGAAAGAAACTCCACTAGACAAAAAGGAAAAAAGGCAAAAATGACAGCCCCAAAAGGCAACTTGGTATCCCGGCAAGGAAACATAAGGGTTATCCTTCTGAGATCCCAATGCCTGATCGAAATGCCGAAATGTCGACCTTGAAGAGGAGACCGTCCTGCCCGAATGGGACAGTATGCTACCTGGCCTGGCGGAAGGTAAATCCATACAAATGACCCCTCTGGAATAAAACAGAGGACAGCACACTGCACTGTTCGCTAGCTTACACTTTAGTCTGCTTATAGAGAAGAGAGAAACATGGGGGAAGAACAAGACCTACATGTCAAGCCTGTAAAGAGACCACATGTGAACCCTGTAACAAAATAAACTGACCACCTTGAGAGGAGGCAACAAGCCTTCTGGCAGATTTGCCATAGGAAAGGATGTGCCTTCTGAACATACGATGACCCCCGATCTAACAGGGGAGCAGATGTCTATATTGAACGAAGGTAAGAAGGCCCCAAACTTGCCAGAAGACCGAAAACCATTCTGCCAGAACATAAGATAGAAACAGTCCTGCCAGAGAGCAAGACTGAGTATTTTGAAATACCAGAAGACAGGAAGAATATTCCGGAAGAATATAATATGTCACAATGCCGACATATGACAGAGTGCTCATAATAAATCGGTAGCCCCCAGGGAAACCTACTTGATCTGAGAGCGACTGACAGTCCCCTAGAGTGCCAAAATGCTACCCAGAGGAAAGGTAAATGGCAACGTAAAGAGACCAAATGCTAGCCCTGGAAGCAAATCAAATGCCAATAGCAATGGAGGAAAAGTAAGATTCCATGAAAAGAGACCACATGGTAGTCCTGGAACGAAAAACCGAAGGCCCCATAAACAACACACAAAGGTTAACACCGATAAAGAAGATTGGAAATACTTCACGACACTCAAAAAGAGAAAGAGCACGGAAGTGCAGCTGCAAAAGGCAATTGCCAAGGGAAAACCTTGCCACCATGTCGCAGGTAACCCTGAAATGCATCCTGAAGACAATAAAAATTGCACCTCTCGGACTGTGGCCTGCTGACTATGTAGACAAGCCAGGTCTTTTTGTTTATTTCTTACTTTTTTTTTTTTTAATAGCTAGACGTCTAGCCATGCGTGAAGAAGAATCACCTCTTTTCTGAGGGGTAGCATAACTATGGTGAACTTTTAGCAACTGAGCCTGAGAGAAATATGCAGAACAGATTCTGTCAGCCAAGGTGCTGCACGAAACTCCACAATGAGGAATCGAAGGAGTTTGTGATAAAGACTTGAGCCTTTAAAAGCGTGCTCGATGGCAATGAGAGTCCAAATAGGATGAAAGACACTTCGTTCTTAGGAACTAGAAAGTAAAAAATTGCATTCTGAAGAATCGAGCGAGGTCATGGTGTAAGGACCAAGAGCCCTTGTAGGGAGTTCCCTACTTGACCTGCCTTGCCGTGAGAGCGATAGGGAAAACTGGTGAAAGACATCCGAGAGAAAGATGGAGAAGTGCAAGGCATAACAGTCTTAAATACACCACAAGAACCACTGGCCAGAGGAAACAAGAAGATGAGTGCCCTGTAAGAGTAGGGCCATGGACCAGTGGCCAAATACAAGTAGAAAAGAATGGTTTCCTGACATAAACAGGTGAAAGTGGCCTGCCACTATGATAATATGACAGAAAGGTAAACAAGTGAGGACAACAGTATAGATAAATATGCACCCATGGAGCATATGTCATACCAGAGAGAAAAAGGCATAGCATTTGCTGACACCGAGGTAGCTATAGTGTTATATGCACAAACTAGCCGCCAGACCCGCCAGAATTCTGAAGAAATATACAGAACAGAGTTCATACCAGAGAAGAAAGGTAAAGTACTTGCTAACCCAGAGTTAGCTATAGGTCCATATGCAGAAACCAGCCTTCAGGCACATACGATATCTGAAGAAATGTCTGAAAGTATAAAACACACCATGCAGCAAAATGCCTTATGATGCTGCTTTTGTAAGAAAAAACACTAGAGGCTTAGCAAAAGAAACTATACGTTACCTGGAGATTAGTGTTGTTTAAACTTCCCTGTGACTCTAACCATGCTTGAGAAAGAAAACTCTGGGAATGCATAATTGGAAATCATGCTTGAGAAAGGAACCTCTGGGCATACATAATTGGAAATCATGGCCTCTGTAAAAACATGTAGTATGTACATACCCTCTAGGGAAAGAAAGAAATAGCAATATGAGACAGCCCCAACAATGGGAACCCAGAAACCAAGATTACCCCAGATAACAGAGCAACCAGCCTGAAATAATTTGTGCAGAGCTACTGTGTGCAAATTGTGAGGACAAAGGCGCAAGCAAGCCAGCCTTCCGTATAAAACATACATTGTATAAAATAGGCTAAACCTGGGCGAGCCATGGATTTACTTGTGGAACTGAATGTGAAGGTCCCTTAAATGAAGAAAATAGTGAATGACTCCCCTGAAACATCCGTAAAGCCATACCTGTTGGAACATGTGGAGACCAGGTCAAGGCAAACAAATAAAATTTTCCATCTCCTGAGATTCGTCAAACTCCACTGCAGAGAAGTGCTGCGCCTGAGAAGCTGCAGCTGCGGTAACAAAATGGCAGCCTTCCGCGCCACAATTAAAAGAAATAACAGAGAGCAGAAAAAACAGGCGTGACGGACCGGGCAAAAACGAAGACATATGGAAGTGCTGACGCCGCCCGAAGAGCTCCTGAACAAACGCGTAACTCCGCAAGAACCGTTACACTCCAGCGCTGACAAAAACATGCCCCGATGAAAAACAAAGCTTCGCGCCTTTATGCCCCGTCAAGAAACAAAGCTTCACTCCTTTATGCCCCGTCGAGAAACAAAAACTTCACGCCCTTGTCTTCTTTATTTTATTTTATTTTTATTTTTTTAAAGAAAACGCGAAAACGGAAGAAAAAATTCTGATGAAGTAAAGACTAGATAAAGCCCCGAAAAAAAGTCGGAGCCGAAAACGATTAGACTCCGGCGGAGACAAAAACCTGCTGCAGCGTCTCCTGCATAATGGAGCTCTCTCCGCCCAAAAAAGCAACACATCAGTTTTTTTTTTTTTTTTTTTAAAGGAGCTGACTTAGAAAAGAAAATTGCTGAAGAGTAAAAGAATAACAGAGCTGCCTGCTCATTAGTTGCCTAAGGATTTTTTTTTTTTAAACAGCTTGCTCGTTAAAATGCTGGGGAAGGAAAAATATTTGTACTTTTAACTTGCTATAGTGGCTGCCTCTCCCAAAGACATACACCTTTCTAAGCAAAGGGTAGCCCTTCCCAGCTAAGTAAGGGAGATGGGGAGGAAGGGGGAGGGACCCGGGGACACCCGAGTTTAACACCCCCAGAGGCTGTAAAAGAAAGAAAGGAAAAGAAATCCCTACCTGACCAGCGTCTAACAGAGAATTCCTAGGCACAGAAGAAGAGGTAGCATTGTAATTCTTATTATTAACCTCTAAAAGAGAAAGATAAAGAGAGAGACTAATGGGCTCGCTTCCTACCTGCTGGGAGACTGAGAAAATACTGAGGCTAGGGTCACATGACCAGGGCTCTTATTGGCTCTCTAGAGTCACAGTTTTTTCTCAGTCTCCACCTGCTGGTAGGTGTGCACAACCCATCAGTCCAATCCTGGTCCGGTCCGGAGGGACGCTAAGGAATGCTGTCTGTCTGGAACCATCTCTGTCCTGATGGTGCGACCTCAGCCAGACTGGCTTTCTGGGCTTACCTTCTTTTTCCAGTACAGTATAGGTGGTTTCCATTCCAGCATGGATGTGGTCAGTCACATGACAGTGTAGTAACCAAGTTCCAGGGTACTTCATAGACATATGTACAGTTTGGGATGTCCCAGGGAAAAGGTCAAACACATCTGACCTATAAGCTCCAGTTCTCTGGAAAGAAAAATCAGATTCTTAACAAAATGGAGTACTTTGGCTCTTTGATTTCTTAAAGGTACAAAATGTATTAAAGTATCTGCTGCAGAATGTCGTTATTAGTACAGATGTAAATATTGAAACGATTAGTACTATATTTTTTTGATCCGGCAGTTTCCTCCTATTCTTTCTTCCATTCACCTCATTTGAAACCAGCGTTAGCATCTGGTATAAAGACCTCTTTGTAAAAAAAACAAAGACCCAGGTCTTTTTCCTTTTAATTTACATCCCCTCCCTACTTTAGTCCAGACATTGTAGTGATGGGCCAAGGTGTCACTATTTTCTGTTATGACTTTCCTCTGCATGGATCTGAATGATGTTATGGGGTAGCATTCGGGTTAACTGCCCTGGCCTCCATACTGATAAAAGCTCAAAGAAGCATAGCTGAAGATAGGCTTTAGGGCCCCCTCCCCAGTTTCTGGCCTGGGCCTCTGCATGCCCAACACCGGTCCTGTTTATCCTCGGTCCCAGCCAATGTGGGAAATAAAAAGACTCGATCAAGGAATTAAAATCAGGTCCCTCCACCTAGAGTGGAGCTGCCTCCCTCCCAACCCCCATGGGGGTCTAAAATGTTTTAAAGTTCTTCTTTTGAAACCCCGTCCCTTCCTGAAGAAAAGCACTGGCCCAAATCCCATGGCACACTTCTGTTTTAATTTTTTTATTTATATTTAAAGGTAATAGAAATAAAACAAAACATAGAAAAGAAAGTAAGATGATACCTCTTTTATTGGGCTAATATTACATTTTTGATTAGATTTCGAAGGTAACCCTCCAGATCAGAAATTCTGTATTGTTAGTCCAATAAAAAAGGTATCATCTTATTTTCACTTGTTTTATTTCTATGTATTACCTTTAAAAGTTGACTAACATGTCTACCACACCACTTTATTTATATTTAAAAGATTAAACTTTACAAAAAGGAAGATTACTGCTGTGCTTGTATTTTTCCTATAATAAAAAAGAAAACAGAATTCAACACCACAACCTGCCATGTTCAAACCCAAGCTCCTATGAAAAGAAAGAACAAGAGAAAAAAATCTCTGGTTACAATCAAAGTGGTTTATATATTATACAGGTACTTATTTTGTACCTGGGGCAATGGAGAGTGACTTATCCAGAGTCACAAGGAGCTGCAGTAAGAATCAAACCTAGTTCTCCTGGCTTTCATACTGCTGCACTAACCATTAGGCTACTCCTCCAATCAAGAAGGAAATTCTCTGCTTCTAGGCTAAACTTTTTTTATCAGAAACACGCAGAAGGATTAAGGGGACACTACACTTGAAAAACTCTGCTCTACTAAATCTCACCATCTGCCTCAGCTGAGAAGATTCTGTGTTGATTTTCCAGAAATAAATTCCTTTAGGGTACTAGGTACTAAATTGTGAAGTGACTTGCATAGCACACAAAGATAGTGCAAAATGCCTGGAAATATGCCAAAATGCCGGTATAGTGCAATCCGCATAAGTGCAAGGGTCTGGGACCAAATAAATACATGCAATTAACTGGAGCGTGCACTTAACCGCTGTGACCCAAAGAAGCTTGACATCTGATATACATATGTACAGTACTGTTTATTATACGTACAGTATACAGTCTCCGTTAACTGACATTATACAGTCTCCGTTAACTGACATTATACAGTCTCCGTTAACTGACGTTAGGCTTACTTGAAGTAATCAGTCATAGTCCTCTGTACACTATTGTGACATCCAGTGGCCTCCAGATAGGCCCGCACGGTGTTGAGACTCTCCAGCGCTCTTGCAAAAGTGACAGGAGGTTGTTGAATTTCGTCAGCATGTGCCTCACTGCTCATTTCATCATCTGTTTCATCATCAGCCATTGCCTGCATGTAGGCGCATATCTGGACATCAGTGCTGTCATCAGCTGTTTGTAAATCGTAATCAACAGCTACGTAGTGATGAAACTCCTCTTCAGTAACACAGGCTGGGATGTCAATAGCCTGTTCATCTGATGCGTTTGCAACAGCTGCATCTGTTTCATCCCTTAATATCACCTTAATAAATTATATTATTTTAATTAATTTTTTATTTTTTGCATCATTCTTGTGTCGTCTTTTTCTGATTTTTAATTTTGTTTATACACACATTTTGTGTTTCATTTTTTTATTTTTAAGTGTATATTTTTGGATTTTTTTCTTTGTCACATTTTTTATGTTTTTTCCTGTTTTCATCTTCCTTTCTATTTTTTCACTTTATTGTTATTTAGTGTCATCTTCGCTGTTTTTGTTTATTGTTGTTTTTGCGAAGACAGGTTTCTTCTGTATTTGGTACTCTGTTTCATCCCTCTCCACATCCCTAACAAAGCTTGCCCACTTGTAGCAGTTCACAATGGTTGCCTGTGTAACATGATTCCAGGCTTCTTTCTGCATATGTAGGGAATCCAACAGTGATAGATTACGAGCCAGTTCAACAGCACATTTATCCTTGCCAGTCTGGTCATCCATAACGCTCATTAGACGATGTAGCACAAGAGCCTGATAATGTTGTTTGAAATTGGCTATTATGCCCTGATCCATAGGTCGGATCAGAGAGGTAGTGTTTGGTGGCAGGAAGACCACCTTGACGTTAGACAACCTGACATCATCACTGTGTGCAGCACAATTATCACAAAGCAACAAAATCTGACAATTTTGTGCCCGCATTCTAGTGTCTAACTTGTTTAGCCACTGCTTCCAAATTTCCCAAGTCATCCAAGAATTTGCATTAGCCTCGTATGACACAGGAAGTCACTTAACATTCTTGAAGCAACAGGGCTGTGCTCTTTCCAATGACGATGGGTTCCAACTTCTCACTCCCATCCATACTGCAGCAAAGGAGGATCGTCACTCGGTCCTTTGACGTTTTACTTCCTGTAGTTTTGGCTTGTTTGAATGCAAGTGTTCCATCAGGAGTCGCTCGCCAGTAGAGACAGTTTTTGTCAGCATTGAAAATGTCACGAGGTGCAAACTCATTCAAGATGGTAGGAAGAACTGAAACAACTCAATTTTCAACACCAAAGTCATCAGCGTCTTGTTTTTCACCATGCTGTTTCATGAATTTTATGTTGTTGTTCTTCTCCTTCCATCTTTCTAACCACCCAACAGTGGCTTTGAACTCAGTTAGTCCAAGACTTTCAGCTAGCTGATTAGCTTTCTCCATAAGCAGTGGACCACTGACAGGAAACTGTCTGCTCCTGACTTGAGAAAACCACCGAAGAACAGCATCTTCTACCTCCTCAGCTTTTCCCGCCTGTTTTCATTTCCTGTGTGGATTTGTATTGTTTTGCCAGTCTTCCAGAAGCTGATCTTTCTGCTTCAAGATATGTGAAATTTGGCTGGGATTGACACCATATTCTTGGCTGGGATTGACACCATATTCTTTAGCAATAGATGCTTGACTTTGTTTGTTTTCTAATTTTTTAAGAACTTCTATTCGTTCAGCCATTGTTAAAGTCTTACAGTTGCGTGACAACGACTCCAGTGTACACTCTAACAACATTCTTCACTTCTTCTGCCTATGGCAGTTTACCAACGAGATTTCAAATTTACCGCCCCTTTGTCACGCACCAATCGGCTTCCATATTCCACCCGTGCACTTATGCGGAGTCTTTCCTGCATAGCAGCAGTCTTAAACCATGCATATAAGCGAATCTTGCACTTATCAGTGGTGCACTAAACCAAAGTTTGTCCCCATAGAACTTGATGGCGCCAAAAATGGGACTGAAGTACGGCTTGCAGTTAAACAGAGCATGCGCTTATCCAGCCAGAGGAGGCAGCTACTGCGCCTTGCCACACAATGGCTGGGCCAGAATGTGCACATAGAAGATTACCGGTGCCAGAAATTGGAGCTGCAACGGGAAGCGCTCCAGGTGCAACAGGAAGTGGTACAGGCCCAACGTGAAGTGGTACAGCAGCTCTAACTTCTGGAGCACAGCATCTAGGGCCTACGCTGTGACCTGAAAGCACCTAGTACAGCCCTGATGCAGCAACAAGTGGCATCTACTTCCATTACTGCACAGCAACCACTCGCTAAGAAGAGGAGCTTGAGATCCTCAGCCTCCCCAGCCACTGGTCCAGCAGCCACCACACCAGCTCTCCTTCTGGGTCCTGTGCCCAGGATGCAGGGCAAGCCACAGACCGCAAGGTGGCTGAACTTCCACAGGGCAGCCAAAGCAGCAGGCTGCTTTGTGGACACAGAGGAGGAAAGTGGGAGTTCATCAGAGGAGGACTCTCAACAGAGTTCCCCTGCAGCACCAGCTTCAAAGGAACACGATGGGAGGGGTAGGAGGGGACGGGGCCAGGGGAGGGGGAGGAGAAAGTAATGGAACATGCTGGGGGGGGGGGGTGAGGATTGGAGGGAGGGGAATATGCACAGAGCAGGTCATGGTGATGGTGGTGGTATTGTGTAAGTACTATGTGATAGAAATAAATGTCAACTTACTCTCACACAAAACTTATTTCGATCAGTCTTTGCCTGGCTCTGACCCCCTAGCTGGTGTGCACTCTGCTCTGCTCTGTGGGTGGGAGGTGCAAGGGGCTTCTCATCCTGTTTATCTGGGGCCTGCTGCTGTGGTTGCTGTGGCTCTTCTGGGAGGGCCTGTCCTCTGCGCATTGCCAAATTATGTAGCATGCAGCAGGCCAGGAATATCTTTGCCACCTTTTGGGGGCTCCCCTCCAGAACAGTCCAGACATCAGAACCTGTTCTTAAGTTGTCCGAAGGTGCGCTCGATGATGCCACGGGTGGTCCGATGTCTACTGTTGTATTTCTCCTCTGACCCTGTTTGTGGGTGCACTATGGGGGTCATGAGCCAACTCCGCTGTGGGTATCCTCTGTCACCTTTGGGGAGAAGCAGGATGAGAAAGATGAGTGTGTATTATTTGGAGTAGATACCTTGTGGAGGTGGGGGGGGGGGGGGGGAATTGTGGGTTGTGGAGTGAGCTGAAGGGAGACAGTGCTGAGGGTTGCCCGGTAGAGGAGGTATAGTTTGAGCAGATCCATGCTGCACTTTCCTAGGAGCCATCCGCCAGTGATCTCCCCTTGGTCAAACCTGCAGAAGATTCCTGAGTGCTGCAATATATAGGCGTCATGGGTGGAACATGGGTATCGGGCACATACGTCTAGAATCTCCCCCTGTGCGTCACACACAACTTGCATATTGAGTGAGTGGAATGCTTTCCTGTTCCTATAAGTGGCCTCTTGTGCCCGGGGGGGTAGGGGGGAAGGTGATGTATTCGGAGGTGTGGGTAAGGAAGGCATCAAGGAACTGGGTGAGGCAGTTAGAAATGGAAGCCTGGGTGAGACCTGTGTTCACAGATAGGACAGACTGGAAACTCCCAGTGGCCAGAAAAGGTAAAGAAGCAGTGATCTTTAGGTGCACAGGGATGGGGTTGTCCCTATGGGTCCTGGGCTGCAGGAGGGGGTTGAGCTGGTCACAAAGGTGCTGAATGGCAGCCCTATCAAAGCGGTACCTAGTGAGACACTGCAGGTCAGTGAGGTATAGGAAACTGCTACGGGGCCTGAAAACTCTGGGGCGTGAGTACCTCCTGCGGTGCCTCCCCTCTTCCTTCAACATGTAGGCCACCTGTGCATTTAGTGCCTCCGTTTCCCCACACTACAGGTGCAATGCAGTGACACAAGTGCTCGCCTCTCCCTACTAACTTGGTGAAACACAGCAGCAACAAACAGATGCTGACACTCACTCTCCCACCACCGACAAACAATGCGGTCACACACAGCAGAGCCACACTGCAAGCATTCTCTGACTCACTACAAACACTCCTGCCACACCCTCTAGCCACTCACTCTCCAAGCAGTCTTCACAAACAGGCTGCAGCAGTACACAGGACAAAGAGACAAACAGAGACAACAAACAGGTAAGGGAATGAAATATGAACTTGGGGACAGTGGATGGAGAGGGATAGGGGGAGGGATGGGGGAGATAGAGGAAGGAGTAGTGGTGTCTGGGTTTGGGGGCTAGAAGGGGTAGGGAAAACTGAAAAGGTAAGACACAAATGAGGCAGGTGAGGGTGAAAACATTCTGACTACAGCACACAGACAAAAGTAACAGGTACTCAACAAACTGTCAGCTTTCTCTGCAAACAACAGCTTTCTCTCCCACAAACGCTCTCGCCACTCTCCAACTCCACAAAATCGCTAATGGGTCTAAAGTTGACTTCCCCCTTTCCCTGGTCACTTTTATTTTAGGTCTAACTAAGGACACCCATGTTCCCACCCATGTGAAACCATTTCACTAGCCATTATATGCTGAAGGCACCCATCTCGTAATGCCGCCCATAACATGCCTCTAACATGCCCCCTGTGGGGACGACCAAAGATGGGCATCCTCACGCTGAGGACATCCTTACGGCCCTGTTTCGATTATTGGACTTGGGCGGCCTTCTTTCATAGGGACGCCCATGTGCCTTTTCTGTCACTTTTTGGACACCCTTCACTTTCGAAAATGAGCCTGCTTGTGGTCAGACCCTACTACTACTACTACTACTACTACTTATCATTTCTTTAGCGCTACTAGACAGTCCCTGCTCGACAGAGCTTACAATCTAATTAGGACAGACAAACAGGACAAACAAGAGATAAGGGAATATTAAGGTGAGGATGATAAAATAAGGGTTCTGAACAAGTGAATAAGGGTTAGGAGTTAAAAGCAGCATCAAAAAGGTGGGCTTTTAGCTTAGATTTGAAGATGGCCAGAGATTGAACTTGACGGACCGGCTCAGGAAGTCTATTCCAGGCATATGGTGCAGCAAGATAAAAGGAACGGAGTCTGGAGTTAGCGGTGGAGGAGAAGGGTGCAGATAAGACAGATTTACCCAGTGAATGGAGTTCCCAGGGAGGAATGTAGGGAGAGATGAGACCCAAGGGCAACAGACACAGATGGGCTGAAAATCTGACATGACATATTTTTATAGCATTAAGATCAGCCCTTGATGCCCGGGGTTGTTTTTTTTTCAGTTTTTGTCTTATGTTTGTCAGCCATAGTGAAGAGCAAGGTTAAAATCACAGAAGGTATCCATTGTAGACGCTGAAGGCAGAAAAAGTAGACTTGCACCTAGAGTAACAAACGTGGCTGTAGCCATCAGGAGGGGTCCTTTGTACATGCTCAGAAAGCTTTCTAGATTTTTCTGGGCCCTGGTAGAAGCTGGTCCAACAGGTGAGGTTAGATGATATTACCTATGTGTGATTGCTTTATCTAGCAGGTCTTCAGAGAACTGTTGTGATATATGCAAGTATACTGTACTGCTAAACAGTATTTGAATGAGTAGAATACAATTATATTAATAAATGGTTTACTATTTATGAAAACAAAAAAAACAGCACCACGGGCCTTTAAAAATGGAACACAGTTCTTTAATGAATGAGCCTTGACAAAAAGACCCGACACGGGCCGTGTTTCGGTGACTAGCACCTGCATCAGGGGTCACAGTGATGACGTGGAAAACTTGGGGAATAACTCGAATATATTCCTCTACAATATATTATTCCTTACCCCACGTCTCTTATAGTAAAAGCTACAAAGCACCAAGGCACTTTCACTTTCTGTATCCAAATGGATGAAAAGCTGTGCTCTCAAAAGGCTCTGCTTTTAATACCACTTCACACAGGGTGGAAGAAAATTGTATATTCGAGTTATTCCCCAAGTTTTCCACATCATCACTGTGACCCCTGACGCAGGTGCTAATCACCGAAACACGGCCCGTGTCGGGTCTTTTTGTCAAGGCTCATTCATTAAAGAACTGTGTTCCATTTTTAAAGGCCCGTGGTGCTGTTTTTTTTTGTTTGGACTTTAGTTTGTACTTCGTTCCCTCTCTTTTGTTATTTACAATTTATGAAGCCACTCAGTACCGAGGTGTAATTTTTTCCTCCTTATTTTGAATAGTTCATTCTCAGATCTTCTGTTTAAAAAGGTGTAAATATGTAAGATAACACCATTACCTTATAGTCAAAGCTGTGAGAATGGAAATGGACTGTGTGTATGTCTACTTCATTCCCCATGCCAATGAGATACCAGTTTACTTCATCTCCCACATGCATGATAAGACCTGGTACACTCCCATACAGTCTTCCATTAATACCTACAAAGGGAAAAAAATGAAATGCTTGTGGTGTGATATTCTTAATCAAAACCTTTCTGGACCATGCCATTTTATTAACTTTTAACCTTTTAGTAACACCTTTGAGAAATGAAAGGACTAAATTGATTCAAGAATTTTCAAGTAGGAGAACCATAATTTTTTCTGTAAGGAAGGGAATGTTGGCTTTCAAAAGTTAATCAAGAAATGTATGAAGTTGGTTCAATAAAACAAAATATCAATTTCATTTTTGTTGTCTGACTTCCATTTCCATGCATGGACATAAGATAAAATGGCAACCATCCTATCCAACCCAAAAATGTGACATTAAGACTGATACCGTGCATTAGGTTGCTCTCGATGAACTCCTCATCCTCCTTGTTTACTTGATCTGGATGAGCAGAATATGTTTTAATATTTTCGTCCAAGTACCAGGACTCGTTCTCATTAAATATCATGAAAAGCAGGGCAAACTGAAGCTTCCGAGGCTGCAGATGGAAGAGGCTTTTCTGACAGATGATAAGGGGCCCTATCAATCCACTGAAAGTATCCTGAAAACACAATTGAATACAATGCTAAGGTCCTTATGCCATAAAGGATTTGTTATCTAGTGAAATATTTATTAGTGATTAGAATAATAGTTCTAAAGTGCCATCAGTGGACATGCTTCCACTGTGTGCCTCTGAGAATTTGAAACCAAACAGGGAATTGTCCTATCTGCAACAAAGTAGAATTTGCCAGATAATGTGGTCAAGGCTAGAAGCAGGGGTGGGCCAAGGCAATCTGCCACCTGAGGTGAGGGATGAGATGCAGCCCCCGGCCTCCCCCTCCCCCCCTTAGTCCAACATATCTATGTTCACTCTCTTTTTCTTCCAACTCCCTCCCACCCCAGCCACGGTTTGGCATCTCCCCCATTCCTTCTTCAACTCCCTTCCCTGAATCTATCGTCTTTTCTTATTTTCCAAAAGTCAACAGCAGCAGCAATTCCCATAGGCTGCCCTGCCGCTGTCACCAGCCTCTTCTCTCTACTGTGGCCCACTTCTGAGGAAACAAGAAGTTATGTCAGAGTGGTGGGCCGCAGTAAAGAGAAAGGCCACAGCTGGCGGCTGGGCAGTTTATGGGAATCGCTGACGCTGCCGACTTTTGAAAAACAAGTAAAGAAGGTAGATTCGGAGAAGGGGGTTGAGGAAGGAAGGGGGGAGATAGACTGCAGCCAGTGTGGGGGGATGCCACTCCATGAAGAGTGCCACCTGAGACCCCACCTCGGCCTAATGGTAGGGCCACCACTGACTAGAAGTATAGCAGTGTTTAAAAAGGATTGAGCATGTTTCTGGAGAATGGATCCATGAATATGTATTAGGTAGATAGACCCAAAAATTGCTGCTTTCTACTTCTGGGAGTGAGCAAAAACAGAATGGGCCTCCCCATTTGGTTCTGTTGGGTATTTCAAAGTACAGCAGAACCCTGATAAAATGTGCCCCACAATAACACGAATCTGCATATAACATGATCACATCTTGGCTCCCATTTTTTATTTTACATAGAGCTCCTTTTGCAACAGATCAATTTTTTGTGCTTGAGTTGATACATAATTTTTTCCATGCTGATTTTTCAGCGCAATGTATTGAATCTAGTCCTAAATGTACACCATTTGTTCATACTTAGATTGTGAGCCCACTGGGGACAGAGAAAGTACCTGCATATAGTAAATGTCAATTGCTTTGGTTTAAAGGAGGGTTAAGCAACATGCCCAAGGTATGTGAGGGAAGAAGAATTTAAACCCTTTATTTCTAGGTTCTCGGCCTGCTGCTTTAACCGCCAGGCTGCTGTGAATTTAAGCCAAGGTCAGATCATTAATGGAACATTTTGAATATGTAGTGTGAGCTTTGTTGTGAAGAAGGGTCTGCTTACAGCTCTTCCTTAAGATATCTAGTGAAGGAGGAGTGGCCTAGTGGTTAGGGTGGTGTACTCTGGTCCTGGAGAGCTGAGTTCAATTCCCATTTTAGGCACAGGCAGCTCCTTGTGATTCTGGGCAAGTTACTTAACTCTCCATTGCCCCAGGTACAAATAAGTACCTGTATATGTAAGCCACATTGAGCCTGCCATGAGTGGGAAAGTGTGGGGTACAAATGTAACAAAAAAAAAAAAAAAGGAGAAGTTTTCCATGCAGCTCATCTCATGAAGAATAAGTGCTTATTCTGATTCTAAGCTAAGTGGTCTAAATGTGTCATCATCTTCCTCTGTTGGGAAGCTTTTTGTGTTGATTGTGTGCACAATTAATTATTGTCTATTCTAGAAATTAATTTGTTTTAGGGCCTTACCCCTCATGTAGTAGTGCATGTGTTTTGTGCAAACTACAATTTAGCAAAAATATGCTTCAGGAGTAAACTTCCATATGAAGCATACTTCACGTGAAAGTTTATGTAAATTTTGCATTAATAAGCTGCTTTGATGCAGAACCATGCAAATCTGCTCATTAATGATAACAAATTGAGAATGAGTGTGCAAAACCAACTTCGTGGGCCTATTTTCGCTGGGGGAAAAAACTGCAGCTCAAGAGGGGTTGGGGTGGCGGCTTTAAAACATTTTAGCCCCATGTTGGGGTTTAGGGGTTGGTCAAGTCAGATCCACTCAGTCACCAGGGTTTGAGGTTCCCCAGGGGAAGGGGTTTGGGGGAGCTCTGATTAGGGCTGAGGTGCTCTTTAATTTTTCAGCACTGCTCAGTGAAGGAACGTCTTAAAAAATATGACATGTTGCCCACAACATGCAAAGTTCTTGACTGTGGCAACATTTGACAATTTTCACATGCATGTCCTAGGTAAATTTCGCAGAAACAGTTAAACCTATGAACATTTTTGCAGGTTAGCACGTAGACCCCTTTGTAAGCAGTTTTTCTGTTGTAATAATATTGCTTCTGCTGTAGTTTTTCCACTATAGAGCCTGTGTCCATGGATTTTTATTTAAGCAAGTGATTGTGTCTCTGCCATGTCAATTTATGTGCCTGTTTAACATATGTTCATAGGACTGTGTTGGGAAAATGGATATTGTTTGAGACTAGTATTATTTATTTATTTTGCAGCATTTGTATCCCACATTTTCCCACTTATTTGCAGGCTCAATGTGGCTTACATTATGCCGTAATGGCGATCGCCATTCCGGAATGAGAGATACAGGTGTAACCCCTACTGCCTTCAGAGCAGGATGTGAGAGGATCTCCTGGTGGTCACTATGGCGACTGGAGCTAGCAAAGCTGCCTCAGGTGGGCGGAGATGAAGAGAGCCCGGCCTAAGGGGGTGGGGTATAAAGGGAAATAAAAACATTGAGCACTGTTAGAGTGTGGTCTTTGGTAGCCCGAATCCCCCACCAGGGTCCAAGAAACCAAGGGGACGTCCTAACCTAGCACAAGAAACAGGCGCTGTGTGGAGAGGAGATTGTCCCTGTTAAGTACTCTCTGGGAGTACTGGAACCCACCCGAGAGTGAAGCAGATGAGCAACCTGTTAGAGACGAAGGTGGGTGAAGAGAACCGCACCTCGAGAGGTGGACGAATAACTGAGATCTGGTCTGTCGATGAATCCGGCAGCTGAGGACAAGCCCAGCAGGACATTTGGTTTGGGTGGCCAAGAAGAAAGCAGCCCTAGATTGTTCTGCCAGGTAGGTGCTAGGTGTGGGAAAATTGACAGTGGATGAAGAGAGAGGATTCTGAAACCATCACATTGTTGTATTAGTTTTTCAGGTTGCTGGCTATGAGCATTGTTTAGTTGATTTTTTTCCTGTTAGTAAAGTTGAATTGTTTTATAAAAACCCCAGTGTGTGAGTGAAATTCTTGGAGTTGGACTACTTGAGAAACTGAGTGGTGGTAGCGAAACCCCTCCAGCCTACAGGGAATGTAGCCCAGCCCCGGCTCATGCCCAGCTCATCAGACCTGAGATCTTTTGTAAATCCTTGCCTGGGTACCTACCCCAATGAGTTTAGCTGGTGACCCAAACTGTTTGGATGGGACCAGGGTTACATAGGGATGAGAGGTGAGGGAGGTTTTTAGCTTATAGAATTATGGTATATGGTGATTTTATTATTTGTTATCTTTGAATATAATCCGTTTTGAGTTTTGCAGTTAAAAGCAGGCAAGCAAACATAAATAATAAATAAATCTTAGATGTAACCCCCTCCCAATTTGTTCTTCTTACAGGGCAAATGCAGAACAGCCTCTTTGGCTAAGGAGTGGTAAGTGGAATCTATCCAGTGTGAATTCCACTTTGGTCTTAGTCCTGGTCCCCTACAACGGTAATCGATCATTTGTAACTTGAACCCAGCAAGCATAGGTATTAGGTTTTTGAGGTACTGTAAAGCTGTTGTTTGATAGGTTATTGAATATTTTGGCATTTATCAATTTTGAAATGTTTATATTTTACAGAAAAAAAAACACTAAACAAATAGTGAATATTCAAAGTCATGTGTCAGAAATGCTGCTGCTTGGAGCAGCACACCCCAAAGCGCTTGCCAACTTGGAGACAGAGGCGTTAACACTGCTTACTAATTTGTCAGTAAAGATATCAGGTTTGTTGAACTTGATTAACTGTCTTTCCTAACATTAAAGAAGTGAACACTGCAGAGGAGGTGAATGGTGACATGGGCATGCCTGAAGGGACTCAGCAGAGGAATGTTATAGTATGCATTTGCCCCCTTGAGCTGCTACTGAAAAAGGTGTAAGGAAAATCCAAATAAATAAATAAATAAATAAATGTACAAACATAGGGTCCACATGAGTTGGGAAATGGATGGACTTTTAGTAACGCAACTGACCATGCTTAAATGTAGTCACAATCCCTGTGTTTAAGCACTATTCTATAAACTGCGCACAACTTTAGGCACGGTTTGTAGAATACCGCTATGTGCTCTTTTTTGGCGCTGATTTTTTAGGCACCATTTATAGAATTTCCCCTTTAAAGGTTTACCTTAACTTGGTCCACTGTGGAATAATACACCCAAGTGATGCAGCTGCTGTCACCTTCCCCAGGACCTGATCTCTCAGGGATTTTCCAAATATAGGTTTCTGTAGTTCCTGGACAAATCAAACACAAATGTGGTAAGAATGTCTGTTTCCTTGAACATATATGGTATTTAACTAATGGTCCTAAAAAGAGGAGCTTATAATTATAAACGCAATATCTTTACCTAGATCTCATAACCTTAGTTATCAATCCACATTAACATCTAGAGATGCCATACTTATCTATTTTAATCAAATGGTACTTTCGAAATTCTTTCAAATTATCAAATTCCAAACTATCAAATTTCCACAAATTATTTTTTCTAACATATTTTTTTGTGCTGAGAATCAAATGTGCCCAATGTGCTTGTTCAAAGGCTTGGAGCACCCCATTTATCCATCACAGCACAATCAATGGGTCCAGCTTAATGGTATAAACTTAAAAAATCATAGCTGTATAAAAGCTTTAAGAAGTCCACTTATCTTAATTCCAAAAAGTATAAGTTTGGACCTCAGTTTTGCTGTCCTAACTTTATGCGCTTACCTAGGGGCCCTTTTACCAAGCTGCTAGAAAATAGGGCTCTGTGCTGGTGGCGGGGGCGTTTTCCCCACACGCCAGGACCCTTTTTACCACAGTGGGTAAAAAAGCCCCTCGCACACATGGCCATGTGGTAAAAGAACTCTTACCGCATGACCATGTGACGGGGAGCCCTTATCGCCACCCACTGAGGTGCGACAGTCCCGAAAGAGCGAGCAGTAAGCCCACATTGGGCATACTGCTGCTCTGTAAAGGGGCCCCTTAGCCGGTTACCGTACACTGCCTTGAGTGAATTCCTTCTAAAAGGCGGTAAATAAATCCTAATAAATAAATAAATAAATTAAATAGTGGACTGAATTTCTCTGCTAACCAGCTAAATGTTGCTGTACCCTAACTCCGCCCCTGGCCCGCCCCTAAACTAGCAAGTTAGGGGATGGCTGGTCATCAGTGATATTCAGTGGCACTACCCGGTTAAGAGCCACTGAATATCGGTGGCCAGCACGCTCAGTGGTGTTTAACCAGGCAGGAGCCTCTCCTGCCTGGTTAAATGTTTTTTTTTTAATATTGACCTCCTGGAATTCGGTACAAACATCTCTCCATTCATTAAAATATGCTGAGTTGTAATTACCTGGTTTGGTTTCTATGACAGTGGAGCTGTCTGTTTTCACTCCATGTGCATATATAGAGTAAGGCCTGCTAGCCTTGTTCTTCAAAACAATCTTGATTTTATCCCGAACATTTGCAACAAGCAATGGACCTATTGCATACAAAGAAGGGTACAAAAATGATTTCCTTTTCTTAGGCTCAGAGGTACATATCTGCATTTGAAATGTAAAGCAATATATACTTCATAAAAATGGACTGGGAGTTAACACATTTACCTGATATAAAAAAGAAGAGCATAACTTAAACAGGCACCAAATTTGCTTGGGATTTATTGTAATTGGGTCAAAAAAGGGCTTCTTATAATCAGGATTACTTGCACCGATTGAACATAGACATGCTAACAGCATGTTCTACTAAACCTTTGTCACTTACAGGACTGGTGCAAAGGGATTAGGCATCCTAGGTAAAACTTCAGCCTTGTGCTCCCTCCCCTTGGCTCCCTCTCCCTTTCTCCTCCCAATCTACCTCCCTTCCCTACTGTAGAGAATCCCCAAGACTTGCCTTTCTCCTTCCTTGCAGCCTTGGCAGTTCTTAGTATCAGCTTTGCTCTCGCTCATGGTTGGCATCTCTCCCTCTAACATGCAGGATAAATGTTTTTCAATACTGTATATCTGTTTCATTCTTCCAGTGTAGGCCCAGTCTTTTGGTTTGAGCCCCCATGATCTGCTTGGCTCATACCACGAGATTGGCTCTACCCTGGAAGATAGCAAGAGTTATAGTCAGAGAGTGTGCAAACAGTGGCATCAGGGTTGTGGGAAGAAGAGAGATTGCAGCACAGAGCGAGGCAGAGCTGGTGGAAGCACTATGGGGTAGATTCCACAAGGGGCACCACAAATTAGGCACCAGAAAGAACTGGTGCTAAGCACCAATTCTGTGATAGCAATTGCACACAAAATTGCCATTTCAGAATAAGGCATAAGTGGCATGCATGTGCCTAACTTTACCACTAATTATGGCAATCAGCTTGAAATATCTTAGTAGGAACCTTACTTATAGCACACTTTCTCAATTATAAGGATCCTAGATGAACTTATCGTCCCTTCACTCATCCAAACACATTTTAAACCTTCATAGATAGTTTCTTTTCTTTTCACTTTCTTGCTTCAGCGATGCTCATAACCAACTCTCTTTATATGTTGGAAATATATATTAGCACCAAAATCTTCATCGGGTTTTAAATGCATTCAATTTCTTATATTAAGTACTTATCTTATTAGATAATCGGACTGGGGGTTCACGGTTGTCCCTAACTTTAGACACAAGCACTTATTCCATGTCAATGTCTGGTGTAAATACTGGCACCTAAAGCTGGCAGTTGTGCACGTATGCGATAGTATTCTGTAACTGCAAGACATGCCCCTGACCCACCCATGGCCATGCCCCCTTTATAGTTGTGAGCTACAGCACTTATGCTCCAATGGACCTCCAGCCCCCCTAACACCCCCTGACAAGTTTCGCTGGTGGCCCAGTCGCTGTCTCTCTCCCCAACCCCCCTCCAAACATAGCCCCCCCCCAACATCAAAAAAATGAAGGGAGGAGAGAGTAGCACTCCCTCTTCCTAAGGCGCTGCCTTCAAAATGGTGGTACCCTGCCCAGTGCATCCATTTTGAAGGCAGCGCCTCAGGAGGAGGAACTGCTACTCCATCCTGCCTTCTAAAGGTACTGAGGGGGGGGGGGGGGGTTGGGGCACTAGGCCACAAGGACTAGGTAGTGGGAGGCGGGGCTGGTGGTTGGGAGGTGGGGATAGTACTGGGTAGACTTATACAGTCTGTGCCCTGAAAAAGACAGGTACAAATCAAGGTAAGGTATGCACAAAAACTAGCACAAATGTGTTTACCTTGTTGGGCAGACTAGATGGACCGTGCAGGTCTTTTTCTGCCGTCATCTACTATGTTACTATGTTAAGGACAGGTGGGGTGGGTTGCCCACTGGGCCACCAGGGATATTGTTTTGGTGTTGGGGGGGAAAGAAGGCTACTGGACCACCAGGGAAACTTGTCCGGGGGAGTTTAGGGGGCTGGAGGTCCACCAGATTTGCATGCAGGGGGGTGGGGGGGACACCTCCTGTTTGACAGATCCAGGCTTTTTTTTTTTGATAGCCCAGACCTGTCAACCAATTTCTGCAGGAGGATTGTGCCTTGGGCACATGCCCAGAGACACAATCAAAACTAATAGTGCGCATAAATTTGTGCTGTTCCAGCACTAATTTTTCAGTGCTGTTTGGAACAGCATGGGGAATTTGATCATCGGCCCCCTTAGGCAATAAGGCCTAAATTCTATAAGTGGTGCCTACAAATCAGCACCAAAATTTGTATGCACTGAGCGTTATTCTGTAAAGGGTACACGTCCTTTATAGAATATTGCTTAGGGCATAAACTGCACCTGTCTTAAGGTGCTGGCAATTACAGCTGCTAAAAGCCTAAATTAGGCATGGTTTGGCTGAATTCTATATTAATGCGTGTAAAATTTTGGAACCCTCCCGGAATGCCCCCTAGACACACCCCTAAAAATTTACACGCAGAAGGATGTATGTGTGGATTGTTATAGAATACGATCTGTGCATAAATCCTAATTAAGGCCAATTAACACCAATAATTGGTTGTTAGCATCCAATTATTGGTGCTGATTGACTTGTAAAGCAATTAAGTTGATTATGCAAATTGAATACACGTGCTGATTTACATGCGCAACTTTAGTCACCATATACAGAATCTGACTCTAAAGGCCCTCTTTACTAAGCCACAATGTAGGCAAGCTAGCATTTTTAGCACACGCTAAAAGACACCCCTATATTCCTATGGGTGTCTCTAGCATTAGTGCGCACTAATTTTTAGCGCATGCTAAAAAAGCTAGGGCACCTTAGTAAACAGGGCCCTATGTTTATAGAACAGCACCTAAGTGTAATTATGCCCTTAACTACAAATTACTGTTAGTTAGCACAATGAAGCAACAGTGTGTTTTAAGCATGTAAAATATATTGGATATATTTTCCTGCATTATGTTCTGAAGTGTATTTCTCCTGTTTGGCCAGCAGATGGTGCATTTTTATGCTTAAAGCTGTTACAGAGGACTGACTTCTCTTTCTTTATTTGGCACACAGATAATAGGAAATGCCTGTAGTGATGTAACCAGTTTTTATTTGAAACTTGACTGTTCTGGGTTCTGATTGGCCTGTAGTTTTGAAAATTACACAGCAGATGCTGGTTGTTGCTTCAGTCTTTGCCAGGAAGAAAGAGAGACAGATCTCTTTGCTGAGGCTTGGTGAATTATATATCCTGATCTTCCCAGGTACTGTTTAGACAGTATATAGATGTTTATTTAGTGTTATCATTGATCCATTTTTCAGTTACCTGTTATTGTTTGCTAATTGCACATCTTTGTCCACTGTTCCAAGCTCTGAGAATAAAAACAATTGTTTGTTTGCCCTGTTTGTCTGGACTGATAACGAATCCTGTTGGTTTGTGTGTTGGGTCTGTGAGTGCTTTCTGGGAACTGTGGGACCACTGGGAGTGTGGCTCCAGTAACCTAGAAATCACTGGGGATAATTTGAGAGCGGGAAACTCACCCAGAGGCGGTTGTGACCCAGTCACTGGGAAGAGGGTGCTAGTGTAGAGCACAAGTGACAGGTGCAGGTGGACCTGAACTATACACGGGGTAACCCCAGGTGGGTGGCTAGGCATTTTGTGACAAGAGACTTGAGAAAGTAAGTTTTGAACTGCTGTGTTGCTTTCCAGATGGCATCCATATTTTGGATTTACTTCTTAGGAAAGTGCATTAGTAATAAATTCACTGACTTGTTGACCTTACAGAAATGAGTTTGCTCTGTTTTGTATGTCTGTAATTCAAATTTTCTTTTCAGTACCTAGAATTCCCAGGTGTTCCTCTTCCTTTGTTCTTTCTTTGAGAGTGCTGAATGTGTCATCTGTGTATTCACGATATGCAGCTTTCTTGTACTTTGAACCAATGTATTTCTCGCTTTTATCAAGGAAGGGATTTCCAGGGCTGCAGTGCACAGTAACAGTAAGACAAAGAATAAACTGTGAGTACAGATAACTATTGATCACAATCCATTAAGTAAAAGTCAGTTCTCTTTTATGATTACCAGAGGTAAACTTTACACTCTACAAGCACCAATGGAAGCAGGAAAGGCCAGTTTTTAATTAATGAAGTAATCATTTCTACTGTTAAAAAAAAAATACAACCATTCTGCTGTAAGAGCTTGTCTCAAGTACCTGCACTGAGTTTTAATTGTGTATGCCATGTGATATGAGAGTGATGGATAAAATTTTAGTTTTCCTTGATAAAGTCATCTGAGGCAGTTTTGTTTATAAATTCAGTTTAATTCTGATTAGTCACTTGTTTTGACGTTAATTACAGCCTGGCTTTGGATTGAGATTGAAATGGTTTTGTTTAGAGAGTGATTTGGAAACATTATGATGAGCAGGGGCTTACCCCTGGATTCTATATAATGTGCTTAGATTTAGGCGCTGAAATCGGTGTGGATTCTATAACACCGCACATAACTTGGCTTAACAAGCTAATGAGTGCTGATAACAGCACCTAACGAGCAATAATGAGCACTAATTGGCACTGGTTAGAATTTAGGCACACAATTCACTAAGCTTATTCTGTAACAATGTGCACTGAACTTCTAATGCTCAGAGGCAAAAAGGGGTGTGGTTATAGGCGTGGAAATGGGCATTTCATGGGCATTCTAAAATATGGCCCAGTGCGCCTAAATCTATGACCTGAGATTTACACCAGATTTTCATTGCCGTAGATGGATGCTTGCAGATATCGGCAATGAAATTTGAACTAAGCATCTATATATATAAAAGGCACCTCCAACGTTCCAATGAAGCCTCAAGCCGGAAACTTGAGGTGCCAGAGATATCCGGTTTGGCCTGCAGTCAGTGTAGCTCTGCCCTCGCATCAAAACGCGATGACGTAGAGGGCGAGGCGGGCCTGCAGTCACTGTACCTCCGCCCTCGCGTCAAAACGCGATGACGTAGAGGGCGGGGCGGGGAAGGCACAATGCACGAGTTCCACAGATTCTGTGACAGCAGCGGGGAGTCCCACACATTCATGACAGCAGCGGGGAGAGCGCTGCGAACTTTAATCACAAACTCGCAACCAAGTGACTGAGGGAGGGAGAGGGGGATGTGGAAATCGGAAGGGAGGGACGGAGGGGGGGTCTGGAACTCGGGAGGGAGGGATGATGGTGGGGGGGATTACCTTGCTAGTGCCCATTTCATTTTTATCCGAAACGGGCATTTCTCACTAGTATTCTATAATTGATGCCTAAATCTAGGTGCCGATTATAGAATACGCTTAGTCGGCACTGATTTCAGTGCTGATTTTTTAGGCGCCATATATGGAATCTCCTCCTTAGGGGCTAATTCTCTAAGACAGTGTTCTCAACCCAGTCCTTGGGCACATCCAGGTAGTTGGGTTTTCAGGATATGAGATAGATTTGCATACCAAGAGTACAGTGCATGCAAATCTATCTCATGTACACTCATTTTGGACAGCCTGAAAATCTGATTGGCTGGGTGTGACCTAAGGACTGAGTCGAGAAGCACTGCTCCAGTGGCGTAGCCAGACCTGAGATTTTGGGTGGGCCCAGAGCTAATATGGGTGGGCACACACTGTCTATATAAGTATGAGCAGTGTCTCTTGGGATCCTACAAAATAATGCCTTAGAATTCACTTGATGATGGATTTCTAAGTAGTCTGCCCAAAAGCTGCCCTGCATCAGTATAACCACATACATACTTAATGGAAAAATTGATATTTTTAAATATAATTACATTATCCCACAATCGCTCCACTGCAAAATGCTGTACACAAACTTGTGCAAAAACACACTCATATCCTTACTAAACCATAACAGCACTAATTCCAAGGACAGGACGAGCTACAACCTTATGCTTGAAAAGGCAGAACTGTAATTACACTAGGCTCTAAAACACCAATACACTATCTCGTGAAAAAAAAAAAGCAAAACAAAAAGGGCTGCAAATACTACACGCTATCAGAATACTGCATCTTGATCACACATGAACAACACATGACACAACGGACATGACACAAGGAACTAGAAATCAAAAAATATGAAGGCAAAATACTGAACTGGAAATTTAACTCAAGAAGTCAGACTCAGCATGCAGCAATACCAGAAAAATTGAAACTTACATGCAAAATATCACAGATGTACATTTCCAAAAGCTGACATATTCCAATTAATAAATTCTGAATAAAATACTTTTTTCTACCTTTGTTGTCTGATCTATTCGCTTTGGTCCCAGTGTCTTCTGTTTCATGCAGTGTCTTCTTTCCATCTGATATTTTTTCTCTCACCATGTCCACCATCCTCTTGTGTCCTTATGTGTCCTGTCTACCATCTGTAGCCCTGTCCCTATCCTTCCTCAACTCAGCAGTTTCCCCTCCATCCATGTCCAGCATTTCTCCTCACTCCACTCCATCCATGTGCATCTCCTTCCTTTGTCTTTCCTTCCCTCCATCCTTGTCCAACATTTTTCCTCTCTTCCCTGCCCTCCACCCCATCCACGTCCAGCATTTCTCCTCTCTTCCCTCCCCTCCATCCATGCGCATCTCCTCCCTGACTTCTCTCCCCTCCCTCCATCCAGCAACTCTCCATTCTCCCCTGCCCTCTCCTCCATCCACCCATATCAAGCAAATGTCCTCTGTCCCCTGCCCCCTCCATTCATCCATCCATGTTCAGCAAGTCTCCTCTTTCCTTTCCCCTGCCCTCCCCTCCATCCATCCATGTCCAGCAACTCTCCATTCTCTCCTGCCCTCTCCTCCATCCATCCATATCCAGCAAATTTCCTCTCTCCTGCCCTCTCCTCCATCCACCCATATCCAGCAAATTTCCTCTCTCCCCTTTCCCCTCCATCCATGCATGCCCAGCAATTCTCCTCCTTCCCCTGCCCTCCGCTCCATGTCCAGCAACTCTCCATTCCCCTGCCTTCTCCTCCATCCAACTCCAGCAAATTTCCTCTCTCCCCTTTCCCCTCCATCCATGCATGCCCAGCAATTCTCCGCCTTCCCCTGCCCTCCGCCATGTCCAGCAACTCTCCATTCCCCTGCCTTCTCCTCCATCCAACTCCAGCAAATTTCCTCTCTCCCCTTTCCCCTCCATCCATGCCCAGCAATTCTCCTCCTTCCCCTGCCCTCCGCCATGTCCAGCAACTCTCCATTCCTCTGCCTTCTCCTCCATCCATCTCCAGCAAATTTCCTCTCCCCTTTCCCCTCCATCCATGCATGCCCAGCAATTCTCCTCCTTCCCCTGCCCTCCACTCCATGTCCAGCAACTCTCCATTCCCCTGCCTTCTCCTCCATCCATCTTCATCAAATTTCCTCTCTCCCCTGTCCCCTCTAGCAATCCCTGTTGTCCAGCAATTCTCCTCTCTCCCCTGCCCATCCTGTTTCTATCCATCCCCTTCCCCATTCTATCCAGCATCTACCTCCCCCTCTCTCCCCCTTCACAGCATCTCCCATCTGTCTGTCTCAATAAAGAACGACAACGTGGATGCAGCTTGCAGCAGCTTACAGGTTTGCCTGCTTTGTTTAACTTGCCTGAACGGCGACGGCTGCGCGGGGGAGTGGAATAGATAGGCTGCTGGCTCACTTCCACTCCACTCCCCAAGTCACAGCGGCGAACGGGCGGCCCTAAAAGCAGCAAGCAACCAGGCTCGTCGACTCCGTTTTTCCTTCGCTTCCTGCCCTCTCTGCGTGCATCCCGCCTTCCTCTGATGTCATTTCCTTTTGAGCGGGCGGGACGCTGAGAGGGCAGGAAGCGAAGGAAGGATAGAGTCGATGAGCCTGGCTGCTTGTTGCTTTTAGGGCTGCCCGTTCGCCGCTGCGGGTAAGAAAAAAATAACATCAGAGCTGCGATTGGCTCGCAGACTAGGACTGGGTGGGCCTGAGCCAAGAATGGGTGGGCCTGGGCCCACCCAGGCCCACCCGTAGCTACTCCCCTGCACTGCTCTAAGGAGCTGCCTAGATTTAGCTAGCAAGCACATACATCAATGCCGGTATTCTAGTCATTTGTGTGCATATGTAAACACATGTGCATGTAAATGACAATAGACTGGCTATGTGTTATTCTGTAAATACAGACAAATTTATTTATTTATTTATTATTACATTTATATCCCACCTTTTCCCACTGATCACAGGCTCAAAGTGGCTTACATAAGTCTGCAATGAAAGCTACATTACAAGAACAACAATTATACAAATTGAGGATAAAGATAAAAATAACAATTAAACAGCAAAAAAGGCAAGAGATAATAACAGGTAATTATTGTCCTTGGATCTGAAATTTATAGTAATAATTAATTCTAGTTGAGTTAAACCTGGGGAATAAGCCTTCTTAAACAATACTGATTTCAATCATTTTCGGAGGTTTAGGTAGTTCTGAGTAGATTTGATTTGTTTGGGTAGAGCATTCCATAATTGAGTGCCTATGTACTGTATGTAAAGTTGGTGGCGTAAATTGATTTGTATTTAAGGCCACTACTGTCTGGGTAGTGCAAGTTCAGATATGATCTTGAGGTAATGAATCTGTTTCTGGGTGGTAAGTCAATCAATTCGAGCATATATCCTAATCTTTGATGGCATGTACTTTGCAGGTGGGCATTCACATAGGCAGAGTTTGGGCGAGCGGGGGTGGAGTGCACAGTTATGCACATGAATTATATAATGCTATGATTTACACACATTCTTCAACAATCTAGGTATAAGCATTTATAGAAACAGAGAAAAATGAAGGTAGATAAAAACCATGTGGCCCATCCAGTCTGCCCTTTCTTAGAGATCCTAGGTACTTGCCCCAAGCTTTCTTAAATTCAGATACAGTTTTTGTCTCCACCAGAAAGCCATTCCATGAATTCACCACCTTGTCCATGAAGAAGTATTTTCTCAGGTTACTCTTGAGTCTGTCTCCTTTCCCCTTCATTCTGTGTCCCATCATTCCAGAGCTCCCTTTCAATTGAAAGAGATTTGCCTCCTGTGCATATAAGCCACGAAGATATTTAAATATCTCTACCATATCACCCCTCTCCCGCCTTTTCATATCTCCCCTCTTCCACCTTTCTTCCAAAGTATACATATTGAGATTTTTGTCTCTCCCCATATGCTTTATGATAAAGACCAGGGACCATTTTAATAGCCATCCTCTGAACCGACTGTGTCCTGTTCATATCTTTGTGAAGGTGTGGTCTCAAGAATTGTACACAGTACTCTAAATTAGGTCTTACCAGAGACTTATACGGAGGCACTGTCACCTCTTTTTTCCTGCTGGCCATTCCTCTCCCTATGTACCCAAAAATCCTTCTGGCTTTGGCCATTGCCTTTTGTACCCTTTCAGCTACCTTAATATCATCACATACAATCACACCCAAGTCCCACTCTTCTTTCGCGCACAAAAGTACATCACCCCCTAAATTGTACTGCTCCCTCAGGTTTTTGCATGCCAACTGTATGACCTTGCATTTTTTAGTATTAAATCTTAGCTGTCAAATTCTGGACCATTTTTCAAACTTCAGTAGATCCCTCTCATGTTATTCATCAAGGGCGTCTAGCCTATTGCAGGTTTTGTCATCATCTGCAAAGTGGCAAACGTTGCCAGGTAGCCCTTCAGTAATATCACTTTCAAAAATGTTAAAAAGAACTGGCCTAAGACCTGAACTTTGCAGCATACCACTGGTAACACCCCTTTCTTCAGCGTGAGCTCCATCTACCATTACTATGGCTGGCGTAAATGCTCACATGTAAAAACGTATGCACAACTTTGACCTCTTACGTTAATATTCTGTAAAGAAAAGTAGGCACATTCCCCCTATGCTATTTTGCTTGTAAAGAACATCACCTCTCCTCGTGGAACTGATGCCGCTCCTTCTCCCATGTTCTGTCGGCTGAATAGTCCCATTCTATTTCCTCAGCAGCAATATAATAGGTCTTAGTGTGCAGGAACAAATCAATGTGATCCAACAATGTAGAACCACAGGACTTCACCCTGTAGTGTTGTTTCATCCCTCCTGTATAATGGTCTGTTGTCAGGCACTCCATGTCAAAAACTCCTGTAGGGATCAGATGACGATAAATTCTATCCTTTCGCATTTTCTGCATTCCATATTTCTATCCATAACCTTTCTCTATAACCAGCAATGTTTACGAAGACAGAGAGGAAAACATATACCTTCTTGTTTAGATATACTGGGGGATGAGTTTATAACTGTTTTTCACCAGTACTGGAAATACTAGTATTTTTTTATTAATTTGTGAAAAAACTTTATTATAACTTAACAGACACAATTGAGAACAAAAACATACATATACCCAGCATATCAATTTTTACAAATTTTACAAACATTGAGTTACAATAAATAAACAAAAAACCCTAACGTAGCCTCCTGCTTCTTTACAGGCCTGGATTTAGGCATACTTCCAGTGCCAACATTTGAGAAGCACTGAAGCTATGCCACTTCAGCCATGCCTTCATCTGGATTGCCCTGCCACTGCAGTCTTCTCGTGCTGCTGACATAAACGGCAGCAGCAGCAGCAGCAGCTGTAAGAACTCAAGAGAAAGCAGCGTGCGGGCCCTTGGAGTCAGTGTGCAGTGTTAGGCCTTTTAGAAGCCTCACCCTTGAAGAGTTTCCTTGGTAACAGGAAGCTCATGGGGAAGAATAGGCGGGGCTTCCACAGGGCGTGAAAGTGTGTATTGGTTCCAAGGGTCCACAGGCTGCTTTCTCTTGAGTTCTTACAGCTGCTGCTGCTGCTGTTTGTGAATCAGCAGTACATGATGACAGCAGTGGCAGAGACCAGCCCAAGGTGAGAGTGTGGGGAAAATCTAGGAAATGGTTTTGGAAGCTAGTAAAAGGGCCTCAGTATGTGCTCATCTTTAGTAAAAGACCTCTATAATATTTAAAAAGATAAAAGTGTATACCTCTTCCTTTGATAAAAAGAAGAAGCATTTTCTGCTACTTGGGCCTGTGGGAGGTACAATAATACAATATCTCTCGGGCTTACCTTCAGTGTCAGGTGTCATAACGACTGATAAAGAGGTGTGTGGGAAAAGGCTTACAGTATCTCTCCTTGTCCCTTTATTTAAGAAAGTGTTTCCAGAAAAGTGAATCCCATGCATGTCGACTTCTGATCCCAATCCAATCAAATGCCAGACAACACTGTCTCTTTTGCACATATCCAGCCCTGGCTGATTACCATACATGTATCCATTGATAGCTAGAAACATGGAAAATAGAAAATGTTCTTATTAGGAAGATCGAAATATGAAGTACTTCTACCTGCAACTAGTCGTTCCTCACAATTATTCCTCTTTCCTCTCTCTGCATTCCTGCCTGACCCATTAGGCACTCACCCAGTGTTATACTTGAAATGCTGCTTCTTATTTTTCTAAACTTCCAACAGTATTGATGACACTAATCTAAGACCTTGCACATTCTCAGTGCTATTTCCTAGCAGAAAACTAGATTTGTACATTTTCTTTTCTCTCATATTCCTTATTGTATAGAAACATGAATGTGCAAGGATGGGTCCATGACTTAGAGGTGTGTGTGAGAAGAGGCTTGCAGTATCTGTCCTTGTCCCTTTAGTTAAGAAAGTGTTACCAGAACAGTGAATCCCATGCATGTAGACTTCTGATCCCAATCTAATCAAATGCCAAACAACAGTGTGTCTCCTTTTTTTGAATCTTAAAGAAGTCTTTATTATACAATGAGGAACAATATCAATCCATAAAGAAACAGTAACAACGATACAAATAAGCAATAATAAACTGCTTGAAAATGGAATAAATCATAAAGGTTTGAAAAACGTAACAATGCACAAAATTGAAACTTCTTTTTTTTCCAATTATTATGAAACAAAACCCAAATCCCCCCTCCCCCCCCCAAAAAAAAAACCAGCCGGTGGGAGAGGGTGCTAGTATAGAGCAAAAGCCCAGGTGCAGGCGAGTCTGGGCAGTGCTGGGCAGACCCTTCAGGTAGCTGCAGGGTAACCCCAGACAGGTGTTGGCGTTTTGTGACAGTAGTTAACTACTGTAATGATTTACTTGTAATGTGATACCGTACAACACTGGGAAGGGGGTCTGAAATGTATATAGTTAACACAGAGGTTATTTCTGTTTATTAACTGGTAATATGGCAACAGTGTCTCCTTTGCACATATCCGGCCCTGGCTGATTACCATACATTGAAGGCTAGAGTGAACTAGAGTGGAGGAGTGTGGCCTAGTGGTAGCACTGGTCTTGACATCCACAGGTGGTCAGATCAAATTCCACTGCTGCTCCTTGTGGTCTTGGGCAAATCATTTAACCCTCCATGTCTCATGTACAAACTTAGATTGTGAGCCCTCCAGGGATAGGGAAATACTCAGTGTACCTGAATGAAACTTATCTTGAGCTACTACTGAAAAGGTGTGAGCAAAATCCAAATAAATAAGAGGCCTAAGGTGGCAATTTCTCAAAGCCTTTTGCACTTTAGCTGTCTCCTCAAATATTTTATAGCTCAGCTGCATACATTTCAAAACTCCCTCATTGAACTGTAAAGAAAAATACAGTATCTAATATCAGGTATCGTATACCAGGGTATTCACATGTTTACAATATTCTAAACACATTCATCACTCAGATTTTATTAGTAACCAGTGTTCTAAAATTAAAGTGGTCCTGCTATCATGTGGCTGCTGTAATTTATATTTATTAAATTATATTTCCATTTATTATAAGTCACTCTGGGTGGGACTAAAAGGAAAGGTATAAGATTAAATTACTTTTGTTACTGCATAATGTTTTCCATCAGGAGTCTTCTGTATATTTCAAACAAGCAGTACAAAGATATGCTCCATTTCGTCAATTACGATCATTGATGTCTTATGATCTTGTTATGTCTGCTTTAACTCGAGTGTAATTAGATATAACCAGAAAAGGAACTTTCTCATTGACTGTGCCATTGGAGTGGAACAAACTGCCAAGTAGACTTAAAAATGAGTGACATGCACAGACATTTAAATGACAATTGAAAAGACACTTGTTATACCTAGCATATTACATGCCTGCTGGTGTTGATATTTTTGTTATATGGGAGATCTGGACATTGTTCTTTTTTTCTCAGTTTTTCTTTTCATTTAGTATTATGAAGAATTTGTTTTGTAGTTGTTTTTATGTAATTTTATGTATTTACTTTTGTTCGCTGCCCTGGATAAGGGTGGGCTATAAATAATAAATCCAATCCAATTATTGTAGATTAGATTAGGTGTCTTATATGAACGATGCTTAGTTTCTGACTTTTATTGAAGTTTGTTGTCTTAAGTTGGGCCTATTTGCTACGCTTTGTTAGCTGCTTAATATGGAGATTAACATGTGTTAACAGTACAGGCCTGCGCTATCAATTTAAAAATACCACCTGGAGTAGTACCAAAGCCAAAGTAGTTAACTATAGTACTGGCATTACTATAGTTAATTAGTAGCTAGCAGATTATTTAATTAGTGGTAAAAAGTAGTGGTATTTCTTCTAATTGGCCAGCAGATGGCGATTGTTTTCAGTTTTAAAGCTGTTGTAGAAAAAAATCACTTTCTCTTTTCCAATTTAGCTTTGAGAAATGGGGACCTTGCAGTACCAATGGCCAGATACTTTCAAGGTTGGTACTGTGGGCTCTGATTGGTTCTAGGCCAAATCTAACCTGGAGGTACTGATTTTTTCTTTAATCTCAGTGAGGGGGTACAGAGGAGAAACATCTCTGTCCTGAGATCCTGTTCAAGGCTTGTGAACCGTTAATTTCTTGAAATCCCCAGGTGCTACCCAGGTAGTAACAAGTGTTAGATAGCTTTAATATTGATTCTTGTTTTGGTTATCTGTTATTGCTTTCTGTATTTTTCCATCTGGTTTTTCAAATGTTCACTGTTCAAATTTTTCATGATAATAAATCAATTCATTTATTAGCCCTGTCTGTTCTGGACTGACTAAGAATCCTGGTTTGTGTTTTTAGGTCTGTGGGTGATTTCTAGAAACTGTGAGACTCCTGGATTGTGGCCCCAGTGTCCTAGAAATCACTGGGGATTAACTTGAGAGTGGGAGACTAGCTCAAAGGTGAGTGGGATCCAGCCGGTGGGAGAGGGTGCTAGTATAGAGCACAAGCCCAGGTGCAGGCAAGTCTGGGCAGTGCTGGGCAGACCCTTCAGGTAGCTGCAGGGTAACCCCAGGCAGGTGTTGGCGTTTTGTGACAGTAGTTAACTACTGTAATGATTTACTTGTAATGCGATACCATACAACACTGGGAAGGGGGTCTGAAATGTATATAGTTAACACAGAGGTTATTTCTGTTTATTAACGGGTAATATGGCAAGTAATACAGAACAGTTAATGCCACCTCAAGAAGTTGTGTCAAGTGTAATGCATGGTACCAAAGGGCCCAATATTCAGCCTTGTAAGCTGCTTGTAGCCATGAGATGAGTTAACCTCAGATAATCAATACCAGGGCATGTCTGGCCACTGGCAGTGAATATCCAGGTTAGTGTGGCAACCCAGAAGTTAACTGGATGCCAGCTGATATTGAGACCAATGCCCATTTAACTCGGTGGATAATATTATCTGCTTATTTAGTTTGTTTGTGGCATGAATATCACCACTAACTGGGTGAACTACCACCGGCCCAATGAGGCCACCAGCGATAGTTCTGTCTGGAGCGCATGCCATTTCCAGTGCTCCGGAAAAAATGTTTCTCTCTAGCATGGCGCGAATCCTGTGGTAATAGAGCAGCATCGCTGCATGCTGCCCAATTATGGCCGGATTACCATGGGAGTCCTTACTGCCACCTCAATGGGCCACGGTAAGTGCTCCCCATCGCATGGCCATGCAGTAAGGGTTATCTTACTGCATGCCTTTTTTTGCGGGGGGGCTTTTACCCACTGCGGTAAAAAGAGCCCTGGCGATGGGAAAAACAGCTCCCTTCACTACCTCAGAACCCTTTTCATGCAACTTTGTAAAAGGACCCAAAAAAAATCCAGTTAGGGAATGGTCAGTTAGAGCTCATATTCAGTGGGGCTATCTGGTTAAGTGCCACTGAATATTGGCAGCTGGCCAGATCAGTGGAGTTTAACTGGCCAGGATCCACTCCTGCTTAGTTAAACAACTTTGAGTACTGACCCCAAAATCTTATATATGGACTACAGAACACTTATAAACACTGAATAAACAGAAAATCAAGATCTTATGGTTCAGGGATATATGGATAGGGTCCCAAAAGAATTGATGTCAGAAACAGGTGAAGATAGATGATCACTCCAGAGTGCTAGGGATAATCCTCAATTCTAAATTGATATTTGACAAACAAATCTGTGCCTTGAGTAAAACATTATTTTTTAGACTTAGGCAATTGTGGGTGATTAGATCCTCAGTACAACATAATAACTTCAGGATCTTGGTTCAGGCAATTCTCTTTCCACAGCTGGACTATTGTAATTCTCTATATTGTGATATATCAAGCAAATTGCAAAGAGGGTTACAATTACTGCAGAATACTGCCACGAGGCTGATTTACAGGAAAGGTCGTTTTGATAGTGTTTCACTACTAATGACAAATCTTCACTGGTTATCAGTTCAGAAGCTTGTTAAATTTAAAATGACTTGCTTAGTTTTTAAATCAATCTATGAGTTAAATTCAGAGGGTCTTGGAGAATTATTGATGATACCTTCCCTTTCATCGTACTTTACAAATTGGCTACCCTTCTTTAAAAGACACACACTTAAAGTCTGTTTATGAACATTCTATTCCATTTCAGGGAGCGAGGCTCTGGAATATGTTACCCCTTGAAATGCAATTTATACCCTCATATTCTATCTTCAGAAATGTCTTGAAGATTTATTTATATGAGCAGTGATAAGGATGTTAAATTATTGATTTTACGGTTGGTTATTTTAATTTCTCTTGATTGTAGAGATTATTCAAATCTGTGAACTGCTGTGAATTCCTTTTGGTAGAACTGGCAGTATAAAAAAATACACGCAGAATAGAAGAAAATGCTGGGAACACCCCCAACACTGAGTTAACGCGGAGGTTTTGCACTTACTGCACTTCTTAGTAAATGAGGCCCTTTGTGTTTTATTTCGGGTTGATTTGTATTTTTCTAGATGTTGGTGTCTGCTTTGTAAACTGTCTTGATTGTTCATCTGAATAGGGAGATAATTTGTAAGTACAAATAAAGAATAAAATAAATGTTCTATTATGAGAATGCCCTTTAGAATGATTTTAAGGCATTTCTTCAATATGACATTTATGATTCCTCTTTCAAGGGAAGGCTCAGAGGAGAGAGCAATATTCTAATGCACCAAAAACACATGACACAGATAGAAAAAACTTTGCATTAAATAGGTAGTGTCTCTTTGGGTAGTTTAACTGAGCATACTTTGAATAAGCCACATTGATTTTGAATCAGTTACATTGACCTTGTATCAGCCACATGATCTGCAGCCAAAATAAAAATTATATCATTTGATGATACTGAAGGGGAACTCCTGGAAAGGCAAACATACTTACAGACCATCCTGAAGCTGAAACTAAAATAATATTACAGTTGAATTCTAATTAATTAAAGTTGATCCTCACAGTGCATCATGTTGGATTCTTGGAAGTCTGCATCTTCCTTGTCTACGTCCTCTGGGCTTCTTGCAAACATCTTGATATTTTCAAGCAAGTACCAGCTCAGATTCTCATCAAATACAGTAGCGAGCACAAAGAACTCTTTGTTTATCTGTCTCTGTGGAGAAGGTCCAACACAAGTCACTGAAATACTAATTCCATGACCATGTTCAAGAACTGTCCGGCAAATTAGGCCAATTGGATATTATCTAGAGAACTACTGTAAAGTCAATAAAAACTATAAATGTAAGCATTTCTGGCAATATTTAGATTTCAACCCTCATGCAAGCATCTAATTGTACATATTTTGAGTAATTATGTTATAAAGTTTTTTCATGGATGTGCTGATGGGGGCGTCAAAGCAAAGGTTGGCTCAGGGCTTCAGTTACAACCCTTTGAGCTGGCCCTGTTATATCCCCAAGCTCATCTGTAGTCAGGGGTGGTGCAAGGGTATTTACTGCCTCAGGTGATCCTCCAGCTTTATACCACCACCACCACCAATTAAATCTCAGGCTCCTAGTTGTCTTCCTAAGATTTTGATAATTAAATTCAACAATCATCCCCCCCCCCCTTGAATGAGCCTGTAAAAATGCATAACTCAACATTATACTTATTCATTAATCTTGGTTTCATATTTATATACATAATGAAGGCAATTTTCAGAAGCTATTTACCCAGATGAGTAGGCTATGTGAAAATTTGCCTTTCCTCCATATGGGTAAGAGCACCCACTGATGTCTCTTCAAGTTTGTATGACCATCAGAATTTCTTTTTTTTTTTTTTTTTTTTTGCTTTGACTGTTGCTGGTCTTTGCTGCCCCCCTAAGATCTGCCACGTGAGGCAAAATGCCTAGTCTGCCTAATACTTAAGTTGGCCCTGTCTGTAGTTCAAGTCAGTTTAATAAGTTCTTTCCAATTCTAAATAACCTACTAGAAGCAAGACAACAAGGGATTATATTTAAAGTCTCAAAAGGCTTCAAGTATAACAGGTAATTTCTATTTATTATTTTCATCATATTTTACTACTCAAAGGATTTATGCTTCTAACCTTGAAATCTCAAACAGCTCTCTTGTCTTTTTGTCAATATACAAATCTCAAGGAGACAAGAGTACAATCTAAACGTACTGATATAGTTATTATCCAATGTCAAAAATAACGGAGGAAAAAGACTTCAGAAACTCAGTATTATATCAATCGATGAATTCAAGGATCTTATAGAGCCTTTTACTAAGCCACGGTAGCGTTTTTAGCTCGTGCTAATGATTAGCCTGCGCTAAACATTAGAGACACCCATGTATTCCTATGGGCGTCTCTAGCATTTAGCGCACGCTAAAAACGCTACTGTGGTTTAGTAAAAGACCCTTTTACTGAGTGGCTTCATAAGTCTGGAAAAACCTCCTAATTTTTATTATCTGACAGTTTTAACATTTTTTTTAAAACATGATATTTTTTTCAACAATTTATGACACTATAAGTGAATTGCAACTTAGCTTTCTATAGAATGCTAGCTCAACAGAGCGCTACTTTTTCACTATTGCTTCATCGGGAGCTTATCCTTTCAGTGCCGGATCTTATGCTCAATCTTTGCCGGACCTTCTGGCTAAAATTCTACCTTGAGAATTATGCTCTTAAAATTGGCCTCTTTGAAAATTTACTAGGGCCGAGTGCATAAATATTTACTCAAAGGGGTCAATATTGAAAGTGATTTAAATGGCCAGAAACGGCTCCTGGATGATTAAATGGCTTGTTTGGGGCTAACCAGTCATTTTCAGTGGTACTTAACTAGCTAGTGCCACTGAAAATGCCCAGTTAGCGCCCAACTCAAAACTGGCTATTTTGGGGGCATTCTTGGGGAGGAGTCAGCATTTGGCAGGTTAATTGCCAATATTCAGCACGTAGGGGCCCTTTTACTAAGGCGCGTAGGTGCCTATGCACATCCAACGTGCGTCCAATGTGCATCAAATTAGAACTACCGCCTGGCTACTGCATGCCCTGGGCGGTAATTCTATTTTTGACGCAGGTACCAAATGTGCGGCAGAAAATATTTTCTATTTTCTACCGCATGGCGCTAACTGGGCAGTAATCGGCAATGTACGTGTGCTGATGATTAACACCCGGTTAACGTGTGAGACCTTACCGCTAAGTCAATGGGTGGCGGTAAGGTCTCAGGCCCAAAATGGACATGCACGTTCATTTTAATTTTGCCGCACAGCCATTTTCAGCCACAAAAAAAGGCCTTTTTTTGCAGGCGTGCTGAAAACTGGACCTGTGCACGTCCAATATACGTGCCTACACCAGCACAGGCCATTTTTCGGCATGCCTTAGTGAAAGGGCCCCTAAATCGGCTGAAGTAACCGCATAAATAGGACCACACAAAAGGCAGTCCTATCTTTATTCAGTGCACCATAGCTGGTTAAGGGCTGAATATCCCACTTAGGGAGTCTGTTAACTAATGTGTGCTAACCTGTTTAGCTCACGCTAAAAATCAGATGGTGCTAAATGCTGAGATACCCATTATATTCCTATAGGCATTTTGGCATTTAGTGCCAGCTAAAAAAGCTAGCGTACCTTATTAAAAGACCCCCTTAATCGTCTATGGTTTAACCGGCTCCATAAATCTAGAAATTTAATGCTGGATCTCGGGCATGGCCTGGCATTGAATTTCCAGGCAGTCAGCAAAACGCTGAGCACCGTTGGCTGAATATCGACCCCAAAATCTCACTAAAATTTAGGAGCTTAGCACTGATTTTCAGGACTAAGATCATAAATTAGGCTCCTAAATCTAGACATATGACTGGCAGGCTTAAATTTATGAACATATATAATTTCCTAAATTAAGATGAATTTTCAACTGAAAATTTATGCTCCTAAACTTGGCCAAAAATAGGACATGAATTTAGGAGCTTAATTTAGGAGAATAAATGTAGGAGCTCAGCATTTTCTGAATATTGGGCTCATAATAAATGAGTTGATCACTATACTTCTTGGCATCTGTCTGCATGCAGAGCATTATGGACTTTGTTTTTACCTGTTTCTGATATGAAAGTAGTTTTCCTTGATTACATACTCGCAGAGGACCCACGAGGCCAGAATTTGTGTCTTTTATTGGATCAACAGCTGAAAAGTAGAGCCAAGTCAAACACCCCGGATCCTCACTGGTGGGACCCACACTGTCTGGAACAATCCACTCATAAGTAAATGTGTTTCCTGGATTCACATGGGACCCAGGAGGAGGAGATGCTGCAGAAAGTTGACAGTAAAAAAGTTGTTAAACACTTAAGGGAAACTAAAGTAATCCCATTATATGGACAGAACAAAGCCGTAATAGATCATTGAATAAAGCTGACAGGGGCACAACTTTCTAGTGGTTGATATTCAAAATGATTTAAGCGGCCAGGAGCCTGTGTGGAGCTGTCCGCTGATATTCAGTGGCACTTAACCAGTTAATGCCACGGAAAATCACCACAGGCCACTAAACTCAAAGACGGCTATTTTGTGGGCAGTCCAGGGACAGAGTTGGCACTTACTTGGTTGTGTCAATATTCAGCACTTAACCACCTAAGTTAAGCAGCCAAATCGGACCACGTAAAACTCAGTCCCATCTTTATACCGTGCCATTTAGGGGCCCTTTTTACTTAATGCGTGTAGGCACCTATGCCCATCTAATGCATGTCAAATTGGAACTACCACCTGACTACCGCGTGCCCCAGATGGTAATTCCATTTTTGATATGTTTCCAAAACACACGGCAGAAAATATTTTCTATTTTCTACCGCGTGATGCTAACCGAGCGGAAATCGGCAGTGTACGCATTCTGACACTTACTGCCTGGTTAGCGCATGAGACCTTACCACCAAGACAGCAGTCATTTGGCCAGTAATAAAATAAATTGTTTAAGAACATGGAATGTCATTTGTATTTACCTCCATGTAAAGCATTGGTGTGGTAGAGTGCTCCCTCGCTGTTCTTGTTGTAGCTTACCCCATGTGCCTGGATACTGTATGGGTGATGTGCCTTGTTTCTAAAGGTCACCAGGACTTTGTCTCCTACCTCTGCTGTAATGATAGGTCCTAGTAGAAAACACACAGAAATGACTTATCTGAACTCAGGCAACATCTTAATGTAAATAGAAAAAGCTGCACATTGAATACAAACTGGGGAACCGGTTTGAGTAGGAGCAGTATATCTGTCCTGAAGGTGTTTTTGCCATCTGTTCACTCATTACCTACACTTGAATATGATGGAATTCATCCGCTGATGTGTTATTGACAGCGGTAGCTGTTCCGGGTTTAAGCGCTTACGTGAATTCAGCATAGTGTTGCTGCACGGCGCTAGAAGACAAGAGGATCTTGGAACAGACATTGTTATTGGTGATCCGTGGAGTAGCTGGACTTAACAACTGCAAAGAGTACAAATACCCATGATAGACCATTGGGATTTTTTGTTTGTGTTCTAGTAACACAACATTGTATGAAATCATATGGACATGAAAGATAGAAGTACAGGATTTGTAAATGTATATGACATTGAATTTGAAGTGTTAGGTTATTGAATGAACGAGGTATGAATGAGTTGAAGGTTAGATTTTATCACATATTGGGATTGTTTACTGTATGAATTTATACGGAAACAATAAAAGATATAGTTGGTAATACATATTTAGAACTGGAGTCGTTTGTAGCGAGTACATTGAATACATAAGCCATGTTTCAGTTTCAGTCTAGGTGCCAGAAACACCAAAGAGAAACCATGATCAAGTATATAATATCACACCCTTTGTTGATTTAAATCTTGAATTGATAATGAATGTGAATTTTGGACAGACTGGATAGACTATTCAGGTCTTTTTCTGCCGTCACTTATTATGTTACTATGAAGGTGCTATTTTATAAGGTAGCATCTAAGTGCCACAGTGCCTAACTGTAAGTGGGTGTACATGTGGGCGGAGCATGGGTGTGTCTCCCAGTTATACATGTAGTTGAAACTATGAACTACATGATTCAACTTGGTGCACCTAGGCATGCCAACTTACACCTGCTATTGACATGGCATAAGAGGGTATGCCTACTCATAGATGCACCAAATATTCTATAGCAGAATCTTGGCACCAAGATGCCATTATAGAATAGGCACTAAGTGGACAGGATTGGGGTGCCTAAACTGAGGCACAAATTTATAGAATTGCCCCCTAGGTGCTTGGTTCACACAGCTTGAACATCATGGACTCTTGGGCTAATGCATTTCAACTAAAACTCAACAAAGAAAAAACACACTGTCTCATCCTCTCGTCCCAACACAGTGCGGACAACCCCACAATCATCAACACCCCAGATTACACCCTCCCTATCTCAGACAGCCTGAAAATCCTTGGCATTACAATGGACCGCTACTTAACACTAGAAAGCCAAGTGACATCCACGACAAAGAAAATGTTCCACTCAATGTGGAAGCCCAAATGCCTGAAGCAATTCTTCCCGAGGGAAACATTTCGCAACCTGGTACAATCAATGGTACTAAGCCATGTAGACTACTGCAATGGAATCTATGCGGGATGTAAAGAACAAACCTTAAAGAAACTTCAGACCACTGAGAACACGGCAGCTAGGCTTATCTTTGGAAAAACGCGATTTGAAAGCGCAAAACCGCTCCGCGAAAACTACACTGGCTCCCAATCAAAGAACGCATTGCTTTCAAAATCTGCACTCTGGTTCACAAAATTATCTACGGTGAAGCCCCGGGATACATGACAGACTTGATCAACCTACCAACTAGAAACACATCCGAATCAACACAAACTCACCTAGATCTGCACTACCCAAGCTGCAAAGGACTCAAATACAAATCAACCTACGCATCCAGTTTTTCCTGCATTAGCACACAACTGTGGAACACACTACCAAAAGCCTTGAAAAACTACGTAAGATCACCTAAACTTCCGGAAAACACTAAAAACCAAACTGTTTAAAAAGGCATACCCTGCCGATCCAGCATAAATGCCTGATATCTGCAACATAACAAAACTAAAGTACGTAATGGACATAACACAACTCTTCTGTTATACAATGCCCTAATGTGGCTGTGCCACATGAACTTTATCTTACCACAACATCACTTTGTATTTGTTCACACCGGAGTCTGCAAACGCCACTCCGGTACTATGTAAGCCACATTGAGCCTACAAATAGGTGGGAAAATGTGGGATACAAATGTAACAAATAAATAAATAAATAAATTATTGAATTCAGATGCAGTCTTTGTCTCCATCATTTACCTCCACTGGGAAACTAGTCTAACATCTTCCGTTGTCCTTTGTGACCTTGGGAAAGTCACTTTACCAGTATTATAAATTCTACCTGGAAGGGTTATCAATAGAAATCAAACAAAATAAAACATGGAAAAACCTGGAAGGGGAACTAGCTCCAAGAAAGAAGGGGCCCCACTTGAAGCCACTCATGTAGGTGAATTCTTTGGTCTTGGGACCCTTACTTTGAACTGATGTCACTGCACTTTGCCCTTTATTGCCCGTGTTACAGAGCAGGGACTAGTTTACTGAACTTGAATTATCCTCAGCTTGAGCATGGGTTTAGAGGGTGAGTTATTAAACCCTAAATATGTGCTAGTGAACAGTTTTACATTATAAAGCCTTCCTTAAGTTATAGATTAGGAAACCAAATATTTATGTCACTGTACATCTAAGGCTAGATTATGTAGATGGCTCTGAAAAATGAGCACTGAAAAAAATAAGCGCTATTCTATAAACAACACTCCGAGTTGGGCACTGTTTATAGAATAGCATTTGGCACCAGAATCCACACCCAGTTTTGGGCATGAGGATTTATATCAACTGAAACCTGGTTCATTTTGCTTTATTTTGTAACACTGTGTGCAAATTCCAGCCATGCCCCTAACCCACCCATGCCCCTCTTATGGCTACACCCCCTTTTTGGATCCATGTGTAAACATTTACACGCGCATCTTTATTGAATAGCGACTAAAAAGATGCATGTGGAAATTCAAATTGTTGCCAATTAGTGGCTATAATTGATTGTTAGCACCCAATTATAGGCACTAATTGACTCTTTATGCAGTTAAATTGCATGCGCAAATTTGATGTGCACCCAAATTTGTGCATGTAATTTTGAGCACGATATATAGAATTAGGGGGTAGGGGGTAATATTATAATTGAGGGGCATAATCGAACACGAACGTCCATCTCCATGGGCGTCTATGTCCGAGAACGGGTACGTGAAGAGGCGGGACAGACCGTATTTTCGAAAAAAATGGGCGTCCATCTTTTTTTTCGATAATACGGTTTCTGCCGGGCAAATGCATCAGATTTGAGCGGATTTGAGCTGGCCGGTATCGTTTTTCAGTGATAATGGAAACCGAAGGCGCCCAGCTCAAAAACGAACAACTCCAAGGCATTGGGTCGTGGGAGGGGCCAGGATTCGTAGTGCACTGGTCCCCCTCACATGCCAGGACACCAACCGGGCACCCTAGGGGGCACTTGTAACAATTAAAAAACAAAGTAAAATACCTCCCAAGTCCATAGCTCCCTTCCTTTGGGTGCTGAGCCCTTCAAATCCCCCCCAAAACCCACTGCCCACAACTCTATACCATAGCCCTTATGGCTGAAGGGGGGGGCACCTACATGTAGGTACAGTGGGTTTTGGGGGCGGTTTGGAGGGCTCCCATTTACTATCACATCCATCGCTCCCTCCGGCTGCTCCTCTGCGGAAAGCAGGAACCAGTGTCCATCGCGGCGAGGGCCAGCCTTCTCGTGGCCGCGGCGGAGGGCCGGGGCTCACCGAGGCGATAGCCGCCCAGTCCAGGGCCGAGGTCGTGGGCCGGCGATCACGGCTGCCGGGCTCTCGATCGCCGGTTATGGGGTCCGTGCTTGCGCCAGTAGGGAGAATGGCGCCGAGACGCGATGGCCGTTGTCTCTTACACTTTCGGGCACGGGAACCCAAAGCTCCGCCTCGGAGGAGTTAGATTGGGAGGCCGATGCTGTAGTCCCGCCTGGGAGGTCGGACGGAACCAATCAGAAGGAGTTTGTCAGTAACCAGGTTCTGATTGGCCGGCCATGTCGGCTGGGGCTGATGGTATATAAGGAACGGGCCTGAGATAAGACTTCGCTTCAGGTTCTGTTGCCCGAAGGTCAGTCTTCGTGTGTTCCAGTTCTCAGTCGGTTTCCTAGCTTTCCCGGTTTTGACCTTTGGACTGTTTCTGGATTTCTCTGCTAGCCGCCTGCCTTGACCTTTTGTCTGTTTCAGACTACGCTGCGAGCTGCCTGCCCTGACCTGTTGCCGGTGTCGGACTCCTCTGTTCTCCACCTGCCCTCTTCACTCCTGGTTCCAGTTCTGGGTCAGTTCGTCAACCCCGCGGTTCTGGAAGTCCCATTTACCGAATGCAGCTGGGGGCTCAACCCTTGGTGAACGGCGGTCGCCACGGGTGAAGACTAGGGGTTGCACGGCTGTCCTCTGAGGTTCTTCGGGGCCTTGCGGGACCTAAGGGCTCACCTCTTCAGATAAGACATTTACCAGCACAAGTGTAACAGGTAGGGGGGGATGGGCCTGGGTCCATCTGCCTGAAGTCCACTGCACCCACTAACAAGTGCTCCAGGGACCTGCATACTGCTGTGATGGAGCTGGGTATGACATTTGAGGCTGGCATACAGGCTGGCAAACAAAGTTTTTAAAGTTCTTTATTTTTGGTGGGAGGGGGTTAGTGACCACTGGGGGAGTCCGGGGAGGTCATCCCCGATTCCCTCCGGTGGTCATCTGGGCAGTCGGGGCACTTTTTTGGGACTTGTTCATGAAAAAAAAGGGTCCCAAAAAAGTGACCCAAAATCGCGGTAAAAATGCCTTTTTTTCTATTTTTTCGATTATACCGATTTGGGCGCCTTTGCGAGGTGGGCACCCATCTCCTGATTTGGGTCAAAATATGGGCGCCCATCACTTTCGAAAATAAGGCTGAATGTGTCCCCCAAGTTGGGAGGTCAAGTATTTTAAGCCTGTTTTATAAAAACAGCACATAGGTGGCTCATGTGCTTTTGTAAAACACCAATGCGAAAACAGCCAAAATCACTGTTAAAAAGTGATACACTAGCATAGGAGCTGGTGAAAATGCAAGTAATTGAATTAACACACAGGTGTGTATTTTACAACCTATATGCGTATTTTGTGACTCTGTCCATGCTGTGCTCAACTCCTCCTCCAAACATGCCTACACCAGAGTCGCAGCGGGGAATTTTATTTGGCAATTTATGCTTATTACAGGCATATTTACCTAGTTCACTTCAATGTAACCCACCTTGAACTACGACTAAAAAAGGTGTTCCAAATTCAAATAAATAAATAAATAAATACTAACCTACGTACATACATACATAAAAAATCCTTTATAACATTGCCCAAAAAAATCTAAACTACAAACCAAGAGGACAAGTTTGATACCATTCGTGGGGATGCAAACTCATTTTCAAACGAGAGGGGTGAATGCTTTATGTGTGAATTGAAACCACAGGACAAAATACACCATGGAAATAACACAGTGTTCGGAAATGAAACAGACCCCCCCCCACCCAACATTTTTCCAAATAGCCCCAAAACATCCTACTGCAGCAGAAACTTCTGCCTGAAATTTGAGACATTTCTGAGTACTTTTATTTTTTCAACAGGATGGAGCTCCAGCGCATCAAGCTCGCAAAACAGTTGAGCTCTTAATTAATTAAAACCCAGAATTCATTAAGCCAATGGCTCAGTGGCATCAAAGACTTTGTGAATGTATCAAGGTTGAAGGAAAACGCTTTGAACACAAATTATAAATTAACTAAGAAAAATCCCATTATGCTAATATATTTTCAAAGGTCATACTAAATGTTTAAACAAAAGTATTTTGAAACTAAGTAAGGGGTCCTATTTTTCCTGGACACTGTGTAGAAAGTTAAATTTCACCTGTTCAAGAGGAATTTTCTTCTCTGAGCAGGGGACTGAATTCACTTTAATTTTCTTTCCCACTCTGCTGTGAGTAGTTTGTAAACTCTAATAGCCTTACCTAAGAGTCCAAGATGTTCTTGTTCTGGGGATCTCTCCTTGCGTGTTGTAAAGTTGGCATCCGTGTATTCAACATAAATTGCCTTCTTATATGTTCCTCCAATTCTTTTTGCGTCTTGCTTGAAAAACTCCTCAGATTCACTGTTTCAAAAACAAAACAAAACCCATAGGTACCGTTAAACATTTACTTATTCCATTTTGATTTCCTACCGTTTAAAAGTATCAGAGCAGCATACATACATTTATTGTCCCCTCTTTTTCATCCATTTTAAAGAATTTCCTAGCCATGTAATTACTCTATGCATGTACTAAAATTTAGAATGAATTAATGAAGGTTTCCAGCTGATGTCCCTTTTTGTTTATTCCTGCAGCAAAAACATCTTCATTCTTATAACCAGAGGCACTGCTACTTAACAAGTTTCAGGGCTTGTACCCTTAGCTTCCCTTCTCCCATATATAAACAACAGTCATGATCAGCCCCACTTCATCCCCTGAGAACCAGAACAAGCCTGTAAAGAAACCACCAGAAGACATCAGGCTATTGAATATACATTTTAAATGGTCTCCGTGCTACTTCCCCATGTGCTCTGAGTCTCAGCATCTTGTTGGCAGCAGAAAGCATTTATATAGGGGTAGATATTCAAAATGAGTTAACTGGATAAGAGAGGCTCTTACTTGGTTAACTCAAGCTGACTAGGCCCTGAGAGAATCTCCAGTGATACTCACCCAAATAGTGCTAATGAATATCCTTTTTAACTACTACTACTACTTATCATTTCTATAGCGCTACTAGACATACGCAGCGTTGTACACTTGAACATAAAGAGACAATCTCTGCTCGACAGAGCTTACAATCTAATTAGGACAAACAAACAGGACAAACAAGAGATAAAGGAATATTAAAGTGAGGATGATAAAATAAGGGTTCTGAACAAGTGAACAAGGGTTAGGAGTTAAAAGCAGCATCAAAAAGGTGGGCTTTTAGCTTAGATTTGAAGACGGTCAGAGATGGAGCTTGACGTACCAGCTCAGGAAGTCTATTCCAGGCATATGGTGCAGCAAGATAAAAGGAACGGAGTCTGGAGTTAGCAGTGGAGGAGAAGGCAGATAAGAGAGATTTACCCAGTGAACGGAGTTCCCGGGGAGGAATGTAGGGAGAGATGAGAGTGGAGAGGTACTGAGGAGATGCAGAGTGAATGCACTTATAGGTCAATAAGAGGAGTTTGAATTGTATGCGGAAACAGATAGGAAGCCAGTGAAGTGACTTGAGGAGAGGGCTAATATGAGCATAACAACCCTGGCGGAATATTAGTCGCGCAGGAGAATTTTGAACAGATTGAAGAGGAGAGAGATAGCTAAGTGGGAGACCTGTGAGAAGCAAGTTGCAATAGTCTAAGTGAGAGGTGATAAGAGCATGGATGAGGGTTCTGGTAGTGTGCTCAGAAAGGAAAGGAAATTGAAATTATTATTATTATTTGTTACGTTTGTATCCCACATTTTCCCACCAATTTGCAGGCTCAATGTGGCTTACATATTACCGTTAACGGCGAAAGCCGATTCCGGTATGAACAAATACATGGTGTGAATAATACAAAGTGATATTGTGGTGGGGTGAAGTACAAGTATGGTAGTTTGGATTGGGGGTCTTAGAGAGGGAAAGGGGAGGAAGAGTCAGGTAATGTTCATTAAGGTCTTTGGTTTCATTATGACGTAGGTGTCAGGTAATGTTCATTAAGGCTATTGTGCGGGCAGTTCAGGGGCAGAGTCAGCATTTAACTGGATAAAGGCCAATATTCAGCCCTTAACTGGATAAGTTAACTAGGCAGATAGGACTGCATAAATTAGTTTCATCTTTGTCCACTTTAACTTATCGGGTTAAGTGCCAGCCGGCAGCACATACCTAGATTTTAATGCTGGTACCCGAACATGGTCTGGCATTGAATATCCAGGCATAATTTTGGAAGCAGTAGTCAGCATGTAAAAAAAAAAAAAAAACTCTGACTGCCACTGGCTAGCTATTATTCCCACAGCAATCAATCTGTAATTAACAGAACAATATGGACCACTGAAGCTGCAAATTTTTACAGGCTCTGACATGTAACATCAGCGAAGCCAACTTACAATGAACTCACTGGTTGCTTATAATGCCCTAAGACCTCAGTGGTCAAGACTCTATATAGTTGATTGTTTAGTATATTTCAGAAATGCAACATTTCATTCAGATTTCTCTCCAGAACAAAACAGAAGAGGTGCTGTGAGAAAACTTGTATCCACAAGTTTTTTCTGTGTGCTGATTTTGCTCTCAGTAACAATGCTTCACTTGCCATTTCTGTTTTTTTGACCCTTAGCACTGTATTTAAGCACTCTGTTCCTGAAGAAGCCTCGTTTCCGGGGTGAAACGGTGGCCCCCGTCGAACGCTAAGACAGGAGTGCTCTCTACAACATTAAGCTAAGTGCAATTTAAATACCTTGATGTTGTTACCGGGGTGTATCACAGCAGTGATTCAATTTAGCACTTAAGAATAAAAATATATTCTATTGCTCAGTGGAGTTTTTCTGCCCAATGATAGAACTTAAGCGTAAGTTACATTTTTAATAGTCACCACGCTCAAAACCTCAGGCTTGTTGTCTTTGGTTTCTGAGGGCTTTTCTCCACAGCATATAAGCACCATTTAATTTTCATTTATTCACTAGAGTCTCTTACAACGTAGTATTAGGGAGAAATCTTCACTGGTAAGGATTTGCTGGGAAATTGTTTTTAAACTTGGGGAAGGTAGACTTAGAATAAATGGATAACCTCAGCGACTTTAAGGGGCCCTTTTACAAAGGCGTGCTGAAAAATGGCCTGCGGAAGTGTAGACACGTGTTTTGGGCGCACGCAGAATCATTTTTCAGCACACCTGTAAAAAAATGCCTTTTTTAAATTTTTGCCGAAAATGGACGTGCGGTAAAATGAAAATTGTCACTCGTCCATTTTGGGTCTGAGACCTTACTGCCAGCCATTGACCTAGCGGTAAAATCTCATGCAGTAACCAGGCAGTAATGACCTACGCGTATCAAATGCTACTTGGTGTGCATCCGATATGCGCGTCCGAAAATTAAAAAAACTTTCGGACGCACATATTGGGCGCACGCCAAAAATGAAATTACTTCAAGAGCCACTCTGTAGCCGGGTGGTAACTCCATTTTTCCGTTGGGCGCAGGTAGATGCTTACATGGCTTAGTAAAAATGCCCCTAAGTTATTCTGCTCACTTAGCAAAGGAGTTTAAGGAATAGTTTTTCTTAGCATATAAAGTCTGTTGCAGTTCCATAGGCTAACATTTAAGGGGGGCTATTTTACAGTTACTATAGTATCAGTATAAAGCAAAGCCAATATATGCAGGAAGCCTCAGTTTAAACTTTAATTCCCACTCATCCATCCCAACTCACACCTACCCCTGGCCTGATCTCTGATTTATAGGCCCTTGAGCCAATTAGGAAGCAATACATTTAATTAGGGCTTCTCTATCAGCCAGTAATTAACTTTAGAAATACAGTATACTTAGATCCATAGAGGGGAACCTACTGAAAACATAATAATAATAATAATAATAAATATTAGCATAGCATATAACAGCATATAACTAGCAATCTTAGGGGACTTTAGGTTACATATTCCCACTCCATTAGCAACTTAATTAAGAAATCACCAATAATTTGGTAGCAGTCTAGCAGTGAGATAGGGACTATCCAGTCTTTTGCACTGTGTCACATGTTTATCTCCCAGTTGATAAGAAGTCATATGTGTGTACTCAGTGCAAAAAGCTCCTAGCACCCAGGGAATGGGTCCAATCTCTGGAGCTAAAATAGCAGACATGAGGAGCTGAGACAAACAGAGAGGTTTATAGAGGAAGTCTAAAGGGACATGGTAGAGATGTTCTACCGCCAGTCTGGCAACCTCTGTGATGCCATGGAGAAGAAAGTCTCCTGAAGGGAGAGCATCACTGTGGAGAGGCAGGAAGTGATCCTGTAGCTAGGACCAGTCCTCCAGGGGATGCAATATTCTCTCGCATCCAGGATGTGTCTCCAGGGGCTTCTGACCAGGAGGAAAGGGCTAGAATTGGCATTGTAGTTGGAGATTCAATCATTAGATATGTCACATGCCTGCCTGGTGTGAAGGTGGCAGACCTCACGCAGCACCTAAATAAGAGTTTAGACAGTGCTGGGGAGGAGCCTGCTGTCTTGGTACATGTGGGTACCAATGACATAAGAAAATATGGGAGGGCAGTAAAACAAAGTGGAGAAAATATTTCTTCACTTGAGGTGTAATTAAGCTCTGGAATTTGTTGCCAGAGAATGCGGTAAAAGCAAGATTTAAAAAAGGTTTGGATAATTTCCTAAAATAAAAGACCATAAGCTATTATTAAGAAGGATTTGGGAAAATTCACGGCTTACTTCTAGGATAAGCAGCATAAAATCTATTGGACGCAGTGGCGTAGGAAGGGGGGGTAGCGGGGCGGTCCGCCCCGGGTGCACGCCACTGGGGGGTGTCGGCTCCGCGCTGGTGCACTGCCCTCTCTGCCCCGGAACAGGTTACTTCCTGTTCCAGGACAGAGAGAGCAGTGAACCAGCGCGGAGCCGACACACCCCAGCAACATGCAGTCGGGGCGGATCGGCCCTCCCGCCCGTCCCTCGCCGCAGGAATGTGCTCCGGGGGGAGGGGAGGTATGCGCTCCGGGGGGGGGGGGGGGGTATGTGTTCCGGGGGGGGGTGCACTCCAGCGGGAGGAGGGTGCGCCGTGCTGCACCCGGGGGGGGGGGGGGGGGGGTGCGCAGCGGCGACCCGCCCCGGGTGTCAGCTCCCCTCGCTACGGCTCTGATTGGACGGTTTTGGGATCTTGCCAGGTACTTGTGACTTGCATTGGCTAATGTTGGAAACAGGATACTGGGCTTGATGGACCTTCAGTCTTCCCCAGTATGGCAATGCTTATGTTCTTATGTTATGAAGACAAAAACAAGACATGATTGAAAAACAATACCCGAAACATCCAGTGTAGTGCAATTGTTTAGGAATGAAGTTAGCAACCTGAAAAAGCATTGGTTTAATGGAGACAGTGTACATTCTTCTAACCTGTGCCACAGCTAATTAGTAACTTATTTAAGAGGGTTTAGTAGCTGATACCTATCTGGATGGTCTAATGCTTGTCCAGTGAATTGATTTATCCCAGATGGGCCATAGTTCCAAATAATTTCCTCTGCTGCAATATAATACTGCTTTGTATGTGGCATCTGAAAATCTCCAGAACTGTTTTTTTTACTTTCCCTTACTTCATAAAGGGCCTGCATACCACCTGAAAATATAAATCAGAAAACAATGAAGAATATTGTTATGGGGCTGTAGAGTACAATATTGTTTATAAAGAGAGGTATCCAACACTGTTTTATAAAAACTGTAGCCAATATCATGGACATGAAAAAGAAGAGAGATTATATATTGTAGTTATAATAAAGTTAAATATCATAATTTGTGTAAAGGTTTGATTCAGTGTACTAGAGAATCACTGGAGAGATGAGGGCAAGAATCAAAAAGAGAAGAAAAGATAAAGTCAAGGAGATTAAAGACAGTGCACTAGGGGGAAAGATGAAGGAAAAATAGACAAAAATATTAGTTTTCAGCTGGGATCCAATAACAATCAGTCAAGTGGAGAAAGAGAAAAAAGCTGGCATTGATAATAAGAACAGACCACCAACAAGTGTAGGAGAATAGAATTAAAAAAAATAAAAACAGGAATTTGAAAGTCCAATGTGCAGTAAGTATCCAACATGACTCAGAAATGTCCAGTTTCATTGACTAAAGAATGCTCTTTCAACGTGGTTAGTAGAAAGATGAGCAATGGAAGCAAGTCTTAGACCTAGAAACTGTCCTGCATAAAGGTAATTTTACGACAGGTTGCCTACGTGTGACAGCCAAGTAGGCACCAATTTCAAGCCTATTTTATGAAGATACATGGAGAAAGTATGGCTAAAAGAAGCTGTGAGAATGTCCACCTGCTTGAAAGCAGGTGTAAAACATTAGCACATAATTGCTGAAAATTATGCGTGCAATTTTAGTTGTGGTCCTGATTTGTGTGCACAATTATGAGCCAATTGGTGACAATAATTGGCTTTTTATCAAGCAATTATTGGCATTATATGTAGAACACATTTAATGTAAAAATGTTTTGATTAAATATAAATCTCAAATTCAGTTACAAACATTAGAGAACTATGTTCTTACAATGGTGGCAATATATTTGTAATGATAGTGCCTAGTAGTACTTCTGCTATTACTGAATGATAGCAAGGTCTTCAGTTCACAGTAATGATATGAGGGCCCTTTCTCCCTAACTCAATAAAGTGAAAAATGTACATGAGATTATCTTAACCACAAAGACTTATTTCAAACCTTCAATATGATCATTGACTTGGCAGCTGAGAAGCCATTTTCCAGGCATTTGTGGCACCATTACAGCTTCAACGAACGTTGCAGGGAAGAGGTTAATAGTGTCGACACGGTGGTTTCTTTCTATTAAAACCTGTCCATAAAAATAAGCTGAATGGATGTCAACTTCATTTCCCATGCCAAAGAGATACCAGTGTACTTTTGCTTGAGCGTCCATGGAGAGACCAGGGAGATTTCCATACATGTATCCATTGATTGCTGAAAGAAAAACATATGATTGAGGAATGGAAATTAATTGTTGTGTAGTTCTACAGTCAATAGTGACAAATCAGGAAATAAAATCTATTACAATAAAACTTATTTACAGCATAAACAAAAAATGTGAGGGGCTGCAGTATCACCAATGGCCACAATGTGTCAGTATCATCATCATTTTTATTTTTCATTTATAGCTGAAGGGGAGAATGATAAAGGGGCACAGAAAAAGGAGAGAGAAGGCCAGAGGGATATAAAGAGAGGGATCAAAGACAGAGGAAAATGGAGGAGGAGAGAAGAAAGAAAACAAAGAGGCATAAAGAAGGGGGAGAAGAACAGCAGTGCAGAGAGAGGGAGAGGAGGGAGCAGAAAAGATATGGAGAATGTCAGTGTGAAAATGAGCAGGGAGGGAAGAAATAATATAACATGGCAATATTTCAAGTCATTTATCCAGATAACAGTTGGAGGAATGGAGAGTGGAGGAATGGAGTAGAAGAGTAGCCTAATATTTACAGTAGCAGGCTGAGAACCTTAAGTGCATAAGAGATAGCCGGCCAAAAAGACCCACTGATATTCTATTTATTTATTTATTTCCGACTTTCTATACTGCCAGTGGTGTGCTGTAGCAGGCTCTCACAGGCTCGCAAGAGCCGGTTATTAAGTTTTTAAGAATTTTGGGAGCCGGTTGTTAAAGTAGGGCCTTCCATGGCTACTTTAACAACTGGCTCCCAAAATGTGGGCTTGGGCCCCCTGCTGAATTCTCTTTTACTTTGCTGGTGGGGATGCTGAGCCCTGCCAGCCAAGTAAATAGACTACTGCTGCTCCCTGCTCCTTGTTTCCAGCTCTGGGCAGCAGGCTGGGACTTCTCGAGCATGTGAGAGAAGTTCCAGCATGCTGCTCAGAGCAAGACGTTGGGCATGGTGGCAGTCCATTTATTGACTGCCAGCAAAGGTATGCCTAGCGTGCCCACACAAAGGGAGGGAGGAGAGAGAGGCAAGTGTTGCTCCCCCACTCCACCTCCCCCCCCCCCCCCCCCCCGGCCACCCCTGGCCCTTCCAACTGCAGAACTGGCTACGTCAGGAGAAAGAGCCTGTTGTTAAAAATTTACCAGCACACCCCTGTATACCGCCTTTAACTGACAAGGCAGGACAAAGCGGTTTACAATCTAAAATTACATTAAAAAATCAATAGAAAAGAACTACAATTCATGAAAGGATAGAAATCATTCATAACAAGACAGGCAATAGTTTCCACAGACAATATTCAATACAGGACATAGTAGACTGGGATCCCTGGGTATCCCTTAACCCAATCATGTTGTATAAGCCTGGTTAAAAAGCCAGATCTTAATCGCAGTGCCCAGATAATGCTACCGCCAGCAAAAAAATACTCATCGCAGCTGGCTGAATATCTTCTTCCCTAAATTTAAAGAAATCTGATTGCAACAAACACATTAATTTCCTTGCAAATGTTTCAGAGAGGGGGAGGGGAGGCTCTGTTACTATTATATAATAAATTATCTTAGATTTGGTTGTTACTAGCACTGTTACAACAAGGGGCAATAATCTGCGGTATTCACTGTGAATCTTACAGTGCATTTTATTGCTCTCCTGGAAGTCTTCGTTATCTTTGTCAACACTGGCTGAATCAGTGCAGTACGTCTTAATATTCTCATCCAGGTACCAGCTGAGATTTTCATCCGCCACAGAAAGCATCAAAATAAACTCAGCATTCTGCTTCTTTCCTTGTTCCTTTAAGGCACCTGAAACAGAAGAAACAGTTTAGCCACAGCATCGGGGCCTTCTTCCACACCCTCAATCGCCTTGCACCATCAGCCACAGTCACCCCGACTATGACCCCTCCTTCCTCCGTCTCTCTGCACTTGCTGATGCCTGGCAAGCCAAAACAACTTCTCTACGCAACGCTCTTCAAACCGCTATGGCCACACCAGTTTCTCTTTCTGCCTCTTCCCCTACCCTACCTATATCTCCCCCTGCTTCTTCTGATCTCCTAGCCCCCTGGGCCTCCTTCAATATTCCCACAATATTAACTTACCAAAGCCATCTTCTCTCATAACCCCTCGTCATCATCCCAGGATCCCTAGCCCATTTTTCTGGTCAAGCACCTGGCACACACACTACTACTGCACTTACTCCCCCTGATTCAATCCAGTCTGAGCACTGGCACTGTCCCTTCTAGTTGGAAACAAGTCCCTAGTTCATCCCCTTCTTTAAAAAACCCCATTGTGACCTCTTCTTATGCTCCAGTTTCCATCCTATCTCCAGTCTTCCCTTCTTTTCTAAAGTACTGACCTTCTTCAACTTAATCAACACCTTAAGAATTCTAATGTTCTCCATCTCTACTAATCCGGATTAGGTACAACTCAGAGACATTCCTACTTGCCCTCTATGAATCTATTCACGTGGCCACCTACCCCCCCCCCCCCCAATACCTTCCAACTACCCATAGGTTCTCCCTGGGTCTACCTTAAAAATTCCTGGTGGTCTAGTGGCCTCTTCAGGAGCAGGAATTATCCTATGCAGCTGCTCCATCGCAATGGCTCCCGTGATTGCCACGAGAGGTCACAGCAGCCATTTTTCGACTGGAACCAACATGGGCAGGAGTGAGTCAGATGGGAGTGGGAGGAATGGTTTCAGTTTTGGTTTCTGCTGAAACCGAGCAGTTAATGTTGGTCACAGATACCGAAACCGAAGATCCTGGGTTCAGTTGGGCTCTATCTGAATCTAATCCCTTTCATCACATTTCATGACCTCTCATTTCAGAGTTTCCTTTCAATTGAAAGAGATCCAGGTCCAGTGCATTTATATCACTGAAGTATTTAAGTGCCTGTGTCATATCCCCCTTCTCTCACCTTTCTTCTCTGTCATTTGCTGTGCTAGACCTTCATATGCTGTATAGTGGTAAACTTAACTGAGCCTTGGCAACTGGCTGTAGGGATCTGTGGTCTTGCTTAATGGTTTACTCAATAGCTGGTATGGGGGAAATGGTGGTATGTGGGTAAGGGCTACCAAGACCAAGTGATGCCTAGAAAGCTGTTCCCAGGGTGACACTGCAATATATGTTTGGACTAGCTTGTGGGTTGCAGAATTGGAAAAATACTTCTGCAGAGAAGCTGGACAGGGAGCCTGCTTTTCAATCCAAGTTGCAGAATGCCATCCCTTTGCCGACTGGCCTTTTCCTGGCATGGAGAGGAGGGAAAGCTTTGGAGATCCCACAGTCTATGACCATGCTATGGGTGCATGGTAAGTCATGTGGGTGGCATGCCTATGACCTATCATTTGGGATCCTAATGCCGCAGCACCATATGAAGGGACCCTTGCTGGTGAAGCACTCATCTGGGAAAAGATGGTTCAGGCTGTGCCCACTGAAGAGCTATATTTATTTATTTTCACTTGTATCTCACATTTTCCCACCTATTTGCAGGCTCAATGTGGCTTACAAAGACCTGTTGTGGCATTGCCATACAGGATGGATATTAACAAGTATGGCTGCCAAGCCTCTTTCTGATCTCCTATTTTTTTGCTAGCTCTGCCTTGCTCTGCTGCTGCTGAGTGTCACATGAGATGTGGTAAAATATCTGTGCAGCTTAGAGCATGCCTGATGAAATCCTATATATTTGCCAAGCACACTTCTCCCAGTGGTGCACGTTTGCTGTTTATGATATTACCTTGTGCACCATTGCAGGTCTGACACCAGAGTATGATTTTAGCATTTCAGAAGAATGCCCCAGGTACAAATAAGTACCTGTATACAATATGTAAGCCGCATTGAGCCTGCCCTGAGTGGGAAAGCACGGGGTACAAATGTAATAAAAATAAATAAATAAAATAAATGTCAATATATAAAGGCAAGGCTGCTGTATGCGTTAGCCTGGAAGTTCTGCTGTCCTTCTGGGTAGAGATAGCAGGTCGTAGGCCAGATACTACTAGCTTTGCAATGTAAGTTGCGATTGCTGTAACTGCTAGGGAGGCACAAGTTGAATTGTTTGGACTGGTAGGAAGATGAAAGCTGCATAAGTATGTACTGCTACTCTTCTCCCACCATTCCCCTGGCTGAATGCATTGCAGCAAGAAATGTTTCCTGTTGCAATTCAGTTACTGTAGGTAAGGGGAGAGGACAAGGAAGGGGGAAGACTTGGCTTCTTTGCACTGTGGACAAAATAGACCTAGGTGATATTTCAGTATGTGACTGTTATGAACAGATATGTTAACACAGTAACATAGCAAATGACAGCAGATAAAAACTTGTATGGTCCATCTAGTCCACGCAATAAGGTGATGAGAGTTGTACCTGCTTTTCTATGCAGGCTACACCCCTCTTTGCCTTAGTTTAGGATTGTCCCTGTTGTTCCATGCAGTTTACATCCCTCTATGTATTGTTTAAAGGGTGAAGGCCATCCAAGTTTTGCTTTGCTTCCCTCCCCTTTCTATATAGGGTTCCTCTGTGTGTAGCCTAGTGGTTAGTGCAGTGGACTTTGATCCTGGGGAACTGGGTTCAATTCCCACTGCAGCTCCTTGTGACTCCGGGCAAGTCACTTAACCCTCCATTGCCCCAGGTACAAAATAAGTACCTGTAGGTACGTAAACCGCTTTGAATGTAGTTGCAAAATACCGCAGAAAGGCAGTATATCAAGTCCCATTTCCCTTTATCCCACCTGTTTTTGAATTCCATCACAGTTCTTAACCCTACCACCTTCACCGGGAATGCATTCCAGGCACCTACTATCCTTTGTATAAAAAAGTATTTCTTCCTATAACCTATTTAGGAGAGACAGAGATGGCTGAAAAGGTGGATGAGTAGTCCTTTATATGAAAACCAGTACTAAAGTGACTGCAATGCAGGGGTCTTGAGGAATGGAGGAAGCTCTATTGATCACCTTGGAAAGAGAAAATAGAATTCTATCCATTGTCTACATGGGTTACAATTCTGCTTCAATGCCCCTGGGCATGTGTTATCTTTTACCTTTTCTACAAACTAGCAAAGGTCCAATAAGCCCTGAAACGACATCTTTGGGGCCGTCGACATGTGAGTGATAAACTCTGGTCATACAATCATTGTCTTTTTCAGCTGGACCATGTGCTTCCACCACATCCCATCTGTACGTGTATTCTTCTCCTGGTTGTACAAGATCATCTTTCTTTTGTAACCCTGTAGTATTGTCTGGATAAAATGCACCTAAAAAGAAGCAAATAGCATATGTGGAGTTCGTATCAACAATTGATGTTTTGCATTAGATGAATGGAGGTCAGTACGTACAATCTTCATACCCTTGTACATATTTCACATTCTGCTGCCTAACAATGCAGTTTAAAATGCATTGAAGTGGGAGTGGATTATGCTTTCGTTGTTTAGTCTTCTACAATAAAGATTTAGGGGTCCTTTTACCAAGCTGTAGTAAAATGACCACTGCGGTAGCCCAGCGGTAGGGACGATTTGCTGTTGCAAGCTTAGTAAAAGAATCCCTTAAAAAAGAAGCAGAAGTATGTTTCACTGATCAACATGTAATCCCCCATTATAATGGGGATTACTAAAGTTTGGTATGTGGAACTCTCCAGGGTTTCAAGGGGGAGGGAGTGATATGGAGGGTGGACAGAGGTCCAGCCCAGAGGGGTGTGTTTAAGGAATAAGCTGCACAAAGAAACTGTTTTGAGTTGGTGAATTACATGGGGAGGTACTAGTGAGATAATAAATGTAAGTGGTATGCTATGCGCAGGGTATTTGGTTACCTGTACCCCTGCTGAGACCCTCAGTAGAGAGGGGGATCCTGGAAAGGTAAACCAAGCCTGAATTAAGGAGCAGTTGCTGCCCCTAAAAGTGGCAACTGAGAAGGTGCAAAGAAAATCCTGAAGGACAACTACAAGGGTCTGTGCCTAGGGAAGTGGATTGCAATCAAAGTAGTGGAGGAGCAGTTTTGGATTATTAATGGCCCAAAGGGATAGGAGATGGACTGGAGAAGCTGTGTATATGTAAATACCAAGTGACTTAAGCTATAGATGCAAATACAAGCTGGTGGGATAATTTGACAGGGATTCCTCCTGAAGGGATAACTGAAGGGGTGTGGTTGGAGTTTGAAGTCACCAAAATCTGTCTGACTTTCTGAAAATGACAAGTGTTTGTCTGCCCATTGCAGAAGTTCCAGCAAAGTTGATGTTGCATAAAAAAAGAATCCTTTGGTGTGAGAATGAGGACACTTGCTCCCTGGACTGATAAAATACTACTGAAAAGCCTAACTTGAATTTCCCAATACCCCGGATATCTGTTCCGGTCCTTGACCCACACCTAAGCTCAAACAGAAAAGATTGTACTGTGTGGGAAGTGTGGAATGAATGAGAGCGTGGTGAAATAGAATTTTTGTTATGATCTGGGTAAGACTTGGGAAGAGAGCCTCCTTGCTGTTGCGTCCTGCCCTTGCAGAAGCAGGAAGTGACATCAAAAGGGGGTGGGATGCAGCAGCAAAGATGCTCTGGGCTCGGCAGCTGACGGAATAAGAAAATCTTTGCCGCTGCCTGATGCTCTCTACTGAAATGTGGATGCACATTAAGGTACGGAGCAGGGAGGTGTTCCGAGACAGGAGGACAGACGTGCCAGAGATGCAGGGCCCCCTAGGGCCCCTGCCTAAGATTGGCCCTGATTCCTTTGGTTATCTGTTAAAGTGAATTTTTTGCTGACCTCTCCATGACTCCTTGCTCTGCCATTTATTCCTTACATCAGAAAATGAACGGATACCTCAGCTGATATTCCTCTAACTTCTAGATACTTAGGTTAGATGGTCTGCAGCCTGCCTCCTGCAGATCATGTACTCTGCACGTACTGAAGGTGAACTGTAGGAGGGAGATGTTAACCAAGCCAAGATATGACTTATATGTTGGGGACTCATGGGAACCAGATGGCATTCAGAATATATTCCTTTTTCATATGATAAAGTTCACAACAATCAGAGAACCTTGTCATTTTGAAAGGAATTAATTTTCCAGCTTCACAAAGGATCCTATGTACTAATAGTTTTCTCCTGGTTGTGTGGGTCTGATTCTTTTCCAGAGGCACCAACTAGGAGGGAAACCATAGTGACACAGGCCCTTTGCATATATGGAAAAATACTTAGAGGGAAATATGCAGACAGTGGAAGTCAGCAGTATTTTAATGCTGGCTGCTGCCAACTGAATTAGGCCTAAATATTCAGTGCTGGTACCTATCAGTGCTCTGACAGTGAATATCTGGCTCTGGAGTGGCCCACTGGCAGTTACTTAAGTTTTGCTGATATTCAGAAGCAGTACCTGGAGAGCTATCTGGTTAACTTAGGATAGTCTTTTTGCTTCCGGCCCAGTCAGTGTGGTTTAACTGCTAGAAGGCAGAGGCACCATCTTGGATACTGGACAGGACATCTATCATGTGGGTAGGGGGCTGAGTAGGCCACGGTTCTTTGCTCTGGGCTGGAGTTATATGTAGGAAGATTGGACGGCATGGGGAGGGGTTGGGTGGGGGTCAGACATAAAGGGGGCCGTGAGGGCAATCGGAACTGTTGGTGGTGGGCTGGGATGGGGCTTTGGACCTACCGGGTGGAGTCTGGTAAGGGAGGACATAGGTTTGGGGGGCACCACCACAGAATATGGGGTTATAGGGACTCTATATGCCCTGTGCAGTACATTCAGGGTAGATGCTGGACAGGATTTGCATTTACCCTCTGTTATATTTTGCATTGAACACAAGATAAGTGCAAGCAGTTACTGACCATTCCACCAAGGGTCCTCTGGATGTTCCAGGTAGTTGGTCTAACTCCCAATGTTGACCTTTATGGGCATGGACATCCCTTCCTGTTCTGCATTGGGGAATGAATTTCTGCATTCTTAGCCCACCCAAGTCATACCCAGAACACATCTAGACCACATCCCCTTGCCAGATGCACATTCTTCAGTGTTAGATGTTCCTGACCTGGCTTTCTAAAATCAGGATTTGGATATCCATGCAATAACTACCTAGTGTATCTGAATGTAATTCACTTTGAGCTACTACTGAAAAAGTGTGAGCAAAATATATATATAATAGTTCTAAAATAAGCACCATAGCATCTTAATCCTATCCTTTGTTGGATGGGGAACTCACAACAGCTAGTACAGGTAAGAATATGTGCTGACATATTTTGAACCAGCTGTAATCTTTACAATTAAAACTAAGGAAGACTCACATATAGCAAATTGCAGTAATTTTTTGTTGACATCACTATGACATGACTCATACTATGTAAGTCATTCGTACCCACATATGAACATAAATGGATATTGCACAAACTACAAAAGCATTGACCTGTTTTTGCATTGTCAGCTCTGAGTCCAACCAAAAGGTCCACTCTCTGCATACTGTTGCTTTTGGGAATTAATAACATCTGCCTCTATTGAACTTCTGGACACAGATTTTTTTTAATTGAAAAAAATAATATTCTATACAAATGATTAAATAAAAAATCAATTGTGTTGTACCTTCATTTTCTTTAGTATACTTCACACCATGTGGGTGCAGACTATAGACTCTTGAGGCAAAGTTTTTAAGGTGGATAATGAAGGAATCTCCCACTTCAGCTTTTAGAATGGGACCCAGGAACCCCAGCCACTCAGGTTTGGGTACTTCTTGATCATAGCTGCCATTGGTATACTCAAAATAAATTGCTTTCTTATAAATTCGACCGATTCTGTTTGGGCCTCTCAGTAGGAAGGTGCTAGCATGTCTTGAAAAGGAAAAACAACCGGGTGAAAATGATTTCTAACTTAAATTTTTAAAAAATTGAGTGTGGGGTAATTTGAGGCAAAGGACATTACTTACAGGTGCACTTCTGACAATGACAATGTTAGAAATGATGACCACAGACTTTTAAAAGGACTCTTTCAGGGTTAGTAGAGAAACAAATCATGTTGTTGTGCCAACTATTTAGCAATTCTGGGGCCCTTCCACTAAGCCGCGTAGGTGCCTACGCGCACCCAATGCTTGCCAATTTGGAACTACGGCCAGGCTACCACGTGGCCTGGGCAGTCATTTCATTTTTTATGTTTGTCCAATATGCATGCCGGAAAATTTCCAGCACGCGGCGCTAACTGGGCGGTAATCGGCAGTGTACGTGCGCTGACGATTACCACCCGGTTAACACGTGAGACCTTACCGCTAAGTCAGTGGGTTGCCGTAAGGTGGTCTCAGGCCCAAAATGGATGCGTGCCAATTTTTATTTTGCTGCACATCCATTTTCGTCCCAAAAAAGGGCCTTTTTTGCAGGTGCCCTGAAAAATGGGCCTGCACATGTCCAATACATGCGTCTACACCAGCGCAGGCCATTTTTCATCGCTCCTTAGTAAAAGGACTCTACTGTGCATTAAAATTAACCAGTTATTGTTTTAAACTTTATTATTAGAATTTGAAAGGTTTGAGCCACAGTCTACCTCTTAGCAAAGGCTAATTTTAAAAAATGTATTTATTTACTTTTGATATGATTCTTAAAGCAGAGAGAAATAGCATAGAAAAATAAAATACAGCAGTATTCTAAAAAGCAACAATAACCCCATTAAACAATGCTTACAAATAATACATAATGTCCATGCCAGTGGCGTAGCTACCTTAGTTGCCACCAGAGGCACAGCACCCCCTCCTCCGAGCAAGGGAGTGTGCCGAGGAGGTGCGCAGCTGTTTGCTTTGCTAGTCCCTTGACCTGGAACAGGAAGTTGACGTCAGAGGGGGGTAGGGAGCCGGCAGAGCTGACAACCGCACGCCTCCTCGGTGCACTCCTTGCTGTCTGCACCAAGGGCAGACCGCCCCACTGCCCCACCCTTGGTACACTAGAGGCCCATGCTATGCCACCTGACATAAAAACATTTAACACCCAGTTTACCGCATACTAACTGTGAAAATACCACAAAGCCCCTTAACATGGTTCTACACTAGCAGTGTAAACTGAGTATTAAGTATTAAACCAAAAGAACGTACTACAAAACTATAATAGGACCAAATTGCAAGGATACGCACAAACTCTTTTCATTTGTAAGCAATCTCCTAAACACCACACAGGTCACCTCGAATAACATAGACACCCCATCGGCAACCAACCTAGTGAATTATTTCAAGGAAAAAATCATAAAGCTCCGACGCATGATACCCAGCAATACCATTGAGTACACAAGTATCCTTGAATGCTTAGACCCAAAACCTGGGGAATATCCAGCCGATCGATCATGGACCAATTTTGACTTGATTTTAGCAGATGAACTCACATACTGGCTCTGAAAGTATGCCAAATCTCAATGCAAACTTGACATTTGCCCTACTAGCCTAATAAGAGCCGCCCCCAAACAATTCAAAACAGACCTCACGAACCAAGTAAACTACAGACTCCCAAATGGTCTCTTCCCCACGGATAAAGGAAATATCCTTCTCACTCCGCTGCCAAAAGATGTTAAGAAAGGCACAATGGACCTAACCAACTACCGACCAGTTGCCTCTATCCCCTCATAACAAAATTGATGGAAGGCATAGTGACGAAACAACTCACGGAATACCTAACCAAACACTCAATTCTACATGAATCTCAGTCAGGATTTCGATCAAATCACAGCACTGAAACTGTACTAGTGTCTGCAATGAATTCATTCAAAAAAACAATTGCAACCGGCAAGAACATACTCATATTACAATTCGACATGTCCATTGCTTTCGACATGGTGGATCACGGAATACTACTATACCTATTAGAATACTTCGGAATTGGAGGTCCAGTTCTCAAATGGTTCGAAGGATTCCTCACCACCAGATCCTACCAAGTAACAACGAATACTGACAGATCACCACCTTGGATACCGGAATGTGGAGTTCCTCAAGGTTCCCCATTTCACCAACTATTTTCAACCTAATGATGATACCACTAGCCAAACTCCTAGCCAATCAAAACCTTAACCCCTACATATATGCTGATGATGTCACGATCTACATCCCGTTCAAAAGTGACCTAAACGAAATAACCAACGAGATCAACCAGAGCCTCCAAATCATGCACTCTTGGGCGTACTCATTCCAGTTAAAACTTAAGGCAAAAAAAACTCAATGTCTAGTTCTCACTTCCCAATATAACACAAACAAATACCCTACCGTAACCACACCACGCTGCACACTTCCTATTTCAGAAAATCTGAAAATTCTCAGAGTCACTATTGATCGAAACCTCACACTCAATACCCACGTGAAGAATACTACGAAAAAAATGTTCTACTCGATGTGGAAACTCAAAAGAATAAAACCTTTTTTCCCAAGAAACATCTTCCGCACACTAGTACAGTCTTTAGTGATAAGTCACTTGGACTACTGTAACACCCTGTACGGAGGCTGTAAAGAACAAACCATTAAAAAACTCCAAACAGCCCAGAACACCGCAGCCAGACTCATTTTTGGAAAAACTAAATACGAAAGTGCGAAGCCCCCAAATAGTAGGACTAGGGGGCATGCGATGAAGCTACAATGTAGTAAATTTAAAACGAATCGGAGAAAATGTTTCTTCACTCAACTTGTAATTAAACTCTGGAATTCGTTGCCAGAGAATGTGGTAAAGGCGGTTAGCTTAGTGGAGTTTAAAAAAAGGTTTGGACGTCTTCCTAAAGAAAAAGTCCATAGACCATTATTAAATGGACTTGGGGAAAATCCACTATTTCTGGGATAAGCAGCATAGAATGCTTTGTACTTTTTTGGGATCTTGCCAGGTATTTGTGACCTGGATTGGCCACTTTTGGAAACAGGATGCTGGGCTTGATGGACCTTTGGTCTGTCCCAGTATGGCAATACTTATATTACCTTCCCTGACAGTGTTCCTTTAATCAACAGAACACTCATTTATTTTCTCCCAGGAACCACAAAAGATTGATAAAATTCGATTCAGCAGCATTTAGCTTCTATGGGTTAAGTAGGTGGTTTAAAGGAAGCACCTTATGGTGTATAACCGAAACCATCAGACCATTTTATTCCACAGATTTACATCTAGCTTTTCTAAAAATAAAGTCCTGTAATATTTTCCCAGGAAATATGATTGTGTTTAGAAAGAGCATACATGACAAATACACAAGTAAAAAGAACCGACATTGATTTAGGAGAGCACTTATGTCAGGCTTTAAATTTTGCTATTGCTGCACAAGGTCTGGGCATGAATAAACATGTTTTCACTTGCCTAAGGCTGAACATAAGAAATTGTTGTGACATGATACAGATGACAAGGCTATATTTCACAGATCTGTTCATAGCCCCTCGGTATTATTTCACTGAGCCCCGAGTTACCTCCCATCCTAATCTGACATATTTGGTAAACACTTTTATATCCTCCCATATACCCCACATTAAAATAGTGCCAAAGGATCATGCACTGCCTCTGTGAAAGGTTATGCAAGTTGGTGTCCTAGAGATAAACGTGGACATTTTTTTTTTAGTTCATTTGTGGGTCAATTTTGTGCCCTTCCTGATTTTTGGACATTTTTGGGGGGTTCATTTTACACATTCATGTTAGTAAAAATGTTTAGGTCTTACCATGAGATGCACTGAGGCATCCCTTGGTAAGTTCTGAATATGTGAGTTCAAACCACGGGCTAAAAAGTTTTTTTCTTAATTTGTCTCTGACAGGACCTGTCTGGGGGCAGAGAGTGAAAATAATGGTGTGAATCTGTTAGTGCGACTACATTACCTCATGCTAACTGATTAGTGCGAGATGAGCATGTAGGCCCTTATCGCCTACAAAATAGGTGGTGGTCAGGGAGGGACTGACAGTGGTCGGGTCTTCTGGGCAGCAGGGGTCATTGGAGCCCCTTTGGTCACTGCATGCTGCTCCACCGCTGCACTACCGCCCCCTCCCACACCTCACAGCCCCCTCTCCCACATACTACAGACCCCTGCAAGTGGGTCCTACCTTGAAGGGCCCTGAGGGTCTAGTGGATTCTTACAGAGCATGAAAGAATCCCACTCTTTCTTGCCCACTGCCACTACTGTGCCCGGGGCCGGCGCTGCTGTGTTTTTAAATGGCTAACGAGAATTCTCATGCTTCTTGGCACTCTCGCCAGCCATTTTAAAAACATGGCAGGGCCAGGCACAGGCAAAGTAGCAGCAGCCAGCAGAAAAGAGTAAGGTTCTTTCCTGCCCATGCAGAGGCCACTAGACCACCAGGGCCTTTCAAGGTAGGACCGCCAGGGAGGGCTGTAGGGTGTAGCAGTGGCAGCAGGCAACCAAGCAACCGAGTAGAGCCTCTGGGCCCCTAGATCCTCTGGGCTCTTGGGTACTGCCCAGTTGCCCGAATGGCCAGTCCATGCACTGATTTTTGATAATGGCCATGTTGTAATGGCGACATTAGTGCATGCAATTAATTTGGAAAACGGAAAATCAGCCATTTTCTGGCTGTGGTAAAAACGGTCCTAGCGTGTGGGAAAAACATGCGTGAAGGCCCTAAGGCCACTTTTTACTGCAGCTTAGTAAAAGGATCCCTAAGACCTTTCTCCCCTTGTGTGTTAGTGAATCAGGCCCTCAGTCTGTTTATTAGGAACAGAAGACCAGACTGCAGTAAAAATTACCTTAGCTAGGGCCACCGAGAGGGGGGGGGGGGGCAAAATTCCCCAGGGCCCGGCATCCAAGGGGGGCCTGCCCGGCGTTAGCATTACTCTCCTGTTCCTGTGCACAGCAGCACCGCAGAGCAGAGTACTTCCTTCCTGCCACGTCCAAACAGCCTCTTTGGACGCAGCAGGAAGGAAGGACTCTGCTCTGTGGCGCTGCCGCGCAGAGGAACAGGAGAGCAATGCTAGCGCTGGGCCCTGGGGAAGTTTGCTGTGCACAGCAATAGCCTGGAGCAGGAGTGCAGGACAAGTAAGCGGGGCGGCAGCGGGGCGAGTGATGGGCCCACCCAGAAAGGGGGCAGGCCCGCCTGGAAAGGGGGTGGGCCCAGAAGGGGGCGGGCCAGAGGGTGTTTGCCCCGGGCCCGGCTTTGTCTCTCGGCGGCCCTGACCTTAGCACACAAGAAAAACCCATGTACGGGCACGCTAAGACATCTTTCTACTGCAGTTTTGAAAAATGATCACTTACTGTATCTCAGACCGCAGGGGGGGGGGGAATTTCCCAGGCCAGGCCTCCAAGGGGGGCCCGGCTCCAGGATCTCTCTCTCTCTCTCCTGATCCTCACGGGACCTGGGTGATCACATCCTGACAACAGCAGGAGAGAGAAAACTCCAGCACCGAGCCCCCCCCCCCCCTTGGAGGCTGGGGAGGAGAAGACACAGCAGAGCTTCAGGCTAGGGCCTCTGGTTTGGCTGGTGGGGGTCCCCCCAGACCCCACTGTCAGAAGAGGTCTTCCTCCAGCACTGCTCTGCTGCATTGCCTGCCAAGCAGCTGCTTTTCCCTTCAGGCCACGCATGCTTGGTTTTGAAACCTAGCATGTTCGATATGAGAGAAAAAGCAGCCGCAGGGGCAGGGCAGGCAATGCGGCGTAGTGAAGAGCAACACTGGAGGAAGACTTCTTCTGCTGACACGGGGCCTCGGTATCCCTAACAGCCAAGGTATTTGGAGTTGTGGCGGAAGGGTGGCGGCAGCGGCAATCCTGGGGGGGGGGGGGGGGTGGCCGATGATCCTAGGGGGGCAGGGCCACCGATGGCCCTGCCCCGGGCCCGACTCAGTTTCTCGGTGGCCCTGGCTTCAGTTAGTTGACTTAACCTGTGTAGATTTTAAGGTTAACATGCATTAAACAGGTTTTCTTTTTTTGTATAGTCTGATTTGTTTGAGGTATGGCAGTAAACCAAAGGGGGCATTGACTAAAAATTAGTGGATCTGCCACAGGACCCATTTTACTCCTGCAGGCTCTTCAGATAAGCACTAATAAGATGCACTAATCTTTAGTACCCCCCCCCCCCCCCCCCACACACACACACACACCAATTTGTGTTAAGGAATGCACATCCCTGTGCTTTTCAATTGTCTTGTTAGGTCATTGTGGGTCACCAGGCAGATGTCACAATATTAAGCTACATTAAAATCAACATAAAAATTCACACTCAGCAGTTCTGCTCAGAAACATCAGCAAAAGCAAATGAACACATTTCAGTCACCAAAAGGATCAAATTTCACTCTCAGGATTTGATGTTCAAGGTTGTTCCAGTGACTGCTGGCCTGGCTTCTGGATTTCACACAGAGCTAGCTGTTGATTTTGTGAATACATATACCAGACTACAGTAGCATTCCTGGGCAATGCAAAACTTAAAATGATTTTCCCACTTCAAAAAAGGCATAGGGTGTGGGGGAGGGGGTAGCCTGCGTGGAGAGGCAGTTATAACCTGAAGCAAAGGCTTAGGGGGCTAACCTGCAAGGAGTGGCAGTTACAGTCCAAAACATATGAGTAGTCTGCATGGAGTGAAGCAAAGGCATAGAGAGGGGTAACCCGCACAGAGTGGCAGCTACAATTCGAAGTAGAGGAATGGAGAGAAGTAACCTGTATGAAGCGGCAGTTACATCCTCAAAAAGCAATATTCCTTAAACAAAACACGCTTAATAAATACATAAAGGGCTGGGTTCAGTAAAAGGTGCTGACAAAGAGGCCCTGGGAAAATCCGAAGTCAACGCTATTCTATAACGAATGCTCTGGGGTGACTACTCTTTACAGAATAGGGCTTAGTGTGGATTCCTGTGCCCAATTTTGGGTGCAAGGACTTACACCAACTGAAACCTGGTGTAAATCCTGCAAATTGGGTATGTAACCCTCAAATTCAATAACACTTCATGTAACTTTCTGGAATGCCCCTGACCTGCCCTTCCCATGGCCATGCTCCCTTTTGGGTTTCGCATGAGAAGATTTAGGCATGGTTCTTTATAGAATCATGCATAGGCAGTTGTGCACACAACTCTGAATTAGTGCCAATTAATGCCAATAATTGATTGTTACCAGCCAATTATTGAGTCTTAATTGCTCATTAACTAATTTAGGGCTCATTTTACTAAGGTGTGCTGAAAAATGGCCTGTGTAGGCAAATGTTTTGGACGCTTGCAGAATAATTTTTCAGTGCACCTGTAAAAAAATGCCTTTTTTGGCCTGAAAATGGACGTGCGGCAAAATGAAAATTGGTGTGCGTCCATTTTGGCTCTGAGGCCTTACCACCAGCCATTGACTTAGCGGTAAGGTTTCACGCGTTAACCAGGCAGTAATGGTCAACGTGTGTTGAAATGCCAATTACCGCCCACATGCCAAGAAATAAAAATATTTTCCAGCATGCGTATTGGACACATGTAAAAAATGAAATTGCTATCCGGGCCACGTGGTAGTCAGGGGAGGTAGTTTAAAATTGACACATGTTGGACGCATGTAGGCACCTATGTGGCTTAGTAAAAGGACCCCTTAGTTTCAAAACCTTGAAGACCACATAAAAACTCACAACCATGTAACCAGTCACTTGGTCAATCTCAGCTCCCAACCTCTGTATATGTCTCTAATCATCTATCTAATTAATATATGTTCTTCAATTACCAGGTTTGTATTTGATTCTATTCATATAACCCAGTTACAATGTAATTTCCGTTCTCTGTAAGAAGATTGTTTACTATTTACCCTCAGTTTGATTGTACTCCGCCTAGAACGTAACGGTTAAGCAGACTATAAATGCTTAAATTAAATTAAATTAAAAACTAGTTACAATTCTATTGTTAATCCAATTAAAAGGTAACACCTGCAGCTTGCTTGCAGATTGTTCTGGACTTGCATAAAATGCATAAAGCTAATTTTAGCATACAATATGAATTACAGAATTGTGAAGGATGCCTTTGCAGGTATAACAGCTTTTGCTGTAAGATTTTATCTAACAAGTCCTGATCATACATAACATAATATCCTTCAATCTACAGTAAACTGGTTATGCTCATTTGGTCAAGTCATATACATTACAAAGCATGTACATTGTTAGTAAGTGATAACAGCTACTTACTCATCTTCTGTAATAGACTTTCCAGATATAATATTCTTTTCTTTTGGAGCATAGTCCCAAGTCACTTCTTTAATCCCAAAGTAATATTCTCTTTCTATTGCCCAGACTTGGGCAATAATATAAAGAAACAGCAAACAGTTTTTTAGAAATATGTTCATGTTGCTGTGCAGAACCTCTTTTAGATGATGGACTAATTGATTGGTACTGAAACTTTCTGTATACGAGCTCAATTATCTCGCTCCTTTTATGTACATTGATAGGCAAATTATCTTGCACAATTATTATCCTTGGTCAAAGTAAACACATGGTTTGATTCCAGTAAATTCACTTAGGTCACTGAAAGAAATACTGGAATGATGTGGTTGTCTGATGCCCCTGTGCCCAAGTACCTTAGGGGGACTGGCTAGGTATGAGCCCCCCCCCCCCCCCCCCCCTCAGAGAGCCTCTGCTGGTCCTTGGATACTTGGCACCTGCTACTTCTACCTGGAGAAGAAAGGTATTAACAGAAATGATTTCCTTCCCTTCTACCCCTCATCCCCCCCCCCCAAAAAAAAAAATCTCCAGAAAATAAATGGAACTGTGAATGGGGCTAGAAATTTATATGAGTTTCAATAAATTATACAGCTTTAATTCTTAATAAATAGCAACCACTCATTTAAATAGTTGGGATATTTATCCTTACTAGACATTACCATTCAAAGAGAAGGATTTTTTCTGTTTCCTTTGCTATCTTCCCCATTGTAAATCAAGTCTCACCCCAAGTATAGTAATGCAACTGGGCTGCTGGATGCTACCAGTCATATGGCAGGGTCTCTCATGTCCTTGCTGACTCTTACCTATTGACTTCCTTTATTTGGATTTGGCTCACACCTTTTTAAATAGTAGCTTGAGGTAAATTACATTCAAGTACACGGTTTCCCTGTCCCTGGAGGGCTCACAATCTAAGCATGGATCTGAGGCAATGGAGGGTTAAGTGACTTGCCCAAGGTGGCATGGAGCATCAGCGGAATGTGAACTGGCTTCCCTGGCTTCAGCCTGGTGCTCTAACCACTAGGCTACTGCTCCGTTCTCTGACTTCTAGCTCAGAATGCCCTGAGCAAACTGTCATAGTGCTAGAAAAGGCTGACAGGGTCTGTGTGTTCTCTCTGTGTCCTGCCAAAGTGGGGCTGGATTTAGTAAATGGTGTCCAAGATCTGTGTCACCTGCAATCATGACCTTTATAGAATAGTGCTTAGAGTGGATTCCCACGACCAACTTTTGGCACAAGGACTTATGACTCCTGAACCTCTGGTTTAAATCCTCACGCCAAACTGATTACAGTTGGGTTATAACATTGTACCAAAAGAGGTGGAAGGCGCCAATGCCATGAGTCCAAGAACACAAGTCTCAAAGACAAACAGTAAAAATGAACTGTTTATGTTCCGATAGTAAATACAGGGATGTAGGGATGTCATATGAATTGGAATAAATCTGATATTTGCAGGTCTTCTTCTTCTTCTTGACTTTTAATCACCATTGAATAACCTAAACATTGAGGTGCATTTCCTTTAAAACCTGAAATGACAAATTCATTTTGATCTTGCTAAACTAGTCTTTGAGACAGAGAAAATGATGGCATACAAAGACCAAGGAGTGGGAATGGAGTCAGACTCTTCAAAACAGGCCAGAGACAATGAGTGTGAATGAAGAGTCTTTATTGAAAGATGACTCAACAAGGTACCATGTTTCGGAACACACGGTTCCTTCCTCAGGAGTCTCTATAAATGAAATAGACAAAAAAAAAACATTTAAGTCTGACAAGTAGAAAAAATATTGTATCGGAATATTAATATCAAGGCATAAAAGGTATAGTAAAAGAGCATATGGTAATCCTTTTGTGGAATTCTGTTATAGATACCCACAAAAGGATTGCCATATGCCATACGATATTATTTCTACTTGTCAGATTTACATGTTTGTCTATTTCATTTATGTAGACTCTTGAAACTGAGTGTTCTGAAACATGGTACCTTGTTGAGTCATCTTTCAAAAAAGATGCTTCACACTCATTGTCTCTGGCCTGATTTGAAGAGCCTGACTACATTCCCACTCCTTGCTGTTTCTCTGAGTCTCTGCGTGGGATACCCAAGTTCTTTCCACTTCCTGTGGTGTTTTGCAGCAGACAAAGACCATACAGCCAAATACAAATAACCAATTATGGTCTTAATGCAGATTACAATAAGATTGACTAGGCATTCCTAGGAAATACAATCATAGTAAAAATAACATTCTAAAATTAACTAAACAGTGAAGTATTTCTGAAAAAGATAAGGCTTTAACTTCCTGCAAAGTATCATATAATCAGTTCGAGATCTAATCTTGGCTGGAAGAATATTCCAGATCGAAGCTGCCTCATACATAAAAGTTTGAGAAAACATTTTTTTATTTCTAATTCCCTTTACAACATGAAAATTTAGCAGATTTTTACCTTGTTACAGTATCTTTACATAAAAGGAAGGACAGAGGAGCCTGTCTTTGGATTATTTTAAATTCTATGCATCTCAATTTAAACGCAATCCTCTGCTCTACAGCAGCCAGTGCAACCTGATTATTAAAGGGGTAGCTTTTTCATATTTGTTCACATGATTAAAAAACAAATCTGGTTTCTGTTTTTTGAAAAGTTTGTACTTTAACAGAAAACCTGAAAACAGCCTTAGGCTGTTACAGCAGTCAAGTTGTGATAAAATGTAACCTTCCTTGAATCAAAATCTTAAACTGATCTAAACAGTATCTATCCAGTCTGCCCATGCACGCCAACGACTAGGCTTGAAATGCCTTTGTAGAAGACTCTTTAACATTCTTTGCAAAAATATATTTAAATATAAACCATAACAGCTGATCAGGGCAAATAATGATGGTAGAGTCAGGTGGTTGAGGAAGTTTCTGTACATGTTCAGAAGGTATCTGGCTGCAGAAACAAACAGAGGAACTGGTAAGACAAGCAATGATAAGACCATCTCAAGAATATCAATATGTAAAACAGTAAATAATAGCCAACGAATGGGTAATTTGTGCCATGCAATTAACAACATCTCAAGTCTCTTAGGGCTCCTTTTACTAAGCCACGGTAAAAAATGGCTTGCGATAGTGTAGGCGTGGGTTTTGGGCACGTGCAGAAATATTTTTTAGCGCACATACAAAAAATGCCTTTTTAAAATTTTTGCAGAAAATGGACATGCGGCAAAATCAAAATTGCCGTGTGTCCATTTTGGGTGTCTGACCATACCGCCAGCCATAGACCTAGCGGTAAGGAATTTGTGCGGTAATGACCTACGCGCATCAGATGCCACTTGGCGCGCGTCCAAAAATAAAAAATGTTTTCCAGATGCACGTAGCAGATGCGCGCCAAAAATGAAATTACAGCAAGAGGCACATGGTAGTCAGGCAGTAAGGTCATTTTTGCGCACATTGGGCATGCGTAGAGCTTTACGCGGCTTAGAAAAAGGGGCCCATAGTCTGTCCAAATAACTGGTCTTCTGTTCCTAATATACAGACAGGGCCTGATTCATTAACACACAAGAAGAGAAAGGTCTTGGTGATCTTTTTACGAAACTGCAGTAAAAAGTCGCTTAAGGGCATCACACGGGGGGGGGGGGGGGGGGGGGTTCCCACTCGATAAGACCATTTTTACCACAGCCAGAAAATGGCCAATTTTCCATTTTAATGGCCATGGTCTAATGTTGCCATTTGCACATGGCCATTATAAACAATTAGTGCATGAGCCCTTACTGCCACTTATTTTGTAGGCAGAAAGGGGTCACATGGTAATCCCATGTTAATCAGTTAGCATGCAGTAATGTGGCTGAGCTAACTGATTCACACCATCATGCTCACTTTCTGCCCACAGACAGGTCCCCTCAGAGAAAAAGAAAAAAAAATTTTAGCATGTGATTTGTGCACAACCATTGGAGGGAATTCTATAAATGGCGTCTTAACAATTGGCACCATAAAACCATGTGGTTAGCGTGATTCTATAAACTATGTCCTACTTTACATAATACGTTCAAGTGCTGCTGTTCTTGTGCCTAAAATTTAGGTGCACCCATTTGGGCCACCTAAAACCAGGCCTAAATACCTGCGCCTAAGTTAGGCGCAGATCAGGAGTATTCCATAATAGTGTACATAATTTTTTGAAACACCCACAACCCGCCCATTCCACATCTATGGCCACGCCCCCTTTTCAACTGTGCACATTAGAATTACGTGCATCGCATTATAGAATATGCCTAGAAAGTTGTGCGCACAAATTAGCGCTCACAACTTAAAGGCACCATATATAGAATTTGGAGGATTGGGCTTTTACCAAAGGATGCCTCAGTATGTTCTGCAGTAAGCCCTTATAAGCTGCTCTAAGTACATTCTAGCGCTTGCCGCAGCTTAGTAAAAGGAACCCTTAGTGAATCAGGAGTGAATTCTATAAGCATTTGCCTATATTGAGGTACCTAGAGGGCATCTATGTGGTACCTGTTCTATAAAGGAAAGTAGGTACCTACTTGTTTTGAGAGAATACTACCATACCAGATTAGATAAATGTATATAATTTATGCATGAGCATTTACACCAGCTCTAAAGCTGGGGTAGGTGCTCGCACCTAAATCATTCAGGGGTCCTTTTATAAAGTTGCGGTAAAACATGACCTGCAGTAGTGTAGTTGCATCTTTTGGGTGCACATTGGACCACTTTTTACTGCGGATGGAAAAAAGGCCATTTTTAATAGGCCAGGAAATGGGTGTGCGCAAAAATTAAAACTAGCGCATGCCTATTCATGACCTGGGCCCTTACCATCAGCCATTGATGGTAAGGGCTCATGTGCTATCTGCACACCAACATGGCCACACTGCCTATTATCGCAGGGAACGACCCCCGCGGTAGAAAATAGAAAAATATTTTCTACCGTGGGATTCGGCACATGCCAAACTCGGAATTATCGCCAGGTGCACATGCTACCCCAGTAGTAGTGTACTAACAGATTTAGTGCACACTAACGGTTAGTGTGCATTAAATGATAAGACACCCATAGGAATACAATGGGCATCTTATCATTTAGCGCACACTAAATCCATTAGCACACCTTAGTAAAAGGACCCCCCAGTGAGCTATTTGTAAATAAAACCAAAACTATATTGCTGGGAACATCACATGTATAAGTCTCTTCCATTTCATCAGATTAACTATGTATTAAGAGACTAACAATGTTTTTATATATATATATATATATATATATATATATATATATATATATATATATATATATATCATCATAATTATATAAATGGTTGTTCAGATGCTCAGAACTGTGTAGCCTAGCCAACAGTGGACAAGCTAACTCGTTACAATCATTGCACCTCCAGTAGACTCATAAAAATAAGTTCTTCCAAAAGCTGTTTACTTATCTTATAGATAGTCCAATGTCTCTACTGGAAGTGTAAATCCAATTCCACTGTCGGTTGAAAATCCATCGTGAATGTGAACGCGTAATTAGATAAATGGCAATTGCTCAATGTTTCATGTAACTCCAATGCTTATCAATAATTATTCTTAATGTTGATCTAAATCTCGGCATGGTGCCATCAGGTGATTCCAATAAATTTCCAACTCATAAATGGAAGCGCTAGGGTGGGTTGTCCAAGATAATTGAACTCTACTTAAGCAAGCCAAGCTTTTTTTTAGTTAATCTATTTGTAAATAACACATAGGGGGCAATTTTATAAATTGGCGCCGCCACCCCAATGCCATGCACTTAGTGCCAATTCTATAATGTCATCTTGCCAAGATTCCATGATAGAATAAGTTGGCACTGGTGTGCCCATGTTTAGGAGCACCCTCTTATACCATGTCAATAGCAAGCGTAAGTTGGAGTTCCTAGATGCACTAAGTGATGAATGAGCTTCAGACACAAGCCCATGGCCTGCCCATGCTCTGCCCACGTGTACGCTCCCCTTGCAGTTAAACACTATGGCACCTTATAGAATAGCACCTAGTGTACATAGGGCCCCTTACCTGCAGCAAAAAGGGGCCTGCACTAGTGTCGGCGCGTATTTTTGATGTGCACCGAGGCGGGTAAAAGGTAGGTCTTTCTTTCTTTTTTTGAGGAAATGGCTGTGCGGCCATTTCGAGGGGAACCCTTACTGCCATACATATATTTGTGTAGTGCTGGATGTGACAGCGTGCTAGGGGTGGGAACTACAGCCAGGTTGCTATGGTAGCCCGCCGGTACTTCCTTCTTAGTGAGTGGTAAGCATTGGGCTTACCGCTGCTTTGTAAAAGGGGCCCATAGGTGCCTAATTGTCAATTAATGGTGCATTTGATGAGTATTCTCTAGGCAGCAGCCTATAGTATTGCCCCATTAGTATTTAAACATACTCATAGAATACGATAGCAGGTAAAGACATTACAGCCTGTGTAGTTTGCCCACCACATCAGAGGGCCCTGTTTACTAAGCAGCATTACAGGCGTGTTAACCATGTATGTGAGTTAACCATGTGCGTGCCTACAATATTCCTATAGGCACCTACATGGTTAGGGTGCGTGCTAAAAACACTAACGCACCTTAGTAAACAAGGCCTTAAAAATGAAACAAAACAAGCCTGTTTCGTGGCATCTTCCCTAATGTTTCAAAATGATAAGGGTCAGCAAAGATTTCCTGCAACAAAAAATGTGTTGAGTTAGAATTAAAATGATCATGCTGGTCCCTATCACTTTTTTCCAACAGCATCTCTGCATGTTTAATAATGGAGCGGTGGGTTGATTTACCTGAATAATGAATGAATGAGTCCCACATAGTATTCTCTTTAACTCCATAGTTCCTTTCAGAAAGCAAATGATTACTTGAAGTCCACTGAGGGCAATCAGAATGGAAAATAAAATGATGTTCCACTGCACAATCTGTGCCGGCTCGAGGCATTGAGCCCAGCTTGAGGAGTTTGTGAGATAACTGGTCCAGCAAAAGCAGGAATTTGGAAAAGGAGATTAACAAACTGCATTTTTGATAATTGATCTATAAAAGAATTCATTCGATTTGAAGGTGAAATGAAATAATCAGTTTCATGGAATTCGCGCATCTGCATTCCACCCCATCAGACATATGCCAAAGATATAGAAACAGAGAAAAATGTAGGCAGATAAAAAACCTCATGGCCTATCCAGTCTGCCTATCCATGCCATCTACTCTCCTATATGTATTTATAACACAACAGTTCAAATATAGTGTTGATTTATCCATTAGATCTATACATCCAGAACGGAAAAGATTTGCTTAGACAAAGTGATTATCAATCAATCCAGCTTATTTTCGAAAGAGATCGCCGGCCATCTTCCGACACAAATCGGGAGATGGCCGGCCATCTCCTGAAGCCGGCCAAATCGGTATAATGGAAAGCTGATTTTGGCCGACTCCAACTGCTTTCCGTCGCAGAGCCGGCCAAAGTTAAAGGGGGCATTTCGGAAGGGTATGGGAGGCGGGAGGCCGGCTTCAGCTGATAATGGAAAACAGAAGGCCGGCTCTGAGGAGCATTTTGCCGGCTTGACTTGGTCCATTTATTTTTAGGACCAAGTCTCAAAAAAGTGCCCCAATTGACCAGATGACCACTGGAGGGAATCGGGGTTCACCTCCCCTTACTCCCCCAGTGGTCACCAACCCCCTCCCACCCAAAAAAAACAAAAAAAAACTTTTTTTGCCAGCCTTTATGCCAGCTTCAAATGTCATACCCAGCTCTCTGACAGCAGTATGCAGGTCCCTGGAGCAGTGTTTAGTAGGTGCAGTGCACTTCAGGCAGGTGGACCCAGACCCATCCCCCCATCTGTTACACCTGTGGTGGTAAATGGGAGCCCTCCAACCCCCCAAAACCCACTGTACCCACATGTAGGTGCCCCCTTCACCCATAAGGGCTATGGTAATGGTGTAGAGTTGTCGGGAGTGGGTTTTGGGGGGATTTGGGGGGCTCAGCACCCAAGGTAAGGGAGCTATACACATGGGAGCTATTTTAATTTTTTTTTTAATTTTTAGAAGTGCCCCCTAGGGTGCCCGGTTGGTGTCCTGGCATTTGAGGGGGACCAGTGCACTACAAATGCTGGCTCCTCCCACGACCAAACGCCTTGGATATGGCCGGGTTTGAGATGGCCGGCATTAGTTTCCATTATGGGCGAGAACCGATGCCGGCCATCTCAAATCCGGCCATCTTTGACATTTGGCCGGCCCCAACTGTATTATTGAAATGAAAGATGGCCGGCCATCTTTTTCGATAATACAGTTCAGGACCGCTTTTTGCGGCGCCGGCCATCTAGATGGCCGGCACTGTTCAATTATGCCCCTCAATGTGACTCAAGTCCTCTCACACGACTTGTAATTTCACGTTGCACTCATCTTTGATATCAATAATAAAAGAAACTACATTTTTTTTTATTTTCTTTAGGCATTTTCACAGATTTTTAGCTTTTTAACAGATTTGTAGAACTGGAAGTACTAACGGAAGTCTCAGGATTCCCTCCAACTGAAACTTTTACTATATGGCTTTATCTGGGTGTAATTTCCTGAAAGCCCTTTGTATACGTAGCCCAGGGTCTTGTAACAGATTTTCAAGGAATACTACGGGTGATTTCCCTTTGAAAATTGCCTATGAGGTTAACAGGTACACAGTAACTGGGGACTCTATACCTGCAATTCTTGTGAGCAGAAAACAGCTGGAAACCAAATGCACGAAATCTGAAAATCAAATCAATACACATTGTTTCCCTTATTCGCTCTTTCCCCTCAATTCAGCTAAAAGTATGGGTGTTGTGGAAGCCTGCACATGCTTTTAGCCAGAGTAAGGACAGCAGTTTTCAGATAGCCCAATTTATCCAAAGTAAATACCTTTGAGAACAATTTATTTAGGGGTTCTTTTACTAAGGTGCTCTAACAGATTTAGCACACTCTAACAATTAGTGCATGCTAAATGATAAGATGCCCATTATATTCCTATGAGCATCTTATCATTTAGCATGTGCTAATCTTTAGCTATATCTGTAAGCGCACCTTAGTAAAAGGACCATTTAGTTATTTAAAGTTATTAATCATTTTATTTCAAAAACAGCTCTAGGTAATGAACACACACAAAAAAACAAAAACAAAACTGTACTAACATCACTAAAATAAAACAAATAAAACTAAAAATGACACTAATGTAAAATACAAAAAGTCATTCACATTCCAGAAAAGGTATCAGCCATAACAAAAAAATAATGGGCATGAGACATGCAAACCAATGGGCATGAGACATACAAAAATAAATAAGTAATTTTAAAAATGCTTTAAAATATGCCATGGTAAATCTGGGTTTAGCACACAGGAAAGTTCCACATTAAGACGCACTAAACCCAGATTTTTCCATGACAAAGGAAAAGGGCCCCTTAGATTGTAAGCCTACTAGGGACAGAGAAAATACATACCTGAATGTTACTTGCCTTAGAAAAGTCGTGAGCTAAATGTACAAATACATTTTTCAGGATAACACTGGGTAGCTGAGAGGGATAGGGGTTGGTCAGTTTTGAGAGGTTAGGTTGAGGGGAACGGGTGTAGTGGATATATTTTAATTTTTATGCTACACCCCACACTGTATGACTTTTACTTTCAAAGTTGCAGTTCAAAAGACTCTGTATTAAATTAAAGGAAATTATTTTGCAAATTTTGTGCACCAAATGGAGTCCACTTTCCAAATCATGTGGGTGTATTTTTGTTTTTTTGTTTTTTTTTAATTAGCCCTCTACACTGAATTTAGAACATGTGGTATTTATGGTAGAAAATGTTGCTTCTTACCTGCCAGCAGTATCTTTGAAGGGATAGTCCCACCCTGCCAGGGTACTGCAGAATGGGCCTTGTGCTAAGCCCAAGGAGGATATAATGAGGCAGTATCCAGAGAAAGCCACTCCAAGCAGGGCTAAGATAGGTGAACCCAATCTCTGCATTAAACAGATATACAGATCTGATTTGTTGCCTGAAATATAGCTTCCAAATTCATATCTGCACTTATCAGAATTAACTTAGGGGCCCTTTTACTAAAGGGTGTTAAGCCCTATCACATGCTTAGCACAGGAAAAACAGGCAACCAAAAGACACATTGGGGCCAATATTCAGACCACATGAGTTAGAGGGAAGTCATAAGAGCCAGGAGCTCCTTTGGGGTTGGGCTTACACCTTGGAAGGTGTGATCCCATGGATTAATCAACCCCTTGACTATAGGGCTGCCGGGGGGGGGGGGGGGCTGGGAAGGTAAAATTCCCCAGGTCCGGGCCTCCAAGGGGGGCTCGGCGCCGGGGTCTCTCTCTTTTTCCTGTTCTTGACAGGACCCAAGTAATCATGTCCCAACAAGAGCAGGAGAGAGAAAACTCTGGCACCAGGGCCCCCTTGGAGACCGGGGAGGACCCAGAGGAGAAGACACAGCAGGACCTCTGGTTTGGCTGGCGGGGATCCCTCCAGTGCTGCTGCTCTTCACTCTGCTGCATTGCGTGCCAAGCGGCTGCTTTTCCCCTCAGGTCGTACATGCTTGGTTTTGAAACCGAGCTTGCGTGGCGTGAGAGAAAAAGCAGCCACAGGGACAGGCAATGCAGCAGAGGAAAGAGCAGCACTGGAGGAAGACCTCTTCTGCCTCAGGATCCCCACCAGCCAAGGCATTTGCAGTTCCGGCGGGTGGGGCAGCAACGACGGTGGCGATCCTAGGAGGGCAGCAACGATCCTGCCTCAGGCCCAGTGGCAGCTGCCCTGCCCCGGGCCTGGCTCAGTCTCTCGGCGGCCCTGCTTGACTGAGTTGGGAAGTGCAGAAAAGATATATAAAGTCAAGTACATGCAGTGCACATGAGGTTAAGGGTTGTGCAGTTTTTTTTTACTGTGGAGCCCCTTAGACTGTGTGAGCTCAACAGATCATTATTTTAATACATCAAGCGCAGTCCCTTTAAGTCCACAGCCCCCAAAGTAACATCTCCCAACATTAACTCAGTTATACATTACAGTTTGAGTACACATTAAAACATCCAGGAGACTTATCGATTATAAACACGGCAATCTAAAGCAAACACGGTGTAAAACAAACAGAAGTGAAATCTGCAAAGTTACGTATATAGAAAAGAAGAGGAAAAAGCAGGGCCAGCTCAAGGGGTTGTGGCATCCCCTAAGTTATCTTTTACTTTGGTGCCCCCTCCCCTGAATTGTCAGTGCCCCCCCCCACCTGCATCAGTGCTCCCACTCCTGCATCAGCTTCCTTCCAGCCAGCCTGCCTGCATCAGCTCCCAGTCAGTCAGTATCCCCCACTTCCCCACAAATATAACCCCAACTCACCCAGGGGTTCTAGGAGGTGATGGGGCAGGAGTGATCCCCATGCACCTTTGCTCCATTGGCTGCATCTTTCAAAGTGGCCAACTGACCACTGGTAGTAGTCTTGTAGTTCTACTGTTACGTGATTCAAGCTGCCATATAAGAAAAAAAGCCCTTGTAGGGCAGGTTGAACCTTAGTGATAGTTCTACTAAACTACCACTAGGTAATGGCATTGTTTTGGAGAAGGCAGCTGCCAGGGCAGGAGTGAGTGGGGATCACTCCTGCCCCCATTGCCCCCCTGGGGAGCTGTGAGGTAAGTCAGGGGATGGGGGAGGGGAGAGAGAGAGAAAGAGAAGAGGCAGTATTTGGAAAGGGGAAGGGGAAGGGCTTCAGGAGCAGGGTCACACTGGAGGGTCATGTCGGGCCCACTGGACTACTAGGGATTTGAGGTCCCCTTGAGGGAGGGGATACTAAGATTCCATGCACTGTTGCTGGCACCGCCCCTGTTTAAAATGTGAAAATAGGAAGTATCTCTTCATGCGTTTACACCTGTAATTGTGCCTGTGGCAGTGCAGGGAGGGAAGCTCAGCAGAACAAGCAGCACGTCCTCTCCACTGTGAAATATAAGCCAGCAAGTCAAGCTGTTTTCTACTCTCCTGAACCCCTCCCCACGCTGCCACACCCCAAACACTACCCTTGCCCCACTGAAACTGCCCCACCTAAAAAACAATCACCCCACAAGCTGCCTTTGCTGCCAAAAACTACCCCTCAACTGTTTCAGCATTCCACAATTGCTCCACCCCAAAAACTATTCCTACCCAGGGGTATAGCCAGATGGTCAATTTTGGGTGGTTTGGGTGGACCTGAGCCCAAGGTGGGTGGACATGAAATCCATCTCCCCGCTCCTCTCCTCTCTGCTCCTCTCCCACCTGATAACCCAAAATATTCAATAACTGAGTGGCGGGGATCCCCAAACTCTTCCAGTTGAAGATTTCCTCCTCCTCAGGCAGCCAGCAGCACTTGCCTTGAGCTGATGCTGCTGCCAGCAGGCCATGTATGCTTAGTGCTTGCGCATGCAAGAAAACTAAGCATGTGTAGAGAGGACGGTCTCTGGGAAGTGTTCACTGGGTATCTGACAAGGGGTACTGTAGCATTAAATCACTAACGGGTGGAAGGGTAAGAGTGAACTGTAAGTCCAATAAAGGTAATTGTTCCCTACCAGCCACAGCAAGGGTGTCGCAATTTTGAGTGGGCCTCGGCCTATACAGCCCCACCAGTGGCTATGCCACTATTCCTCCCATGCAACCGCTCTTACCACTCCATAAACTGCACCACCCCAAAATAACTACCCTACCCAGCAACTGGCTCCACCCTCAAAAAATACTCCTGCAACCCACCATTCCACAAACTGCCCTTATCATCAAAAACCATCTCCACAACTTCTGCATCGTGTTGCAAACTGTCCCACTCTCAAAAACAACTCCTCATAATTCTACCACCACCCCACAAATTGGCCCATCCAAAATCTATCTCCTACAACTGCCCTATCACCTCACAAACTGCACCTCCCAAAAAAACCCTTAAACTGCTCTACCACCCTGCAGAATGCCCCACCCCCAAAAACTACCTCAGCAACTGCCCCAGCACTCCACAAACTTACTTCAAAAACCACCCCTCACAACTGCCCCACATCTCTGCAACTGCCCCACCATCCTGCAAATTGTCTCTATCCCGAAAATCTCCCCTGCAACTGCACCACCACCGTACAAAATGCCCCTCCTCCACAAGTACTCCACCATCTACAGCTACCCCCTGCACAATACATTCAGAGTATACACAGAACACAAACCTACATATTCACACCACACACACACAAAAAGGTTGGAAAGAATTCTATGGCCAGCATGCGGTTAGCAGGTGCTGCTATCCATATAAGGGCCAGTGAGAGAGATATTCATTGACACTAACCTGCTGGGGCAGTCTGTAGGCGGAGCCAGAGGTTATCCACTTATTGGAAATATTCAGACCGCTAACCAGATAACTAACCAGACAAAGATAGAACAGCCAGTTACTGGCATAGAATATCCTGTTTATCTTTCACCATAACAGCCAACAATTTTAGAAAATGCTGACCCCTGTGGCAATATTGGGAAGTTGTTTTAATAATTTCCTATAATAAATGAAACTCCCTAATCTTTTCGTTGTCCTGTTTGTAAGCTCTGGGGTCTCCGTGTATATTTATGAAGTGCTGGGTATATCTAGAACTGCTATAGAAACGATCAGTATTGTGTAACATGGAACATGGTCTATATTACGACTTTATAAATAGGATAGCATTACACAAATGACTAAAGGGCTAGTTATCAATGTGGGCTATTACGCTATTAATAAAGTGGGTTATTTAAGCATAGGATCCCATTTTATGGAATGAGACCTTGTGCTAAAATAGCACGACTTGTGGTAAACTAACCCATCTTAATGGTAGCCTACGTTGATAACTTCTCCCGTAATAGTGATGATAGTTTTAGTGTTGCGTCTTGCGTTACTATGAACCAGTGGCGTAGCCACAGGTGGGCTTGGGTGGGCCAGGGCCCACCCATTTATGACTCAGGTCCACCCAACAGTAGCACATGTTTAGTGGTAACTGGTGGGAATCCCAAGCTCCACCAGCTGAAGATTTCCCCCTGATGGTAACAAAAACGCTACTCTCCACGACACCGGCACCTAAGCATGTTCAGTTTTCAGTGCATTCCTGCTGCCAAGGTGGAAAGAAGCGTTTTCCCACCAGCTTTTTTTTTTTGAAGGGGGGGGGAGGGAAACACTTGGTGCCCACCCAATTCTTGCCTAGGCCCACCCAAAATCTGTTGCCTGGCTATGCCCCTGCTATGAACTTGAGAAAGAGGATGCCACCATCATGTAACTGCCTTTGCCTTCACCTTTGGTTTAGGAAATTTAATTTCCCTTGCAGACAGCTCTCTGTAACATAAGTTACTGCTCAGCCCCCTTAAAAGAAGAATCAAAAGATTAAAGGTCATACTCACTGAGTATCTTTGGCTCCAGTATTTATGCTGGAGGGAAGAGAACGTGTAGCAGTTATAATTTTCCACTGTCAATAAAACTGTGGCTATTAAAAGCATCTGTAAGGAATAAAGAGCACAATGGCTTAATCTAATTCGGCTCACTGTATTATTAATTGACAGTTTGTTGCAAAGATACAGGATATAAATCAATAACTTTAGAAAATGCCTGCCTAGGGCATAGCCGTAACAACAATAGGAAAGAAAAATGCACAGAAACAAAAAGGCTTTTACTAAAGGGACAAATAAATTTTGGAACATGAGGTCTACCTGTAACAAATGCTATTGCCGAGACGGTCTATGGGTGAAGTCAGAGAGGAGTTATATTCAGGTCTGGCTCCCACATAAATAACCAAGCAAGTTGGACTGCACAAAAGGCAATCGTAACTTTTCCAGTTAGCTATGCGGGTACAGCATTGAATGTCAGCCTAATCACATAATTTCCGGGCACCGCCGATGTCCCAGATTTTCAGTGCCAATGCCCTAATATGGCCTGGCACTGAAAAGTGCCAGGCCATGGTGAGTGCTGAACATTGACCTCTGAAATTCTTTTCTGATAATGAAATCCTCAGCACTTACCATGACACCGGAGAAGCACAGCCCTTCAAAATACCACACATAGTTGGTGAGCTGATTGTTGGAAGCGTAGGTAGTTTCTCCATTGGGGAAATAAAGCAGCAGGTGAACTGCAATGCTCCAGATGGCAAGTGGCAATAACGTAAAACTTAGCCAGTCGCTAATGTATTTTAAACACATCTCCGTAGTAAGACAAGCAAAATCGTTTCAAAGTATTAAAACAAGTAAGATTTATATTTTAAAATTCTAGTATATAGATTGGTCTGCAAGGGTTGATCCTTCAGATTGGTGACAGTCTGGTTGCTAGGCTTTCTCTAGGCCAAAACAATACAAGTACTAAGCAAACACACTCACTTCCTACTGAGGTCAAATGATAAGAACTAGCTGAAGAACTTGCCATTGTCCTATGTATGTCTTACCTGGCCCCTGGAGACTATCCAGCGAATTGGGTTTTCAAGATATATGAAATTCATATGTTTGAGATACATTTGCATACAGTAGCAACAGTGCATGTAGGTGTATCTCATGTTGTATATCCATTGTAGGGTTTGGCAGTTAACATTTAATTTCTACCAAACCCCCCCCCCCCAAAAAAAAAATTCATATAGTAAAGTGCATACATGAGGGCCCCTAATTTGGGAGAATTATTCAATGGGAGATGTAGACAGAGTCTGACAGATAGTAAGGGTTGTCATGACAGATGCCACCGGTGTGTGTACTGCCAACATGCGTGGAGAACCTCTGTGATCAAACACCCGGTCACAGGAAAGGACTATATACTGAGAAATAAAACTAATTGTGAGTCCGCCCAAGTGGTATACGGGATCAAGTGCCCCTGTGCCAAATGGTATATTGGGCAAACAAAGCGAACAATTATAGATCGCACAGCGGAGCATTTGAGTAATCTGCGAAACCAAAAGAAAGAGGCACCTTTAGTATCACACTGGATACAGGTGAAATATAAGGAAAATGATCTTCTATTTGTGGTACTACATCAAATACCAGCTAATACCACAATTCTGGTCGCCGCATCTCAAAAAAGATATAGTGGAATTAGAAAAGGTGCAGAGAAGGGCGACGAAAATGATAAAGGGGATGGGACGACTTCCCTATGAGGAAAGGCTAAAGCGGCTAGGGCTCTTCAGCTTGGAGAAGAGACGGCTGAGGGGAGATATGATAGAGGTCTATAAAATAATGAGTGGCGTTGAATGGGTAGGTGTGAAGCATCTGTTCACGCTTTCCAAAAATACTAGGATTAGGGAGCATGCGATGAAGCTACAATGTAGTAAATTTAAAACGAATCGGAGAAAATCTTTCTTCACTCAACGTGTGATTAAACTCTGGAATTCGTTGCCAGAGAATGTGGTAAAGGTGGTTAGCTTAGTGGAGTTTAAAAAAGGTTTGGACGGCTTCCTAAAGGAAAAGTCCATAGACCGTTATTAAATGAACTTAGGGAAAAGCCACTATTTCTGGGACAAGCAGTATAAAATGTTTTGTACATTTTTGGGATCTTGCCAGGTATTTGTGACCTGGATTGGCCACTGTTGGAAACAGGATGCTGGGCTCGATGGACCTTTGGTCTTTCCCAGTGTGGCAATACTTATGTACTTATGGATGTGGTGTCAGCATTACTTCATAAAGAACAACAACTAATCTATCAATGGCGGACAGTGAACCTGCACGGTCTGAATAAAGAAATCGACTGGTGGGCGATGACACCCCCCCTAACATTTAAAAACAAAGGGAGAGGCCAGGAGTATGGTTACTGCGCATGCACCGGCATCTCGGCCAGTCGAAGGTTGAAGCTGAACTGTTCCCGCTACAGGTTAGCCTACCAGGATCTGGTTATGATTTAGCTTTGAGAATGTTCATATTATTTTTGATAGATGTATTTAGCTCTGATAGAAGAATGCTAGTTCAATTTTTAATAATTTATTACGTTGTACCTGTTTCAGTATACTGTTCCCCTGAAGACGCCATCCAGCGAAACATGCTCGCATGTAAAAGGGAACTGAAAATACATTGAAAACCTGGGTATTGAAGCCCTAGACAGGGAACCAATTGTGCGTTACAGCTATTTTACTGCACGTCACCTAACAGACTGGGGCCCCAGCAGGACTAACCTTCATCAATCATCGTTACCAAACTACATCAAGATAAGTAACATGCCCGACACCCACTTAGAACTCAGTTGTTGTTAATATATGAGCACATTGCTGATATAGGGACACACATTTGAAACAACTAGTCATAATAGCATAGGAAGGTAGGAAGTAGGGGTGCTGTGATGTTAAATCGGGTATGAAGCAGCCTTGCACTGCGAGTTAGTCCAGCGGGACATACCCAGTCACTGAGCACCATAAGCATCTATATAGATAATTCTCACCTGGAACATTCTGAAGCTCACTCTGTGGGAGGGAAACACTGAAGCCCTGCAGTGTTGGTAGGCTAGGCTGTCAGCAACACTCACTCTCACTCACACTCACTGTCAGCCACGCCCCATCCGCACATAATTCGCAACCCCAATGTTCTAAATGAAGCCACCACCGGAAGTTGAGGTGGCGAGATATCCCCTTTGCCCATGAGTGTTTGCCCCGCCCTCGTGTCACTACATGATGACGATGAGGGCGGAGCACCGACAGTCTACGAAACGCCAACGGACCCCCCTTCCGCGACCCTGTCGACCCCCCTTCTCCGCAAAAACCGTCCCCCGCCACCGTCCACTACCTGTGCTGACCGGGGACCCCAACCCCCATCAGACGAAGCCCTGTGCTGGCCTTTGCCGCGTTCCTTCTTCAATGATCTTCGGTTCAAGTTCCTCTGCGTGTGTCTGACGTCAGACGTACGCAGAGGAACTTGAACACAAAATCATTGAAGAAGCAACGCCGCGAAGGCGATTACAGGACTTCGGCTGATGGGGGTTGGGGTCCCCCGTCAGCTCAGGTACTGGGCGGCGGTGGGGGATGGTTTTCGTCGACAAGGGGGGTCGACTGGGTCGCGGAAGGGGGAGGGGGAACGGAGGGACGGCAGAGTCTGCAACAGCGAGGGAGAGTGGGGGATGGCCTTGCTAGCACCCGTTTCTTTCCCTTTTGAAACGGGCATTTCTTACTAGTATTTAATAAAAGAAAAAATATTGCACTGCACTGTATGAATTTTTGTTTGTTTTTTTTGGTAGAAATTAATCAATACAAGTAAAACCGAACGATAATATATACCCCAGAGGCGTTTAGTTAAAATGTAATGCCAAGAAGTGCAGAGTGATGCATTTGGGGTGCAGAAACCCATAAGAGAGATACCAAATAGATGGGGAGAGTTTAGTAAGCTCGACTCAGGAGAGAGAGACCTTGGGGTGTTGGTGTCAGAGGATCTGAAGGTGAAGAAACAATGTGACAAAGTGACGGCCGTGGCCAGAAGGATGCTAGACTGCATAGAGAGAAGTATAACCAGCAGAAGAAAGGAGGTGTTAATGCCCTTCTACAAGTTGTTGGTGAGGCCCCACTTGGAGTATTGTGTTCAGTTTGGAGGTTGAAGGGGGGCAGACTCAGGAGTAATGCCAGGAAGTATTTTTTCACGGAAAGGGTGATAGATACATGGAATGCCCTCCCGCGGAAGGTGGTGGAGATGAAAACGGTAATGGAATTCAAACGTATGTGGGATAAACACAAAGGAATCCTGTTTAGAAGGAATGGATTCATGGAATCTTAGCGGAGATTGGGTGGTGACGCCAGTAATTGGAGAGTAAAACCAATGCTGGGGGGGGCGGACTTCTACGGTCTGTGCCCTGATCATGGCTGAATAGATAAGAATGGGCTGGAATGTAAATTTTAAGGGGCTTTGACGTTAGTTTCAGAACTTTTAGTACAGGAACAGTGCTGGGCAGACTTACGGTCTGTGCCCTGAGAAAGGCAGAGACAAATCAAACTCGGGTATACATATAAAGTATCACATACCATGTAAAATGAGTTTATCTTGTTGGGCAGACTGGATGGACCGTTCAGGTCTTTATCTGCCATCATTTACTATGTTACTATCCCCAAAACTTGACAGGCTGTGTGATTACTGAGGATTGACTTGAGAATCACTGGTAGTGGCATGTGAAAGACCTGGGTTCAGTTGCTGAACCTAAAAACACGTCTTCTGTTTACCAAGCGTACAGGAGTTGAGGGAGCAGTGGAGGCAGCATGTTTAATGACTGGACCTCCTTTTTTGGAAGGAGGTCCAGTCATTAAACAATGGATTGACACTTATGAGTCTTTTTCAAGGGAACATGCATATGGGGTCCTGAAGGTGATTTGTGCTCCCCTCTTCCCACTGTAATGACTGGATCATAGAGGAAAGAGAGTGAGGACATAAAAAAGGGGAACGATCACTGGGTACCTGGATGTGGGGAACTGTAGCATTAAATCCCTAACAGAGAGAGGGGTAAGAGTGGACTGTCAATCCAATAAAAGGTAATTGTTCCTTAACAGACAATCCAGGAAGAGTTAATAGCACAACATTCAACCTCAACATGTAAATATTTTCCTAACGATCCAACTTAAATGTCCTAACTCTGCAACATAACGTAACCAAAGCTCGTGCAGAACATAACTCAACTCTTCCTCCTTACGATTACCCAATGTGTCTGACACACATGAACTCTACTCTGCCACAACATCACTCTGTATTTGTTCATACCGATACTGGCGATCGACTGTACGGTAACATGTAAGCCACATTGAGCCTGCAAATAGGTGGGAAAATGTGGGATACAAATGTAACAAATAAATAAATACTTATTCTTTGTAACCCAATGAAGTTGGAAAGGATAACATTTTGGGTCTGTGACCTTACAACCAGTCATTGACCTAACGGTAAAGTCTCATGCGGTAACCAGGTGGTAATGACCTACGCGTGTCAAATGCCACTTGGCACGCGTCCGAAAATGAAAAATTATTTTTCGGCTGCACATATCTGATGCACACCAAAAATGAAATTACTGTAAGAGCCACGTGGTAGCCACGCGGTAACTCCATTTTGGCACACGAGCGTGCATAGATGCTTACACGGCTTAGTAAAAGGGCCCCAATGTTTCCCTCCTGGAACTGGGTAACTTGGCAGCTCTGGACTGGTTTTTTGTCTCTGCCAGTCAAGGTATGATGGACCTGTGTTGACATGGTCTGTTGGTGTGTCTTCTTTGACAATGGTGGTGTTTGAGCATAGAAAGCAAAAAACCACATGCAGTGGAGGTGCAGTGATTCCTACGAAAGTAGTCGAATAAAGGAGAAAGGGGTAGGACAGGTGGCTCTATCCAAAACCAAGGGAGGCGTGTCGATTTCAAAACCTTTATTGAAGAACATTCAAATGAGTCAAATGAGTATCCGGTGTTTGAACACACACATGTAGCACTCTGGTTAGTTGCATTAAGTTTCAAGTTTATTTGAGACGTACTATCCTGCCCTGCGGACATACCATCTTGTTGGCTCACAGGCTAAAAAAGAGAGCGGTAAAGAAACTACTGACAAGACACATTGGGGCCCTTTTAATAAGTTGCGTAAACATCTATGCATGCCCAAGGCGTGCCAAAATGGAGTTACCGCATGGCTACCACATGGCCCTAGCAGTAATTTCATATTTGGCGCGCATCTGCTATGCGTGCCCGAAAAATATTTTGTATTTTCTGGCACGCGTCAGCTAGGCGCGCCAAGTGGCATTTGGCATGTGTAGGTCATTACCGCCCAGTTACCGCGTGAGACTTTACCACTAGGTCAATGGCTGGCAGTAAGGTCCCAGACCCAAAATGGAAGCGTGACAATTTTCATTTTGCCGCACATCCATTTTTGTCAAAAATTTTAAAAAGGGGCTTTTTTACAGGTGCGCTGAAAAATGAATTGGTGCGCGCCCAAAACCCGCACCTATACTACCACAAGCCATTTTTCAGCGCACCTTAGTAAAAGGACCCCTATATGATGATAGAAAAATGGGTAGGGTCAACCCAATAGGAAGTGCATCTGTGTAATTGAGGCTAGTTGCCGGAGTTTTCCCATATGTGGTACTGAAGACTGATGGAATTAATTATTGGCGTCTTTGAAGAGGAACAACTTCAGTTTTAAACTGCTCCAGAGAAGTTTGCATTCTCAGTCACCTTATCACTAATCAGACAGGAGGTGGAACTGTTGAACAATAACTGCTGTGCCTTTTTTTTTTTGGTTACATTTGTACCCCGCGCTTTCCCACTCATGGGAGGCTCAATGCGGCTTACATGGGGCAATGGAGGGTTAAGTGACTTGCCCAAAGTCACAAGGAGCTGCCTGTGCCTGAAGTGGGAATCAAACTCAGTTCCTCCGTTCCCCATGACCAAAGTCCACCACCCTAACCACTCCTCCACTCCTTTCCCTTCTCTGTGCTGCTTCTACTGTATAATCAGTTACCGGTGACCCAAGAAGCAGGAGGCAGACCTGAATTTTATCTCTCCCCCTCCCTCCCCAAAACCATCAACATGATATTTTAAGCCTAATAAAGGATGAATCATAAACATTCCACTTGATATTCAATTGTGGCAGACCGTGTTTGATTTAAAAGTCGGTCACCCTGATTTTTAATGCTGCCAGTGAGCATTGAATATCTGGACATAATCTGGCCACCAGCAGTTATCTGGGTGTCAGTGAAATTCAGAACAGTCTCAAGATAACTAACCGGATAAAGTTAGGACAACTTATGGCTGTCTTAACTGTAATCAATTAGGGGTCCTTTTACTCATGTGCAGTAAGTACTACTAAACACTTAGCACAGCATAAAATGGCTTACTGTGTAATTTTTGAAGCAGTAATTTTTGAAGCTGCGTGTGCAAACCACATGCTAAAACATGGCGTGTCTGGGGGGCAGAGAGTGGTCATTTCTGCACTAATCAGTTAGCACATCTACATTACCGCACACTATCAGGCTCATTTTTGAAAGAGAAGGACGCCCAACTTTCGACACAAATCGGAAGATGGGTGTCTTTCTCACAGGGTCGCCCAAATTGGCATAATTGAAAGCCGATTTTGGGCATCCCCAACTGCTTTCCGTCGCGGGGACGACCAAAGTTCACGGGGGCATATCGGAGGTGTAGCGAAGGCGGGATTTGGGCGTGCCTAACACATCGGCGTCCTCGACCCATAATAGAAAAAAAAGGGCGTCCCTGGCGAGCACTTGAACGACTTTATCTGGTCCTGTTTTTCTTATGACCAAGCCACAAAAAGGTGCCAGAACTGACCGGATGACCACCGAAGATAATCGAGGATGACCTCCCCTTACTCCCCCAGTGGTCACTAACTCCCTCCCACCCTTAAAAAAACACCTTTAAAAATATTTTGTGCCGCTTATTTGTTTAGGCGGGATCCAAGATGGTGGATTGAACCTGTAGCGGGTCCTCCACGCTTTTTTTGTTTTCAGTTTCAAGAATGCCGAAACGCAGGGGGAAGCCGGCAGCCACGGGGACCCCAGGCTGGTCTCCTGCTTTGACAGCTGATTCTATCGAATCCTTTTTGAGGAGGTCTAGAATGTCTGAGGGATCGGTGGGTAGCACGCTTGCAATGCCCAGTGCGAGTGGAGGCTCTGGTGCAACACCTGTGCTGGATGTGACCTTGAGCCCCGATCCAAGCGCTCCTCCCCCGCAGCCCCATAGCACAAGTTCTCCAATGTTGGCAGCGGCCTCTCAGCAACCAGGAATGGAAGCTGAGGTTGAACATGTGGGCCTAAAGAACAACCATAGGGAAACCAGGGAGCTAAAAGTTTTTCTAGTTCCCACCAAGTAGCGGAGAAGTCATCAGTCACTGCGGGAGATCAGTTGGCTACAGGTGAAGAAATATAAACCTTTCATCTGATAAGGTACAAATTTCATCTTTAAGTTTTTTGGAGGTGAAACCATCAGAGGTTACCCTTGATAACTTGTGGGTTTTAATTGCAAATCTGGGAAAAATTCTATATCCTTGAATTGTGGACTTGGAAACTCGGATAATAAAATTAGAAGTCTGAAATAGTAGAAACTGGTATGAAGCAAATGTTGGAGAAGGTTGTGGAAGTCTCTGAGCCAATCACAGCGCGTTTAGCTCAGCTAAACACATTGTGATTGGCTCAGGGACTTCCAGGTCTCTCAGCTGAGTGAAGCACTGCCAAAAAAGACGTTTTTATTATTGTGTGGGGGGGGGGGGGGGGGAATGACGGCCAAAATGGATGGTTTTTTTGGATGGGCATCCTTAACTGCACTGTCCTCTGGATCAAGCTGCATCGGAGGGGGTGAGCAGCGCGGCGTCTTCGGGCGGTACAGGGAGGCGTATTTGGCATGCGCAGAGCAGCCAGCATAACGCTTGGCTGCTCTGCGCATGCTTGACCGGCCAATTGGCCGACTGTTTAACGATGGAATAGAGAATGCAAGTGAGCTACAATGAGCAGCTCATTTGCATTCCCTTTCCTTAATGAATGCCCATTCCTTACCGATTCGCTAAGGGAATCGGTAAGGGAAGGGCTCGAACGATTGTTTAGTGCATCTGGCCCTGAGTCCATTAATTATTAACATCATTGTTAGACAAAACCAAGGAGTGACTGTGGAAATGCTGTGAGGATAATGTAAGTCACTCTGGGGGTCTTTTACTAAGCAGCGGTAAGCCCAAAGCGGGTTTAGTGCTCGCTAATCTAGAACTACTACCGGGCTACTGCAGCAGCCCAGCGGTAGTTCCCACCCCCAACGTGCGTCATTTCCGGCACCACAAAAATATTTTATTATTATTTATTATTTTTGTAGCGTCGGTGTTTACCTGGCAGTAATCAGGCCGTACCAATGGGTGATGGTAAGTGCTCTCCCTAAATGGCCATGCGGCAAGTGGTTTTAAAATCAGTAAGTTCAATTGTGGCTATAAACGTACATGGTGTTTAACGGCAACATTTGAGCTTCTGCCTGCCAAATTTGGCAGTTTTGTGGACAACATTTTTCCAGTGCAGGACTGAAGAATTGATATTGTTCAGAAGCATTTTTGTGTCCAGACTTGAAGCGGGATTTCAGTACCTATGAAGTTCTCATGAGTTCTTCAACAGTGGTGTTGCTGTGTGAGTCATCTACACATGAGAATTTAACTTGCTTTGACCTCTGACACAGGCGCTTGGTCACAGAAACACGGCTACTGTGTTGGGTCATTTCAATAAAAATAACTCTCTGTCCTGTTCCTGAAGGTCCACTTGTTCTTTTTGCTTGCTTTGGTTTCTTGCTGTACTTGGAACCCTAAATTCTCCTTTTGCTTGCGTTGCCAGTTACTAATCACACACATTAACCAAGTTAAAACATGCAAAACCAAGAGCACATGTTAATAGCTACAGCCCTAATCTGTCTCAGACAAGGCCGGTCTTAGCAAGTGCGGAGCCCTATGCAGACCAATTTGATGGGGTCCCATCCTAGCCCCGCCCCCACCCTAGCTCCGCCCCCACCCTAGCTCCAGAGACGGCCACCCCTCCCTCTGAGCTCCATGGCGGCCACCCCTCCCCCCCAGGGCCCCCCAGCTCCAAGGCTCCCCCCCTCCCTCCCTCCCAGCTCCAAGGCCTCCCTCCCTCCCAGCTCTAAGGCCTCCTTGCTTCCCACCCAGCTTCAAGGCCCCCCTGCCTCCCACCCAGCTCCAAGGCCCTCTGCCTCTCACCCAGCTCCAAGGCTTCCCTGCTTCCCACCCAGCTTCAAGGCCCCCTCCCCGAATTTTAAAAGTTTACCTCGTCGACGTCGGGTTACAGCGGCCTGCAGGTAGCAGCAGCAGTGACTGCTGCCTGCTACCTGCCGGCTGCTGTAACCCGACGTCGACGAGGTAAACTTTTAAAATTCAGAGGGAGGGCGAGGGGAACTGGCGCTCGGGCGGTCGGGGCGAGTTCAGGCGCGCTGCGCGAGGCCTCCTTGAGCACGAGGCCCTATGCGGTCACCTCGGTTGCCTCGCCCTAAGACCGGCCCTGGTCTCAGAGGCTCAGAAATGACAAATCAACAGGATCTTTAAATCTTTTAGACAATTTTTACTTTGTTTTATTTCCTTGACTGGTGATTACACCAGGCTTCGGGAGACTGGATTAAGAAACCATCACTCACACTATTTCATCACTGTGCCACAGTAATTTTCTTTCCCTAAAAAGTTTCCCAGAGAACTTTTTAAATGAGATCAGTATGCAGTTCCTCTCCACTGTATCTCATTTCATTCTCAGGGGCCAATGCAGCGGTTTACATGCTCATTAATGGCTGCTGTATGTAAAAAGGGTTTATGCACTGAAGTTAACTTCTGCAGTAAATATCAGCACACAGTGAATGAAGGTGGTCTATCAAATATAAACAAAGAAAACTAAACTAAAATGTATGCTAAAGAGCCTAATGCTTACCCCACATCAATGCAGAGCTCTGCACTATCAATGCAGGAGCACAACGTGAGAAACCTACAGCCCATGTGGCCTGCATCAGCCCTGATCTCCCCCTCCTGACCTGACCAGACCCATCTGCCCCCAATATTAAAATGTATTCCCTGGTGTCTAGCAGCACCCTTCCACTACCCAACATGACCCTCCCTCCATTTTCATCAACTAAAACTAAATATCTATGGTGTCTAGCAGCACCCCCCCCCCCCCATTTAAAAAATCCCTGTATCTAGTGGCATCCTTCCCTCCTTCTCTCTGCCCCCAAAAGTACCTCCCCTTTCTCCAACTTAAAAAAAATTATTTGGTATCGTGGCACCTCCCACCCTGACCACTCCCTTAGGCCCTTGGCCCCCCATACCTTAATAAGGCAGGAGAAATGCCTATTCACTCCTGCCTCTGCACCGCCATCTTTGAAAATGGTGGCCATTGACCCCGCCTGGTGCATCCTGGGGTGCACTGAGTGGGGTCAGTCTGCCATAAGGGAATTTTTCCTTTATATGATATTGTGGGCACGTGAGAAAGAGACAAATGGAAGGGGCTAGCCCAATCCCTGCCTTGATACTCTGATCAGATCTTCAGCACTCTGGGTAAACTGAGACTAGGGATGCTGCACGTGGAAGGTCATGGTCATGTAAGGGTGACACCTGGTGGCTAACTTTAAAGCTGAAGATCAATGGTTATGGAACAGTAGGCGGAAGAGTCTATTAAAATAGGGGAAAATCCTTGGAAAGGGTGAGTGAGATGCTGGTCACGGAAGTGTAGGGAAGGAAAGGATAGGGTTACTATACATCCTCTTTGGACTTCTTCAGATATGTCCTCCAGATTTTTTAATTTTTAGGAACATATCCTCTTTTTCTTTTATGTGCCTATGACCAACACACCTATCCACATAATGAGAGAGACCATCTCTGGCCTATTTGTCAGTCTGGACACATGGGGGTGCTAAAGAAAGAGAAAGGCATTGCTGATTTCCTCTCTGTTTCCCTACTGGTTGAATCTGTCAAAGGAGTTTTGTTGGTTCAGCACAACTTTAAGCATATGTCATGCAAAGACTTTCACACATATCTCAGAAGCCAGCCAAAGTTGTTGAAATATAAGTATGCTTGGGCTCAAACTCAAATCCATAAGTTTTTTTTAAAAGTAGATTATTGTCTACTGCTGTACTGTAAGTCAGTCACTGTTTGGTGTGTATTCATTAACTAAAAGCCATTTACACATTTGCTACGATTAAATATCTCTGTGTCCTCTTTTTTGTATCCTCTTTTTTGTTTCCGCAAATGTGGTAACCCTGGGAAAGGAGCTATGCTGGACATGGGGGGTTGAGAAGAGAAGGGGAGATGTGATGCTGGACCCCTTGGGGGGGATAATGAAGGGAAAGGAAGGGAGATATTAGCTACCTGTGAAGAGGAAAAGGAGAAATGTTGGTCACCTGAGTGGTAGAGCTACCAAGTTATCAGTTCCAAGAGGGGGATAGGGCCTTGAGATACCCCTAGAGTGGAGGGGCACACAGTTTAAGGTTTGCCTATGGCATCAGATACCCTTGGGCAAATCCTGAGTTTACTCCAGAAGCTTGGGAGTGATTTTGTGTGTCAGGGGCGTAGCCAGACAGCAGATTTTGGGTGGGCCTAGGCAAGAAGTGGGTGGGCACCAAGTGTCCGCCCCCCCCCCCCCCCCCCACACACACACACATACACACCCAAAATATCTCAGTTGGTGGGAAAATGCTTCTCTCCACCTTGTCAGTCTGCAGCAGGCACGCACTGAAAACTGAGCATGTGCAGGTGCCAGTATCGTGGATAACAGCATTTTTGTTACCATCAGGGGGAAGTCTTCAGCTAGCAGACCTTGGGATCTCCAAGAGCTACCACTAAATGTGTGCTACTGTTGGGTGGGCCTGAGCCCTAAGTAGGTGGGCCATGGCCCACCCAGGCCCACCTGTGGCTATGCCACTGGTGTGGATGTGATATTTCTGTGCTGTTGAACTGTGTATTTCTGTGGAGACTGGATTCTGAAAACCTACAGACTATTTTCCAATCATCGTATGCCTTTATAGTGTTTTAGCTGATTTTTGGCTACAGTAAAATTTGCTTTCTGGGTTAGAACAAACACCTACTGTATGAAGTTTTAGACTGATTGATTCCCTTAGGACCTTATAGCATGGCTGTGTCCCATCTTCATTCAGACACTGTAATCAGTTTCCAGTTCTCAGCAGTCTCTGAAAGTGTCCCTTTGGGTTTGAAAGCAGTGTCTTGAGAAAAGAGGGTTACAAAAACTACAGAAGTAGAGTCACACAGAGCTGGAAATAGACAGTGGGAGTTACAAGAGATACAGAAATATGTGGGAGAACTATAAAAGAAAGATAGAAATAGTCAGAAGAGGAAGACACCAAAAAAGTAGAATTAGAATTATAGAGATAAAGACTGAAGAGCTGAAAATAGAAAAGAGGTGAGAAATAGAATGTAAGAGATGAAATAAGCACAAACAAGGTGCAGTGAGAGGGCATCAGGAAAGAAAGGATTACACATGTAAGCAGGGCATCTGTAAGGGGGGGGGGGGGTAATGGATCAACTCCCTAGAACCCCCACAGAATATTTATTTCTCCTGGTCTTCTCCCTTCTTCACTCACAGTCTACATACTCTTATCCAAGGGGGCAGATTCTCTTTGGGAGGGGAGAGATTTCCCTTCAAGGCCCTGGCATAGAGGTCCCTTCATCAATGATTCAGAGACAGATATAGGGTGCTCAAACCCCCTTTACGAAAAATACATGGAAAACTATTAGTGCTTTGAAGTTGTCTTTCTATCCTGAGGTTGAACAGCATTGAATAAATGCTGTAATACTCCACTCTTCCTTTATCTGTATCTGTGATCCTCTTTCATTAATCAGTCTTTTGGGGTAAAGATTTTCCCACGTACCAAGGCAAACCTATTCCCTTCTGAATCAAATACACAATCGTGCCTCTTTGGTATCCAACTCCTTTGGGTATACCACAGAAAAGTACTATATCAAAAATCTAATAATAAACATTTCCACACAGATTCTTCCCAATAGGGATAGTCTAGTGCACAGAAACTCCTCTAATAGTTCAGTTTCAGCTTGACAGTTAAACTGCTGCTCCACGCCTTATTTAAATAGCATGCAGAGGTGGCCCAAAGACTGAGCCTTAGACACCCACTGCTTCTCTTAGCAAATCCGCCACACACTCTATGGGGTCTATGACTCATATAAGGGCTGGTAGTACCATTGTACCCATCCTTTAGGGACTGAAGTGGAGGAGTAGGCTAATGATTAGAGCAGTGGGCTGAGAACCAGGACAGCCTAGTTCAAATCCCAATGCAGGTCCTGGCAATCTTGGCCAAGTCATTTAAATCTCCATTGCCTCAAGTACAAACTTAGACTATGAGCCCTCCAAGGAAAGAATAGTACCTAAATGTACACCACTTCAATAGCTTTTGAGTTTGCAGATGGTATATAATAAAATAAACAGAATGCTGTTTCAAGACGGTGTACACCCCTCTACTCTAACTTGGTATGGTCCTCCAGAATGCAGGAGTATACTGGGCTAGTGAGGGTCCTGAAAGTATCCTTACATACACAAATGACAACTCTTGGAGAAAAAGACGCAGAAGTTACATATGAAATGGGAGCAGAAAAGAAAGGGCTAATACTGCAGAAGACATTGAGAGGCATAATCGAAAGTGGGTGCCCATCTCCATGGGCGGCCATGCAATGGGGCGGGACAAACTGTATTTTCGAACAAAGATGGGCACCCAACTTTTTTTCGATAATACGGGTTGTGCAGGGCAAATGCCTAGGATTTGTTCGTTTTTCAGCTGGGCGCTATCGGTTTTCAGCGATAATGAAAACCGAAGGTGCCCAGCTCAAAAACGAACAAATCCAAGGCATTGGGTCGTGGGAGGGGCTAGGATTCGTAGTGCACTGGTCCTCCTCACATGCCAGGACACCAACTGGGCACCCTAGGGGGCACTTTTACAAATTAAAAAATTTTTTTTAAATAGCTCCCAGGTGCATAGTACTCTTCCCTTGTGTGCTGAGCCCCCCAAATCTCCCCCAAAACCCACTGCCCACAAGTCTACACCATTACCATAGCCCTAAGGGGTGCAGGGGGGCACCTACATGTGGGTACAGTGGGTTTTGGGGGTTTTTGGAGGGCTCCCATTTACCAGCACAAGTGTAACAGGTAGGGAGGGATGGGCCTGGGTCCACCTGCCTGAAGTCCACTGCACCCACTAACAAGTGTTCCAGAGACCTGCATACTGCTGTGATGGAGCTGGGTATGACAGTTGAGGCTGGCATATGGGCTGTCAAAATAAGTTTTTTAAGTTCTTTTTTTGTGGTGGGAGTGGGTTGGTGACCACTGGGGGAGTCAGGGGATGTCATCCCCGATTCCCTCCGGTGGTCATCTGGCCAGTTGGGGCACTTTTTTGGGACTTGGGTTGTGATAAAAAAGGGTCCAGCAAAAGCGACCCAAATTCTCGCTTCTGCTGCCCTTTTTTTTTCGATTATCGGCCGAAGGCGCCCATCTCTCCTCGGCCGATAAAAACGCCCCGCCTTCACCATGCCTCTGACACGTCCCCGTCAACTTTGTTTGTTCCCGCGATGGAGTGCAGTTGAAGATGCCCAAAATCAGCTTTCGATTATACCGATTTGGGTGCCTTTGCGAGATGGGCGCCCATCTCCCGATTTGGGTCGAAATATGGGCGCCCATCACTTTCGAAAATAAGGCTGATAGACTAATAACATGAAAAGGATGAACACAAAAAAGAATGAAATAATGGTGCAAGACAACAAAGGTTAAAGAAAATACTTTATTTTGGTCTGTAACATATTAATACAATGATAGCAAAATTATCTTTAAGCTAACTATGGAAAAATTTGCCTGTTGTCTGGTTGGTAATAAATACATTTAGTACAGAGATGGACCTGCCAATCTGACACAACATCTTGAATATTTGCTTTGTTTCTCAAAGTTTTTAGAACATTTTGGGGCCTAGGCTCTTCTTGACCTTCAGCCTTCTGCTTGATTTCCTCTTCTGTATCTCTGGGCAGAAGAACTGGCAGGAACAGGACCGGCTCTAGGCACAGTGGAACCATTGTGGTGATGGTGGTGGTGGTAGTGGTGGTGGGTATGGTCCCTCTCTGAAGATTTTGGGAGGAGTGACTTCCAAAGATATGGATTCTCCATCTTCTTTTCTCCTACCCTATACCCCTATGGATCTTTTTTTGGGGTCCTCTTTCCCCCTAACTCCAGCACCCTCTCATTTCATTTCATTAGCACTGGTCCCAGAATTGGTGGAGATTTTTTTTAATTCTTTTTTTTTTTTTTATTAAACAACAAATCAATAGATACACTGTGGAGCTTCAGTGCACTCAGAAAAACCTGATGATTTTCAGGCCTTAACAGCAGCAGAACCTGCTATAGTCCCTGAAGCAGTTCCACTCCCTCCTATTACCTAGGCTTCTTGACTGATGTTTCTCCCACTACCACCACCACCTGATCCATGCACATTTAAAAACCATACTAATTCTGTACATTTCAATTTACAATGCATGTGTATAGAGGTAGGACAACTCAGCAAAACACAAATATTATAAATACAATGGAGGAAAGGGAGCTTGAGATGACTTCACCACTGTGGATTGATCAGCAAACATAGCTCTGTGAGAAAAGAAAAAGAATGTGTTGGTGGTTATTTAAAGAGACACCTTTCTCTTTTTAGATCATTTCCATTAACACTAATTCAATTTCCATATATAGAACTCTGGGATAGCTCATTAAGTTCAAGGGAAGATACAGTTGAGTGTCCTTAGAGAAATCATTCCTGTAATCCCTCCTGTTTTGCAATGACTCCTTTTTCTCTCCTCACTTATGTTCAAGCAGATGTCTCCAGAACACAAAGACGGTCGATTCAATGTAGGTCACTAAAAGTTAGACACCAAAAAACTGGGTGTTGAGCTAGTATTCTATAACGGCAGAGTTGTGCACCAAATCTGTTATTGAATACTAGTGTGTCCATAGTTACACAGCGATCTTTAGGTGCCAATGACGTAAATGATGGCATCTAAATGCAGCAATTGGGTACGAAACTGCAACTTTTCTATAAAGTACATGCAAGAATAGTCAGAACACCCTGACACGCCCATGCCCCTCCCACGTTAATGCCCCCCTTTGCATTTGCACATGAGAGAAGTTAGGCACGCTGTTTACAGAACAGGGCAATAAGTCTGTTACCTGCACCTCAAATTAGTACCAACCACTGCTGGTTAATGTCAATTATTAGTGCCAATTAGTTAATTATGTTACGCATATAATTGGACCTATTCTATAACAGAGCAACCAATTGCGCACCTAATATTGAGGGTCATTTATAGAACTGGGGGGAAAATGCAGACATACTGGGGTAAATTAAAATTGACACTGAAAAACTACGCGTTTAGAGTGATTCTATAAACAAAGCCTAAAGTTAGGTGTCATTTATAGAATATGCTCACATGCCGATCTTGCACCTAAACTGTAGGCTCACCCATTTAGGCCACCTAAAAGCAGGCCTAAATACCTGCGCCTAAGTTAGGCATAGATTGGCTGTATTCTATAATAGTGTGCATAGTTTTATGAAATGCCCACAACATGCCCATTCCACGTCCATGACCATGCCCCTTTTCGGCTGAGGACATTAGAATTTACCCTCACCGAGTTGTAGCATGTACCTAGAAAATGTAAATTCTAATTAAAGACAATTAGTGCTGCTAATTGGTTGTTAAGAACCAATTATCAGTGCTGATAGGTTTGTTAATCAAGTTGTGCGTGCAACTTGAGGTGCCATTTATAGAATTTGGGGAACTGTATATATTTAACAGTGAGCTAATTCTCCCCCTCTTCTCTCCACCCCTACTGTGCAAGTTTAGAAAAAAAAAAAAAGAGCTGAAACGAGGTATAACAGAGAGGACTGAACATTCAGAATTTCATTAGACTGACTGAGGAAGACACCGAAATGCTACCTGCCTGCCAACTTGATAAGACCAGGCATGCCCAAGAACACTGACCGAAACCAGTAAATTCTATGGGCTAACTCTATGCCAACAATGGACCACAATGAGTTCCCAGGAGGAGAAGGAAGTGTCTGTTTGCCAGCTAATTAAAACTCTTCTATATACTATTCAGGTTTCACTGTCATTGTGTAAACTAATATTGCTCAAGTTCTTCAAACCCAAGGCACACCTATGTTATTTGAAATGTTGTACAGTCACCAACCTCTGTGGAGCAAGTAGTATGGACATGAAGAAAATTCATGGTCAAAAGAAAACCTAGGGAAGCAGCGAGAGCCCCACCAGGCTCCCTTCCAAATTTTAAAAGAAATGGAGAGAGATGGTGGAGATGCACAAGGTGAGGCTCTCACAACTGCAAGAGAAAGAAGTCGGTACAGTGTGGGCAGCTTAGCTATCTTAACTGCCACTGTGGCTGCGGAGCACCTCCACTGCTGCCACTCCAAACACCCTGAGTGGGATTCAGATCTAGTGCTCAGTCTGAAAATTACACAGACTGGAAGGACTCCAAGTGGGAAGAGCAGGAGGTGCAGTGTGCAATTTGTGTACTAAACAAAGCTGGGTCCAACCATCCATGCTTTGCAAGATGTCCATTAATTCTCACACTTCAAGGCTCATGCTATAGTGTAGCTAGAAGGAAACGGCATGTTTGATTACACATGTTCTCAGAAAGGAGCTCCTGCATGCTTTAGAGCCATTACTTGTATCTGGACCAAACTAGCTTGCAGTGGTGACTTTTCCATGACACTGCTACAAACAATAAAAGAAGGAAGAATAAAGTTCCAATTCTTTGCTATCTTTGAGTTCCACGTTGAGAATGGAACACTTTCCCTCATGAAGAAATGCTAAACGGGTTAGGGCCATTCAGTTTGGAAAAGAGAAGACTTACTGTAGAAAGGGGGTGGAAATAGGGAGCCTGTAAAGCCGCCGAAAAAGTGTGCGCCCATTTTTTCGGCAGCTTTACTGGCTTGCCGGGTGCTCACCACAGTTTGGCGTTGCAGGGTGCTCTTCCCCTGACGAAGCATCAGTTGGCAAAACGGGACCGTTGGGGAGCCCCTGGTTTGAGCAGCAATAAGCTAAGTAGCTGTGGTCATTGATATTTATTGATTATGGTTGTGATATTTAGCACTGATAAATATTAGAAGCACACAAACGAGTACTGAGGGAGGAGGTTGGTAAAAGACCAGTGATTATATGTTTCTGACCACACTGAGATAATCTTATTGATTAAAAAGGTGTCACTGGTCTGAGGTCCTCTCCCCCTCCGTTATCAATTAACACAGTTTCACAATTGATGTTTAATACCCGCTGCGTTTTGGTTGTTATGGGATACAAATGTAACAAATAGATAAACTGAAAGCACATTGTAGAAAGTATTTTTTCATGCTGTACATTATTAAGTTGTGGAATCTATTGCAAGAAGATGTGGTCAAGGATTGCACTATTAGCAAAAAGAGTATTAGTCTTCTCTTTCCTTGACCCATATACTTTCCTTACTTTCTTTCTATCCTATAAGAAATGGAGTTCCATATATATAATTTGTAAACTGCCATGTTTTGATAAAAAGAAAGGTAGTATATTAAATTTAAATAAATATAAACATAAACCAGAACATCCTACATGGACAAACCACATAGGACCCTAACACATCTTTATCATTCTGTGACAGCTCTTAACTCCTCACTAGGAAATATCCTGGGGTTATGGTTTACAAACTGATGCTTTACTGGTGTTTTGCCTTTTATGGACATTCTTACCTGTTGTGAAGAGGAACAGCAGTAGCCACATATTCCTCCAATTAAGCCATTTAGTATTTGGATGAAACACAAAATGAACTGGATTCCAGCCAGACCCAAAAGGATGGAAAACAAGATGACATTCCATTCCACAATGTGCTTTGGTTCTGTGCACTGAGACCAGGAGTTATAGTCTGTCAGGTATCTGTTAACAAAGAAAAGAATGGGATGAGAAACCTAAACTTAGAAGTTAAGAATAGCCGTAACGGGGCAGACCAATGGTCTATTTAGCCCACTATCCTGCTTCTAGCAGTGGCCAATCCAGGTCACAAATACCTGGCAGACATCCAATTAGTAGCAACATTCCATGTAGAACCCCAAAGAGTAGCAAGATTCCATGCTACCAATCCCAGGGACAGCAGTGGCTTCCCCCATTTCTATCTTACTTATTCAGATCTGCATATTTTATTTAATTCAGTGAACACGATGGAATGCGCAAAATTACACAGAGCAGGGGCATAGCCACAGGTGGGCCTGGCCCTTCCACTTTTATCTTAGGCCCACCCGCACCAGATGCATCTTTCTGTAGCTAGTAGGGATCCTGAAGCCCCACCAGCTGTAGAATCCTGGAGCCCACCCCAATCACCTAAAGAGCTGCTATCAGCTGCTCAAAGTTCGGCCCCTGATGTCGGCATCACGAGCATGCTCAGTATTTATGCATGCTAAATTCATGGCAGAGAACTAAGCACACGTGCAGTGCAGGCATCATTTTGAGCTGCTGACACCTGCACTTTAGCTGATTAGGAAAGGCTCTGGATATCTACAGAAGATCCCTGCTAGCTAAAAGGGGGGGGGGGGGGGGGGGAGGGAAGGGCAGAACAAAAGAAGAAAGGGAAGGCAGGAGAGTGGGATGCCAACTGCCCAGCCAGGTCATCATAGGCCTCCTCAAAAATGTTCTGGCTACACTACCAACACAGATAGATGACATTTCCAGCAACTGGTGCTGGAGGTGTGTTTTCAAATAGGGTTACCATATGGCTCCAGAAAAAGGAGGACAGATTGAGACAGTCTGGGTTTTACTTCCATTGCTTTCAATGGAAGCAAAACCCGGACTGGATCAAATGTGGATCCATATGGTAACTTATTTTCAAAGCACTTAGATTTACAAAGTTACGTGGTAACCTAAGGAACTTTGTAAGTCTAAGTGCTTTCAGTAATTCTGAAATAAATATTTACTGTATCCAAGTCTTACTGAAACACCTCAGCTACAGAAGCACAAATCAGAATGAGCGATGGATATTTAGGATATAAGTCTTGGTCAGTGTTTTCATAGCAAGTAGTTCTGAGGCTTCTGGTCTTGATAACATTTTTATAACAACGAAGTACATTTACAGTAGTGTGATGTGAATGAATACTGTTCTGGGGCTTTATTCTTATGTACTGAAGTCTGTTTTATCCATCTGGTGGAATGCATAAACAGTGCTGTTGTGAGGGACGTGCTGCTTGCTCTGATCAAATTTAGGATAACTTTTATACAGCCCACAGTGCCTAAGAGATTTCCTTTGAATATTCAGCAGAGGAGTGGGGGGGGGGGGGGGGGGAGGTTAGATAGTGGGCACACTGCTTTGAAGCAGATGTAAATCACCTTAATCTGCCAGATCACCAAGTATCCTGTCTCAGGGGCGTAGCCACACAACAGATTGTGGGTGGGCCTAGGCAAGAAGTGGGTGGGCACCAAGTGTTCTCACCCCCCCCCCCCCCCCCCCACTACCATCACCACCACCAAAAAAATATCTAAGCTGGCAGGAAAACGCTTCTTTCCACCTTGGCAGTCTGCAAAGGCATGCGCTGAGAACTGAGCATGCGCAGGTTCCAGTATCGTTGAGAGTAGCGTTTTTGTTACCATTAGGCAGAAGTCTTCAGCTGGCGGAGCTTGGGATCCCCACCAGCTACCGCTAAACTTGTGCTACGGTTGGGTGGGCCTAAGCCCTAAGTAGGTGGGCCCTGGCCCACCCAGGCCCACCTGTGGCTACGCCACTGTCCTGTCTGTATAGCTGGACTCACATGCATTAATGTGCATTACCAGGTACTACCAGTGAATAATCCCCTTTACAAATAATGGGAAATCAGAGATGCCAAGTTACCTGGTTCCTGGATGGACATTTTGGCTAGTCCTGCTATTGAACTTATATCCCAAAGCAGTGTGGGATTTGTAGTGCCTGATCTTGCCCATTGAAATCAGTTCTGCAAATCCCATAATGCACCATTTATGGGATGATCAGAAATCCAGGACTGTCCCAAAATCTCAAGACTGGAACTGGGTAACTTAGTATCTCTGGGAAATGTAGTAAATAAATAGGCCTCTGGTGTGTGTATACAACATACAGTGACTGATGTTTTCGGTATGTGTCTTTGTTTTTTCATTGCATGAATGAGGAAAAGATCCATAAACCAGCTAAGCAACTTCCCTCTCCAGCAACCCATTTTAGTTTGTTGATAGACAACATCCTGCCCCGCCTACTTCTTTAATTATTGCAAAATAATATGTGTAAATAGCAATTATCTGCCTGGACAGTAGGTAATATTCATTATTTGTACAGTGTATCTGTGTAAATAGCTCTATACTTGATAATTACAGCATGAAATATTATGTATTACACTGTTGTCTCTAAAATAAGGAACTGGGTCAGAAGCATTCCAAAGATCTGACAGTTATCTATCTGTAGAAACATCAACCCTCCCTCTCAGACTATAACCAATGTGCATTTGCACACCTGGGAATTCTCCAGGCTGTACCCAGAAACTTGGATTTTACTGAAATTGTCAGGCCTCTAGAAGCATGCTGGAAATATCTTGTGCTGTGTGTTGCCCTTGTCACTCTGGAGGGAGGGAGGCAACACGCATTAGAGGAAGGGAAGGGTGGAAATAGTGGATGCTTAACTCACATGGAGCCTAAGAAAGAGGAGGTGATTGTAGACAAATCAGTTCACAGAAGCCACAGCAGTTGCAGCTTCAGAGGAGGGTAAGTAAGGGGCTGGTTGAACTGGAACTGAGAACAGGAAGAGGGGCATGTGCTGGGGTCCAGCCTAGGGAGGGAAGGGGAAAGGAGAACGAGTGTGTGTATGAATTAGAGAGGTGCATTTGAAGGCTTGTTAAAAATATATTATTAGTTCAACAGAAAAGGAATCACCTTATTTTCCTTTCTTTTGTTTTGTTTTTTTCTATTTATTACCCTAGAGATAGAGGTGTCTGAAGAGGAACAGAGAACATCCATGTGTACATCTACCTCCCAATAATCTACACCAACCATAGGGTCTCAAGGTGGCCAGAACTCAAAGCAGAGGCAGAGTGACAGTGATCTGGGCTCCTGGGCAATAAGGATTATGATCCACTAACCACCCATTTGACATATATTACTGGCTATTACTGGTTAGGGGAGAGCAGGTATTGCCCTGTTGACATTCTGGTCAATCCACCCCTGAATCAACGATTCCAAGCTGTATGTATTACTGTAATAATGTACAGCTATAATATCACATTTCTTACCCGCCATTTGTACTATTGAATTGATAAGTCCAATAGTTGTTAGTAGAGTAGCAATATGGTCCTTTAACTAAAGCCAATGCAGAAATGATCACGCAATACCCAGAACCAGCTAGTCCAATCAGAGCTGCTAGAATTGACGACAGCATCTGTAACAGTAAAGTGAAACATTATCAACTCTATCCTCAGCTTTAAATTAAAAAAACTAGTATCTGATGAAATGAAAAGTGCTGGAGGAAGGTAACTCACCGCACAGCGTTTCCCACAGTTGGCATGCCCACAGCATCCACAACAATCTTCATGCTCCAGTCCAATAAACACACTAGCTGGCAAGAGCATCTAGAATAAAAAAAACAGCAATAATGGTCTCTGGATTCTTATCTGGCTATTGAGAGCATCATCGTAGGTCAGTCCACATTGAATCTCATCGCATTAGTAGAGTCATTTTGCGCTGAGTGTTCACTTCCACTCAGATGTATCTGTACAACAGACATGCCCCTTTACCTTTATGCCTTTCTAGAGCACTGTTTCTCAGTTTCTTCAAGTCAAATACCCCCTAATTTAAACACATTTTATCTGAGTACCCCTGTGCTTTGATCAGCAGAGATTTTGAAATGAACATTCCCAAAACTGATATACAGTGTTCTAATTACATAGAAAATAAACTTACTTTTTCTACTTTTGTTGTCTGGTCATTTTTTTTTCTATTGTGTTAGTCCAAGCTCTGGTTTCTGCTTTCCTCTGTCTTCTCTTAATTATTGTCCTTTTTCTCTCTCCTTTTCCTTTCAGCTTTCTTCAATTGATTCGTCTGCCTCGCTGTCCAGATTTCATTCATTCTTATTATCCAGTCTTCAATTTTCCTATTTTCACTGCACTTACCTACAGCTTTCCATCTCATTCCCTCACCCTGGCTCTGCTATTCCCATTCCTCTTATTCCCCAGACTTTCACTAACTTTATTCTCTTATCCCCTTTCATCTCCCCTTTTTCTCCCCCCCCCCTTCCATCCATAGTCTTCCCTCTTTCTCTCCATCTCTCGCCTCCCATGTCTACCCTTACATATTTGTTCCCCCAAATCAGACCAGCAGCAATACAACCTCAAGAAGTCCTGGGCTGCAGTCTCTCTATGTGTGCACTGTTGGCTCTCTCAGTCCCCTACCCCTGAACAGAAGTTGGCATCAGAGGGGGCGAGGGACCAGCAGAGCCAACATCATGTGCATGAAGACTACGTCAGGTTGTTTTGCCACTGCTGGAGAAGATGCAGCAGCAGTAGGTGGGGAGGGGGGGCAGTGGGAGAGAGGTGAGGAAGGTCTTTTATTGAGCATTGTGTACCCCCTGCTGAGGTTTTGCATACTCCTTGGGATACGCATACCATGTGTTGAGAATCTCTATTCTACTGAAGCCTTTTAAAATTAGATTTCCTTCCTTGTCTAATGGATGTCCAACTGAATCTCAATTCTACAAAAATTCCTGAGTTGCATAAATGTCAAATATCTAAATATAAAATTATCTGGCAGCATTTGCTATTCACGCTCACAAAGAGATATTCAGACCAGATCAAGAGAAATTTGACTCTATCTAGTAGAGATCTATTTCTGTGGTTAACTGCCCATCTCAGATCATTTTTATAACAACCCACGTCAAGGTTATACAAAATGTTTATTAGGCAGGTTTGGGCAAGGCAGAGCAGCAAGTCTATGTCACACCCAATAGCTCACAGTATTTTAATATTTATTTTGGCCAAAAGTCAATACAATGTAGCATTTTAACATAAGAGTCCTTTGCAGATTCCACCTTTCTTCTTTTGGGACAAAATAATGATATTTGTAAGCTACACCAAACAGAATGAGACAGAAACAGCAACATGATGGATCTGATTTTAATCCGTTGTTTTCTGTAAATGAAAATGAGGACCCATGTGCACACTATATACATCACAGTGTTCTAGAAGCTTCTCAAGAATGGAAAAACCAGACCAGACTCATTGGTTCCTTAGGATCTTGAGCGTGGGATAATCCTAATTAGCTGCCCTTCCCTAACCTGAGACTGAGAGTTACAGAATGGAAAGTTCTCACTTCCCTGCTCTGAGATTCTTCAGAGCAAGTTATTGTTCCTTAGTAAATGAGGAAGTTTTAAAAAAATCTCATTTGTACCGAAATAGGGAAAAATGGAACAATTTTCAAAGGGATTTACCAATGTGGAGGAGTGGCCTAGTGGTTAGGGTGGTGGACTTTGGTCCTGAGGAACTGAGTTCGATTCCCACTTCAGGCACAGGAAGCTCCTTGTGGGCAAGTCACTTAACCCTCCATTGCCCCATGTAAGCCGCATTGAACCTGCCATGAGTGGGAAAGCGCAGGGTACAAATGTAACAAAAAAAAAAAAAGGAAAAAAACGGTTTCAAAATGCCCTAGGGAAAAGATGCAGGACTGGGAGGTGGGACCAGAGCAAAACTGAAAAGCAAGCAGTGGCGTAGGAAGGAAGGGGGGGGGGGTGGTGGGGCGGTCCGCCCCGGTGCACGCGCTGGTGGGGTGTCAGCTCACTGGTTCCCTGCTCTTTCGGCCCCGGAACAGGTTACTTCCTGTTCCAGGGCAGAGAAAGCAGGGAAACAGCAGAGCCGATGCACCTCCCAGTGACGTGCACTGGGGGCGGATCGGCCCTCCCGCCTGCCCCCCGCTGAAAGGTAGGGTGTGTTTCGGGGGGGGGCGCTCCGGAGGGGAGGCGCTGTGCCCTGCACCCGGGGTGGGGTGCGCAGCGGCGACCCGTCCCGGGTGTCAGGCACCCTCGCTACGGCACTGAAAGCAAGTATAAGGATTTTGTTCTGCTTGCTTTAAAAAGTATGCAAAAAAAAAACAGTGGCACATTGAAATTTCAAGGGGTAACTGCATGGAGACTTTCTTTTAAAACTTGGCTTGCAGACTCAAGATACGTGTCTCCTGCAAACAGCTCTTTACAAATTATTATCAGAATGGATTTGCTTATCTGTTTCCATTTTTAGCCTATTTTCTTACTGAAGAAAAGGCTTATGAGATAGCTCTGTGAGTGAAGGGGGAGGGGCAAATCTCCCCAATATTTTATTCCTGTTGTCCTGTCCACGCCAATTTTTAAAACTTTTCAGGACTGAGGGGCATGAGGACCCTGACAGGAGTGGGGGGGGGAGGGGGGGAGGTTTGGGAGCTATACCTGTGCAAGAGACACAGGAGTATGTATCTTGGAACAAAGATGACTAATTCTGGGTGGAAATTTTTGCTTTATTCTATAAAACCTTTAATTTTAATATTTATATCATTAAACTAAAATGTATGCTTTAGACTTATTTTTAGACAACAAATGAAACCACTAAGGTAGCGTTTCAACCTGCCGGAGCATAGTAACTCAAATTTTTGTCAAAACTAAGCCAACTTGCCAGATGTCCTGTAGTTACTGTATTTGGATGCAAAAGTCCAAAACACAGTAGCTCTTGATAACTGAGAGATATGTTCAGCCAGAGCACAGTGCCGTAGTTCTGGTCAAGAATTATATCACAGGGATTTATTGAAAGAAATCAGTTTTTTTTTTACTTCTCATATTTACATTCTCAACAGTTACTGTGTTTTGTCTTTTTAGGGCAGAATGTTCCCTTCAAAGGATCTAGTACAGTAAACTGCATTACTCATTAGCAGAGTAGCCTACACTTGATTTTTCTCACATTAATCCCACTCTCCAATGCAGGAATAAAGACCAGTGTGGGAAAATAGGTATAAAATCACCGCACTAAAGGGTAGCAACTGGGCATGCAAAACACAAACAGCCTGCTGTATTAAAAATTGCTCCCCAATTGATGCTGCTTTTAACTCCTAACCCTTATTCACTTGTTCAGAACCCTTATTTTATCACCCTCACTTTAATATTCCCTTATCTCTTGTTTGTCCTGTTTGTGTGTCCTAATTAGATTGTAAGCTCTGTCGAGCAGGGACTGTCTCTTCATGCTCAAGTGTACAGCGCTGCGTACGTCTAGTAGCGCTTTAGAAATGATAAGTAGCAGTAAGTAGTAGTAGTAATGTAAAAAACTGTGTTAAAATCTATGGCAGCTTTTTACATTTTATCTTTATACCAGCTGAAGGTTGGCATATAGATGCAGTATTAGAGCAGTAGGTGATCTGAGGTGAAGTGCAGCATTTCATCTCAGATCACTGAAGTGGCCCAAGTTAGACCCTCCTCCCCAACTCCACAAAGGGTAGCAGCACCCTGACCCCAAAAATGTTGCTGGACCCCCCTCCCATGTCCTTTACTCCACTCATGACCTGCAGCTCATTCCCCCCCCTACACACATCTGTAAGAGCAAAACACACTCACTCCTGCCTCTATGACATCATCTTTCAAAATGGTGGCACCTGACTTGCACCACACGGGATCAGGGATCATCATTTTTCAAGACAGTGGCATAGAGGTAGAAATGAATGGACATCACTTCTACTTCCCAACTTTAAAGTGGGATTTGGGGATTCTGGGTTATCAGGGGGTTTGTATGGTCCACTTGATCCTCCAGGGTAATTTTGGTGAGGTCAGGAGGGAATTGGGGGCCCACAGGCCTTCAAGGAGATCTTTGGGGTGGTGGGTCAGGGACCAGGAATTTTGGGCCATCATGGATTTTTTTGTGGGGTCAGGGATAGAGGTCCAGAGTCCACTGGGCTACAGGGTGGGTTGGGAGGGGCAGATGCTCAAGGTTTCTGTCCTTTTTTTTTTGTAATATTTCCCTTTCTGTCAGTAGGTGAGCTCATGCTCTCACAGAGCTGTGCGCTGCTTTTTCTGACAGTGAACATTTTTAGCACAGTGGTAATTTGCATGCTATTTGCTTACAGCACTGGGGAGCACAACTTTTGCGATACACTGAGCATTAGAACACGGCTCTAACACAAGATAACTTCATCTCATCAGCCCCAAAGTATTCCCTGTACTTGTCTAGGATCCCACACCTTCTGAGCATCTTACCGATGGGCAGACAGGAAGAATACTCATAGCATAATCAAAAACATGGAACATATACCTATAAATATACCTTCCTATTCAACCATGCTTCTTCTCTGCATACAAAACATAAAATCATGGGTAAATCTTTCAACTATACTCACTTCTGTTCAGTTCTAGTAAAACAAGACTTTTACTTTTATCTCTCTCAAAGAAAAATACCAGAAGCATTTGAACTCTTGAAGAGGCTTTTAAATGCTTTCATTTTATTATATTTCTTGTTCATGTAACAATATTTTCCAGCTGAAAAAATATGAAATCCTCAAATGATTCCCTCTAAGAACATTCTGTTATATAGCCTTTCAATATACTATTATTGGTATTCTAATACAACTTAAAAATAAAATCTTGCAATATCTTATGTTAACAATTCAGTTGTATGCTTAAGAAATGTTCTCCTTCTAGTACAGAATGTTGAGTTTTCGACAAAGTAATTATTTTGATTACATCAACTGTATGGTTTACGAAAGTAGCATTGAAAAATGCTACCAAAATTCAGTCTCCAATACTCACCAACAACCCTGCCCCAGCGATTCCATGGAAGTACCACACATAATCCGTAAGGTTATCTTCTGTTGCGTATTTAGTCTCTCCATTGGGAAAATAGAGTAAAATATTTGCCACGATACAGAACACAGCAAGCACTAGAAGATTGTACCCGATGCCCTTGGCACATTTTTCATAACACATCTTTGCAGGTATAGAGATGTCTCTTCAGGTGTGCCCACGTCTGAGCTTGTCCTGTCAGTAAAAAGGTCCTGGTAACAATGACTCCAAAAGCTCAGTTCCTTTTGCAACATCTTAAATACACAGTGCTTCTTAGTCACCTGGGTGAGGACTTGTTTCGGTTAACATGAGTTCTGATTGCTAAATACCAGGGCTGAGGGAAGAAAGGGTGACTGGCCACTAGGAGAGCTGGAAGCTGACAAGTGAAACATAGGGTGGGGAAAATGAAAACAATTGCTTATTAAAGAGATTATTTTTACATTTATGTGCAGCTACACGTCATTAGGTTTCTGACATAGTGCATGGTATTCACGGAGCAAAATAAGGAAGCAGAGTGGCCTTGCTATGATCTCATTTTGTAAATTACAGAACTGTTTAAAATAGCACAGTGGGTGGCAGGCGGAAACCATCCTGTTTCTCAGCCACTGAAGTATAGACTGGCTTGTCTCTTCAACCATAACGTGAACAAGGCAAGAGTTCTATTTTGAGCTTGTAGAAATTCCTTCAGTGTTTTGGACTGTTATTTTGCTTACACAACACCTTTGTTAAAAACACTCAACAATGGCCTTGACTTGTATGTGTACATGCTACTACTACTTAACATTTCTAGAGCGCTACTAGGGTTACGCAGCGCTGTACAGTTTAACAAAAAGGACAGCCCCTGCTCAAAGGAGCTTACAATCTAAAGGACGAAATGTCAAGTTGGGGCAGTCTAGATTTCTTGAATAGAGGTATAGTGGTTAGGTGCCGAAGGCGACATTGAAGAGGTGGGCTTTGAGCAAGGATTTGAAGATGGGCAGGGAGGGGGGCCTGGCGTATGGGCTCAGGGAGTTCATTCCAAGCATGGGGTGAGGCAAATGTGTACATGATAAGAAGATGTTAAAACACTGGGGGTAGGATGAGGACAGAACCCCTAGGAAGCAACTAAGAAGGGTAAAAGAGGTGAGATGGGTAGAGGAGGGGACACCATAAAGGGGAAAAAGTGACACTTGAAAACATGGAGATAGATGATACAGGAACAAATATGGTACTATACGGAGAGAGATTGTATAAATGAAGTTCAATGTCTGAACCTAAGCATAAAGCAAAGAAAGAGAATTTGCTACCAATACAGAATAAGCACAGAGGCCATAATCACTAATGATATGAAAAAAGGGCCATCCAACTGAAGAATCAAACCCAAGGTATACTGTAGAAAACCAAATTATAGACCCAAATCAGCCAGGTAGGAGGAGTGACTTCTCTCACTGGTAGCTGACATAACAGTCTGTATGAAAGGCTACTTTTAAAGGTGAGTGCAGGTGAAAACACGAGCAAATGTTAGTGGAAGAAACAAATCACGCAACACAGAGTGTACCTGCCTTCAAAAAAATGGCAAAACACCTGTAAACACTCCAAACTAGTTCTCAAAGCATTAGTCTCATCACTAGCACATAAGAACATAAGAATATAAGAATACTCACACTGGGTCAGACCAATGGTCCATCTAGCCCAGTATCCTGCTTCCAACAGTGGCCAATCCATGTCACAAGTACCTGGCAGAAACCCAATTCATAATAACATTCCATGCTACCAATCCTGGGGCAAGCAGAGGCTTCCCCCATGTCTATCTCAATAACAGACTATGGACTTTTCATCTAGGAACTTATCCAAACCTTTTAAAACCCAAATATCCTAACCACTGTTACCACATCCTCCAGCAGTGAGTTCCAGAGCTTAACTATACTTTGAGTGAAAAAATATTTCCTCCTATTCTTTTAAAAGTAATTCCATGTAATTTCATTGAGTGTCCCCTGGTCTTTGTACCTTTTAAAAGAGTGACAAATTGATTCACTTCTACCCATTCTACACCACTCAGGATTTTATAGACCTCAATCATATCCTCACTCAGGCTTCTCTTTTCCAAGCTGAAGAGCCCTAACCTCTTTAGCGCTTCCTGATATGGGAGGAGTTCCATCTCCTTTATCATTTTGGTCGCTCTTCTTTGAACCTTTTCTAATTCTGCTATATCTTTTTTGAGATACAGGGACCAGAACTGAACGCAATACTCAAGGTGAGGTCGCACCATGAAGTGATACAGAGGCATTATAGTATTCTCGGTCTTATAAACCATCCCTTTCCTAATCATTCCTATCATTCTGTTTGCTTTTTTGGCCATCGTCACACACTGCAAAACACACAAAGCAAACAAGCGAGAGCAAGACATGCTTATGCTTGAACTGGAGTACTTCTGAATTCTGATCAATTTGAAAATGGCTTTACCCTTGTCAGATAGCAGCCACTTTCAACAGGGTAAACTGCAGGACCATGATTCACCTTCCACCAAACTGTCTGCAGCTCAGTTGTGCCCCGATACTCAGAAGCAAATGCGGGCGCTAGAGGCCATTAGCGTTGGACTAGTGCGTGCATTTGCTAGCGCAGAATGCCGAGAGCTGATGAATGTGTGAACCGAGCAGTGGCGTACCAAGGGGGGGGTGGGGGCGGTCCACCCCGGGTGCACGCCGCTGAGGGGGGTGCTGCGCGCCTGTTGGCTCCGAGTCCGCTCGTTCCCTCCCTGCTGTTCCCTCTGCGCAGAACAGGTTACTTCCTGTTCCGGGGCAGAGGGAGCAGCAGGGAGGGAATGAGCGGACTCGGAGCCAACAGGCGTGCGGCACCCCCCCCCCCCCCCAACAGGTAAAAATGCATCCAGGAGGGGGTCGCGCTGCACCCGGGGGGGGGTGTAGTTTTGCCAGGGGGGCCGCGCTGCAACCGGGAGGGGGCGCATCGGCGATTCGCCCCAGGTGTCAGCCAGGCTAGGAATGCCACTGGAACCGAGTTCACCAGCTCACAGCGCAATGAGCATGCAAATACATGCTGATGAGGTCATTTGCTGTTCTGCCCCAAAGCTCAGAAGACAGTGCGCCAAACAAGGGTACTCTTTCTGCTGTAAACCCTATGCTAGCTTGAAGCTGGCATTAAGATGTCTGGGCATCAGGGTCCAGGGCCACCGAGAGACTGAGCCAGGCCCATGGCCAGGCTGCCCCCAGCCCCCCCCCCCAAGGATCGCCGCCGCCGCCCTGCCCCCTTCATTTAAAAAAAATCTCGAAATCAGCAGCGCAGCACCTTCTGTGTCAAAGCGGCAGATCGCCTCCGCCGGGCCTTCCCTCACTTTGTCCTGCCCTCCTCTGATGTAACTTCCTATTTTCATGAGGGCGGGGCACAGTGAGGGAAGGCCTGCCCGAGGTGATATGCTGCTTTCACATAGAAGGCGCTGCACTGCCGATTTTTTTTTAAATGCAGGGGACCGGGTGGCAGACAGAAGGGAGCTCAGGGTAGGCAGGTGGAGACTGGGGACTGCAACCTGGGAGCAGGAAAGGGCGACAGACCCCAGTGCCAGGCCCTCCTTGGAGTCCCAGGCTTGGGGAATTTTGCCCCCCTTCCCCGCCCCCCCTCTCGGCGGCCCTGTCAGGGCCTGAAACTCTACACCTCATCTTTACATGCCCAAAAACCCGACACTGCTGGCTCACCCTGCAGCCGCTAGACCCCCTCAGGGCTAGTTCTGAACTGTTGGGATTTTCCATCTTGCAGTTTTGCTCCCAAATGGCTGTTTTCACCAACTCCTGAGCTCCAGTGCACAGTGGTCTACCATCCATACACCCACCATCAGCCCACACATAGGAACAGATGCAAGGTATATGCGCATTGTGGTTGGAACCTCTCTTAGGAGCCATCTCTTTCCCAGGCTTTGCAGCCAGCAGCAGAAACTATGGGCTTAAACCTGACACTTCCAGGGCAGAAAGATGGTGTGTGGCTCCAGCGATGGGTGCAACTATCCGGACTACATAGACGGCTCCCCTGGTGATCTCAGATAGGAAACCACACATCGTCCCCTCCCTGGACTCGGAAGCCATCGTTTCCAGCAAACACAAGGGAAAAGTGAAATGGACCCCCAGTAAGGTCCAATTAAATCTAATTAGTGCCAATAATTGCTTGTTAAAAAGCCAATTATTAACACTAATTAGCTCACTATTCAATTAAATTGTTTGCGCAAGTTGGGCGCATGCCCAAATTTGCGCACACAATTTTTGGTGACTTTTATAGAATTGGGGGTACATGGTGTAAATGTATAGAATAACTGGCATATATATGCATATGTGCAACCTTACACTCGCATATGTTGGCATGGAGCTTAAGTACTATTGTACAAATACCCACTTAACTTGCATAGTGTATATTTGTAAGAGGGTATACACTGGGTAGAATATGGGCTCCCACTTACAAGTTTAACTTACAGCATACTGTAAGTTACATGGGTACCTGCCACACTTAGGTGTTCGCACTTATACCAGCTTTGTGGCCACTGTTCCCTCTAAACTGAGCGGGAGTCCTCCACATACAGTCTGTCAGTCGATGGTGCTGTTTCAGTATCACATGTTCAATAGGAAGGGAAAGGCAAGCTTTGCAGGACTCCAGGGAATCTGCTTGTCCCTAGCCATTGAAAACACAATATTGATGCATCACCCTCCACTGGCAGCAATGCCAGTTGGAGGACACCTGCTCAGCTTTGAGGAAACAGTGTCTATTGCTGGCATAAGTAACATAGTATCATAGTAAATGACGACAGATGTATGGTCCATCCAGCCTGCCCAACAAGATAAACTCATTTTACATGGTATGTGATACCTTATATTTATACCAGAGTTTGATTTGTCCTTGCCTTTCTCAGGGCACCTCTCTCAAGTGTTTGTAGTTATTACGTTCATCACTGGAATCAAATTTATTCCCCCATGTATTTTAACGGTGTTAAGTGGGAAAAGTGGACCAAGAGGTCCTTTTCTACTTAACATCTATTTCTAGGCAAAAACAAGAAATTTAAGGGGATACACAATCTTAAATGCACCTATTTCTTAAATACGCAAACCATAAAAATAAGTTAGGAGACCACAAGTAAGGCCAGAATAGACTGCCAAAATCCAAAGAAACAAAAGCTGATATGGAGAAATCTAGCTTAATGTACTTAATAATCGTAAGCTCCTTTGACAAATAGCTCTTTAAACATGTTTTTGGCATTACTCACTGAAATGCATACAGAGAAGTTTAGAAAATCTGCAAAAAGCTGTTGGATTTTTCTTTTTTTTTTTTGGGGGGGGGGGGGGGGTTAAATCTGGTAATCACAATATTGCAACAATCGTCCACTAACATCCCATTGGAAATTAGCTCAAGATCTGGACGAAAACAGCAGCAGTAATGTCTCACCAGAAAACTATAATAAACTGCATGCTAGTAAAAAATGCACAACATTAAGCGGAGCACCTAAAGCTTGGAAGAGCTTCCACTACTGTGTGAGAAATAAATAAGTGATTGTGCCTAAATGTTAGGCACATTAGTTCTTGCTTATACTAGTATTCAATAAGGGGATAATATTCAGCCTGTGGCTGTGGCACTGACCAGGAAGTTACCAGGCAGCAGACGATATTCAGACTGGTGCCTGGTTAACTTGGCACATGCAGTTATTTATTTATTTATTTGCATTTGTATCCCACATTTTCCCACCTATTTGCGGGCTCAGTGTGGCTTACAATACATTATGAGTGATGGAAATACAATTTGTTACAGTACGCTTATGGGTTACATTGTGAAGAGTTGTGGGAAGACAGAGTAAAGTCAGGATATCATTTGGGAATAGAACAATGGAATAAACCAATGGGGAGTTGAGGGGCGATAAAACAGTATTAAGGGAACATAAAGGTCTAACAATTTTATCTGTGGGTAGAGTTTTAAGAGTGGTGAGGATACGGGGGAAGAGGATTCAGAAGAGAGTGTGTTGATGTGTATCTATTAGTGTGTATGGACTTCATGTCATAGGCGTAGACTGGGGGGGGGCGAGGGGGGGCAGTGCCCCCCCAAACGACGCGAGGCGCTGCCGCGCCATTAGTTTAAAAAAAAAAAAAGTTTAAAAAAAAAAAAAAACACATGCAGGCACGCGCTCCTCTCCGTCCGATTGGCTTCCCTGCCCTCTCTATCTGCGTCCCGCCTTCCTCTGACGTCATTTCCTTTCGGGCAGGACGCAGACAGAGAGGGCAGGGAAGCCAAGCGGACGGAGAGGAGCGTCTCCGTCTACTCCTCTCTCTTCCTCCCTCCCTCCGGCGCAGGCAGCAGTCTTCCAGCGTTCCTGGCAGCGGTAGCGTTGTACACGCTGCCTTTGGCTCTGCCCCGAAGCCTTCTCTTCAAGTTCCTGTTCCCGCATAGGTGGGAACAGGAACTTGAAGAGAAGGCTTCCGGGGCAGACCGAAGGCAGCGTGTATATCGCTACAGCTGCCAGGAACGCTGGAAAAGACTGCTTCCTGCGCCGGAGGGAGGGAGGAAGAGAGGGGGTAAACGGAGTCACCATCTTGGACCTCGCGCGGGGGGAGGGGTGGGGAGCAGAGGGAAGGAGCAAGAGATGGATGGGACTGGGAGGGTGGGAAGCAGTGGGAAGGAGCAGGAGATGGATGGGACTGGGAGGGTGGGAAGGAGCAGGAGATGGATGGGACTGGGAGGGTGGGAAGCAGTGGGAAGGAGCAGGAGATGGATGGGACTGGGAGGGTGGGAAGGAACAGGAGATGGATGGGACTGGGAGGGTGGGAAGCAGTGGGAAGGAGCAGGAGATGGATGGGACTGGGAGGGTGGGAAGCAGTGGGAAGGAGCAGGAGATGGATGGGACTGGGAGGGGTGGGAAGGAGCAAGAGATGGATGGGACTGGGAGGGGTGGGTGGGGAGCAGAGGGAAGGACCAGGAATTGGATTGGACTGGGAAAGGAGGTGAGCAGAGGGAAGGAGCAGGAGATGGATGGGACTGGGAGGGGTGGGGAGCAGCGGGAAGGAGCAAGAGATGGTTGGGACTGGGAGGGGTGGGGAGCAGAGGGAAGGAGCAAGAGATGGATGGGACTGCGAGGGGTGGGGAGCAGAGGGATGGACCAGGAGATGGATGGGATTTGGAGAGGTCAGGCACAGCAGAGGGAAGGAGCAAGAGATGGATGGGACTGGGAGGGTGGGGAGCAGAGGGAAGCCTACTGGAAAGAAGACACTGCATAAAACAGAAGACACTGGGATCAAAGCGAATAGAAAAACTACATGATCAGACAACAAAGGTAAATAAAAGTTTATTTTATTCATAATTTATTAATTGAAATGTCAGCTTTTTGAAATGTGCATCTGTGATATTTTGCCTGTAAATTTCATTTCCTTCCTCCATATTAGCATATTCATTTGCATATGTATATATGCAAATGATATGCTAATATGCTCCGCCCATTTTTGCCCCCCCAAATGAAACAGTCAAACTACGCCTATGACTTCATGTGTTTTGATCCTTGCAGTAGATTTTCTCAAAGAGATAAGTCTTCAGTAGTTTGCGGAAGTTGGTTAGTTCATAGATCGTTTTCAGGTTGCATGGTAGTGTATTCTAGAATTGCGTGCTCATGTAAGCGAAGGTTGATCCGTGCAGTACTTTGTATTTTATGCCTTTGCACTTAGGGAAATGGAGTTAGAGCAGTCTGTTTTCTATATTAACTTTATAAGTGTTGGCTCAGCCCATTCTCAACCCCCAGACTGCCACCAAGTTAATGGGTTGGAGAATGTCCAGGTAACAGATTATGGCACATTTCTTTAGATTGGCATATAATGTTTCTCTAGATGAATCCCTCCAGTAGGTGCCTGCTTGGTGACTAAGTGTGTCAGTGTTGGTAATTTCCTTCCCTATCTGCTGTCTGTTAGGCCTGGGCTATAAATGCTTGACTTCTTTCCTATGACCATTTGTAGTCCTTTCCTTGTCTCGTCTTTGATTTTTGATTTTGTATTATACACCGCTTTGACCTCCGTTGTAAAGGCGGTATATTAAGTAATAAATAAACAAAACATAAACAGAGATATTCAGCAGCACCACCCAGTTAAGTTCCACTGAATGTCAGCGGCCAGCTAACTCAGCGGGGTTAACTGGGTCAAAGCATTTCCTGCCCCATATAATCCTTTTAAATATCGACCCCTAAAGGAATTTGGATGCCTACGTTCCTTTATAAAACAGCATCCTACCATGTGCCCCCCCTCCCAGACATCTAATTCTAGGTGCCTTGTTATAGAATTCTTCCTATCTGCTTTTAGAATGTATGTCACAGATTCTGCTTTTTGTGCAAAATGTAACTTCAAAACTGTTTTCTCTAGCATGTGTACAGACTGGAATGGTGTCCAAGGTGCTAATCAGAATTTTGGCTGTGATATTTATTCACTCCTCTTTGTTTATTATGAGTGTTTTTAAGTTTACCTTCTATCTGTCTCTAGTTTTAGAATGTATTTTTGCATAGTGTCAAAATTTAGTCTACATAGATTATTCTCAGCCCAATTCCCTGTAATTTCCTGTTGGATTTATCTAGCTGGTAGTTTTTCAATGGAACCAGCAGGCAACTGACACAAAGCCAGAGAAAGTGGAACATAGAACTCACAGCATTTCTGTCTCCTCAGATCCTCATCACTAAACGGCAGCTAGTAAGGACTGAGCTGAAGTACTTAGGGTGAACGGATTGTCCAGAGCCCACCCTTAATGGGGGGATGAGCCAACCCACCTCTTCCAGCGCTCTGCGCTCAGGCCGGGCCTTCTGGGGGTCTGAAAGGGAAGGCGAACCTTAACCCGGGCTGCACTAAGAGCACAGGAGCATGGTTAGCCCTTATTGGTCTGTCATAAAGAAACTTCAGACTGCTCAAAACACGGCAGCAAGGCTAATATTTGGAAAAACGTGATTCAAAAGCACTATACCGCTCTGAGAAAAACTGTACTGGCTCCCAATCAAAGAATGTATTGCTTTCAAAATCTGCACTCTGGTTCATAAAATTATCTATGGCAAAGCCCCGGGATACATGACAGACCTCATAGACCTACCAACCAGAAATACAACTGGATCAACACGAACATACCTAAATCTCCACTAACCAAGCTGCAAAGGACTCAAAGACAAATCAACTTATGCATCCAGCGTTTCCTACATAAGCACACAAATGTGGAATGCACTACCAAAAGCCGTGAACACAATATACAACCACCTAAACTTCCGGAAATCACTAAAAACCTACCTGTTCAAAAAGGCATACCCTACCGACCCAACCTAAATGCCTGAACCCTGCAACACAACGAAACCAAAGCTCATAATGGACATAACATAACTCTTCCTCTCTACGATTCCCTAATCTGTCTGTAACACATGAACCTTACCCTACCACAACATCACTTTCAGGCTTATTTTCGAAAGAGAAGGACGTCCATCTTTCGACACAAATCGGGAGATGGGCGTTCTTCTCTCAGGGTCGCCCAAATCGGCATAATCGAAAGCCGATTTTAGGCATCCTCAACTGCTTTCCGTCGCGGGGACGACCAAAGTTCCCGGGGGCGTGTCGGCACCATAGCGAAGGCGGGACTGGGGCGTGATTAGGAGATGGGCGTCCTTGGCCGATAATGGAAAAAAAGAAGGGCATCCCTAACGAGCACTTGACTGACTTTACTTGGTCCATTTTTTCTTGCAACCAAGCCTCAAAAAGGTGCCCGAACTGATCAGATGACCTCCAGAGGGAATCGGGGATGACCTCCCCTTACGCCCCCAGTGGTCACTAACCCCCTCCCACCCAAAAACAAAAATTAATAAGCCTCTATGCCAGTCTCAAATGTCATACCCAGTTCCATCACAGCAGTATGCAGTCCCTGGAGCAGTTTTAATGGGTGCAGTGCACTTCAGCCAGGCGAACCCAGGCCCATCCCCCCCTACCTGTTACACTTGTGCTGGTAAATGTGAGCCCTCCAAAACCCACCCAAAACCCACTGTACCCACATGTAGGAGCCCCCCTTCACCCCTTAGGGCTATGGTAGTGGTGTTCAGTTGTGGGGAGTGGGTGTTGGGGGGGTGGTTGTGGGGCTCAGCACCCAAGGTAAGGGAGCTATGCACCTGGGAGCAATTTCTGAAGTCCACTGCAGTGCCCCTTAGGGTGCCCGGTTGGTGTCCTGGCATGTGAGGGGGACCAGTGCACTATGAATTCTGGCTCATCCCACGACCAAAGGGCTTGGATTTGGTCATTTTTGAGATGGGCATCCTCAGTTTTCATTATGGCCAAAAACCGGGGACAGCCATCTCTAAGGTCGACCATCTCAACATTTAGGTTGACCATCTCTAAGGTCGACCTAAATGTTGAGATTTGGGCGTCCACAACTATATTATCAAAACAAAAGATGGACGACCCTTCGCGGGGCCATTCTGCGAGGACGCCCTCATGAAAACTTGGGCGCCTCGTTCGATTATGCCCCTCATTGTATTTGTTCTCTACCAGAGTTGGCGAACGCCTTTACGGTACTATGTAAGCCACATTGAGCCTGCAAATAGGTGGGGAAATGTGGGATACAAATGTAACAAACAAACAAACAAATATTTTAAATTTTGCTGGCGAGGATCACCTCCCAATAGGGATGTAATTCTGTTAAGAGGAGGGTAGGTTTAGTAGCACCAATATAACGCCAGCCCCTCTGGGGACCAGGACCCTTCCTGCTCCCCAGAGGTGGCTTGCTCAATCCCCCCCCCCCCCAACAAACCCTTTGCTTTCCAAGGAGCCTTCAAGATGCAGGATGTTTCACTTTGTTGCAGCTTAAAGGGGGGGTACCCGAGTTAGAGCCTGTGCAGAAGGAGGTCCTTCTGGACATGGCCTTAATGTTCACCTGATGGTATACATTGGGCCACAGTGCAATTACAAATGTGGAGGTCCACATCTTGATGGTTTAACCTAGCTGGCATGGTGGGTTAAGCAGGGCCTCAAGGTTCACCCGGCAGTGTACAATGGCCCCAACTTAATATAAACGTTGAGGTCCACGTCTTGAGGGTTAAGCCTTGCTGATATGCAGGTTAAGGAATTGTGGGTTTTAATGCTTTGGCTATGATTCCTAGCTGTTAAATGGCAGGTAGTCAAGTGTTGCTACTGGATAAATAATGGTATCTGTTCTTTATTAGCTTGGGTTCTATATGTCACCACTAAACAAAGCTGCGGCCTGTTTTATACCAAAGCAAGTTGTTGGTCTTACTTAATGATGTATTGGTATTACAGTTAATTATATGTTATAATTATATCTGAGGAAGAGGTGGGTGATAGGTCTCATATCCCTCCATTAAGAGTTGCAAATAAAAACTACCAATCTGAAACAACTTTCCCCAGAGGAGATCTTCAGTGAAGACCACATTGAAGTTAGGCTGAAAACTGACATTGTAGTCCCAGTTACTGCAGGAATGAAAATAATGGCAGAGTGAGTAATATGGGAAGGAAGCACATAGCTGAGAATGAACCATCATATTAAGTTTCTCATCCAAATCCTGAAAATTCAGCAGAGTGATGGCAAATACCAAACAAAATATAAGGATAAAATATGATAAAAAAAGACCTATCTATTCAGGAGGTGGCTTATGTTTTTTTTTCTTTTTTTATTTGTTGATGTAAAAAATATTTGCTGAATGCAGATATTGAAATACAGCTTGCCCATAGCAGTTTGTTGATATGGTAGACAAACCTTCAGTTCAAACCCCTTCCAGTGCATTACACTGGACCAAATCCAGTCTTCTGCGAAATACGTCAGGCAGCAGAGACTAATTGCTAACGTGAACATACTTCTAATACATTGTATCATGGTTCCCTAATTAAAGATGCAAAAAGCATGATTCATAATTACAGCATAACAAAGACAGGTGTCATATAATTAGGGCTTCTGATCCTTGATTTGGAGTTTTGGGGATTTATCTCTGAGGCAATTAAGTACTTTCCCAGGGACAGAAAAATAGGGATTTATCACATTTCAAAACAAATTGTGGCTTTTTAGGTGGATTCCATTTAGTAATCTCACCCTCACCCCTTCTCTAGCCCCAGCATCAGCCGTCTTCTCCCAGCCCAAATATAAGATTTACAATAGCACTCAAAATGCATGATTAAATAGTTAAAATACCTTTACTGATGTATAAATCTAGATTTCCCTCCACCCCTCTCTATCTCAACAAACTACTCATCCCCTACTCTCCATTCCGCTGCCTCAGATCTGCCGACAACAATCTTCTCAGGTTACCCCATCCATCTCTCATCCACTTCAACAACACCTGTAACACTGCCTTTAGTTACTTGGGCCCAAAGCTTTGGAACGGCCTTCTTCGTCATATCCGTGACCAACTCACCATCTCCACCTTTATATATATATAATTTTATTAAGTTTTTAATACTTATACAGGTATTATCAATACTGCAAAGTATAATACAGCCATTAAACAATAAGCTTTTAAATCAGAAAATCAAGAAAATATTCTTTTTATATAACATGACTTCCTTAGACCTCAATATGGAAGAAAAGGGGGGGTAGGAATATAGTGAAGTTTAGACATAATATATACATAAATCATTATAAATTTAATTATGGTTCCGTATTCCTTTCTTCTTTATTACTCTACAGATTTCTTGCTGTCTAGGAAGGTCTGAAGTTGGTTAGGCAAATAATAGACATATTTTATCTGATTTAGTCTAATAATACATTTACAAGGGTAAGCCAGGAGGAATGAAGCCCCCAATTCCAAAACTTTTGGTCTCATAGAAAGAAATATTTTTCGTCTTTCTTGAGTAGACTTAGTCACGTCCGGGTAAAGCCAAATTTTTTGACCAGCAAACAAACGGTCAGTAGATTTAAAATATAAACGCATTATTGCATTTAAGTCCTGCTGAAATACGAATGAAACAATTAATGTCCCTCTTTCTGTTACATCTTCAATTGATTGTTCCAAAATATCTGTGATGTTTTGCAGGTCTATTGACTTCTCTAAGTCCATTTTTTTCATTGTAGATGGTATATAATAAATTTTATTTAACGGTGGAAACACTTCTTGGGGAAATTTCAAATTTTCTTTTAAAAACCTGCAAAACATATCATTCGGGGACACTCCCATCAATCTAGGAAAATTCAGTATTCGAAGATTTAATCTCCTATTATAGTTCTCCACTTGCTCTATCTTCCTTCTTAAATCCATATTATCCTTTATCACTGCAATTTTAAATTCTTCAGTTTGTTTTGATTCTCCCTGCAAGGCCTCAATTTTCAAAGACAAATCTTGTTTCACCAGCTCATGGGAGTTCTTCACCTCCTGTATATTAACATTCAATATCTTTACCTCTTCAGAAGATTGTTTCAATATTTTGTCCATTTCTACCAGCTTTAGCCAAATCTTCCCCAGGCTCACCTCCATCTCTCCGGCAACCGCAGAATTTTCTCCAGATTCGAGCTCCCCTCTGGGCTCCTCGGGATCGCCCCTTCTGGGCTCCCCAGGTAACCCCGTTCGAATCGCAGCAGCTGCAGGGCAAGGAGGCGTCATAGAGCTTGGCGGGGAGAGAGATGTTTCAATTTCCAGCGGGGGAACCGCTTCACCGGTTTCTCCCGCTATGGACTCCGCTTCACCACGTCGGGAAAGAGCGGGGAAGAAGCGTTCCAGGCCCACAGTTACTGGCGTGGACGTTCCAGAAGGTAGGGGATTCTTCCGAATCGTTCCCTTTCGTTTTGTGTGCGGCATATTGTAATGAGGCAACTAGAAAAAAACAAGTTTTAGCAACTGTAGAGCAGAGAACACCTCAAACGTTACCGCTCACGGCGCCATCTTGACACGCCCCCCCCACCATCTCCACCTTTAAGTAGGCCCTGAAAACTCATCATTTCACTGCCTACTACTCACCTACACCGTAGTCTCCCTGTGTACCTGCCACCTTCCTTTTTGACCTCCCATTCCTCTTTTCCCTTTTATTCTTTACTGCTAATAATCTGCCTCTCTCTCTTTTTTATGCTAAACTGCTTTGAAGCCTATTCCAGGCCCTCTGCGGTATATCAAGTTTATGGAAATAAATAGTTTAAGAAAGGATGAACATCCTATGCACATAAGTGTTGAGAGTGGAGATGTCTGAATATTTCAATAATGGATTAGATGATAAATCTACAATTCTGTATAAAATGTGAGAAATCCCAAATATATATATATATGTAATTCTGAAGCTCTGAATGTATGCATTAAGGACCCCATTCACTGATGTGCATCACTTGTCAGGTCTGATATTTTTTGTGTTGGTGTGCATTTGTGGTTTACTACTATTCTTTTCAGTGGAGTGGTGTTTATGAACTAAATAATACACATTAACCCCCATTAACACCCCTGTTAAGCTAATGTGAGTCGATGATTAGGACACAAGTTTGTCCAGTGAAACACCTTGAATTAATGCAGCTGCCAGACAGATTTTGAACCTTCTGGAGAGTTTTGAATATGCTTTACAACTTCTGTGTTCACTTTAGATCTTCAGAAAAGACAAAGTGGATTTCACTGAATTTTCAAATCTCCTTTAGAGTTTGTGGCTGTGCTTCAGATTTTTCCTACATCTATCAAGAAATTATATTTTTCCTGAGGAACATAAACCACACTAAAATGTGCTTGTTAATGACTTTGCCTGAGAACGCTCAAAGCACCAGACCTTCTGACCTCTAGGACGTTATGCTACAATGCCTAAAAGTCAGAGATAAAGGAGGGATTAAAATAACTGTTTGCCTATGATAAAACCAAATCATAAACTATTACAGCCTTGTTGGCTGATAGGAAGCATAGATACTATTCAACTGACTCACATGCAGGAAATAACCTTGGGTAAACTTCTATATACAGTGCACTCCATTTAAGCGCATGCTCTGTTTAACTGTATGCCGTACTTTGGTCCCATTTTTGGCGCCATCAATTTCTATGGGGACAAACTTCGGTTTAGCACATCACTGATAAGTGCAATATTTGTTTATATGCATGGTTTAAGACCGCTCCTCTGCAGGAAAGACTCCGCATAAGCGCACGCATGGAACATGGAAGCCGATTGGCACGTGACAAAGAGGCGGTAAATTTGAAATCTTGTTGGTTAACTGCCACAGGCAAAATAAGCGAAAGAAAGTTAGAGTGTACACTGAAGTCGTCGTCGTCGTCATCGCGCAACTGTAAGACTTTAACACTGGCTGAACGAATAGAACTTCTTAAAAAATTAGAAAACAAACAAAGTCAAGCATCTATTGCTAAAGAATATGGTGTCAATCCCAGTCAAATTTCACGTATCTTGAAGCAGAATGATCAGCTTCTGGAAGACTGGCAAAACAATACAAATCCACACAGGAAACGAAAAAGGGCGGGAAAAGCTGAGGATGTAGAAGATGCTCCTCTTCGGTGGTTTTCTCAAGTCAGGAGCAGACAGTTTCCTGTCAGTGGTCCACTGCTTATGGAGAAAGTTAATCAGCTAGCTGAAAGTCTTGGACTAACTGAATTCAAAGTCACTGTTGGATGGTTGGAAAGATGGAAGGAGAGGAACAACATAAAATTCAAGAAACAGCATGGTGAAAAACAAGACACTGATGACTTTGGTGTTGAAAATTGGGTTGTTTCAGTTCTTCCTACCATCTTGAACGAGTTTGCACCTCGTGACATTTTCAATGCTGACGAAAACGGTCTCTACTGGCAAGCGATTCCTGAGGGAACACTTGCATTCAAACAAGCTGAAACTACAGGGGGTAAAACGTTGAAGGACCGACTGACGATCCTCCTTTGCTGCAATATGGATGGGAGTGAGAAGTTGGAACCACTCGTCATTGGAAAGAGCAAACAGCCCCGTTGCTTCAAGAATGTTAAGCGACTTCCTGTGTCATACGTGGCTAACGCAAATTCATGGATGACTGGGGAAATTTGGAAGCAGTGGCTAAAGAAGTTAGACACTAGAATGCAGGCACAAAAGTGTCAGATTTTGTTGCTTTGTGATAATTGTGCTGCATACAGTGATGATGTCAGGCTGTCTAACGTCAAGGTGGTTTTCCTGCCACCAAACACTACCTCGCTGATCCAACCTATGGATCAGGGCATAATAGCCAATTTCAAAAAACATTATCGGGCTCTTGTAATACGTCGTCTGATGAGCGTTATGGATGACCAGAATGGCAAGGATAAACGTGCTGTTGAACTGGCTCGTAATCTATCACTGTTGGATTCCCTACATATGCAGAAAGAAGCCTGGAATCATGTTACACAGGCAACCATTGTGAACTGGTACAAGTGGGCAAGCTTTGTTAAGGATGTGGAGAGGGACGAAACAGATGCAGCTGTTGTAAACGCGTCAGATGAACAGGCTATTGACATCCCAGCTGGTGTTACTGAAGAGGAGTTTCATCACTACATAGCTGTTGATTACGATCTACAAACAGCTGATGACAGCACTGATGTCCAGATATGCGCCTACACGCAGGCAACAGCTGATGATGAAACAGATGATGAAATGAGCAGCGAGGCACATGCTGACGAAATTCAACAACCTCCTGTCACTTTTGCAAGAGCGCTGGAGAGTCTCAACACCGTGCAGCCCTATCTGGAGGCCACTGGATGTCAGTGCTATGACAGTTTTTACCGTCTGGCAGACGTAGTCTATGGAACTCACAGACACAATAGTGTACAGAGGACTATGACTGATTACTTCAAGTAAGCCTAACGCCAGTTAACGGAGACTGTATAACATCAGTTAACGGAGACTGTATACTGTACGTATAATAAACAGTACTGTACATATGTTTATCAGATGTCAAGCGTCCTTGGGTCACAACAGTTAAGTGCATGCTCTGGTTAACTGCATGTGTTTCTTTGGTCCCAGACCCTTGCACTTAAGCAGATTGCACTGTATATAGATCTATAAAACTCCATTGGGATCCTCACTAAGTAGTTGGTCCCTGTGGAAGATTCATGCTAGGCAATATTGGACAAAGAAATATACCATTTTTGACATAGTTCCCCCATAGGAGGTTGTTGCAACAGTTTATTCCTGGTTTCATATGGGGAACAATGTCTCCAAATGAGTTATCAGTGTGGGCTCCCATTAAGACAAGTTATTTCACTGTTAACCTGGGTAATTAGTAACTAGGTCTCATCACATAAAATGGAACCTGTGCTAAAATAGCACAAGTTAGTGGTTAAATAACCTGTCTTAATGACAGCCCTCGTTGATAACTTCCCCGCTAAGTTGAAACACCATACTGCAATGCAAACTGATTATTGGCACAACCACTAGAAATCATAACATTCTATACCTTGGGCTGAAAAGATTTCTCAGACTCCGTGAGAAGGAAGCACCAGGCTTTACAAAACTCCGCTGCCTGATTGCTGTGTTCTGTAGCCAGACAGTATGATAGGGCAACTGCACTACTTCAAAATGTATATTGGCTTCTAATAAAGAAGCGAGTGGTTTTAAATTAATTACGTTGAGTTTTAAATTACTATATGGCCAGGCTCCGAATTATATGTCCAATCAAGCAAACAGAGACACAAGATAACCCCCACGATAGAAGACAAAATGGATGGTGAGGTAATGAAACAGAAAATAGGCAATGTAGCTTTGAGGTAAGTAGTGGTTTGAGATGGGGAATAAGATTGGGAAAAGTTAGTATCAAGAAGAGAAAGTGTCGTGGAGCCATGGAAAATAGGAGGAGAAGGGAAAATACAAACCTGTGGAGATGGGATGTGACGGCCTGAGTGGAGGCAGCCAGAAGGACTGCTGCCTAGCAGGAACAGAAACCTGAGTGGATTGAGGTGGATCTGGGAGGCACCCCAGAGGATGCTGGGAGGAATATGCAGAGTATGTTAAGCTCCGTCTTTCACCCTATTCAAATCAGGCTAAAAGCCCATCTTTTAGAAGCTGCTTTTAACTCTTAACCCCTATTCACCTGTTCAGTATCCATGCTTGATTTAATCATTCTCATGATAAATAACTCCCTAATCTCTAATTTGTCCTGTTGGTCTGTCTTGAACAGTTTGTAAGCTCTGTTGAGCACTGCAGGGATGGTCTCTTACGTCTTTTGTGTACAGCTCTGTGAATGCCTATTAGCACCATAGAAATGATAAGTAGGAGAAGGAGAAAGAGGAGGAGGTAGAGCTTTTTTTGAGAATATGAATTGTTTCAATGAAGTCAAATATAAAGCCAGAAAGAATCCACATAATTCAATAGGTTTATACCCCTATAGAACTCGCCTTATAAAATAAAGAATCTATCAATTCAAGATATTCAGCATGAACAATAATCACATAATGCTATGTTGTATTACAAAACAACCATTGAAGACATTAAACATTATCAAGCATTCTAAAAATAGAGATCTATAGAAAGATAATTACATTAAAAACTCGCAATGACATTGAAAGAGGTGTGAATGTATATCACAGCCAACGTTCTGACTACCTATTTGGACAATGTTCATGCCAGTCAGTAACTGTGTGATAGCAAACCAAAGCCTGCCGAAACCAAATTTGGAACCGAAATTGGCCGCTTGGTTTCGGCAGAAACCGAAGCCGAAAACAAAACTGCCCCTCCTGAGCTCTCCCCTCACTGGCTGCAGCCCCCTCCTGGACCAACCTTTTCATTGGAGAGTAGTGGGCACAGGAACATCCCTACTTGCTCCTGCGCACAGTCGGCTCCAGGTAAAAATGGCTTCCAGGACTTCCCACAGCAGTCTTGCGCAGCTTCTAAAAAGTGGGCTTTTAGCCTAGATTTGAATAAGGTGAAAGACAGAAGCCTAACATACTGACTCAGGAAGTCTATTCCAGACATCATTTATGAAAACAGCTGACTACCAAATTGAATTACACAACCAGTAGCACCAGTAGAGGAAGAAAGGGATTTTCGGTAAGTTGCCCAGGAAGCTTGCAGACTCTTATGATTAGGGCAGCCACACACACACACACATCATACCGGAGTGAGTCTGACGTACATTTTTCTCTTACAATGTAATTTTTGGATTAGTACAAACTGCTGGGACTACGATGCTCCCTGTATGCTGTCTCATGGCCACTGAAAATTTAGTGTCACAAAATTTGAGATTTTGTGACACTGCTGGGAGGAAAGTGGTATCCATTATTTTTTTATTTTTGTTACATTTGTACCCTGCGCTTTCCCACTCATGGCAGGCTCAATGCGGCTTACATATTGTATACAGGTACTTATTTGTACCTGGGGCAATGGAGGGTTAAGTGACTTGCCCAGAGTCACAAGGAGCTGCCTGTGCCTGAAGTGGGAATTAAACTCAGTTCCTCAGTTCCCCAGGACCAAAGTCCACCACCCTAACCACTAGGCCACTCCTCCCTTTCCATTGAAAATTGAAGGCATTAAACACCATCAGCCGCTCCTTCAGAAGCATGGTTATTAATGTGAGCTACCATTAAAATGTATTATTTTATCAGTAACTCACTCTTTTTTTAGCACAGGTCCCATTTTATGCAATGAGACCTAATTATTAATAACAAGTTAACAGTAAAATAACCCATCTTAATATCCTCCCTCAGTGTCTTAATTGCACAAACTGACAGCCATGTCAGGAAGAAATTCAGTGGGTGGCAGTGAGGGTTTTTTAGCCAGTGGTGGTGTTATTTCCAGATAATCAAAACCGGACCATGTTCAGGCACCAGCATTCAATATCCAGGTCTATGCAGCCGACTGTCTCTTATGCAGTTAAATGCAATGTTTAGCACTTGACTGCTTAAGTGACACCACATAAAGGTAAGTACATAAGTAATGCCACACTGGGAAAGACCAAGGGTCCATCGAGCCCAGCATCCTGTCCATGACAGCGGCCAATCCAAGCCAAGGGCACTTGGCAAGCTTCCCAAACGTACAAACATTCTATACATGTTATTCCCGGAATTGTGGATTTTTCCCAAGTCCATTTAGTAGTGGTTTATGGACTTATCCTTTAGGAAACCGTCTAGCCCCTTTTTAAACTCTACTAAGCTAACCGCCTTCACCACATTCTCTGGCAACGAATTCCAGAGTTTAATTATGCGTTGGGTGAAGAAATATTTTCTCCGATTTGTTTTAAATTTACTACACTGTAGTTTCATCGAATGCCCCCTAGTCCTAGCATTTTTGGAAAGCGTGAACAGACGCTTCACATCCACCTGTTCCATTCCACTCATTATTTTATATACCTCTATCATGTCTCCCCTCAGCCGTCTCTTCTCCAAGCTGAAAAGCCCTAGCCTCCTTAGTCTTTCTTCAGAAGGAAGTCATCCCATCCCCGCTATCATTTCAGTCGCCCTTCGCTGCACCTTTTCCAGTTCTACTATATCTTTCTTGATAGGACTGACTTTTACGTGATCCCATATGGCCACTTAACTTATGGGTCATTTAACTAAGGTGCGCCAAAAAATGGCCTGTACTGTTGTAGGCATGTGTATTGGATGCGCACAGGTCCATTTTTCAGCACGCCAGCAAAAGAGTCCTTTTTTATTTGGCCGAAAATGGACGTGCAGCGAAATAAAATTTGGCGCACATCCATTTTGGGCTTGGGACCTTACTGCCACCCACTGACTTAGCGGTAAAGGTTTCATATGTTAACCAGATGGTAATCATCAGCACACGTACACTGCCGATTACCGCCCAGTTAGTGGTAGAAAATTAAAAATATTTTCTGTCATGTGTAAAAAACAGAATTACTGCCTGGGGCACACAGTAGCTGGACGGTAGTTCCAAATTGATGTGCATTGGACGTGCGTAGGTGCCTACACGCCTTAGTAAAAGGGCCCCTTAGGCTGTTAAGCAGTGGCGTAGGTACGTGGGGCCACAGGGGCCTGGGCCCCCGTGGATTTGGCCCTGGACCCCTGCCGCCGACCCTCTTGACCACCCTTCCACCGCCAACCCTACCCCACTGCCACCGTCACCGTGGGCTACCTTTGCTGGCAGGGGACCCCAACCCTCGCCAGCCGAGGTCCTCTTCTTCCGGCGCAAGGCTTCGTTCTGTTTTCTGAATCTGACATCCTGCACATACAACGTGCAGGACATCGGGCTCAGAAACAGAATGAAGTCTTGCGCCAGAAGAAGAGGACCTCGGCTGGCGGGCATTGGGGTCCCCCGCCAGCAAAGGTAGGCGGTGGCAGGGGAGGGTTGGCGGCGGGAGGGGGGTTGAGAGGGTCGGCGGCAGGAAGGATCGGCAATGGCGGGGGGGGGGGGGCTAAAATGTGCCCCCTCACCTCAGACTCTGGACCCCCCCTCCCGCCAAAGTCTGGCTACGCCCCTGCTGTTAAGTGCTGAATTTTGACACCTAACCGCTTAAGTACCAACTCCACCCCTGGACCACTCACAAAATAGCCAGTTTTCACTTTACTGGTAATATTCAGCGGCACTAACTGGAATATCAGCATATAGCCTCACACAAGTGATTGAACAAGCCAGGAGCCGTTTCTGGCCGGTGAAATCACTTTGAATATCGACCCTGTCCTGTATATCCTGTGAACAGTCTTCCAGCAGCTCTGAAGCACTGGCTTATTCTGTAGATGATTTTGGAAGCCAGGAAAACCACCCTACATCTGTCCTTTCAGATTTTTTTTTCTACTTGTCAGATGCCATCTTTTTTTTTTTTACTTGTTGTACCGTTGATCTCTTGTTCCATTTCTTGTACTGCACAGGGCTAAACCTGTAATTAAGAACAAAAGGCAGACATGAGAATCTCAGGTCACATGCGTGTCATAAGACTGCTCCCTGCATATATGACTCACTAAATGAGGACATTGTAATTACCTGACACACTGAAAATTAGTTGGATTTAGCATTACTCAATCTAATGTTGAGTGGCTTTGTTTACAGTATAATCAGGACAGGCTTTAAGAAAAATGGAGCCCCAAGGAAAAACTGTTGCCCCTCCAATCGATACCTGCACATTATTTATCTTATTTATTTATTTATGATATTTGTATCCCACATTATCCTGAACAATCTAAGGTTCAATGTGGCTTACATTGAAGAAAAACATCAAAAATATGTTATAGTCAGATAATTAATTATAATATTTAACATATTTATTTTGAACACATTTATGAATTGCTCACTCTTTTACGAACCCAAGGTGATATCCTATATAATAATTCTCATCACCAACATTCTAATGTTGGACTGCCTGTGTCCGTGGCTCCTGGAGTTGCTGAGCTAGGCTCCGTAGCCAGGATGACATCACTAACAGCTGATTCCCAGGCAGGGGGAGGAGTAGGGAAACAGCGTGTTTCTCTACTCCTCCCCCTGCCTGGGAATCAGCTGTCAGTGCGCCGCTCCCTGCCACTTCAGAGCAAGTGGCAGGGAGCGGCACATCAAAAAACTAAAAGCGCGGCACCACAGAAACCCCCCCCCCCTCAGCACATCACCCAATCCCCCCCCCCCCCGGCACATCAAACACCCCCGCCTCCCACCCGAAGCACATCAACACCCCACCCCCCACCCCCGGCACATCAAACCCCATCGCCACCCGCAGATGCCAGTAGTAACGCTGTCCGGCCGTTGCTGCTTCTCCTGTTGAGCAGCAGTGGCCGCTACAAAAAGAAAAGAAGCGATAAATGTTTTTAAACCCAGCTCAAATCATTTGCAAATGCCCAAGTCTTACAACGCAATCTCTGCAGCCGCTCCTCCTCTCGCTGCCACATCACTGCCCCTGGAGTAAGACCCCGGAGGAAGTAACCTGTTCTGGGGCACAGGGAGCTGCAGCGAACGAGAGAAGTTAGTGAACTCTCGCAGCAGGCGCGCGCCGCGGCACCCCCCAGCAGCGTGCCCCCGGGGCGGACCCCCCCCCACCCCTTGGTACGCCACTGGATTTGCCCAAGATTACAAGGAGCAGCAGTGGGATTTGAACCAGCCCCCTCTGGATAGCAAGACCAGTGTGCTAACCACTAAGCCACTTCTATTAATTCAGCTACCCAAAGCACATCGTTTAAATTGGCTACAGTTACAAATTATTACAGCATAGAAATAGGGTCAACTTGTAATTGAGACCTTTTATTCGACTAACTTAACATATTAGTCTAGATTTTAAGCTAAGGCTGCCCATATTACTCTGTGCATATTAGGCTCAATTCACCCAGTTAGAAACTGGAAAAGAGGTTATGGGTTATAGTTACTTGGAAGCATTGGCTGAATATCTGAAATGCTATCCTGAATTTGAAAAGAGGCTCCTTAGGAGACCAAATAACATCAAATATGCCAGTAATTAGTATATAACGAGGGATTTTATACAAACCATTTACACACCTATAGAAATGCTTTGTTAGGGTCCCCCAAAATTTGCAACCATTCAACTGTGTAAAAAGCACAAAGAATTGCTAACCGTGGGCCAAATGCACTAAACTTAACGAGCCAGCAACGTGGTTTTTAAACTAGTTCTAGCCAGTTTAGCACGCAAGTAGTAAACCGGGAAATGCACAAAAGGGTTCTCCGAGCCATTTTCCTGTCACGGTAGCAGCTAGCAAAAATGGAATGCAAAGCTATTATAATGAGCTAATTACTATACAAATGTGCTAGCAAGGCAATGCACAGTCATTTTCCGACCGGATGCACAGAAGCAAAGCCTATCTTCAGCGCTGAAATCTTAATGTGAGGTCTGGAGCTCTCGTTAATGCCTCTTTAATAAATTCAGCAACGTGCCCATGAACGAGAAGCAAACCGGAAGTCACCGTGACCCTCCTTCGTCTGATTTCTGGTGTTTCTAAGATCTCCCAACGTAAGATGTGGAGGGTTGCAGAACTGTGCTGAGGATCCACATGGGAAATTAAAATGGTCTATTAAAATGGTCGCAGCGCTATTGCTGGTGGGTTGATTTAAGAACTACTTCTCCAGGAGGCAGCAAGCTAAAGTGTGCTAGAAATATGAAAAAAAATGACTGAAGCTCGGAACCCCTGTCACCCCCGGAGCTCCCTGCTCCAGCCGTTCCAGCTGGTCTCTCTCATCCAATCACAGCACGTTTAGCTGACACCAGTGTCAGCTAAACGCACTGTGATTGGCTGGCAGGCAGGCACTTCGAGGCAGGATCAAAGGCTGTAGACAGCTATTATACACGCAGCTTGTCTGCGTGTATGAAGCCATCTGTGGCATGCGCAGAGCAGCCACGCTTAATGTATGGCTGTTCTGCGCATGCTCACCTGACCGACTAGCTGGAAGGAAATCGCATGCAAATGTGCTAACAGCGAGCAGCTCATTTGCATCCCCGCTGTTTTCCAAATCGGTAAGCAGCAACCGGGGGGGGGGGGGGGGGGTTGGTAAGGGAAGGGCTTTTAGCGTGTAGTTAGTGCATCTAGCTCACAGAAGGGCAGCATGTATCAGAACATTACAAACCACCCTTTCTTATCTCTGTAATCTATATTATCCATCCATGAGTAAGAGTTTTCCTATACCAGTAAAGTACACCAATGATACCTCACCAGGTGAAGCCAGCTTTTCCCTTACTCATACCATAATGTATATAATCACTGCACTGCTTCAGTGGCCTTATAACTGCAGTGAACACATCAATGAAAGGCAGCTAGGTCAACCCTTTTCTGGAGGCACACATAGCCAATCAGGTTTTCTGAGATACCACACTGAATATACATGAGATAGACTTACATACAGTAGATCTCCAATATCTGCTAAGTTATCTCATACATATCCAGTGTAGTAGTCCTGAAAACTCAACTTGCTAGGCGTGCCTCCAAGAAAGGGTTGAGAAGCACTGAGCTAGGTTATATACAAAGGGAAACAAAGTCTCATTTCTCCAACAGGAGTCCAGTTCTATTTCACCAAGGGGCCGATGTAGTAAGCCCACCTCTTTAACATTGCTTTTGACTCGTAACCACTTGTAACCACTCGCCTCCACCTACCCTCCTCTCTTCCTTCCCGTTCACATTAATTGATTTGATTTGCTTACTTTATTTTTATTTTTTGTCTATTAGATTGTAAGCTCTTTGAGCAGGGACTGTCTTTCTTCTATGTTTGTGCAGCGCTGCGTACGCCTTGTAGCGCTATAGAAATGCTAAATAGTAGTAGTAGTAGTAGTAGTAAGCTGTGCTATCCTTACTGGTCTACTCCTAATTTTCCTATTCTAATCTTACTCCAAATAGCCCCAGGGAGAGAGAGGGAGGTCTTTTTTTCCGCCTTAGGTAGTCTAGAGGTTAGACCCTGCCATTTTGGAAGATGGCGACACCAGAGGCAGGAGCAAGTGGGCACTGTTCCTGTTTTCCAAATCCAGAGCTGTGTCAAGAGATGAGGGAATCAGGGGCCCGCTGGGCTACCAGAGATGTGTCAGGGGTTGGAAAGGGTAGGGATCAAGGGGTCCAGGGCCCACTGGGCTAGCAGGGAATGTCTGCAGGATTGGGGAGTGGGGATCTGGGGCCCAACGGGACTGCCAGGGATTTTTTATTGGGCTTTTTAAAGTCTCCCTTCTTGTCAGTGCATGAGCCACTCACACACTGCTAAGGAAGGGAGACACCTTCACCTGATACAGGAAACCATGGCAGATTACTGCAGTGATGTGTGCTGTTTTTAATGTCAGAGTACATTTTTTAATACTACAGTAACCTACATGTCAGTAATTTACTGCATAAGGGGAATTTTTTTCAGTGTTTGCATCAGAATTCTGTATGCTGAAGCTCAGTTCACTGTTCTAACACAGGCCTATTACGTTAGCCCCCAATTCTGTAGAACTTCCTGTGGAGAAGGCCCACCAAATCTAATTTCATTCTGTCCTAATTAGATTGTAAGCTCTGTTGAGCAGGGACTGTCTCTTTATGTTCAAGTGTACAGCGCTGCGTACATCTAGTAGTGCTATAGAAATGATAAGTAGTAGAGTTCTGGCTTTAGCTATGCCAGTTCAACCAGCGTCTACTACTACTACTACTTATCATTTCTATAGCGCTACAAGGCATACACAGCGCTGTACACCATACACAAAAAGACAGTCCCTGCTCAAAGAACTTACAATCTAGATAAGACAGGTAAACAGACAGAACACAACAAGCTTTCAGGATATCACTAATGAATATACATGAGATTTATCAGCAGGCATTCTATCCCCAGGGTATGCAAATCCTGAAAACCTGCCCTCTTTGTGGCTCTTACGTACTGAACTTGTGCTCCCCTGATTTAGATACTTGTGTACCTCACCTATTTACCCAATTAGATTGTGAGCCCTCCAGGGGGACAGGAAAATGCCTCCTTTACCTGAATATAACTTGACTTGGGAAAAGGTGTGAGCTAAATACTAACATATATTCTGAGGTCTGTACAGGGATACTGCACGAGAGACATGAACAAACTAAATGGCACATCTGGAGATACTGCCACCCATTCCTCCTTCCAACAGGATGCTGATCACTGAGAAAGAAATAAAAAAAAGGATACTTGATGTTCCATACTGGGTCTGACCAATACTCCACTGAGCCCAGCATTCAGGGCCAGTGAAGGGGTTTTAGATGCGGCCTAGGCAAAACCTTCAGTTTTGCACCTCCTCCATTTAACTTCCCCCCCCTCCCCCACAAGAATTTGATAATTAAACTAGCATAGGACATACGTAATGAGGTTAACAGGCAATTTGGAATCCGCCCATTTTCCCTGCAGGTACAATTACAGGTAGTTGGCTCTGAGTGTTGTGTCAGGCCTATTATTTTGCTTTGACTACAGCTGCTCTTTGCCACCCCTTAGAAGCTGCTTCCCTGGGCAACTACGTGGTTTGCCTAATGGTTAAGCCAGCCCTGCCAGCATCTTGTGCCTGACAGTAGCCCAATGCGCAGGTTCCAAGTGCCCACCAGGATCCCAAAGAGTAGATTTATTTTATTTTTTATTACATTTGTACCCCGCGCTTTCCCACTCATGACAGGCTCAAAGCGGCCTACATGGGGCAATGGAGGGTTAAGTGACTTGCCCAGAGTCACAAGGAGCTGCCTGTGCCTGAAGTGGGAATCAAACTCAGTTCCTCAGTTCCCCAGGACCAAAGTCCACCACCCTAACCACTAGGCCACTCCTCCACTCCTTTTGCTTTTAACTGCACCAAGTAATCACAAACAGATGTGGCTTTTTTAAATGCCTGTGATGCGCATGGTACTAGACAAAGAGCTGCCTCTTTCTCATTATCTGACTGGGGAAACCTGGCCAGCAGCAGAAGCCAGAATCCACCTACCTGCCTGCAGCTGCTCTGGAGATGATGCGAGGACACATTATTTTCCTGCCCTACCAAATAAATCTGTCTCTGCCCTGAATATCTTCCAAATGAATCATTTTATAACGTCAAACATCTGCTGTTATTAGCCAAAGGGAGGCCCAAAGTAGCAGGTAAATTGAGCCCAGTGCTTTAACCAACCCTTTCCCAATATATACAACTGACAGTTGTGTCAAACAAGAGGCAGAAATGACAGTTAAAGTTGCCTAATGAAGGGCAATACACATCTCCAAACTTTTTGTCCATTTCAAAGGTATGTGAATGGACTTGTCCATTTCTCGGTAAGCACCTAACAAACATGAGCTCACTACATCTGCTTGTAATGGTACATTTATGTATCAGATAATTCCATGTCTTTAACTTCATCACCTGGCTGCAGAATTAAGGCTGTATTTGAGGAAAATAGTGAATCCCAAAAGAGCCTTAAATAAACTTAAAAATTAGGAATTAGCTCAAAGTACTTTAACATAAAAATTAAGTTGCAAATTTTTAAAAAGTATATATACATAACTCCATCTTTAATCATCATTCTACAATGAATGATGACATTATCTTCTGCCGTCACACTATTTAGGAGGCAAATAAGAACAGAAGAATAGTCTGTTTCCAACAGTGGCCAATCCAGGTTACAAGTATCTGGCAGAAACCCAAATAGTAGCAACATTCCATGCTACCAATCCCAGGGCAAGCAGTGGCTTCCCCATTATCTCAATAGCTGACTTTTCCTCCAGGAACGTGTCCAGACATTATTTAAACACAGACCAAAAAAAAAAAGCAACACTGGGCCTTCAAGATAGAGATAATAGCCATCCTTTATTCTGAAAAAGGATGGCTATTATCTCTATCTTGAAGGCCCAGTGTTGCTTTTTTTGGTCTGTGTTGCAGTGGCGTTCCTAAGGGGGGAGGTGGGTGCGGTCCGCCCCGGGTGCATGCCGCTGGGGGGTACCACGCACCTGTCGGCTCCGCTCGTTCCGTGCTCCCTCTGCCCTGGAACAGGTTACTTCCTGTTCCGGGGCAGAGGGAGTATGGAACAAGCAAAGCCGACAGGCGCGCGGCACCCCCCCCCCCTCCCCAGCAGGTAAAAATGCACCCGGGGGGGGGGGGGGGAAGTGTTGTTTCGCTGGGGGGGGAGAGGTGTCATTTCGCTGGGAGGGGCGCATCGGCGATCCGCCCCGGGTGTCAGCCGCCCTAGGAACGCCACTGCTGTGTTGTATACTTGTATGCTGTATTACCCTCTCTTTTGTGACTGTGCAGACATTTTTTAAACCCAGATATGCTAACCACTGTTACCATATCCTCTGGAAATGAGTTTCAGAGCTTAACTATTTGTTGAGTGAAAAAATATTTCCTCCTATTTGTTTTTAAAGTATTTCCATGTAACTTCATTGAGTGTCCCTTAGTCATTGTACTTTTTGAAAAAGTAAATAATCAATTTACTTTTACTCATTCTATACCACTAAGTATTTTGTAGACATCTATCATCTCTCTCCCCCCCCCCCCCCCCAACCATCTCTTTTCCATGTTGAAGAGCCTTAACCTCTTTAGTCTTTCCTTATATAGGAGGAGTTCCATCCCCTTTATCATTTTGGTCGCTCTTTTTTGAATCTTTTCTATTTCCACTATATCTTTTTTTGAGCTATGACGACCAGAATTGAACGCAATACTCAAGGTGGGGTCATACCATGGAGCAATACAGAGGCATTATAATATTCTTGGTCTTACTTTGCATCCCTTTACTAATAATTCCTAGCATCCTGTTTGCTTTTTGGCTGCCACTGCACACTGGGTTGAAAATTTCAGTGTATTGTCTACAGACACCTAGACATTTTTCTTGGGTGCTGACTCCCAAGGTGGACTTTCTAGCATCAGGTAACTATGATTTGGAATATTCTTCCCAATGTGCATCACTTTGCATTTGTCCACATTAAATCTCATAGGTCTTCCTGCAATCTTTCATATTCCGCATTTGTTTTAACAACTTTGAAAAGTTTTGTGTTGCCTGCAAATTTAATCACCTCACTTCTTGTTCCGATTTCCAGATCATTTATAAATATGTAAACAGCACCAGTCCTAGTATAGATCCCTTCTGCACTCCACTATTCACCCTCCTCGATTGAGAAAAATGGCCATTTAACCCTACCCCCTGTTCAATAACCAGTTCCTAATCCACAACAGAACACTGCCTCCTATCCCGTGACTCTAATTTTCTCAGGAGTCTCTCATGAGGAACTTTGTCAAAAGCCTTCTCTGAAAATCTAGATATATTACATCAACCGGCTCACATTTATTGACATGTTTATTCAAATTGGTGAGGCAAGCCTCCCCTTGGCTGAACCCATGCTGAATCTGTCACATTAAACCATGTTTGTCCATGTGTTCAGTAATTTTATTCTTTATAATAGTTTCCACTATTTTGCCCGGCACTGACGTCAGGCTTACTGGTCTATAATTTTCCAGATAATCCCTGGAATTGTTTTTAAAAATTGGCGTTACATTGGCCACCCTCCAATCTTCAGGTACTACGGACAATTTTAATGACAGGTTACAGATCACTAACAGCAGTTCATGCTACAATTTAACAATTTGGGGGGGGGGGCAGATTTTTAATTGCACATAAAGGACCAAATTCTATAAATGGCACCTAAAATATCAGCGCTGACAAAAACCACAGCGCTATTCTATAACGGCTTAAGGGTGTGCCTAAGCCGTTATAGCACAAAGCTACATAGGTAAACCAAAAGGTAGGTATTTATTTATTTCCCACATTATCCCAATGACAGGTCAATGGCTGGCACAAGTGCACCATGTAATACACACAACTGACAGCATTACATAAATTGAGTGTGTTGTTTGGCAATGTGCTCATGCATATGCTCCCTGGTGGTTGCACTGTTTATAGAATCCCTGTGTTTATGTGTGTTAACTGTCAATTATTGGCACCAATCATGCATGTAAAGGAAAAGGGTTGGAACTTGATATACTGCCTTTCTGTGGTTACAATCAAATCGGTTTACATATTATATACAGGTACTTATTTTGTACCTGGGGCAATGGAGAGTTAGGTGACTTGTCCAGAGTCACAAGGAGCTGCAGTGGGAATTGAACCTAGGTTCCCAGGTTCTCAGGCTGCTGCACAAACCACTAGGCTACTCTCTCACAGGTCTGCTGAGAGACATAGCTGGGCAAGAGGCAGAGCCAGACCGCCGCAAGCCCCCCCCCCCCCCCCCCACACACACTCACGTCACCTCACTACTTGCACTGCACTCCCACCCAACCACCCCCTTACCTTTCTGTCTTTGCCTCCAAGGGGGTGCCTGGCAAGCCGGTTCCTGTGTGCCTGCTCCCACAGTCTGTCCTCTCCTGCTGCTGTCCGTGCAGGGAGTCAGGACCCAGATGACTGCACGAACGCGATATCAATTATCTGGGTCCTGGGCTGCATGCAGGATCAGGGGAGGACAGACCTGGAAGCAGGCAGTAGGAAGAAGTTTGCTGGCACCTTGGAGGATGGGCCTGGGGAATTTTGCCCCCACCCCTTGGCGGCCCTGCTCCTCAACTCCATGTAAGCACTACTGTTTTATAAACTGGCTGCACCACTGGCACCTAACTTTAGGCACCAGCTTATAGAATTGTCTTTCATATCTTTATTTTTATATGGTGCTATTCCCAAACCAGTGGCATAGCTATAGGGGCCATGGGGGCCTGGGCCCTCCCAAATTGGCTCTGGGGTCCCTGGTGTGGCTCATTGGGATTGGGGACCCCACCAGCTGAGGCATTTGTCCAGTACTGGTCTCTGCCACATTGCCTGCCCTGCTCTTCTACTCACGTCATGTGCACGGTTGTTTTAATAAAATTGAGCATGCGCTAAGTGTCGCACGTGCGCAGTTTCACTACAACGAGCATACATGCGCCATGAGGGAAATAGCAGGGCAGGCAATGCGGCAGAGACCAGTGGTGGGAAAATGATTCAGCTGGCGGAGGTTGGGGATCCCCGCCAGCCAAGGTATGTGAGGAGGTGGCGGCGGGAGGGGGCAGTGGGGAGGTGGGCCAAAATATGTCGTCGTCCCCCCCCTCTGACTACACCACTGTCCGAAACCAAATTAAGTCATGTACCAGCGATCAAAGATCCGTTTCCGACTTGTTATAGTACAAACTGTCTCACTGGTTCTGCAAATATCTACAATGTTAATTGGCTCATCAGACCACTGCTGAAATTTAGGCTGTAGCTCACAAAAAAAGCCTACAGCTCCCAGAAACCATACCACTCTTCTTGCAGGTGAACACACTGCTTTGAAACATGCTCTTTGTCCCTCAATTGTCTGGATGAGTTTGCAGCATCTGGAGATTGGCTACGCAACTTATTAGTATATGAGCGCATGAAGGGACTCATAAGTGTCCCAGGTACTGTTCATAAATCTCCCTCACACCTCCAATCTCCACCCCAACAACAGTGAGACAATGTCACCAGAAGAACAAGGATATTTGGATGCTGCTGCTTCATATCAAGTAAGCGGTGGGCATGATTTTTTTTAGGCCTTTTTCATTATAACCAGAAAATCTTCATTGGGACTGTTTGATTCATTATAAGTGAAAATCAGAGTCTTAATCATATCATATCCACCACGTTAATAGCCCATAGCACATCCATCTCCTCGAGGATCTGATCCTGCCCACAGCGTACCACAAATCTTATTAGTCATTGGGGGACACCAGGACTCCCACCAGGCTCCATTTGTAATGATCTGGGCACGTCCGAATTTGCTCCTCTCAAATCCAGTTACTGGCCACTGGACCACGTGACCTCTAGCTTTCAAATCTTCTGCCGCTTCCTCAGAAATGCCATCTTCTACAAACAACCGCCAAACATCTTCTGCAGGGAATACAAAGGTTGAAATTCAAAATGATTCACCCTGTTAATGGAGTTGATCACATCAATCTTTATGTTAATTGGGGCCAGTAAACGTGAAACTATTGGCTGGACATTTTGATGTCTGGCAGAAAGTTAATCAGTTTGGAAAAGGCATTCTGGGCCTATTCAGTGCTGTTCTCTTCTGTTCTAATCAATTCTCCTTTTGTTTCTCAGTAGGTACCACTTGAATACACTCCTGTTCCCTGCTACTGAACCCTACCAGTGCCATATTTGTTTATTTTCTGTTTCCCTGGAATTCCCCAGCTTTTCGATACCTTTTTCTCTGTTGAGACTTTTCCTCTTGCCTTCCCTGAATCTACTATGAATGCTGGGGTCATAGATGACCGTTCTCACATTCTGTATTATATTTAACCTTTAACTGCATAAAGCTGCTCCTTGTGATCTTGGGCAAGTCACTTAACCCTCCATTGCCTCAGGTACAAACTTAGATTGTGAGCCCTCCAGGGACAGAGAAATACCCAGTGTACATAAATGTAACTGACCTTGAGCTGCTAATGAAAAAGGTGTGAGCAAAATCCAAATAAATAATAATAATAATATTTAGGATGTTCATTCTTGCTTTCTGACACTTCTATAGAATCCTGTTGGCAATTTTAATAAGGCAGTATGTCCCTGTAGCAAGGTCATACTGAGAACCATAAAGAAGAAGATTTTACCATCTTTGGGAAGTTGCTGACGTTGTTGATTCCTGATTCCATATTAGCCAAGAGACACACTGGGTCCAATATTCGGTGGGATTATCTGGATAGTAATGACTCTTAATTGGACAAATCAGCACTTTCCTAGATATTGCCGCTGAAAAGCTGGAAAGGCCACTTTAACACTATCTGCCTAGAGCCCTTAGATCTGCACAATTTCATCAACTCAATGTGCCATCTTACACAGAGATCCATCATGAACAGGTTAGGCATGCCGTTTTTTCAGTACAGGCCCCAGAACTCTGGAATTCCTTGTCAAATGACTTGAGACATTCTCAGTCCCTTGACACGTTTAAAACTGACCTTATAACATTTCTTTTAAGTACATAAGTATTGCCACACTGGGACAGACCAAAGGTCCGTGAAGCCCAGCATCCTGTTTCCAACAGTGGCCAATCCAGGTCACAAATACCTGGCAAGATCCCAAAAAGTACAAAACTTTTTATGCTGCTTATCCCAGAAATAAGCAGTAAATTTTCCCCAAGTCCATTTTAATAATGGTCTATGGACTTTTCCTTTAGGAAGCAGTGCAAACCTTTTTAAAACCCCACTAAGCTAACTGTCTTTAACACATTCTCTGGCAATGAATTCCAGAGTTTAACTACACATTAAGTAAAGAAAACTTTTCTCCGATTCATAGTAAATTTACTACTTTGTAGCTTCATTGCATGCCCCCTAGTCCTAGTATTTTTGGAAAGAGTAAACAAACGATTCATGTCTACCTGTTCCACTCCACTCATTATTTTATAGACCTCTATCATATCTCCCCTCAGCCGTCTTTTTTCCAAGCTGAAGAGCCCCAGCCTTTCCTCATAGGGAAGTCATCCCATCCCCTTTGTCATTTTCATCACCCTTCTATGTACCTTTTCTAATTCCATTATATCTTTTTTGAGATGCAGCAACCAAAATTGAACACAATATTCGAGGTGTAATCACACCACGGACCGAAAGAAAGGCATTATAACGTCCTCATTTTTGTTTTCTATCCCTTTCCTAATAATACCTAATATTTTATTTGCTTTCTTAGCCGAAGCAGCATATACTCTTACTCCTGAAATCCGGTAAGATCGCTGCAGAGCTGAAAGGCAGTGTGGAATACTTTTCATTTTTACCTATCCCTATTTTACTATCATAAAAGTGTTCTCCCTCCTTTCCTAATGTATATAATAGGTTTTTGTCTGGAAATTGTCTACCTCTTTTCATTTTATATTGTAAACCACCTAGATGGAATTCCTATGTGTGGGATAGAAAATTTTAATAAACTTGAACTTGAACTTTCAGGGCTGTCCGAGGGTGCAGTCTGGGCAAAGCCAGGCATTACTTGGTTAGCAGCAACATTCACTTTGGTAACTGGGTATCTAGATAAAGTTAGGACAGCCATTAGGACAAAAAAAAAAGGTTGTCCTAACTTTATCCTGGTAGTTATCCGTGTACTGACCTGGATATCACCAGTATCCAGTTAAGTGCAAAGGGTCACATTATCTCCCTAATTCTATAAAAGTCACTACAAATTGCGTGCATGGGTACACGTCAATTTGAACCCACAATTTTAGTGAATAATGAACTAATTAGCACCAACAATTGGCTTTTTAACGAGCAATTATTGGCACTAATTAGATTGAATTGGGATAATCACATGTAAATTTAGGGCAGGATCCATGTCTAAATTTTACACATGAGTTCAAAGAAGGGGTGCAGAAATGGGAGGCTTATGGGCAGAACTGGGGCATTACTAAAATGAACATGAATAGCTATAGAATAAGGGGGAACATGCCTAATTTAGGCACAAAGATTTGCATCACGTTTCAGTTGGTGCAATGGCTGCGCCTAAAGTTAGGCACAATTCCCAGGTGTAAGCACTATTCTATAAACTGCACCTAACTTTAAGCTCGGCTTATAGAATAGCGCTTTGCTCTTTGCCAATTTTTTCAGCACCATAGATAGAATTCACCCCTGTACCCGAATATTCAGCGTCAATATGCAGGTGTGGCTTGGCACTGAATATCCGAGTACAGAAAGTCCACGGTGGTTGGCATTTTATAAAATGCTGACTGTCACGGTCTGAATTCTGACCTGCTAGTAACTGTGTACACATTTTAGATTGATTTGGTGGAGGCAGGATCTCTTTTCTGTTTCCCAACTTCAATTCAGAGTGAGCATTAATTTAGTTTGGAAAGGAACTATTTACCTCTTATGGCATATTCCACACAGAAGCGTGGCGCATCAACAGCTTGCTGGGGATTCATCCCAAACTCAGCCATATTTAAAAGCACCTATTTTAACAATAAAATAGAACATGGTTACAGTCAGAATCCAATAATGCCATAATTTGAATTCACATTGTATCTTTCCAAAAACTGAAACATCGGGTGATACTCGAAGTATCTTGATCATAGGGCCATTAATGTCGGGGGGCTGCTCCAAACACGTGCCCCACGGAGGTGTTGCCTTGCTGTTCTTTAAGATGTGTTCTGGCCTATTTCATCCCTCTTCACCTTATCTTACTCATGGGGGAATTCTGCACAAATGTTTTGAAAATTCTGGGCACGATATTTTAAAACTCTGCAAAATTTGGCATTGTTTATTTGTAGAGTTTTTGCTCAAAATTCCCCAGTCATTAGGCCACCCCCTCCTGCCTTTTCCCTCCTCAGGCTCCAGTCTTCCAAGTTCCATCTCTCACTCAAGCTGCAGTTCTCCTCCCTCTAACTCCCCAGCAAGACCCCTAATTCTGTCTGCTCCCAAAGTCTTCTCCTACGTGCAATACCCCCACCTCTTATTCTTCCTTCCTCCTGGCACACACCCCCACCTCTCATTCTTCCTCCTCCCCTCTCCAGCTATCATTGTATATCTGGCACACCCTTAAACTTGATCTCTTCCCACCCTACCCCCATGGCACAATCTCAGTTTTCTCTGTCCCCCCATGCCTCCATGGTGCAGACTCTGTTTTCACTGCCCCCTTCCCCACCCCCATGGCATTCTCAACATTCTCTGGCCCTCCCAATCCCCATGGTACAGTCAGTTTTCTCTGTCCCCCTCCCATTCCCATGATACACTTTCAGCTTCCCCCCCCCCCCCCCCAAACCCTATGGCACACTCTCACCTTGGATCTGCCTGCCCCGAACCATTGCATATTTTCACCTTGCTCTGCCTACCCCTTCCAATCCTCATGGCACAGACTCACCTCGCTCTGCCCCCTCCCCCAACTCCATGGCACACTCATCTTGCTCTGTCCCCCTCACCCAATCACCGTGACACACACTCAACCAGCATCAGGCCTCTTCTCAGACTCTCCCCCTCATTTGCAGAGATCGAGCGGATAGAGAAGCAAGAAGTGAACCACTGCACATCGGGCAACTTCCTCCTCCTCTGCCAGCCCTGACTACTTATGTGAACTGCAGGACTATATGGAGGCCCGCGTGCAGTGGTGTGCTGGAGCAGGATTGCACTGGCTCATGCGAGCCGGTTATTGTTTTTTCTCAAAATTTTGCGAGCCAGTTGTTGCACTAATCAGCTGGGGCAGGAGCGATCCTCCTAAGCTCCTGCCCATGCAATCTCCACTCTCCTCCATACTGAAAGTGTCTGCCATAAGTTTCAGCAGCAGACTCGCGAGATTGCCACGGGAACTTGCAAAAGTCTCGCGAGATTGCTGTGGGAATTCATAGCAGCCATTTTCAGTATGGAGGAGAGTGGAGACTGCTTGGGCAGGAGCGTAGGCGGATCGCTCCTGCACCAGTTGACCACTGGACTACCATGGCTGTGTAAGGTAGGAGCAGGGAGCGGGAGGCAGTAGGGGGAGGGGGTTTTGAGAAACATGATGTGTGAGGGAGAAGACAAGCTGCGTGGATGAGAGGGACAGCGAAGAGGACAAGTTGCATACATATCTACAGGTGGGTTTTTGTGGGGGGTTTTTCTTTTGTCAGAAAGCCTGTTGTTACATTTAACAGCACACCACTGCCTGCATGGTTCACATAAACAGTCGGGTCTAAGCCACACAAGGAGGAGGAAGCGGCCTGATATGTGGTTGCTCACATCCTGCTCCTCTATCTGCATGATCTCTGTGGAAGAGGGGCAGAAAGACTGGGGAGATGTTGGTCGAGTGTGTGTCATGGTGATTGGGTGACTGGGACAGACAAGGTGAGTGTGCAGCGAGGTTGGGGGGAGCAGAGAGAGGTGAGATTGTGCCATGGAAATGGAGGGGGGGGGGAAGAGCAAGGTGAGTCTGTGCCATGAGGACTGGAGGGGGCAGGCAGAGCAATGGGGTTGGGGGGGGGGGGGCAAGTTGGCCTCCTTGCAGAGTTCTGCTACTCAGCACCCATAAGGCACAGAAAAAGAATGTCCCCCAGCATATAAAAATATTTTTGTGTCTTGGTCTATGAAAATCTGACAGCCTTTAGCACTAAAGAATTTGATGTAAAGCAAAGTCCAACTACTTGGAAACAAAAAGCATTTTGCAAATAATTACATAGATCATTATTCAATAGCACTTATCCAACTAACAGCACCTGTGATTGGGTATTTTTATTTATTTATTTTTTGCTCACACCTTTTTCAGTAGTAGCTCAAGGTGAGTTGCATTCAGGTACTCTGGATATTTCTCTATCCCAAGAGGGCTCACAATCTAAGTTTGTACCTGAGGTAATGGAGGGTTAAGTGACTTGCCAAGATCACAAGGAGCAGCAGTGGGATTTGAACTGGCCACCTCTGGATTGCAGGACTGGTGCTCTAACCACTAGGCCACTCCTCCATGTATGCAGAGTCAGTATCCGGATAGTGCCTCTGAAAATCTTTACAGATTGCTTCTGCGCTATGGAGGTAATTCTATAAGCGTGTGCTTAGAGTTATGCGCCACTTATGCACGTGTAAGGCACTTTAAATTGGTGGTGATGTTAAATGCATGGAAATGCAAGGGGCTGCATAACTTTCAGAATACTATCAGTTATGTGCGTTCTTTGGTGCACTTACGCATGGCCATTTACACCTGCCACTGATATAGCGTAAGTGGTCGCACCTAAATTTTGGCACACCAATAAAGCTTTGTGCTAGTATTCTAAAATGACTGAGGCATGCCCAGTGGTGGTCCTACCATTAGGCCACCTGAGGCGGGGGCCTCAGGCGGCACTCTTCCGAGGTGGCATCACCCCCCCTTTCTTTCCTTCTCCAACCCCCCTTCCCCGAACTTACCTTTTTTTATTTTGTTGTTTTTTAAAAGGCGGTGGCGACAGTGGCAGCAGCGATTCCCTTAGGTTGCCCTGCTGCCAGACCCGGCTCCTTCTCTCTACAGCCCTCCTCCGAGGTACAAGTAGAGAGAAGGGGCTGGGACCAATGGCAGCCTATGAGAATAGCCGCAGTCACCACCACCGCCTTTTAAAAAACAAAATAAAAAAGTAAGTTCAAAGAAGTGGGTTGGAAAACGAACAGAAGAGGGGAATGTCAGATACTGGCAGGGGGCGGCAGAGGAGGAGTTGGGGCGGAAACTCATTCCTTGCCTCAGGCAGCATACTGCCTTGGGCCGCCCCTGGGTGCACCTATGTACTGATAGAGAATTGGTGCTCAGCATGCCCCATTGTAGCGCTTACAGCGAGGTGCCAAATTCTAGAATTGCCTCCTATGGTCATAGTGCCAGGGCAGAGGGTGGCAGATATAAGGCAGTCTCAGAACATCAGCTTCAAGTTTATTAACAGCTTGATATACCGCCTAAGAGAAAATCTACCAAAGTGGTTCGCAATACAAGAATCAATAACTAATAACAGGGGTGGAAAGGAAGGAATTTCATAGAAGCCATAGACAAAAGCAGGGAGAGCGCCATCATGTGGCCACAACCAGGCTGACAGGTGAAGTATGGCAAGGGTCAAAGGCCATGGCAAATAGATATGCCTTAAGTTGAGCCTTAAAAGTAGGTGGAGAGGTTTCTAACAGAAGGGCAATTTGGATATTAACAATATTTTTTTTATTTTGGATTTTGCTCTCATCTTCTTCAGTAGTAACTCAAGGTGAGTTACATTCAGGCATACTGGGTATTTCCCTGTCTCTGGAGGGCTCCTGAGCTAAGCTTGTACCTAAGGCAATGGGGGGGGGGGGGGTTAAGTGATTTCTGCAAGCTCACAAGGAGCAGCAGTGGGATTTGAACTGGGTACTTCTGGATGTTAAGACCAGTGCTCTAACCACTAGGTCACTCCTCCCACTGCATGTATCATGACAAAAGTCTGTCCTAGGTTATCCAAATGGCAGACTAAATATTGCCACCATCCAGATAAGTTCCAGTTCTGACCTCCTTATCTGATTACAGTGCCAGTACATTAACCCAATATTGTTTTATATCTCAATGTCGGTTGAGGTGATATAATTTATGGCTAATTCTCAGGGACAGAGACTCAGTGCATTGCACTCTCACCATGGCACAAACATCACATCACACTGCAAACAGCAAGAGCAGTAAAGAAATGGTCCATCGCTCTCCTAGGATTCAGGATTATTGACAAGCGTTCAGCATGTTCTATGGCTGTTTCATTAACAGATTTTAATTATGGCTACCAAAGATTCTAAGCCGACAAGTACCCACAGGAGTAATGTAACATCTGTCAGCCTGCACTAGAGAAGCTCCTACATTACCTGCACATGCCCTTGAGGCTGCATGAAGCCGCCCATCACTCCGAAAGAACACAGAAGGTCCTCAGTATCCTCTGCAGTAGCCATAGAAGGGATGATGGTATGGAAAGGGCGTTTTCCAGGTGCTAGACAATTTGGATGGCCAGGAGACAGGGAGAAATTAGCCCCTCTGCACTGAAAATGCAATTTTTATGGTTGTTAATAAATACACACCATAGTTTCTTTAATTACAGAGCTCCCATCCCATAACCAGTGGCATAGCCAAAAGGGAATTTTTGGGGGGGTGTCAACAGGTAACATGGGTGGGCACTCATTTCCTCATCCCTCCCCCATTCCCCACCAAACAATTAAAATGCCTTAGTTGGCGGGGATCCCCAAACCCTGCCCGCTGAAGACATCCAGAATCTGCTGCCCCCACTTAGAAAAGCATGGCAGTTAGCAGTAGAATTTTGCAACTCTGATGCTGGCTTTGCAGGAATCCTCAGTTCTCATGTGCTTGTGCTGGTGCTGGTGGTTCAAAATGCAGCTGCCTACTGTTGTGCTTTGCTGATTGAGGGCAGCGGACTCTGAATGGTGCACCAGTTGTGGGGTGAGCCTCAGGCTCACTGCCCGTAATAGAACTATCCCATCAATGTTTTAATACAATATCCCTCCCCCATAACTATTTGTCCCACCTGTTAACAGTAGAGATTAGTGGAAATATAAGCTGTTTGATTTCCCGGGTATGTATCACGTAACCCTGGTCTCATCACAGTCAAGGCACCAGCTAGCTCATCGTGGGTCAGCACCTCAGACCATGGTAGGGTTACCATATGTCCGGATTTACCTGGACATGCCCTGCATGCATCCTTCCTGTTCATGATCTCGGTGCCGATTCAAAATGGCCGCCGAGAGTTGAAGTGACCTCGCAAGACTTCAACTCTCGGTGGCCATTTTGAATCGGCGCCGGGATCACGAACAGGAAGGATGCATGCAGGGCAGCGCTCTGGCCAGGAAAGAGGGGGCTCTTTCCTGCCCCGAAGAGGTCACTAGACCACCAGGGCAGTAGTAAGATAAGGGGAGGGGGGTGACGGGGAGGGGGAGTGACAGGGTGTGTGACAGGGGGGAGGGGAAAATGTGACAGGGGGCGGAGCGAGGGCATCAAAGGGGGCAGGGCGGGGTGTGAAAGGGGGCGAGGTGGGGTGTGAAAGGGGCGGGGCATGTGTCCTCCTTTTTGGGGGACAAAATATGGTAACCCTATGCTATTTTTTGCTTCCACACTCAGAGTTAGTAGTCTGGAAGGTAGTCTGCAAGATTGTCCAGTTGTCAAAGTACGGTCATGCTGAGGGTCCCCCCGTTTGCCCCTGAAGAAGCCCTGTGGTGGTGAAACGGGTCCGTTGGGCAGGGAAGCCCGATGGCGACCGCTTTGCAGCTAAGTGATGTTTAACATTATGGGCAATGTAGCTTTTGATATTTAATATTTGATTTGTTTGTTACAAAATTTGAGCACATAGGAGGATGGTGAGAAAGTGACCAGTGATTGATTTGTAGTGACGTTCATGTAGAGCACAACTTGTTCAGCATTATTGCTGTATGTCACTTATCTGAGGTCCTTTCCACTTTTCCTTATCACTGTTTTTGAACAGGGTTCCCATTCATATAAACCCGCTCTTTTCTTGTTTGATATTTTGGATTTTTTGAGCGGTAGTTCCCCTACTGTGTATTGTTAACCCTAGACTAGGGCCACAAAGAAACACAACCAAAATCCTTCTTCCAAAGTGCTGCTGCTTTTCTAGTCACACACACACACACACACACACTGAACTTGGGTGCATGCTGGGGCCGGATAAAGATTCAGAAGGCTGTAGGGCTTTATTTCTTCTTACTCTCTAGTCTCTTTTCTTTATCAGTCTGGGAGTAAGTAAATTTCACTCTCGCTCAAAGAAAAGAATCCAGTCCAGAGACTTATGCAAAATAACCAAACATTTACTAAATATTCTGCAACAGGCAGTTCAAATCCTTCTTCAAACAGTCAATTTGTATTCTAACTTGATAGCAATGCAAACTGTAAAACCAGAGCAAACTTAGGCCCCTGTTTACAAAGGTGTGCTAGCAGCTGCCAATGCAGTTATGCATTATAGATGGGGCATTACATGTCATTTGTGAGATAACACAGTTTCAGAGATAGGAAGGGCCTCTATTTCAAGTCACGGATGCTGCAATTGCCTCATATAAATAAATGGCTACCTGTCTTTAAGCCCGATATTTGGTAGACTTGTCTGTTTAAGTCAGAGGACTGAATAAGCAGTCTTAAATTTAAATCAGGTCTGCTATTTGTTAGAGTTCCACTAAACAGATATAATTATCTGCACAGCAGCTGAATCTCTGAATACCGCTGCTGTATGGATAAATTTTGGCCCCACTTATGGAATGCCCTGGTTCCTCATTTTACTAAACAGATACATTCTGTACATATACCCCGGGATTCTATACAAGGTGCCTTAATTTTCATGCAGAAATTGAAACGTATTCTATAGCAACGCACATAATTTAATTGGTTAACTAGCTAACCAGAGCTGGTTCTATTCTATTCTATTTCGATACTTCTATACCGTCTCTAATAGGGTCTTCAAGGTGGTTTACAAGCAACAGAATATCCTAGATGGACATGACTGACATTAATACAATAGACTACTAATATACAGTTAGTTACACAGATAAGATTTTAATACTTTCTGAAATAGAATATAATTAACTATTGTCCGTATAGAAACTGGAATAGTATTCCAAACCTTTGGACCCTGGAAGTGAAAAAATGTTCCCAAACTGATTTCAACTTCAAATTCCGTACAACAGGGATATCAAGCATCAAATTTTCCAAGCTTCTTAAGTGCTCTCTAGCACCCACAGGTGGTAGCAATAGTCCCACCATAATAAAATTCTTCCCATAAACACTTTTATGAACTTGGCATGCGATTTTAAATTTAATACGCACTTATATTTTTAGCCAATGTAGTTGCTATAATAAAGGACTAGCCTTGTTATACTTTCTCAAGCCAAATATCAAGTGAGCAGAAGTTTTGCACAAGCTATAAATGGTTCAACTGCTATTTGCTAATATTAGTAACATGGAGGGGCATAATTGAAAGGGACGCCCAGGTTTTCCTGAGGAAGTCTTTGCAGGAAGTCGTTTCGATAATACGGTCGGGGACGCCCAAATCGCAAAATTTAGGTCGACCTTAAAGATGGTCATCCTTAGAGATGGTCGTCCCCAGATTTTCTTCTAACTCCAGACTCCGTTCCTTTTATCTTGCTGCACCATATGCCTGGAATAGCCTTCCTGAGCCGGTAAGTCAAGCTCCATCTCTGGCCGTCTTCAAATCTAAGCTAAAAGCCCACCTTTTTGATGCTGCTTTTAACTCCTAATCCTTATTCACTTGTTCAGAACCCTTATTTTATCATCCTCACTTTAATATTCCCTTATCTCTTGTTTGTCTGACCTAATTAGATTGTAAGCTCTGTCGAGCAGGACTGTCTCTTCATGTTCAAGTGTATAGCACTGTGTACGTCTAGTAGTGCTATAGATATGATAAGTAGTAGTAGTAGTAGTAGTAGCAGATAATGGAAACCAAGGATGCCCATCTCAGAAACGACCAAATCCAAGCCATTTGGTTGTGGGAGGAACCAGCATTCATAGTACACTGCTCCCCCTGACATGCCAGGACACCAACCGGGCACCCTAGGGGGCACTACAGTGGACTTCAGAAATTGCTCCCAGGTGCATAGCTCTCTTACCTTGGATGCTGAGCCCCCAACCCCCCCCCCCCAAAACCCACTACCCACAACTGTACAACACTGCCATAGCCGTTACAGGTGAAGGAGGGCACCTACATGTGGGTACAGTGGGTTTCGGGTAGGTTTTGAAGGGCTCCCATTTACCAGCACAAGTGTTACAGGTGGGGGGGATGGGCCTGGGTCCGCCTGCCTGAAGTGCACTGCACCCACTAAAACTGCTCCAGGGACCTGCATACTGCTGTCAGGGAGCTGGGTATGACATTTGAGTCTGACATAGAGGCTGGCAAAAAATATTTTAAAAGTTTTTTTTAGGGTGGGAGGGGGTTAGTGACCACTGGTCAGTTCAGGCACCTTTTTGAGGCTTGGTCGTAAGAAAAAATGGACCAAGTAAAGTCGTCCAAGTACTCATCAGGGACGCCCTTCTTTTTTCCATTATCGGTCGAGGACGCCCATGTGTTAGGCATGCCCCAGTCCCACCTTTGCTATGCTTCTGACACACGCCCCGTGAACTTTGGTCACCCCACGACGGAAAGCAGTTGAGGATGCCCAAAATCGGCTTTCGATTATGCCGATTTGGGTGACCCTGGGAGAAGGACGCCCATCTCCCGATTTGTGTTGAAAGATGGGTGCCCTTCTCTTTCGAAAATAAGCCTGATAGTAACATAGTAGATGACGGCAGAGAAAGACCTGTATGATCCATCCAGTCAGGATACAGTAAATTGCAATAATTGAGTAGAGGGATCAGAATTGCCTGTGCAATAGTTCTAAAACCAGATGGGCTCAAAGAGGATTTTATAGCTCATAATTTATTTAGATGGGGGAAAATAATTCCTTACTAGAACATTAATCTGGTACTTATAAGTGAGGTTAGAATCTAATGTTATTCTCAATACTCTGGAGTTTGATTCAATCTTTAATGAAGTTCTTGAGGAAAGGGTAATTGTCTCTGAAGCAATTATCAGAATTGGCATTCATTAAGATTTACGAGCACAACTCGCTAGTGTATTCTGTAATGTGACGCACTTAAATTCTAAGTCGCATAGTTGAAAAAGGGGTGTGGGCATTTCTAAAATCTTTGCACGTTGTTATACAATACATCCACTCTGCGCCTAATCTAGGTGTCAGAATAAAAGGAGGGGGAGAGATAGAGGCTATGGGCTGGGGGAGAAAGAAATAGGTGAGGAGGGGCAGAGAAACGAGGCAAAACTAGATGAGAGGGGAAGGAGAGAGAGAGAGAATGACAGAGATATGGGGCAATACTGGATAAAGGCGGAGGGCTGAAGAGAAAAAGGCTATGGGCTGAGGAGAGTGAGAGAAATTGGGCAAGACTGGATAGGTGGAGACATAGGAGTAAACTTTTCAAAATGGTTGGGGATGCTAAACCCAATAGAAATTACCATTCCCTAGACACACAGGGTTTGCTCAATATTGGGGGTGCTCAAGCACCCACAGCACTCACAGAGCTGGAACGGATCAGTGTTGGAGTTGGTTATAGTGGAAGAGGTGAAGAAGGCAGACGAAGAGAAAAAAATGACACTTGAACAGGAGACCCTTGGAGAGAGAATTAAAAGAAGACAAGAAAGCAGTAACCAGAGGTTGGGACCAAAAAATTAGAAAAATTAAATGACCAGATAGTAAAGGTAGAAAAAAGAATTTTATTTTTAAATTAGGATAAAGTAATGTGGTAACCATATTAGTCCACTTTAGAAGTTAATAACCTTAACCTTTATATTAGACTATATACATTTTTTTACTAACTTTCGGACAGCAAAACCTACTTCTTCAGGTCGGAACAAGTATACTTGTCCTGACATAAGGAGGGAGATTTTCACCTCCAAAAACTAGTCAAAAATGTAATGTTAGCAGTAGTTACTACAAAATGGTGGTCAACATCGGGGAGACTGATAAGACATGCTGACAAGCTAAATACCAAGGTTTTTGAAAATTTGAGGAAAAATCTTGAATTAAAACCTTAAAACTGAATTCTAAAAAAATGAAAAATAGGAAGGTGGAAGGTTATTTAGCCAATGATTGATGCTTACCGGGTATAAAAAAATTAGAACTCGTGTTTTATCTGAAGCTTTTCCTTCCTCTTAAAAAAAGTGTTTAAAAATAGCTATCTGTTTGGGAACTATTTAACTGAACACATTTGGTTGAGGTGGAGCATTTTGTTGGAACAATGCAGTGGAGGTAGTGGATGCAAATCTCACTCATGGATATTCATTATGGGTATCCTGGAAACCTGACTAGCTAGGGTGCCTCCAGGACTAGGTTTGGGAACCACTGTGTTAGTAACATTTTGTAAATAACTACTACTACTACTACTACTTAACATTTCTAGAGCGCTACTGGGATTACGCAGCACTGTACAGTATAATAAAGAAGGATATTCCCTGCTCAAAGGAGCTTACAATCTAAAGGACAAAATGTCAAGTAGAGGCAGTCTAGATATCCTGAATGGAAGTATAATAGTTACGTGCCGAAGGCGACATTGAAGAGGTGGGCTTTGAGTAAGGATTTGAAGATGGGCAGGGAGGGGGCTTGGCGTATGGGCTCAGGGAGTTTATTCCAGGCATAGGGTGAGGCGAGGCAGAAAGGGCGGAGCCTGGAGTTGGCGGTGGTGGAGAAGGGTACTGAGAGGAGGTAATGAGGGGCTGCAGATCGAGTGCATTTGTAATCACAATTCAGTCTGATATCGTTTTGTACCAACTTTGAAAGGGTTAAGTACAAAGAGGCCAATTTTGAGCTGGTGCAATAACCAGGTTACATTAAAAAAAAAAACAGCTGCGGCATTTATTTTTAACTGTATATTCCCCAGGCCTAAATTAAATGTATAACTTATCCAGACAGTAGATGACTATCAACTCTAGCTATATATTTGTTTTGCCTGCCCCCACCCCTTCCTGCCCCTTTTTTACATGGATATTATCAGGTCGTTTATCAATTTAAATGATAAGCACGTTCTATGTTCACCAACTGCTAGTAAAAGTATAACTTGCATTGCATATCGGCCTGATAACAACTAGGAAACTGACTCAGAGCAAAGTTTTAATTATCCCGGTATCCTACATTCAACAGCAGAAAAATGCAGTTTGTGCTCACTGGAAACTTGTTTAAAAAAAAGCATTGTGTACCGTTGTCCAGCCACTGTTATATCCTTCCAGTTTCTAGTAGTCATGATTCAGTGATACATTGAAACTGGGATGACATCCTAAACCGTTATGTTGAATAAGCTAGGGTTGGACCTAGCTTCTATTAATTTCTCTAATGCCCTGCTGAATCCATTCATAGATGCCAGCTCTGTGGGTGCCAGTGGGTATTGAGTACCCCCCAACATTGAGCAAGCTCCTTCAATGTGTTGAAGGAGGAATAATTTGCATTATATTTGCCACCCCTAATCATTTTGAAATGTTGGCGCCTATGACACCTTATTATATTACTGACCCTCACATCATTTTGTGCCTGTGAGTTTTAGATGTTAAACACATTGTGTGAAGACGACCTTCTGTGTTTGTGTTAAAGTGGCAGAACTGACTGACAATTTTATCACATGCTCACTATAGTCTATCCAATCTACATTCCACTGTCTCTTTCCAAGCTAAAGAGGCTTAGTTTTTCTCTCAGATGGAATTTATTTGATATCCCTAATTATCTTTGTTGCCCTTCCAATTATGAATATACTGGACAGCACTGATCCCAGCACAGGACCCTGTGAGACACCACTGTTCACTTTTAGTCCTACCCTTCCAATGAATGGACAGAAAAAAAAAGCCACAGGGATAGTCTAGGTAACTAGGTTCTTTGTCAGAAGTGGAGGAGGGAAAGGGAACTTGATATACTGCTTTCTGTGGTATTTTGCAACTACATTCAAAGTGGTTTACATATATACAGGTACTTATTTTGTACCTGAGGCAATGGAGGGTTAAGTGACTTGCCCACAGCCACAAGGAGCTGCAGTGGGAATCGAACCCAGTTCCCCAGGATCAAAGTCCGCTGCACTAACCACTAGGCTACTCCTCCACTCAGTAATCTAATGGTTAGAGACTGGGGAAGCAAATCACCTTCCATTCTCTCTGGTACAAGTTTAGGTCATGGTTTCCCAAGTTCTGTTAATGTTTTAATACATTTTGTCTTAATTCAAGTTAGTAAATAAATTTCATTGATTATAAGTTGGGTTTGTATGATTAAATGTGCATTAAATCACATTAACCACTGTTCCCGCTAAGGTGAGCGGGAGTCCTCCACCTATGGTCCTGGCCAGTGGGCGGTGCTGTTTCACTATCATATTTTTAATAGTAAAAAACAGGCAAGCTCTGCAGGACTCCAGGGAACCTGTCTGTCACTAGCAAGTGAAAACACAATATTAAAGCACACACCCCTCCCCCCCACACACACACACACACTGGCAGCAAACAGTGACGATAGCGCAGCTCAATAAATGAGGGCCTTAGACTGTAAGCGTTCTGGGGACAGGGAAATCGCTACTGTACCTGAATGTAATTCACCTTGAGCCACTGATGAAAAGGCATGAGCTAATTCTAAATAAATATGTCTTTATTTTGAGATCACCTTGAATGATTTACTTGATAATGGTGGTTGTTTCTTTGGCCACCACATCTCAGGCAGGTCTTATCTTGAATCAGAGAACCCTTTCATTGAATATAAAGTAATGATGCTGCCCAGGGAAACGTTTTACAATCTGAAGACTGTGGCTTAATGCAATAGAGGTAAACAATGAAATGAAAGATGGAGAGCAATGGGCAGGTTCCTGCTTGGTAAACTACAGAGCAGAACCATATGCTAGCTCATGCATCAAAAGGGATAATAACCTTAACCTTGCAACCTGACACATTGTGATGATCTTAGGTAAGTCTTGTTTAGAGAACAAGGGGCCCAGCATCCAGCATTTGATGTTTGCTTAGTTTAGGTACAAGTTGGAATGTTTCCCTGACATACAGCACAATAGGTGTCTGTTAAATGCATCAATGGTCAATCTCATGTGTTCTTTCACCATGCTAGTCTCCTTTCAACGGGGTGATTAATGAAGGTCCCCCCACCTCCCCAGTGCAGAAAACATTTTTTGATTTGGAAAAACGAAAATAGATTCATTTTTTCATTTAATACATTTAACTTTCATAATTTTCAGTTGCTACTGATAGTGTGCCTTTTGCAGTGGCGTACCAAGGGGGGGGGGGGGGGGGGGGGGGGGGCGGTCCGCCCCGGATGCACGCCGCTGGGGGGTGCCCGTGGTGCGCGCCTGCTCTGAGTTCGCTGACTTCGCGCGTTCGCTGCAGCTCCCTCTGCCCTGGAACAGGTTACTTCCTGTTCCGGGTCAGAGGGAGCTGCAGCGAACGCGTGAAGTCAGGGAACTCTGAGCAGGCGAATGCTGCGGCACCCCCCCCCCCCCCTCAGTAACATGCCCCCGGGGGGATCCGCGCTGCATCGGGGGGGTGCTGCACCCGGGGGGGCGGGGCGCCGCCCCGGGTGTCTGCCCCCCTAGGAACACCACTGGCCTTTTGGTGTGGTGGGCATTTATTCTTTTATCATTTATACTAGGGATTTAGGGCCCTGTTTACTAAGCCATGTGGGAGTCACCCTCTGGCAAATCTAAGGATTCAAATTCTATGCTCTCAACATCCAAGCCATGAGGGTCAGGGATTGGAGGTTGGGATGCAGAAGGGATACCTCGTTCTGCTTGATGAGGGTTGGAAATATTCCAATCTCCATGGACCTTCGGCAGACAACTCCCAAAGAAGAGGAAACCAGATCTGCCTCAGCCAGTATGGGGCAATTAGGATCATAGTTCCTTGGTCCTGCTTGAGTTTCAGCAAAATCTTCTCTATGAGAGATATTGGAGGATACGCATATAGAAGACCCTCCCCCCAATGTAGGAGAAAGGCATCGATGCTAGTCTGCTGTGTGATCTGAGGCCTGGAACGGAACTGGGGAACTTTGTTGAGATGACTAGAAAAAAGATCCACTGAGGGGGTGCCCCAATCTCAGAAGATCATATGGGCTATGCCCATGTTGAGAGACCACTCATGCAGTTGCAAAACCCTGCTCAGTCTGTCCACCAGGCATTTGTCCTTTCCTGCTAGGTATGTGGCTTGGAGGACCATTCCATGAAGGAAAGGGTCCACTGCCCTTTGCCTTCTGACACAAGGGGTAGGATCCTGTACCCTACCCCCTGCTTGTTCACATAGAACACTGCAACTTGGTTGTCCATTTGAATGAGAATAATTTGGTTCTGCAGCCAGTCTCTGAAAGCTTTTAGAATGTTTCAAATGGCCCTCAGCTCAAGAACGTTGATATGGAGATGTTTCCTGAGCAGACCAAGTTCCTTGGGTAAGAAGCCCATCCACATGAATTCGACATCCCAGATTAGATGCATCCATCGTTAGCACCTTCTGAGGAGATGGAATTTGGAATGATAGTCCCACAGACAAATTCAGATGAATTGTCCACCAGAGAAGGGCATGAATCAGCTCTGGAGAAATCTGGATTACATCCGATAGATTTCCAGCCACCTGAGACCACTGGGAAGCTAGAGTCCACTGGGCCTCTTTCAAATGGAGATGTGCCAAGGGAGTGACATGTGGCCCATCAATCTCAATATTTGTTGAGCTGTGACCTGCTTGCTGCTTCGGACCTGTGAGGCGAGTGTCATCAATTTCTCTGCTCTCGATTGTGGAAGAAAAGCCCGAGCCTCTAATGTATCAAGTAGGGCTCCTATGTGCTCCAATCACTGAACCAGGAGAAAGTGGGACTTAGGGTAGTTTATGACAAACCCTAGTAACTCCAACACCTGAATAGTTAGGCACATTGACTCTGTCACTCCGTCCTGCAATGTACTCTTGACCAGCCAATCATCCAGATAAAAGAACACATATACTCCCAGTCCACGCAAATATGAAGCAACTACCATTAGATGCTTGCCCCTGATATTCAGCGCTATTTAACTGGCCAGAGTGCCTGTTGACCAGTTAAATAACGTTTAACCAGTTATCCACCAATATTCAGCAGGGGATAACCAGATATTCCTCGCTGAATATCCCCAGTTAGCGACCAGCATATAGCCAGTTATATCCTTGTCCTCGGAGAAAATGGCCTATGGGAATTATCGGAGGACAAATAGAGAGGGTAATACAGCATACAACCAAAGTATACAAACAAAAAAAGCAACACTGGGCCTTCAAGACTAGGACAACAGGAGTACTTTATTGACGGGTCACCTGTCAATAAAGTACTCCTGTTGTCCTAGTCTTGAAGGCCCAGTGTTGCTTTTTTTGTTTGTATACTATGGAAATTATCCTCATTAGGTATATACTAAATAAATTTTAATATTTAAATGCAGGATGTACGACTGTGCAATTTTACAGGATTGTTCTGGGAAGGGTCACATTGAGGTGATCGTGATTGTTGAGTTTATCAAAATCTGAGTGGGGTGCCTAGTAAAAGAGGGGAAAACAAGTGACTTGCCTTCAGAAGTATCACTAGCGCCACATGTGCCCTGTGTGACATGCCCCTAACCCAGGGGTAGGCAACTCCGATCCTTGAGAGCCGCAGGCAGGTCAGGTTTTCAGGATATCTACAATGAATATGCAGGAGATAGATTTGCATACCATGGAGGCAGTGCTTGCAAATCTATCTCCTGCATATTCATTGTGGATATCCTGAAAACCTGACCTGCCTGCGGCTCTCGAGGACCGGAGTTGCCTACCCCTGCCCTAACCGATGCGGTGCACTCTTGCCCCACCTATTTTGGTGACATCAACGCAGGGGAAGTCAATGGACAGCTTCCCTTGCATTCTGTACAGCCACATCGGCCGCATATTGCTTTGCTATGGCCCTGCTTACTACTACTACTACTATTTAACATTTCTATAGTGCTACAAAGAGTACGCAGCGCTGCACAAACACAGAAGAAAGACAGTCCCTGCTCACAGAGCTTACAATCTAGTAGACAAAAAATAAAGCAAACAAATCAATTAATGTGTAGAGGAAAGAGGAGAGGAGAGTAGGTGGAGGCGAGTGGATACAAGTGGTTACAAAAGCAATGTTAAAGAGGTGGGCTTTCAATCTAGATTTAAAGATGGTCAAGGATGTGGCAAGACGTAGGGGCTCAGGAAGTCTATTCCAGGCATAGGGCGCAGCAAGACAGAAGGAGCAAAGTCTGGAGTTGGCAGTAGCGGAGAAGGGAACAGATAAGAAGGATTTATCCAGGGAACGGAGTGCACGGGAAGGGGTGTAGGGAAGGACGAGTGCTTGCCCTCTTTATCTTTTTCCTGCCTCTGCCTACCCACCTGGCAACAAGCAGGTTAGGCTGCCATACTATAAGGGGATAATAAAGAAAGAAGAAAAGGATGGAGTTATACCAGAGAGGCAAAGACAGGTACCTGAGCCAAGAAGCACTTCCACGTGGGAAGAAGAGCTGGACAGAGTAGGAAGAAGCAGCTCAAATCAATTTTCGTCAGCTGGGTTAGTTTTATACTATAGTATGAGAAGGACCAAAGTGAGCACACACATACACAAGCTTGAAGAGATGAGATGAAGGTAATGCAGAGATGCCAAGTTACCCAGTTCCAGGCTGGAGATTTTGGGCCAGTCCTGGATTTCTAACCACCCCATCCTGGTGCATTATGGAACTTGCAGCACTGATTTCAATGGGCAGGGTCAAGCACTATAAATCCCACACTGCTTTGGAATGTAAGTTCCAAACCTGGACTGGCCCAAAATCTCCAGCCTGGAACTGCATAATTTGGCATCTCTGGTAATGGTGACATACTATATACTCTTTTTACAATTTAATCTTGTAATTTATTTTTCCGTACAAGTACTGTGGGTCTACCCTTTGAAAATAAACAGTATTAAAAGAGGGGGGGAAACGTGCATTACAGTGTTAAGGGATTGGAATAAAGAGCATTAACTGTCTAGTAGTGAGAACAATCATCGCAGGAGTGAGTCATGAGCAACAGGTGAGCCAAACCTGCCTGGCCGGTTACTTCCCCAAAGCAACTGAAAAGTTTTCCACTATGAAACCTCTGAAAAGGAGTTTGAAAACCCAGGCCTAAATCATCTGTTCCTTATGGCTCAAACAAGCCTTCTTCCTGGTACTGAATATTTCATAACCAGTGCCCAATATACTCTACAACTTGTTCTAGTTATGAGATGCGAAACTTCCTTTGCACCATATCAAAAATTTGACTACTTCCTGTTACATGTCTAAAAGATTTTTCATGTTACTTCATGTCTGTCTTTTCATTCATTCATTTCTTCATGTAGTTACATGTATCAATCAGAAGCACTGTAGATCTTATTCTATAAGGCAGCAAAACTATAAATTGGCCCCAAGATGTAAGTGCTACAATGGAGTGCGCTTAGCACCAATTCTATAATGGCTTCAGGACATGGTAAAGGCGGTTAGCTTAGCGGAGTTTAAAAAAGGTTTGGACGGCTTCCTAAAGGAAAATTCCATAGACCATTCTTAAATGGACTTGGGGAAAATCCACTATTTCTGGGATAAGCAGTATAAAATGTTTTGTACATTTTTGGGATCTTGTCGGGTATTTGTGACCTGGATTGGCCACTGTTGGAAACAGGATGCTGGGCACAGTGGACCTTTGGTCTTTCCCAGTATGGCAATACTTATGTACTTATGTACTTAATATAGAATACTACTGTACAGGTACACTGGCCTATACATAGAAAAATGTAGGCGTAGAAAAGATAAAGACCATATGGCCTATCCAGTCTGCCCATTCATGTCATCTACTCTCCCCATCACTCCCTCAGAGATCCTATGTACTTATCCCAAGCTCTCTTTGCTATTCTGCTTATTTCATTGTAAACAATCCCAAATAGATAGCAAAATGTACACCATCCAAAAAAGTACATAAAAGCAATAACAATTAAAAGGAAAAATAAAAGCATGAAACAAATTTCACTTTGACAATATTGGCAGAAAACATCCCAGTTATCTGTCTGCCCACTGAATGTTCTAAAATGGAAATGGTTAGTAGATCTGAAATTACAGGTAACGAAGTTGATAAATTCCTGTAGCAGATTTTCTCTGAGGACAGCGGGACACATTCTCACATTTGGGTGATGTTATCTGATGGAGCCCTTGGCAGACATACCTCCCAGCGCTCCAACCCCCAGAAGCCCCTGGGATTGTCAACCATGCATGTGGCAAAGATATTTCCGCAGGGGGTTACTCGGTAATAATCGGGCAGTGTTGTGCGCTGCCCAGTTACTGCCGGGTTAGCACGTGAGCCCTTACTGTCAACCTCAATGGGTGGCGGTAAGTGCTCCCTCCGAAATGGCCGTGAGGCAAGGACAAACTTGCCGCACAGCCATTTCTTTTTTTTGGACTTTTTACCCGCTGCGGCATGCGGCAAAAACAACCACTGCCAATAATGCAGGGCCCCTTTTAACACAGCTTACTAAAGGACCCCCTAATGCATTAAAAAAAGCCTAATATGGGACATGCTAATGTGTTCAACATTAGTTTTGGATGTGCGCGTGCTAATTATTTTTTTGTATTTTTTTAAAGGGGGAATTGTCAGAGGCAGAAAGTGGTCATTTCTGCAAATAAAATAATGAGTGGAGTGGAACAGGTGGATGTGAAGCGTCTGTTCACGCTTTCCAAAAATACTAGGACTAGGGGGCATGCGATTAAACTACAGTGTAGTAAATTTAAAACAAATCGGAGAAAATGTTTCTTCACCCAACGTGTAATTAAACTCTGGAATTCATTGCCGGAAAATGTGGTGAAGGCGGTTAGCTTAGCAGAGTTTAAAAAGGGGTTGGACGGTTTCCTAAAGGACAAGTCCATAAACCGCTACTAAACGGACTTGGAAAAATCCAAAATCCCAGGAATAACATGTATAGAATGTTTGTACGTTTGGGTACTTGCCAGGTGCCCTTGGCCTGGATTGGCCGCTGTCGTGGACAAGATGCTGGACTTGATGGACCCTTGGTCTTTTCCCAGTATGGCATTACTTATGTACTTATGTAACCAACATAGGAGCCCTTAATGCCTACAAAATTGATGGTAGTAAATGCTCCTGCAGTAGTTTTTAAAAATGGCCATGTGCTATTGCCAACTTTAGTGCATGGCCATTAATGAAATAACTAGAAAATCAGGGTTTTTATGGCTGTGGTAAAAATGCCTTAGCACACGAGAATGACCCATACTTCATCAATAAAAAAAAAAAAACTTTACACATCTGAGGTGTAAGTAACTTTTGCAGTAATTTCTGTGTGAAATTAACTTTGCTCAAATTGCAAATGAGCTGATTTGCATGATTCTTCAGCTTACTAAAAATTTTGCATAAGTTTTGTTTTTGTAACCAGTAAATAATATACGGAAAAATAACAAACACAATTATGTGCACTATTTGAAATGGCAAACACATGTTGGCCTCCTCAAATAGAGTACAACGTCGATTATCTGGATATCCAATTATCTGGACCAGTTTGGCCAGAGTGGAACATGTCCACCCGCATCACCCCCATTTCATTTCCTTCGCCTGTGGCCCATTATCCGCCCCCCCCCCCCTTGTAAGCCTACCATATAGAATAGTACAGTATCTTCTCAGCCCATCATCCTTGTGGTCCGTGCAGTCTGCTGCAGGAAATGACGTAAAAGGGAGCGAGGACAGCAGCAGAAAAAAGCCGTCTTTTCCTTTTCCGGCTCTTTCCTTTTCCTCCTGACTCACACACACAGCAGAGAAATTGTAAGCTCTTTGAGCAGGGACTGCCTTTCTTCTATGTTTGTGCAGCGCTGCGTACGCCTTGTAGTGCTATAGAAATGCTAAATAGTAGTAGTAGTAGTAGTAGTAAAAGCCTTGTCCTTTGAGATTCACACAAGAATGAGAGTGGGGACGCAGCACTGTTAAAAATGGAATCAAAGCGAAAAAGGCATGTTTTGTCATTAAAAGACAAAACTGACATCATGGTGAAATTAACAAAGTGAGTGTAAGGGAAAAATTTGAGAGAAGAATATGGTGTAGGAACATCAACAATATTTGACATAAAAAGACAAAGCGATGTTATTGTAAACTACGTCTCAGTTCTTGAAAAAGAGGAAGGGAGTTGTTCCAGAAAAGCCATGAAAAGGTCACCTATTGAACAGGTAGATAAAGCTCTATATACTACTACTTAACATTTCTAGAGCACTACCAGGGTTACGCAGCGCTGTACAAATTAACGAATAAGGACGGTCCCTGCTCAGAAGAGCTTACAATCTAAAGGACGAAATGTCAAGTTGGGGTAGATGAGATTTCCTGATTTCCTGATTCCTGCAAAAAAGATTGTTGGGCCATCCAATTTCTGGGCCGCTATTAGCCGAAAAGGTGATGTTTTTCAATAAGCAGGGGGATTCAGACTTCAAAGCCGGCACTGGATGGCTTCGAAATTTCAAGCACTGCCATGGAATAAGACAAACTGAAATCCATGGTGAAAACCTTTCTGTGAATTTACCAGAAGCTAATGACTTTCTTGTTCAATTTCATGACCTTATCAAGAACTATGACCCTGATTGTGTTTATAATGCAGATAAAATGGGTCTGAATTGGAAATCACTCCCCAGTAAATCACTGGTTAGTCGCAAGAAGCAATCTGCTCCGGGATTCAAGTTATCTACAGAATGTCATACTGTTGGGTGGGGGAAATGCAACCGGTAGTGGAGGAGTGGCCTAGTGGTTAGGGTGGTGGACTTTGGTCCTGAGGAACTGAGTTCGATTCCCGGCACAGGCAGCTCCTTGTGACTCTGGGCAAGTCACTTAACCCTCCATTGCCCCATGTAAGCTGCATTGAGCCTGCCATGAGTGGGAAAGCGCGGGGTACAAATGTAACAACAACAAAAAAAAAAATTGGAGTTATTGCTGATTGGTAAATCTAAAAATCCACATGCATTCAAAAACATACATAACTTTCCACTGTTGTACAGAAGCCAAAAAAATCCTGGATGAGTTGCAAGGTTTTCCTTGATTGGTACGACACTTGCTTCATACCGGAGGTGAAAAGATGGAAATGTTGTTTGACAATGCGCCTTCACATCCTACAGGAGGAAGGCAGAGCCAAAGTACTTTTATTGCCACCAAATATGACATTTGTAATGCAACCAATGGATCATGGAGTTATCGTTTCATTGAAATGACATTACAGAAAACAACTTCTACAAAAACTTATTTTGGCTGACACAGAAAACAAATGTGGAGGAGTGGCCTAGTGGTTAGAGCACCGGTCTTGCAATCCAGAGTTGACCAGTCCAAATGCCACTGCTGCTCCTTGTGATCTTGGGCAAGTCACTTAACCCTCCATTGCCTCAGGTACCAACTTAGATTGTGAGCCCTCCTGGGACAGAGAAATATCCAGAGTACCTGAATGTAACTCACCTTGAGCTACTACTGAAAAAGGTGTGAGCAAAATCTAAATAAATAAATGTGGCATGATCCAATTCATAAGAGAATTGAACATAAAAGATTGTTCCTACATGGTTGCTGACGCTTGGAATCAGGTTAAAAACCAAACCCTGAAAAATGCATGGAACATAATTCTAAACGAATCAAAAAGACACGGAGAGGGAGAAGAAGACAATGATGTCCTTGAAAACATTGCAGATCTTCTACAGGCTCCTGGTTGCTCTGATTGTGACATTGAGAATGTCAGTGAATAGAGATGCAAATGATTCAGGGTATCAGATCATAACAGATGATGAAATCATCGAATCAGTACAGGACAAGGAGCACAAAAAATCAGAAACTGATGATGATCACCAGATTAATGCTGATGTGGGACCGACACTTGCAGAAGCCTTTGAATGTTTAAATATAGAGATGGCTTGGTTGGAAAAGCAGGAAGAAAGCAGTGGGATCCAGCTCTTTTGTCTGAAAAGACATATGTGATCTTGCAGCAGAACAACGAAAATCAGCCTTGAAGTAATTAAGAATCACTTCCTTTTTTAAACAGAAATACAGTAGTGTATATACAAGAAATACTGCACTGTACTTTACTTTTAAATACTTTATTACAGCGTATTTCCCTTTTTAAATACTATCCTGCTTATAATCGAACGAGAAAAACACCCAAGTTCCGACCTAAATCGGGAGATGGACGTTTATCTCACAAAAACGAATAACAAGGTTTAATCGAAAGCCGAACTTGGACGTTTTCAACTGCACTCCATCGCGGAAGCGTACAAAGTTGACGGAGGCGTGGTGAAGGCGGGACTGGGACATGGTTATCACCCGAACAGAGATGGTCGCCTTTCGCCGATAATGGAAAAAAAGTATGCGTTTGTAGCTAGAATTTAGGGCACTTTTCCTGGACCCTGTTTTTTCACGAATAAGGCCCCAAAAAGTGCCCTAAATGACCAGATTACCACCAGAGGGAATCGGGGATGACCTCCCCTGACTCCCCCAGTGGTCACTAACCCCCTCCCACCACAAAAAATGATGTTTCACAACTTTTTATTTTCACCCTCAAATGTCATACCCACCTCCCTGGCAGCAGTATGCAGGTCCCTGGAGCAGTTGTTAGGGGGTGCAGTGGACTTCAGGCAGGTGGACCCAGGCCCATCCCCCCCTACCTGTTACAATTGTGCTGCTTAATGCTTAGTCGTCCAACCCCCCCAAACCCACTGTACCCACATGTAGGTGCCCCCCGTCACCCCTTAGGGCTATAGTAATGGTGTAGACTTGTGGGCAGTGGGTTTTGAGGGGGGTTTGGGGGGCTCAACACACAAGGGAAGGGTGCTATGCACCTGGGAGCTCTTTTACCTTTTTTTGTTTTTGTAAAAGTGCCCCCTAGGGTGCCCGGTTGGTGTCCAACCATCTGGATTTGATTATCCGGAACACCCCCCTGCAGAAAACAGTCTGGATAATCGGTGTTGTACTGTATTGTAAATCTGCTTGCTTCCTGCCTTTATATTTGTAAAATATTTTCTTACGTGTAAGCTAAATCCGCAGCCTTCTGGTACCAGCCCAGTGCCAAAGGATATGTAGTTGCTATTAATGAAAGAACAGGCGTTGCCTTCTGCATCCATCACTGTGAAGTAAACGGTGTCATTTCCTGTGTGAAAAGGGTCTCCGCGATTATATTTAACACTGGCTCTAAAACAGAGAAAAGTGGTGGAGGGAATGGGGGAAGGGGCAAGAAAAGTAATTAGAAATAACCTAAGTAGCAAACGTGCCCTTACAAAAAGTTTTGAGCAACACGGGAGTCATATTTATCTAAGTTATAAATAGCACAAACAAGTTTTATAAAGGCAACATGTGACATTACAGCTGAAAGCTTCTAATGGTTGTATGTTATAATTAATTAATGATTACATCAAGAAGTAATTTCCATGATACACGTCATGTATAATTAGGTCTATGTGCAATACTGCCACCAAAGCTAAGTCAATATTGTTATCTAAGGTACACAATGGATGAGGAACACACACTGGTACTAAATGGAACTTTATAAAGCTATGATCAAGTCAATGGCATTTTAGATCTGGCAACCTTGCTGTTCAGTGCTAACAACAAAGGAAGGAATGAATTTAGAGGCGAATTTAAAGAAAAAAAAAACACACTGCAGCTATAATTTCTGCCTATTACAACGGGACCGATTTATGAGCTCCCTGTCCTAGATCAGGAGAAAGAAACTGGGAAAATATTGCAGTCCCAGTCACTGCTTCCAAATCCCAGGAGAATTTGAGAAAAATAATCTCCTTTAATTGGAGAAATACTGATGATCATTTCTGACACTAATCTGAATAATCTTGAACATTGTTTAGGCAGTAGGGGAGATCAAGGCTGGATATACCCTCTTAGCACCCCTAACTATGCGGTGGGGGGGGTTAAAAATAGGGCTCAATAAATAAATAAATACATTTATTTTCCAAATTTTTATACTGTTCCCTTCTGGGATGTAGGATCAGGTGAGGTTCCTTCCACATAAGCCCCTTTGTTCAAATAGCTGCCTCCTCTTCTGTTGGCATTTTTCACCAGCATCTTTCAGTAGGAGGGGCAACATTTCACTGGCTCCAACCCCTTAAAGGGTTCACTGAGGCTGGGGAATGTTGCCAGCCTACAAGTCACAGGGGCGTAGCTATGGGTGGGCCTGGGTGGGCCCAGGCCCACCCACCCACCTGCCAAGTCTGTCTTCCACATTCAGCGGGAGACTTCCGCTTTGGCGGGTCATCTCCCGCCAAAGATGATCCTCTGCCGCTACATCTCTGTGAGCACTCAGAAAAAGAAGAAAATGAAGCGCGGGGCCCAGGCATGCGCTGTCGGCTCTGCTGTCCTCTGCCCCCACTGACGTCAATTTCCTGTTCTGAGGGCTGAGGACCGGCAGACTAACAGCACATGACAGAAGGCTGCTGCAGTGGCGGCCCCGCGCTTCTGTGTGTGTGTGTCTCGTGCCCCTTTGGAGTTCAGTTGCCTCGCACAGTCTTTGTCACCTTCTGTTGAAGTGGGCTGGCGCACGCAACCGCTTTTCAGCAGGTGTCGCGTAGGCCTCGGCCCCAGCCTGGCGTTACGCTCTCGGGGCAGGCGGTAGTGGCGTTACCGGAAGATGGCTCCGCGGCTGCAGCTTGAGAAGGCGGCCTGGCGTTGGACGGAGACCATGAAGCCTGAGGATGTGGAGCAGGAGCACATCGAGATGGCCTACAGGATCTGACTAGAGCCCTGCGTCCGGGGGATATGCAGGTAACCGCGCGCAGCCTATACAAATGCGGAAAAAAAATCCCAAGGCAGAGACAAAAACTAGCCAGTGCAGCAACCCAGAGTTCCATCTATTCACTTTTCAAGAATGCAATTGAATGAATAAAGTTGACGTGGATGCCTTGTGCATCCAGAGAACCAGGGAGAGAGAGAGAAAGGGGACATGCTGGATGGAGGTGAGAAGCTGCATGGAAAGAAAGAAGAGTTGGGATGCTGGATAGAAGAGGGGTACAGAGAGGAAGATGAATGGAAAGATGGTGGGAGAAAGAGGGGACATGGAAAAGGGCAGGGGAGAGACAAGCTGTTGGGGAGAAGGAAGGGGAGCAAGGGGGGAGACCCTGGTTGGTCAGATGGAGAGAGAAGCAGGAGAAATGCTGGATGAAAGGAGGGAGAGAGAGGAAAAATGCTAGAAGTAAGGCACACTACTCATGCCTATATATATATATATATATTTATATATAGTGCCCACCCATATTAGCTCTGGGCCCAGCCAAAATGTCAGGTCTGGCTACCCCACTGCTACAAGATTCTACACCTTTAAAGGAGCAGGTCTGAAAGGACATTGCTGTACAGGCAGAGTGAAGCGTGTGAGAATGCGGGAACCTTTCAGCTGCCTATCCTGCTAATGGGCGATATGGGACTGATGATTGAGGATGACATACAGTTCCTACAACTGGCATCCATTTTCTGAGTCAAAGTAAAAAAAAAATGAAGTATTCTGATAAACCATTCTATCAAAAGAATCACAATTCAAATAATTTTTTAACTTTTAAATTTATTGAATTTTTACTAATTGTTTTTAAGACAAAACACTTGAAATTAGAAATCAGTATCATAGGAGAAAGTACAGAATTATACAAAATTGAAATAAACTATAAACATATCTATGACATCTAAATTCAAGTCCACAATAATGAGGGCAAGAGAACAAATGATAGTAAGGTAAAAAAATAAAAAAATATACCAAAAGAAGTAGAAACCTAGGGGTCCTTTTACAAAGGCGAGCGGAAAAATGGGCTACGGTAGTGTAGGCGCATGTTTTGGGTGAACACAGAATAATTTTTCAACGCACCTGTAAAAAATGCCTTTGGGGGGGGGGGCTAAAATGGACGTGCGGCAAAATGAAAATTGGCACGCGTCCATTTTGGGTCTGAGACCTTACCGCCAGCCATTGACTTAGCAGTAAAGACTCACATGTTAACCTTGCGGCAATGGTCTACGCACGTCCAAATGCCGATTACCACCCGCGCGCCAGAAAATAAAAATATTTTCTGATGTGCGTATCGGACGTGTGGAAAAAATGAAATTACCGCCCGGACCATGCGGTAGCCGGGTGGTAACTCAGAATTGGCGCACGTAGGTGCTTACGCGGCTTAGTAAAAGGGCCCCCCCTAGAGTTTGCGATTTTAAATTCTTAATACGAGGAAGACGATGTTCAACTTGGTGAGGCCTCTTCTATTTGGATAGGATTACTCTGGTCAGCTGCAACTCTTTTATTATTCAAGAGCATTATTATCTGTGAAAGTACAAAAACTTACAAGATTGATTCTGATATTTAATCACACATTTGTAAGGAAATTTAAGAAGAAATAAAGCACTCAAGGCTAATATTCTAGGATGCACCAACAAGCACTGTTTGCGACACTTTTGCAGAGCTTTCACTACATCAGAAAAACATTAACCTTCAAAGTACAAAAAGGGAAATTTTGGTGTCTAAAGTAAAGCTTTAATAACTAATCTCTGTCATAATCCAAAGTCATTGTCACTAGAAGAGGGGATGGAATAGCAGGCTCTACTTTAGAAGATTCTAGAAATGCAATCAAATCCAAACTATCTTGTGAAATAGGGGACAAAACATCAATCCACTCTCCTACAGATTTCTTTTTAATAAGATGGTAAATAAAAAGCCCTGGAAATTGGTAATAAGGATTGAGTAAGTAATTTGAACCCAAATAAACGTCACGTAACACTTTGCATAATTGACCACTAGAACTTGTTGCTTACTAAAGTTTTCTACTATGCAAGAGTGATATCAGTGTGATGTCATTGTTTACACTAAATGTGAAAATAGTTGTTTTATTTTATTTACACATTTGTTATACCACCAAATGAATAGAAGATATCAAGGTGGTTTACAAAATGAGATGAGGGGTAATTATCCCGTAACATTAATCAGACACAAAGACACAGAAGGGAGCGGTGTAGATCAACAAATTATTACCAAAATACAATACTTAAATATAAAAAGACATCTGAACACACAAGAGAACAGGAAAGGAGAGGTAGAAACAAAGAAATACAAAACAGGCATATCATCAAAGTAAAAACTCAAAGGCCTATTGGAAAAACTTAAATTTTGGGTGAGAAGAAATGGAACGTAGATCTGGGAGAAGAGCATTGTTATGAAGTTTTTGCGCCAAACTAAACATTACAGTACAATATGACTTCTTGCTGAATTTCCATCAAAGAACTGGACAATGGGAGTCTTAAGTTTCTGAAAAAGACAGAAGAAACTAGTAAATCAGAACTTCACTAGGGTAATGGCTGGCCACATGCCCCTCGTATGGTCGCAAACATCAATTGTGTTCAAGATCTTGTGTCAGGAACACCAGCCACAGACTCAGAGAACTCAGCGTGAAATTGTATGAGATCTTGGAATTTCATAGACATCAGTGAACCAAATTGTTCACCATGACCTTCACTTGAAATGCTACAAAAAGCACAAAAGAACTGAATTAACCAAGGCGAACAAGCAAGCTCGGCTGCAATTGAAGAAGATACTTCTGAGACGTTTTCCACCAAGCCTCGTCAATTTCTTCATCTTCATGGATGAAAACAGATTTACTGTTGCTCATCCAACAAAAAGCCAAAACAGTATGTCAAAGAAACACATTCTGGCCATTCCTGCATATCCTTCAGCAGTTCAGTCATGGTGTCTGTTAGAGCGTTGGCGCTCAGCAGAACATCCATTCTCTTTGTTGAACCAGGTGTAAAAATAGACAACAAATATTATTGAGATATGTTCTTGATGCAGGGCCTACCTGATATTAAACTGTCTGGATATTCAGCAAGACAATGCACCAACCCACTGAGCTCAAGAAGCAGTGCAGCTACTGACATAACAACACTGGACTTAATCTTGCCAACACTCTGGTCACACAACTGCCCAGACTTAAATCCGGTGGACTACAAAGTGTGGGCAGCAATGCAGGAAAAGGGGTACAAGATAAAGATTAGAAACATAGATGAACTCTGCAAACACATCGTGACCGCATTGGAAGAATTTGATGAAAGTTTGATTGGCATGCAATAAGACAGTGGCATACATGTCTTCGTGCTATGTGTCTGCTCAGGGAGGAATTTCTGAACAAATTCTGTGATTGAAATTAACTTTTTCATTTACTTTGCAGGAGTAGCTTGTGTTTGCTACTAATCTAAAAAGGTCGGATAAGTTTTTGCTAACTGTACGCTGGACAACTGTATCGCTCCATGGTGCGACCGCACCTCGAGTGTTGTGTTCAATTCTGGTCGCCGCATCTCAAAAAAGATGTGGTGTAATTGGAAAGGGTGCGGAGAGGGGCAACGGAAGTGATAAAGGGTATGGGACGACTTCCCTATGAGGAGAGGCTAAAGCGGCTAGGGCTCTTCAGCTTGGAGAAAAGGCGGCTGAGGGGAGATATGATAGAGGTCTATAAAATAATGAGTGGAGTTGAACGGGTAGATGTGAAACGTCTGTTTATACTTTCCAAAAGTACTAGGACTACGGGGCACGCAATGAAGCTACAGAGTAGTAAATTTAAAACAAATCATAGAAAATATTTCTTCACTCAACATGTAATTAAACTCTGGAATTCTTTGCCAGAGATTGTGGTAAAAGCAGTTAGCTTAGCAGGGTTTTAAAAGAAAAGTCCATAAGCCATTATTAAGATGGACTTGGAGAAAATTTTTTTCTATGATAAGCAGCATAAAAACTACTTTACTTTTTTGGGAACTTGCCAGGTACTTGTAACTTGGATTAGCCACTGTTGGAAACAGGATACTGGGCTTGATAGCCCTTCGGTCTGTCCCAGTATAGCAACACTTTATGTTCTTAATTTTTGAGTCTTCTATTTAACAAAGGTATGTGATAACAGCATTAGGGTGTTTAACGTATATTGTTATTGCCTTGTTTTCCATATATTTCTACACGTTTACTGAAAATTTGACTTAAATAGGTGCACAGTAACTTATTTTATGAAGTAAAATGCGTGGCTTCCCTTTTTTCTAATAAAACAACAAAAGGACATCCTAGCCTCACAGATATGCAACAGCAACTGTCGAAATAGTGAGGCAACGAAGAAAACATTCATTCATTGAATCTTGTTTTCTTAATTGCCTCACTACTTCCCCTGTTGCTGTTCCCTTTTTTCTATTCATCCTGTATATATAAGCAACTTACAACTGTCACATGCTTACAATTATAAGGGAAAGAGGAAACAAACAGAGGAAATTTTTAAAGAAAAATCACATCCTACCTCTTCATATTAATAAGCTCTGAGCGTTTTTTGCAGTATGTCTTGGAAAGCATCTCCTCTATTGGTACTGGGATGTAGCTCGGGTCAGCGCAGAACCATAAGGTATCAGAGAAACTGAGTTTCACAGCTTCAGTGAGAATATGCAAATAGTCCGCACTATTATGGGCCAAACCTAGGGTGAAGATAAGAAATGAACGCTGAGCAAAGAGTTCTCACTTGCTGTTCATAAACTTTGGTATATTATAAACTGGTAATTTTATAAATCATTTTCCATATGTAAAGCACAATTTACATGAAGTATTTGACTGTTATTAGATTGCATGCGAGTGTGAACTCATAAAAAATAGGTGCACCAAAAATTGCACCTACATTTATGCGATCCTTGAGGTGCCTTCTGAACAGATTGGGGGCAGAATAACAGTGTAGTGTATGCACATGTTTTATAAAATGGAGTAACCCAAATGCTAAGCTAGTATTCTATAACAGGAAATTTGTGCTCCTAATCCGTTATGGAATACAAGCAATGGGATTCCTAAATTTAGGGGCCACCACTTACACTTGCTCTATGGCAGGTGCCTAACTGGCAGTATTCAATAATGCACACCAGGGGCGGACTGACCATTTGGGGGCCCAGAGGCTCTGCCCGGTTGCCTACCACCACTACAAATTACAGCCTCCCCCCCAGCCTCAGTGGGCCCTCTCTGGTCCTAGTGGTCCAGTGGCCTGTGCGAGGGCAGGAAAGAATCACACTCTTTCCTGACAGCTGCTGCTATTCTGCCTGGTGAGACTGCCAAGCTTTAAAAATGGCTGCCGAGACCCATGAAACTACTGCGGGAAGTCTCAGCAGCCATTTTGAAAGCATGGCGGTGCCGGGCACATTAGCGATAGCAGGCGGGAAAGAATGGGGTTCTTTTCTGCCCCCGAAGAAGCCACTAGACCAACAGGACCCTTCAAGGTAGGACCGGGGAAGGCCCACTTTGGCTCGAGGTCTGTAGTGTAACACTGTGTGAACATTTGAATGTTACATTTTAGGAAGATTTGAATTCTAAATGGAAATTTGAGTGCACAATATATTTGGAGAAAATAAAATACAAATATTGTTTGGAGGTTTTTTAGACCAATGAGAAGACTGGAGTCCAATAAGATCTGGCACTAAGATTTTCTACTTGCTGCCAAGCAGGAACATTTGAGGTCTTTTTCCTCCAATTTTTGAAAAAAAAAAAAAAAAAAAAAATATATATATATATATATATATATATATATATATATATATATATATATATATATATATATATATATATATATATATATACTTTGAGTATTATTGGGATATTATTTGGAATAAAAGATATACAAACAGAGTGATATTTTCAGCTTATTATATTTTGATATATAAACGGATGTGCAACTGAAACAGTGTCTAAAGACTGGTTTTAAAATTAGCACATGGCCATTAATACCAAAAATAGGAATTTCAGCCATTTTACCCCAGCAGTAAAAATGGCCTTAGCGTGCAGGAATGACCTACACACGGGCACGATCAGAACACTTCTTACTGCTGTTTGGTAAATGGGCCCCTCAGAGATCTGTTATTTCACATTAGGTCTTTGAGATGCCTTGCAATAATTCATACCTTTGAGATTAAAGTTTTCTAGAATATTGAGAGCCATTAAAGCTGTTATTCCTTGTCCATTTGGAGGAATTTCCCAAACTTTTATACCCTAGAAAATCAAGAAACATCGAAAGTGCTTTTCAGTAAATTCCCTGCTCTATGAAAAATGCAGGCATGTTGGAATATAAACAGTATGTTTGTCAGTAACCAGACAAGATGCTATTGTCATTATTTCATCAGTCATATATTTACCTCAATATATGATGAAATAGTGAAGTTACTCACCTGTAACAGATGTTCTCTGAGGATAGCAGGCCAAGTATTCTCACATCTGGGTGATGTCATCCGATGGAGCCCAGTGCAAACGCTGACTAGTGAGATAATTGTAGAAATTTCTAGCAGCATCCCATTATGTATACGCTGGTGCCTTCAAGCCCTAAGCGTGAGCGTGGGTTCTTCAGTCATATAAAACAAGTAAAGAATACAACTCCAAGGAGAGATGGGAGGGTATGTGAGAATACTTGGCCTGGTGTTTTCAAACCAGGCTCAGTGAGGTGCAGGAGATATTCAAGCAGTTTTTATGTAGAACCAGTGAAGGGATCTAAGGTCTTGCTCTCACACCAGATGGCAAACCTCCTCCACTTAAATGAGTAACACCTCTTAATGGAGTCTTTCCTGAAAGACAGCAAGATGTGAGAGACACCCTCTGGCAAATCTAAGAATTCAAATTCCACGCTCTCAAACATCCAAGTCATGAGGGCCAGGGATTACAGGTTGGGATGCAGAAAAGATCCCTCATTCTGCATGATGAGGGTTGTAAAATATTCCAATCTCCATGGATCACTGGAGGACAACTCCAGAAGAATAAGAAACCAGATCTGCTCGGAGGAAACCTATACCTTTGAGAGTAGTAGGGTCATAGCCTAGGCCTACTCAAAAACCTCCTAGAAGAGGATGCTGAAGCTGGAGGCTGCCAAGACAGGGACTTGTCCCCAAAAACATTGTTTCCTCGGCAAGGTACGTCCACCAACCTCTCCTGAGCTGCTGTTCCAGGTCAGAGACACACAACCATGAGAGTCTGCACATCCTCACACCCATGGTGGAGAGTCTAGACACAATATCAAAAAAATCATAAGTGCTTCTGGCCAGATACTTTCTGAAATCCAGCTGCTTACTGGCCAACTGGAGAAGCTCTACAGCTTGAACCTGAGAGAATCTGCAAGACTAAATGTACTGGATGTTGGCAATAAGCACAGAGACCTGATAAACTTTCTTCCCAAATGAGTCTAGTATCTGAGTCTCTCTACCTGGGGGAGACAAGGCATGAGTCCTGGAGCTCCTACCTCATTTGAGGGCAGATTCCACAACCAGAGATTGGTGAGGCTGTTGTGCCCTCTCGAATATGGGAACCTTCTGGAAACAATATTGCGCATCCACCTTGTTGTGTGTGACCTGCACTGAAAAGGAAGATTACCATTTCTTCGTCAGTTCATCTTTAAGGATAGGGTGCAATGGTATCATGATGTCTTCCTTAGGAGGTGACTCATAGTGCAGAACAGATAACATCCCTGCCCTGGGCTCCTCCTCCATTTCCAAAAAATAGGATGGAAGAAGCCATCTCCATGAGAAAACCGATGAAAGAGAGACCCTGAGGAGGAGATTATCAGGCTTATTTTCGAATGAGAAGGGCGCCCATCTTCTGACACAAATCGGGAGATAGGCGTCCTTCTCTCAGGGTCGCCCAAATCGGCATAATCGAAAGAAGATTTTGGGTGCCCTCAACTGCTTTCCGTCGCGGGGATGACCAAAGTTCCCAGGGGTGTGTCGGAGGTGTAGTGAAGGCGGGACTGGGGCGTGCTTAACAGATGGGCATCCTCGGCCGATAATGGAAAAAAGAAGGGCGTCCCTGACGAGCACTTGGCCGACTTTACTTGATCCAGTTTTTTCACGACCAAGCCTCAAAAAGGTGCCCAAACTGACCAGATGACCACCGAAGGGAATCGGGGATGACCTCCCTTACTCCTCCAGTGGACACTAACCCCCCTCCCACCCTAAAAAAAAAAACCTAAAAACTTATTTTTTTCCAAACTCAAATGTCATACCAAGCTCCCTGAGAGCAGTATGCAGGTCCGTGGAGCAGTTTTAGTGGGTGCATTGCACTTCAGACAGGCGGACCCAGGCCTATCCCCCCCCCCCCTTACTTGTTACACGTGCTGGTAAATGGGAGCCCTTCAAAACCCACCCGAAACCCACTGTTCCCACATATAGGTGCCCCCCTTCACCCCTTAGGGCTATGGTAGTGTTGTACAGTTGTGGGGAGTGGGTTTTGGGGGGCTCAGCACCCAAAGCAAGGGAGCTTTGCACCTGGGAGCCCGTTTGGTGTCCTGGCATGTCAGGGGGACCAGTGCACTATGAATGCAGGCTCCTCCCACGACCAAATGGCTTGGATTTGGTCGTTTCTGAAATGGGTGTCCTCGGTTTCCATTATCACCGAAAACTGGGGACGACCATCTCTAAGGTTGACCTAAATGTTGGGATTTGGGCATCCCCAGCCGTATTATCGAAACGAAAGATGGATGCCCATCTTGTTTCGATAATACGGGTTTCCCCGCCCCTTCGCCGGACATACTTAGGGATGGGCGCCCTTAGAGATGGTCGTCCCCATTCGATTATGCCCCTCCACATGTCAATGAAAATGACTGGTTAGCCCCGAACAGGTGATTTAACCAGTCAGGAGCCATTTTTGGCACGTTAAATCTCTTTGAATATCAACCCAAAGTGGTAATATTCATGTTAATTTTGATATTTATCCTTTAACTGTATTCAATTTGGGCAGCTCTACTGTTTGTATCCTGAGCTAAGGACTTTGGGGTCACTTCAAACATTTTAGTTCTGTACATATGCCAACTTTCACAATCCTAGGATTCAGTTCACTAAATAGAGCTTCTTCACCTCAAACTGGTTCGCCAGTGTATTCTCTCCTAGTATGTAAATTCCACCCTTTACAATGAAACATATTGGGTTTGAATCAAGTCCAAATGTTTGTCTCTTTCTCTGCTCAGAGTTTTTATGGGCTCAATGTGCGGTGGCAGCAAAGGGGTCCTTTTATCAAGCTGAGGGAAAAAGGGTCCTGTGATACCAATGGGGGCCATTTTTCCCGCACGCCAGGGCCCTTTTTACCGCAGCAGGTAAAAAGCCCCCAGACACACATGGCCATTGGCAGTAGTCCCACCCCAAGCACACGCCATTTCTGGAGGAAAAAGAAGCCCCCTCCTCCCGGAATGGCAGTGGTAATCGGGCATCACCACGCTCTGCCCGGTTACTGCCAGGTTAGTGCAGGAGCCTCAATGGGTGGCGGTAAGGGCTCCCTGTCGCTTGGGGTGGGGCTACCGCCAGTGGCCACGTTGGTCCGGCGGTAGTCCTGGAAGAGCGAAAGATAAGCCTGAGTTGGGCTTACTGCTGCTCTGTAAAAGGGCCCCTAAGAGAGCAAATGGAATGTTAGGTATTATTGGGAAAGGAATGGAAAACAAAAATGAGGACGTTATAATGCCTTTGTGTCACTCCATGGTGCGAACACACCTCGAATACTGTGTGCAATTCTGGTCAATGCATCTCAAAAAAGCTGTAGTGGAATTAGAAAAGATACAGAGATGGGTGACAAAAATGATAAAGGGAATGGGATGAATTCCCAATGAGGAAAGGCTAAAGTGGCTAAGGCTATTCAGCTTGAAGAAAAGACAGCTGAGGGGAAATATGACAGAGATCTATAAAATAATGAGTGGAGTGGAATGAGTAGACATGAATTGCTTGTTTACTCTTTCCAAAAATACTAGGACTAGAGGGCACGCAATAAAGCTACAAAGTAGTAAATTTAAAATAAATCAGAGAAAATATTTCTTCACTCGACATGTAATTAAACTCTGGAATTCGTTGCCAGAGAATGTGCTAAAAGCAGTTAGCTTAGCAGGGTTTTAAAAAGGTTTAGACAGCTTCCTAAAAGAAAAGTCCATAAGCCATTATTAAGATGGATTTGGGGAAAATCCACTGCTTATTTCTAGGATAAGCAGCACAAAATGTATTGCACTGTTTTGGGATCTTGCCAGGTACTTTTAACCTGGAATGGCCACTTTTGGAAACATAATGCTGGGCTTGATGGACCTTCGGTCTGTCCCAGTATGGGAACACTTATGTACTTATATACTTATGAGACAGACATGGGGAGGATGTTGCTTGCCCTGGGATTGGTAGCATGGAATGTTGCCATTATTTGGATTTCTGCCAGGTACTTGTAACCTGGCTTGGACACCGTTGGAAACAGGATACTGGGCTAGATGGACCATTGATCTGACCTAGTATGGCTATTCTTATGTTCTTATGTGTCTTACCAATTGAATATTGCATTCCCATTCAATTTATTTCACAAATGTCACAGCATTAACACTTGACACAGGTTGCAAGGGCAAGTTCAAGCATCAGCTTTCATTTGCAATGACATGGGAATCCTTTCCTTATGTTATATCTTTGCCGCACCTGATTTCAAATTCTACAGAGCCACATCTCATTTATTTATTTACATAACTTGTATCCCACCTTTCCTATGAAACTACCAAAGTAGAATACAACATTTGTATACAGAAATACAACAATAGCAAAACACACAAAAAATAAAACAATAAATGAATAAATAAATAAAACATCTTAAAGTTATAGTTGACTACAATATTATCTAAGAGCCATAAAAAAAATAAAACATATCCCTATCAACCAATGCAAAAATAACAGAAAAAATAGTTAACTTAATATTATAACCAACATCTGTCTTTTTGCTTAGCTATTTCAAGACAGGTGTGGCATCACAAGAATTCCATTTATATCCACTCAAAAAGCAGCTTCCATCTATAAGTAACCAGTGTTCTACTGAAGCTTGGCCTTCTGTTTCAAAACATTTATGCCAGATGCGCAGTGACTCAAGAGAAATTGATCTCTGTTCCTTTTACGTCTTCATTTTATAGCTAATTAGTTCAAGGGTCAGTCCTCACCATGTCTGCAATTCAATACAGCAAAAATAACATTATGAGTTCTTACTGATAAGATTATCTGGACTTTATTCACATATATATATGACTAACTTACTTGTTGGCGTATTTTCTCAAAAGGAAAGAAGGCTTATCAGATTACCTTATTTGAGTGCATGTGTGTTTGTGCTTGGAATCCTATCCATACCAAATTTTTAGGGCATGTTGGGGGGGGGGGGGGGGGACATCAGTTGGATTATTTTGGACCACAGCCTTGCCAGGTTCTGGGTGGAACTTTTTCTTTCAGTCTGGTGTGTGTTTCTGTAGGAGTCTATGTAATATGCATACAGAAGGCGTCTACTTTCCTTTTATAGAATACTAGATAAATGCATAAAGTTAGGTGTGAACACTTATGCCAGTCAAATGCACCTGATGCTGGTCACACAGGTGCACTTAACATCACCTAAAAATAAAAACCTCACCTTTATCTGGATACTTCTGGCTCTGCCTATTATACCCAGAAAACTGGATACTGGTGTTGGATATAACTCACCACAGCAGCTGAATATCAGGTAGAAAATGCTTGAATTCCATAGCATTGAACAGCTAAAGGCATGACTTGTTTACTATGATTTTCTATTTTCAAATGAAATTCCAAAAAAAAGCTTATAAAATAGGAGGCCTGAAAGGCTTTGCTTAACATGAGACTATCTCTACTTCAGGAAGCAGGTGAAAGCTTGGCTCTTCAACCAGGCCTTTAAAGGAAGAAGTAACTAACTTGCTAGTCACACACAGACAAGGAGTGATGCCAGCCGCACATACTGTAGCAGGACAGGTTTATCCAGTCCTACCTTAGCTGGCGTGGAAGGGCATTTTCGATATGATGTCTAAGTCAAAATGTCCAGAATACAAATGCCGAATAATGTGATTTTTGAAATAGCAAAACTTCTATCTTTTTTTTTTTTTAATGGCTACTTGCTAGATGTTTTTGTACTCTGTGTGTTTATCTTTTTGGTCCATTTTTGAAAAAAAAATGTCCAAGTGTAAAATACACAAAATCAACCCACTGGGATGTAGGTGGAGTCAGCATTCTTAGTAGACTGGCCACACAGACATCCCAGCAGAGCAGTGGGTCACCCTAGACAGAACTGCAGTGGACTTCACATAAAAAGTCCCAGGTACACCATTACCCCCTTATTTTGTAAGGGGAGCCCTTCAAAACCCACCAAAAACCTACTGCACCCAACTATACACCACTACAATAGCCCTTATATCTGCAGGTATCACCTATATGTGGATACAGTAGGTTTGGGGGGGCTGACATTTTCCACCACAGCACTTAGAATGGATTATGGGCCTGGATTCCCTTCTCCACAGTGAACTGCATCAACCAGAAGCCCTAGGACCTGCTTGCTGTTCTAATAGAACTGGCTATAACATTTGAATCTGTCATAGAGGCTGGTATGTACGGTTTCTTTCACATCTTCAGGGGATGGGAGAAGGTCAGTGACCACAGGGGGGTTATTCATTTATTCATCCAGTGGCCATCTGGTCATTTAGGGTGCTTTTTGTGGTGTGGAGGGGCATAATCGAAAGGGGCGTCCATCTTTCGTTTCGATAATACGGTTGGGGATGCCCAAATTGCGAAATGTAGGTCGTCCTTAGAGATGGTCGTCCCCGATTTTCGGCGATAATGGAAACCGAGGACACCCATCTCAGAAACGACCAAATCCAAGCCATTTGGTCGTGGAAGGAGCCAGCATTCGTAGTGCACTGGTCCCCCTGACATGCCAAGACACCAACCGGGCACCCTAGGGGGCACTGCAGTGGACTTCAGAAATTGCTCCCAGGTGCATAGCTCCCTTACCTTGTGTGCTGAGTCCCCCAAACCCCCCCAAAACCCACTCCCCACAACTGTACACCACTACCATAGCCCTAAGGGGTGAAGGGGGGCACCTACATGTGGGTACAGTGGATTTTGAAGGGCTCACATTTACCACAAGTGTAACAGGTGGGGGGGGGGTGGATGGGCCTGGGTCCGCCTGCCTGAAGTGCACTGCACCCACTAAAACTGCTCCAGGGACCTGTATACTGCTCTCAGGGAGCTGGGTATGATATTTGAGGCTGGCATAGAGGCTGGAAAAAATATATTTTTTTAAAAAAATTTTGAGGGTGGGAGGGGGTTAGTGACCACTGGAGGAGTAAGGGAAGGTCATCCCCGATTCCCTCCGGTGGTCATCTGGTCATTTAGGAAACATTTTTGTGGCTTGGTCATAAGAAAAAAAGGACCAGGTAAAGTCGTCCAAGTGTTTGTCAGGGACACCTTTCTTTTTTCCATTATCGGTCGAGGACGCTCATGTGTTAGGCACGCCCCAGTCCCGCCTTCGCTACACCTCCGACACGCCCCCGTGAACGTTGGTCGTGCCCGCAACAGAAAGCAGTTGAGGACGCCCAAAATCTGCTTACGATTATGCTGATTTGGGCGACCCTGTGAGAAGTACTCCCATCTTGTAATTTGTGTCGAAAGATGGGCATCCTTCTCTTTCGAAAACAAGCCTGCAAGTTGTTATTAAAACAGTTGTAGCTCAAAACATCTTAGTTTTAGTTGTGGACATTTTGGTTTTGTTCCATTATGGCAGAAAATCGGCCAAGTGTTAGGAATGACCTATTCCCCCCCCCCCCCCCCCCCCCCCACCAACATGCCTCCTTGTGATTTGGATGCACTGCAGACGAACTGCATAGGTAAACATCTGCAGCACAGGTTTCTACAATAACGATCTGAATGTTTTTGCAAGCAAAATGTCCAAATGCTGATTTAAATAAGTCCTCTTATTTTCTTACTCCTGTTACTCTATATCTTATCCTATATAATAATTCTCACCTCCAATGTTCTGACTTGCCTGGGACTGTGGCTCATTCCAAGTTGGTCTGCTAGGCTCCGTAGATCAGGCTGACATCACCGTAGCCATTATGATGTCAACTTCAGAACCCGGGGGGGGGGGGAAACATGCCTCACAGCTGATCCATGTCCAGAGGAGGGTCGCTGGACATGGGTGGCTGGAGGGGGGGCAGGAGAGACAGGAGGGTCGCTGGGCATGGGTGGCTAGAGGGGGGCAGGTGAGAGAGGACAGTCGATGGACAAGGGTGGTTGCAGGGGGGACAGGGGGTCGCTGGACATGGGTGGCTGGAGGGGGGGCAGGGGAGAGAGGAGGGTCGCTGGACATGGGTGGCTGCAGGGGGAGAGGAGGGTTGCTGAAGATGTGTGGCTGCAGGGGAGCCGAGGAAAACCTTGCTAGCGCCCATTTCATTTGTGTCAGAAACTGGCCTTTTTTACTAGTCTATCTATATGTTCCATCATTGCTGACACCCTATGCTGTCTATTAAAATGTTTATTACATATTATGTTGACATTGTAAGTAGTATACTATAACTACACCTTGAATTGGTCTAACAATAAGTTAATCCTCAGGACTTCAAACATATATGTGCTGATGATCAAAACCTGGTGCTATTCAGGATATCACTCTCAAAATACCGCCATTCCACCGCTGTAGCAGCGCAGATAGCAGTGCGGTCATGATCAGAGTTAATATACGCAGATATGAGCAGTGTTGTAGTAGCGCTAACCCCCTCTAAACAGCATGATAAAATATGCTAAGCAGCCAGGATGCACGCACACTAATCTGATGCGCTAAAAAGAAGCCAGGAGCAATGCTCACGAGCATAGGTGTGCCGCACGTCCATTTTGGGTCTGAGACCTTACCGCCAGCCATAGACCTAGCGGTAAAGAATTTAGGCAGTAATGACCTACATGTGTCAGATGCCACTTGGCACGCGTTTTCTACGCGCCAGAAAATTAAACATATTTTTCAGACATGCGTATCGGTCGCACACCAAAAATGAAATTACCGCAAGAGCCACGCGGTAGTCGGGCGGTAACTCCATTTTGGCGCACGTTGGGCGTGAGTAGGCGCCTACACGGCTTAGTAAAAGGGGCCCTAAGTGACTACATTTTTTTGCTGTGCACGTTTTTTTCAATTGCTGATTATTTGTTCCGGTGGTTAGTTTTCAAGGGATATGTTATTAACTTAGTACTTCACCTACTAATTTAAAAATATTCCTCTGATTTTTTTGGCTGCAGTGTTATTTTCTCCATTAGGGAGTTGTTTTACACTGCACTTGGTTTCAGAGGTTTAAATTGAAACCTATGATGTGAGTCTGTTAAAGGGAAGGCCATCTCTGTAGGCGCCCTAGACTCTTCAGGTTTCCTTTATTATTTAAATTCACTATGGGGCTCATTTTCAAAAGAGAAAAACATCCAAAAAGTGACATAAGTCACAAAAACGTCCAAATCAGTATTTTCGAAACCTCTTTTTAGACATTTTTCTCTGAAGTCCGACAGAAGGACGTCTAAATCTCAAGGGGGCATGCCAGGGGCGTGTTCAAGGCGGGACTTGGGCGTTCCTAAGACTTAGATGTTTTTCAGCCATAATGGAACAAAACAAAAACGTCCAGGACTAAAACTTAGATGTTTTGAGCTAGACCTGTTTTTATTACGAATAAGGCAAAAAAAGGTGCCCCAAATGACCAGATGACCACTGGAGGGAATCAGGGATGACCTCCCCTTATTATTATTAGCATTTGTATAGCGCTACCAGACGCACGCAGCGCTGAACAACTGACAGAGACAGTCACTGCTCAATAGAGCTTACAATCTAAAAATACAGACAGACAAGACAATTAAGGGCGAGGGAAGCACTGGGTGAGAAGGAACAAGGGGAGGGCAATTGAGTAGTGGCTAGTTGCCAAAAGCAGTGGTGAAAAGGTGGGTTTTCAGCATAGATTTGAAAACAGGTAGAGATGGAGCTAGATGTACAGGCTCAGGAAGTCTATTTCAGGCATAAGGTGCCACGAGGGGAAAAGGAACGAAGTCTGGAGTTAGCAGTGGAGGAGAAGGGGGACGACAAGAGAGATTTGTCCAGTGAGCGGAGTTCACGGGGAGGAATATAGGGAGAGATGAGAGTGGAGAGGTAATGGGGGGGCTGCAGAATGGATGCATTTACTCCCCCAGTGGTCACTAACCCCCTCCTATCCCCCCAAAAATGTGATTAAAAATATTACCTACCAGTCTCTGCCAGCCTCAGATGTAATATTCGGATCCATTAGAGCAGCATGCAGGTCCCTGGAGTAGTCTAGTGGTGGGTGCAGTGCACTGTAGGCAGGTGAACCCAGGCCTCCCCCTACCTTTTACACTTGTGATGGAAACTGTGAACCCTCCAAAACTCACCAGAAAACCAGTGTACCTACATATAGGAGCCCCCTTCACCCATAAGGGCTATTGTAATGATATACAGTTAGGCGTAGTGGGTTTTGGATGGGTTTAGGGGGTTCAGAAGACAAGATAAGGGAGCAATGGTGAGATGCGTACCTGGGAGCATTTATATGAAGTCCACTACAGGGCCCCCTAGGGTACACCATTGCTCTCCTGGGATGTCTGTGTGGCCAGTCTACTAAGAATGCTGGCTCCTCCTACATCCGAATGGCTTGATTTTGTGCATTTTTCATTTGGATGTTTTTTGGGGGGGGGTTTCAAAAATAGACCAAAAAGAAAAATGCACAGAGCACAAACACATCTAGCAAATACCATTTTGGGGGGAAAAAAAGAGACATTTTTCTGTTTTGAAAATGGCTATATTCCCCACTTGAATTTTGGATGCTTTTAGGAAAACGTCCAAAGTTAGATTTAGATGTCATATCGAAAATGCCCCTCTATATACATTTGGGCACCGATCCAAGATGAGTACCCAAATAAATAGACTAAATGAGCCAATTAGTGTCAATAATTTGCCACCAATATGAATTTGCTGAGCGCTATTCTATAACAATGAATATAAGAACATAAGTGTTGCCATACTGGGACAGAGCGAAGGTCCATCAAGCCCAGCATCCTGTTTCCAACAGTGGCCAATCCAGGTCACAAGTACCTGGCAACATCCCAGAACATTAAAACAGACTTTATGCTGCTTATCCTAGGAATAAGTATTGGATTTTCCCAATTTCATCTTAATAACAATACTGAGCCAGCTATTTGTGGATCTTGCTACAGTACCTGTAAACCCACTTTTGCTGCAATGGCAAGTGAAAAAAAAAAGTTGTTCTTGCTGCTGAGTAGAAATTTGAAGCACTAAAAAGAATAGACAAGGGCAGGTCCAAGCAAAAAAAATATTTGGGGAGTTCCCAAATTTCATTTGTATTTGCCAACATCATTATACTTAATGGTGATAAGTGCCTTAGCCCAAACGTCAGCTCTACCACATTTAAGTGGATAAATAATTTATTCCTTTATAAAGTGGCATTATGTTTCTTAGGTATGATTGCTTTAATTTCTGCCAGGAAGTCATATTACACTGTTGGGATCTGAATCCTTTATTCAACCAGAGAGACTCTTTTCAATTTATTGGGAGATGGCTATTTTATTCTTAAAACGGACAGGCAGAAATCCAGTTTATGTGTCGTCATGTCTTTAATTATTACAAAATTCTTGATACATGAATGAGTTTAAAATCTTGTAAAGAAGACTTCTGAGGAAGAAGATGGACTTGCACTGCTATAAGGACAATTTTCAAGGCCTCTGACCTGGTTAAAGGCTATTTAACTGGGTAAAACGGGAATGCTGAAAACTATCCTCTTCTCCTCTCTCCCCTACCAGCAAAAATAAGTATGCGTGGGTTCACGAGTACTTTTAACTGCACTGATAAGGAGTATTCTCGGAAACATGATTAGATTGGAGGAGTAAAGTACGTAAGTAGATTGGCGTTTTTGAAATCTCTCTATGCAGTTTTGGCCCCATTCTTCTGCTCACAGGAAAAGACGGTGTAGAGTCCACAGTTCCTTTTACTCCTCAAAGAATAAGTACATAAGTAATGCCACACTGGGAAAAGACCAAGGGTCCATCGAGCCCAGCATCCTGTCCACGACAGCGGCCAATCCAGGCCAAGGGCACCTGGCAAGCTTCCCAAACGTACAAACATTCTATACATGTTATTCCTGGAATTGTGGATTTTTTCCCAAGTCCATTTAGTAGTGGTTTATGGACTTGTTTTTTAGGAAACCGTCTAACCCCTTTTTAAACTCTGCTAAGCTAACCGCCTTCACCACATTCTCTGGCAACGAATTCCAGAGTTTAATTATGCGTTGGGTGAAGAAAAAGTTTCTCCGATTTGTTTTAAATTTACTACACTGTAGTTTCATCGCATGCCCCCTAGTCCTAGTATTTTTGGAAAGCGTGAACAGACGCTTCGCATCCACCTGTTCCACTCCACTCATTATTTTATACACCTCTATCACGTCTCCCCTCTGTCGTCTCTTCTCCAAGCTGAAAAGCCCTAGCCTCCTTATTCTTTGGTGGAAGACCGCAAGATTCATATAAGAAGCGAAATGAGCAGAGAATAAGCGAGCTACGATATAAGCTAAGTAATCTATAAGATTTGTTAAGATTGCATGCTCACTTTTGCAACTACTGGGCCGATGATGAAGAAGTCCAGCCCCTGAAGCTATAATTGAGCTGGGGGCTTCTCAAGGCCTTTTCCTCTTAAAACACGTCTAGCGCCTAAGTAAAAATTGTTTCAACTTGACAGAAATATACTTAACAAGAGAGTTTCCTTACTTTTCTAGTTATAATGAAGTAATACTAACAGCAGTTAAGATTTTCATTTAACCCAAATACTCTTCCATTAACAGAGGAATAATAGAAATGTTTAAGAATAGGATATAGAATCCTGAATGATTTTACCTTGTAAGTCGTGAAGATGGGCTTTACTTTCTCGGTGGTATGGCTTTTCAGGTCATCTAATGTCAACGTTCCACCATTCTTCTGCACTGTTTCTACAATAGCTTTTCCAATTCGACCTTCATAAAATCCTTTCTTACCAAATTTTGCGAGTTCCTGGAACAGTGATATTTATTATTTGGATTATCCTAATAATATAGGTATGCATGGCACACAGTATTTGGCATAGAGATTGACTCACAAATCTCAAGATGGAAGTAGCAGTAAAAAAAAGTCTTAATTGAGGCTCCAAAGTGAGACCCGACATGGGTCTGTGTTTCGGAGGACAAGCCGCCTGCTTCAGGGGTCACAGAACTCGGTTAAGTCACTGCTCTGTGTAGGGTACCTTATGTATCATGCATGTGTATGTGTACACAGTAAATGCAGTAGAGTAAGAGAGCTGTAAGATCCAATGAAATGTCGATACTGTGTTGGATCTTGCAGCTCTCTTACACTACTGCATTTGCTGTGTACACATACATATGCATGATACTTAAGTTACCCTACACAGAGCAGTGACTTAACCAAGTTCTGCAACCCCTGAAGCAGGCGGCCTGTCCACCGAAACACGTATCAGGTCTCACTTTGGTGCCTCAATACTTTTTTTACTGCTACTCCCATCTTGAGAGTTGTGAGTCATCTTCTACTCCATGTTGCATTTTGTTTCCTCATAGATGTTTTTTCCTGTTTCTCTTGTTGGCACAATATTTGTAAGCATGACTCCCTTCTCACCACCCCATAAGGGCTAAGGCAGCTATTTTGACTGAAGGAGTTACTAGGGCAGAAGCACCTTGGGATCATTCTTGCCCCCCAGTTACCCTGCAGAACCTTGCAATACTACTACTACTACTACTTAACATTTCTAGAGCGCTACTAGGGTTACGCAGCGCTGTACAGTTTAACAAAGAAGGACAGTCCCTGCTCAAAGGAGCTTACAATCTAAAGGACGGAATGTCAAGTTGGGCAGTCTAGATTTCCTGAATATGGTATGGTATGGTATAGAAGCACCTTGGGATCATTCTTGCCCCCCAGTTACCCTGCAAAACCTTGCAATAGCTGTTGGCAAGGGTTCCAGGATGGGCAGGTAAGGACTTTTGACAAGGGATTGGGGTGGGGGGTGGATTCTGGAATGGGGAATATTTTTTATTTGCTACTGTTGTGGCCTTTCAAAGATAGTAAGCCCAACTTGTAGCCTGCAGTCCATTATTCCTATGGACTGCATGGCATTTAGTACACGCTAAACATTAGCAAGCGCTAAATCCATTAGCGTGACTTAGTAAAAAGGACCCCTAAGTGTTCCACAATATTTCCAGCTGTAGCCCCGTAAAAAAATATGTGCCACAGGATTGACTCATCACGGTACTGAGGTACTACAGGTTAGTGAATCCCGTGATAAATTATTGTACAGTAGAATAGCACAACTACTATTTTACCACAGCTCAGTAAGGGGTCCTTTTACAATATGGTGGTAGAGCTACCACCGCTTTGCAGCACACCAAATTGGGACGACTGCAGGAGCCTGGCAGTAGTTTCCATCCCCGGCGCGTTTCTGACCGAAAACAACCTTTTACCTGCAGCAGTAAAAGGGGGCCTTGGCACATGGCAAATCCAAACACCAATGCTACCACAGGCCCCCTTTTACCACAACTTGATAAAAGGGGCCCTAAATAGAGCCCTTAAGAGTGGAGGCGTGGCCTCATGGTTAGAGCATCAGTCTTGACATCCAGAGTTGGCCGGTTCAAATCCCACTGCTGCTCCTTGTGATCTTGGCCAAGTCACTTAACCCTCCATTGTCTCAGGTACAAACTTAGATTGTGAGCCCTCCAGGGACAGAGAAATACCCAGTGTACCTGAATGTAATTCACCCTGAGCTACTACTGAAAAAGGTGTGAGCAAAATCCAAATAAATAACAGTAGTAAATAATGTGTCATTTTATATTTGTTCAACAATAAGGTTTAACTGGCTATTGTACTTGCTCAGGATGCTGCAAATGATGGTGAGGTTTTTCATGTCTTAACATTTCCTTTCATTGTCCATTCATTAGTCTTCTAGCATCTCAAAGTGAATTAGCTAGGAAATGGAATTGGTTTCTGTACTCTGTACAAACACAATAAATTGAATCTCGGTTTCTGCAAACCCACTATGCCTTCATTAGTGTTTTAACAAGAGCACTTCTCCTTTCATTTAAATGCATCTTTCTCACTGGAACAGCTATAGACACAGCGTGTAACGTTGATCTAAGTATTTTTATATATATGTAGTGACAAAACACATCCTAAGTTGTACAAATTCTTTACTGAATAGTTAACATTTTCAGACTCTTTCAGAATACAGCAGTTATGCAGAAGAAAAAGCAGGCAAAACTTCGCTCAAAGCTACAAATCTGGCAGACCACAGCAGCCAGGCTTATATCGAGAATCAAAAGATCACACAGTGCTTCCGCCGCTCTCATTTCTCTTCATTGGTTGCCACTCCAGGCCCGTTGTTTGTTTAAACTGGCCTGTATTATATTTCAAATGCTTGATGGTTCTGTTCCTGCTTATATTCTTAATTTATTTTTCATTTCCTACCATCAATATCAATGCCTTTATATCGCTCCATGGTGCGTCCGCACCTTCAGTATTGTGTTCAGTTCAGGTCACCGTATCTCAAAAAAGATACAGTGGAATTAGAAAAGATTCAAAGCGGAGCGACCAAAATGATAAAGGGGATGGAACTCCTCTCGTATGAGGAAAGGCTAAAGAGGTTAGGTTTCTTCAGCTTGGAAAAGAGGCGGACGAGGGGAGATATGATCGAGGTCTACAAAATCCTGAGTGGTATAGAACGAGTAGAAGTAAATCAATAGTTAAGCTCTGAAAGTGTTTGCCAGAGGATGTGGTAACAGCGGTTAGCGTAACTGGGTTTAAAAAAGGTCTGGACAAGTTTCTTATTGAGGCAGACATGGGAAGCAACTACTTGCACTGGGATTTGTAGTATGGAGTGCTGCCACGATTTGGAATTCTGCCAAGTACTTGTGACCTGGCCTGGCCACTGTTTGGAAAACAGGATACTGGGCTAGATGGACCATTGGTCTGACCCAGTATGGCTACTCTTATGTTCCTAATAGTATTAACAGAGCAGAGATCCTTTTTGTTTGTTTCTACCTTATTTTTCAGGAGTTAGGTATAAACGTTATCTTGAGGACACTTTCACTTACCAAGCCCCTCATTTTTCGTTATCTCTTCCATCTGTTTGGCGTTCTTCTATTGCTTACTCTTCTCTCCGTAAAATTTGAAAACTTCTTTAAGACATTTTTTTTGGTTAATTTTTCTTCCAGCTTTTTAGTTATTTTATTTTTCTGATTTGTTTCCCGCTCTGAACCACTTTTGTGAGAGTTAGTGGGATACAAGAGCCACATTACATTAACGATAAATATAGTTAGCAGCAACAGCAGTTTTAGAGTCTGAGCAGATAAAGGATGAGGCAGGGCAGTCACTAGACAAAACAGCACCAAGGGCAACCTGGTTTCAGCATTCCCCCACCCCGCTTCCCTCTCAGAATCAGGGTGAGTCCCTTGTGGCAGGATGGTGGTTGTAATGAGGGTGACCCTTTCTTGCTCTTACTATTTGAAGTACAACGTAGTACGATTGACGTGTTACTCCAATTTAAAGGTAATAAATATAAATGAAACAAAACATAACAAGGAAAATATGATGACACCTTTTTATTGGACTAACTTAATACATTGTTTTACTAGCTTTTGAAGGCCAGAACCTTCTTTCTCAGGTCCTGACCTAAGTAAGATTCTGGCCTTCAAAACCTAGTCAAAATGTAATTAATCCAATAAAAAAGGAATCATCATTTTCCTTTGTTTTCAATTTATATTTATTACTGTTTGAAGTAAAGGAATTGAGGGGCCATTTTACTAAGCCGCGGAAGCGTCTACGCGTGCCCAACGAACACCAAAATGGAGTTACCGCCCGACTACCACGTGGCTCTTGGGGTAATTTCATTTTTGATGCATGTAATGGACATGAGTTAAGTGGCATTTGACGCGCATAGGTCATTACTGCCCAGATTCTTTACTGCTAGGTCAATGGCTGGCGGTAAGGTCTCAGAGCAATTGCGCGGCAATTTTGATTTTGCTGCATGTCCATTTTCGGCAAAAAAACAAAAAAGGCCTTTTTTTACAGGAGCGCTAAAAAATGGAGAGGTGCACGTCCGAAACCCACGCCTACACTACTGCAAGTCATTTTTCAGCGCGCCTTTGTAAAAGGACCCCTGAAGAAAGTATTTTAATGCTAGCCTTCACATTGGCCCCGTTGTGTGTAATGATAAATGTACAGAACACAAACTACTGTGTCTCTGCAGAACCTTAAGTAGTGGTTTTTCATTGCCACAGTGTAAATAAGAAATCCTGGACACTAGGCCCCTGTCTAGCAGTGTTAGGCTCCTGTTTAATTTACAGTTCAGTCAATATATTCCTCAGTTAACCTTTTGATGGTTTCTCTTCTACAGGGTTTTAAACCTTTTCCTGTTTATTTTCTTTCTGTATGCACTAAAAATGTTATGCTAATTCATGCTAATTTTTTTAAACTAAGGTTTAATCCTCCAGGGTTGGCCATGGTTGTAAAGATTTTTGTCCTCTATGGAGTTGGGTGGCAAAAGACTACGTAGGGGGCAGGGACCATCTCACCTCACAGCTCATGGTTCAGACTCTCCATTTGATCTTGGTCAAAAAGGGCAAGAAGTATTCCATGTTAATTCAGGCTATTTTTTTTGTGCAGATGGTTAAATCTTCCTTATATTAGCAAGTTCCTAAGGTTTACATAGCAGGGTATCAACCCCTCACAAGCGGTTCAGGTTCTCATTCTCAACCAAAAGACAAGGCAGGGACCACTCTCAACTTAGAACTCCAAACTAGAGAGCTGCACAGGTACAGGGATAGTGGGAATCCTGCGGGGATCCCCTCCAGGTTGTTTCCATGACATGGGGGAGGGGGAGAGCTCCTGCCCTCATGAAAATGAAACTTCGGAGCTCCTGCGACTGCCTGTGGTGGTGGTGGGACCTGCATAGAAAGTTTGGACAGCGGCGGGGGCTCGGATGTGTGAAGCTGAAGCTGAACAAAGGTCAGCAGGGTGCCGATAGGTGGGAAGGGCTCCCTGCACTAGGCCGGGGGGGGGGGGGGGGGGGTGTTGATCAGGAGGCAGAGGCTGAAGGGAAATGGGAACTGGGCAGGGGATCAGCCCCAGAGTTGCCAGCGTGGATGAGGAGGGCTACTCTCCAACAGCTCCTGACCTACCGTAAAAGGTAGCACTTTAAAGTTAGGCTCTCCTTTCTGAGTATCACACAGAATGCTCATTATAATACTAATGAGCTTGCAACTTGTAATACACTTCCATGGGATTCTCAGAGGCTGCTATGGCACACAATTAAAGCCATGCAAATCTACTTTGTGCATTAGACGCTACATAACATTTGATTTAGATTGACTCCAACTGGTCGAAAACAAATGCTGTGACCATAGTAAGCTTTGTGCATCAGTCCCTGAGTAATGATTTGATTTTTGGTTTACTGTAAGTCCAATCAGCAAGAGATTTAAAAATGACTTTTTTTGTCATTTAGTAAATGGTACTTATTTTCGCACAAATTAATCTACATTCAAGTTTGATTACATAAAGGAAAAATGTCCCCTTCCATCACCAAACAAATATTACTTAGTTGTGTAAAGGGAAACATGCTTTCTTCTCTCTTAAAAAAAGAAGGAAGGAACCAGGATCTTACAATCTTCAAATATAATCCTTACCTGAAAGGTTTGTGCTAAGAAAGGGTTCCTGAAAATGTGCCCATGTCGAGGTGCCTGGCCTTGGTCCAGCAGATCTTTTCCATGGGGGTTACTGGAGGCCTGAAGGACAGAAACATCTTTCTTCCAATGGTAGGCAGTAATCTCCGATACTGGAAATCCTTGCTCTGCTATTGTTATAGCGGGTTGTAAAACTTCTCCCATGGACAACTGGGTGGAATCATTAGAAAACAGAAAACACAGGTCACTTTTATTTGTATTTAAATGCAGTTTGCTTTTCATGTACTCTAGGTATACTGAAACAAAGTCATGTTTTCTTTATCTATGCAAATATATTATATTGATGTACAGATGCAAAAAAGTGAAACACCAATAGTTAAAGATAAGATCACTACATTTGGTAGAAAAGTACTTTGAGGGTTAAAGGAGCAAAATTAACTTTTAGGGACAGGCTTACGAACCTCAACATGTACACGCTGGAAGAGAGGAGGGAGAGAGGAAATATGATAGAGACGTTTAACTATCTCAAGGGCATTAAGTGAGCCTTTTTCAACTGAAGGAAAACTCTGGAACGAGGGGGCATACAATGAAGTTAAGAGGGAACAGGCTTAGGAGTAATCTAAGAAAGTATTATTTCACAGAAAGGATGGTGGAAGCGTGGAATAGCCTCCCAGTGGAGGCTGTGGAGTCGAAGACTGTGTCAGAATTTAAGAAGGAATGGGATAAGCACATGGGATCCCTTAGGAAAAGAAAGAGTTAGGGATTACAGAGGATGGGCAGACTGGATGGGCCATTTGGCCTTTATCTGCAGTCATGTTTCTATTTACTTCTGCAAAAAAAAAGAAAAAGAAATTTTAAGATAATATATACAGAATATTAAATTAAGGGGCCCTTTTACTAAACTTAAATGTAAAATTTAATGTGCAATAAGTGCAAAGTCTGTGTGTTAACTGTTGAGGATATTCCCAGCATGTTACCACACAGTTACACACTCCCCTTCCTTTCATGTATAGTATTTGTTGTCTTATCTAAGATAAAGCATTACTGTTGATTTGTCACTATAGGCCATATTTACTACAGCTTAGTTCATGCTGTGCAGCCCATTTTATTCCTTAGAGTACTTAAGGCACACTGGGGCGTCTTTTACAAAGCGGCGATAAGCCCAACGTGTGCTTACCGCTCGCTAATCCAGAACTACTTCCAGCACTATAAAACTATTTTTAGTTTTGTAGCGCTGGTGTTTACCAGCTACTGCCAGGTTAACGCGGGATCCTTACTACCAGGCGCATAGCCAGACTTCGGCGGGAGGGGGGTCCAGAGCCTGAGGTGAGGGGGCACATTTTAGCCCCCCCCCGGCGCCGCCGACCCCCCTGCCGTCACCGATGCTGACCCCCCCGCCATTGCTGACCCCCCCGCCGCCATCACCAACTTTGACCGCCCCTGCCGACGACCCTCTCGACCCCCCCTCCCGCCGCCAACCCTCCCCTGCCGTCGCCTACCTTTGTTGGCGGGGCACCCCAACCCCCGCTAGCTGAGGTCCTCTTCTTCCTTCGTTCTGTTTCTGAGTCCGACGTCCTGCGTGCAGGACGTCAGACTCAGAAACAGAACGAAGGAAGAAGAGGACCTCGGCTGGCGGGGGTTGGGGTCCCCCGCCAGCAAAGGTAGCAGACGGCGGGGGAGGGTTGGCGGCGGGAGGGGGGGTCGAGAGGGTCATCGGCAGGGGGGTCCAGGGCCAAATCTATGGGGGCCTAGGCCCCCATGACCCCACGTAGCTACGCCCCTGCTTACTATGAACTCAATGGGTGGCGGTATGTGTTCCTCCCCCCCCCCCTTGAAATGGCCGTGCGACAAGTGGTTCACTTGCCGCTCGGCCATTTCTTTAATTAAAAAAAAAAAGACAGCCTTTTACCCGATGCAGTAAAAGGGGGTCTCAGCGCATGTCAAAAACACCAGCTGACACCAGTGCAGGCCCCGTTTTACCGCAGTTTGGTAAAAGGACCCCACTAACCTTTAGTAAACATAGACCTGTGTTCCGTCAACCTTTTTTTGTTGTTTATTGCCTTGATGGATTCCGAATGGCAGTATACCAAATTGCTTAAAGAAATAACTACTAATTTGGGCTCTGATCAGCCATCATAAAAGCGGACAGTCAGGGGCAGTACAGGGGGGTAGCATTAGGGATGAGTCAGCAGTTACACGGGTGCCAGCAATATTTAGAGCTGGTAGCCACATAGTTAACTGGACAAATTTAAAATAGCTCAAAAGCTGTCCTAAATTCAGCTGGTTAGCTATGGAAATGCTAGCACTGTCAGGTCCCAACCCAAGCAAGCCAGTCTCCTTCCTTTCACTCCACTCCCCTGAAGCATATCATGAGTCCCTCTCACCCTCCTTCCCAACTCCCCCGAACCACATCATGACCTTCCCGCCCCCATAGGCTCTCCCAGGCCTACTTTTTCAATCATTGGTGGTGTGATGGGATCCTATGGGCAGGAGCAATGCCCACTTGCTCCCGTCCAGTGCGACTCCTTGGAGAAAAAATGGCTACCGCAACATCTAGCAACAGCCTCGCGGTATTTCAAAGTCATGATATGCTTCGGGGGTTGGAAGGGAGGGGGATGGAGATCTGGAACGGAATCGGGGGAGAAGAGAAATACTTTGTACTTATGCAGGTCCCGGCTGACATTCAGCCTGGGCCCACATAAGGTCCAGCAGCCTCTGCAATTTAACTTAGCACTGGATATTCAGTGACCCGTCATTGAGCTGTGCGTGAGTAGTAGTTAATAAGTTAAGTCCATTATACACAGATATTTTGAAAATACATTGAAAAGTGGAAAGTGAAAAATAATAAGTTATGCATTTTATAACAGAGGTCGATATCCTAACCCATATATGGCCTTGCAAATGAGAATGTCAATAAACACTATTGGCTTTTGGACTATGCAAAGTTTTGCTTTTCTGAAGCTATTTAGCACAATTAGACAAAATTTGTAAAGAGCTGAAGAATCATGCAACTCAACTCATCAGAAGTTCTATCACAGCAAACTTACATGAGGAAAACTGGACAACACTATTGCTTCTTTTTGCAGCTTGACCCTTAGTGTAGCACCATAAGGTTACTGCCAGGGATCAGAGGTGTAATTTTAAAACCAGGTGCCGACAAGGCAGGAGCATCTGGAGATTGCTCTACCACCCTCCCACTCCCCCAACATACACACAATACCCACTAGGGTGCCCCTTGGTCAGTGCCAAGAGGGGTATACTGGGAGGTTGGGGTGTGTGGTTTCACGAGGGCCATTCAGAGAGGGATCTTTTTCACTAGTTAGGTTAAGTGAATTCCCAACAGCGCAGCTGTATCTGCTTAATCAGCAATGCACTTAATATGTGGTAAATGTATGTGAGTTAATTGCATGGATAGATGCACGGCATGCATCCATCAGTTATCACACAGTCTTTCCACTTACCACGCATTAATTTTTACGTTTAATATGTGGCAAGAGCAAACCTTTGCTGCACTTTAGTAAACATAAGAATAGCCACATTGGGTCAGACCAATGGTCCATCTAGCCCAGTATCCTGTTTCCAATTGTGACCAATCCAGGTCACAAGTACCTGGCAGAAACCCAACTAATAGCAACATTCCATTCTACAAATACCAAGGCTAGCAGTGGCTTCCCTATGTCTGTCTCAATAGCAGACTACGGACTTTTCCTCCAGGAACTTGTCCAAACCTTTTTTAAACCCAGACACACTAACCACTGTTATCACATCCTCCAGCTACGAATTCCAGAGCTTAGCTATTCACTGAGTGAAAAAATATTAACCCTATTTGTTTTATAAGTATTTCCATGTAACTTCATTGAGTGTCCCCTAATCTTTGTACTTTTTGAAAACAGTAAAAAAATTGATTCACTTTTCCTCATTCTACACCATTCAGGGTTTTGTAGACCTCAATCACATCTTCCCTCAGCTGTCCCATTTGTTTATTTTCTGTACCGTCTCTCCTGAACAAAATAAAATTTAAAGAAAAAGAAAAGACAGGTGGAACAAAAGTACATTGGTAAATGTAACACACAACTCTGAATAGAAATACTTCACCTTTGTACTTCCAAACAGAGATAACACGTCGCACCAGAGAGCTGCTGCGCCTGGCACAGTGACGTTATGAGCATGGGAAAGAGGTGGAGGGTTTGTCTCATCGAAACCCTGCTGCTTCAATAACTCAAGGGTCAGCGCCTTTGGAGACCTGCCACTGAACAGAGTCAATGAAACCACATTTGTGAACACTGATACTAGCTCTAGGACAAGCTAGGAGAGGGATGGGCTGGTTGCCATGCACCTATGTGCATGGCAACCATCAGGACATGATAGCTTCAGTCACTCACTGATCACTTACACACTAATTCTATACAATTCACCAAAAATTGTGCATGAAAATTTGGGCATGCGTCCAATTTGCATGTACAATTTAACTGGATAACGAGCTCATTAGTGCCAATAATTGGCTTTTTAACAAACAATTATTGGCACTAATTAGATTCAATTGGTATTTACGGACAATGTGAAAAATGAGGCACAGAAATGGGACAGTCATGGGCGTAATGGGGCATTCCTAAAATTAATGTCTGTTGTTATAGAATAAAGGGGTGTGTGCCTGATGCGCAAACATTTGTACATTTCAGTTGGTGGAAATGGCCACACCTAAAGTTAGGCGTGATTCCCGGGTGTAAGCGCTATTCTATAACCATGCCTAACTTTAAGCGCGTCTTATAAAATAGCACTTTTTTCTGCGCCAATTTCTATGGCATCATTTATAAAATCTAGCCCTTAGAGGGCAATTGTATAAAACATCACTTGGATTGAGAGGGCAGGAAGATGCTCATTTGAAGCCTATTTTATAAGGCGACACAAAAAGCAGAAAAGATGAAGAAATCTATATGAAGATGAATTTATTCAACCAAAAATGCCCGACACAGGCCGTGTTTCGCCCACGCATGGGCTGCCTCAGGGGCAAATTATGTTGAGAACTGGATACCTCTTCACATACGTGTTGTGACTCATGACTGCAATCATATGACAAGGGAATCCACACGATGGCTCCGTGAATCCTCCAGCATCATATCAGTCACAACACATATGTGAAGAGTTATCCAGTTCTCAACATAATTTGCCCCTGAGGCAGCCCGTGTGTGTGGGTGAAACACGGCCTGTGTCGGGCATTGTTGGTTGAATAAATTCATCTTCATATAGATTTCTTCGTCTAGGCTGCTTTTTGTGTCACCATCTTGGATCTTGCAGATAGACTGCCCTGTTGTTTTCTTGGGCCTATTTTATATTGACTTTCCCCAGTAACTCTGATTACTTTGAATATTTAACAATTCTTTATTTGTTTATTACACCATCACAAAGTTACAAATCTGTAAAAACTCCCTTGTCCTCACTGCTTCAATCATTCATCCCATACACCACACTACACTCTAACAATAAATACACAGTGTGAGCAATTCAAACTGTATGCCACCGATTGAAATCCAGCCTGTGTGCTGACAAAGCTGACAATACTGATGTCACTACGGACTCTATGTTTTATCCACTGAGCACTTCTGTGCAAGCAATAGTTCTGAAATGTTCAGTCTAAAGCCTATGAGGCTCTCCCTTGTAGAATAGTCTCTTATCTTGTGTTGTTATCTTTTCTCAATTTTAACTAGCAGAAGAGAATTGCTTTGATACATAACGTCTAGTTGGATTAACATTTTTACTGGTTACTATTGTTCCCTCTCCAAGACATTTTGCCATAAACCAGGCTCCATAACAAGAAAAGCCCAGCATGGGGGGGAAAAAATGACCAGAAAGAAAGAAAAAATGTCCTGGTCTTTTTGAAAATTAGTAAAATTCCCAGCTTGTGTAATCAAAACACTGAAAATATTTAATGCAAAAATGATTTCAGTTCAGGGACCGCTGCACTTTGCCCAGCAAAGATTGATTCTATGCCCAGTGTCTCCTGTAATCTTCTCAGGCTACAGGCTTTAACTTTCCCTGGTGATGTGGAGGGGGAAACTCACGGAATTCTGTTATTCTAAAGTTCAATTATCTTCATATAGGGAAATAGAGGCATGCCCAAAATAAGTCGTAATGTAATCGACACCTAGAAGAAATGCAAACATTCTGACAAACATCGTTTCTTATTGGATTCCTCTGCATGCTGTCAGTACATCTTACCTTCCATTGAGGCCATAGACCTGTTTAGTCTTTTTTTCATAATAGAGGCAAAAACAGTCTCCACCTATGCCAGTACTACAAGGTTCGGTGACATTCAACACAGCAGCCACAGCCACAGCTGCATCTACAGCATTTCCACCCTTCTTTAAAATGTCTACAACACAGAAGCAATATACGTCATTGATTGAAAGCTCGCATTTCTTCACTGAAACAGAGCCAGCACACTCACGACTGAAAGACAGTATAGCGCCATGAAGTACCATGAACCCACTCTATGGAACAAATATGTGTCGTACCCTCCTTACATGTCCAACGGACTATGGAAAAAGCGCTGCTACATCCGCCACTCCAATACAATCAAAATAGGCGCTTATGTATCTGACAGGGTGCCAGGTTTCATTCTGATACAAGGATCAGTGTTCATCTCATATCTTTTTGTACTTGATGATGAGTCCTACTACTTTCCCTTGGCTACAAGCCCTCAACAGGCTCTTAAAATGGCCCCCAGTTCCTCCTTTTCACCACCCCCCACCAGCACTCCAACAAAGCATAAGGCTTCTCAGCCCCCAAAATCCATCCTCACCCTCGATCAAAAAACAGATCAGTAGGTCCTAATCCCTCCTCATGGCATAACCCCTATGCAAACTTAAAGTGTAAGGTCAAACAAACAAACCAAACACAGCAAAGGTGAACAATAATAAAGGGCTGGACAATGTTTAATAGTAAAAAGGTTTATTCAAAACATCCAAGACTCGACACAAGTCGTGTTTCTGCCCAAATGGCCTGCTTCAGGAGTCTTCTAGCGGATGTTTAAGCTGCTAGCTAACCTTGAGATAGTAACTGTATACCTTGTTGCAAATCTCTTGCATAATTGCTCAAAATACATCAGCGTTTGGCCGCAAGAGATTTGCAACAAGGTATACAGTATTACAGTTACTATCTCAAGGTTAGCTAGCAGCTTAAACATCCACTAGAAGACTCCTGAAGCAGGCCGTTTGGGCCGAAACACGACTCGTGTCGAGTCTTGGATGTTTTAAATAACTCTTTTTACTATTAGACATTGTCTAGTCCTTTGTTTTTGTCACCTTCGCTGTGTTTGGTTTGTCTGTGAAACTGCAAGGGCCCCTGTTCTTTTGTTCATAGTGTAAGGTCAGCCATCACCATTTTGAATGTAATGCTTTTGAAGCAGGTTGGCACACTACTTCCTGCCTCAATCAGATTCTAGTGATTTTGGAAGGCGTAAGCATGTCATAGACTAGTTTTCTTGGCTGTCTTAGGAGGGTATGTCAGAGGATCCACTGGCCCCTTGGTTTTTTGGGAGGCTAGAGCAGGGGCTTAGCCAGACAATAGATTTTGAGTGGGCCTAGGCAAGTGTTCACCAAGTGTTCTCCCCTTCACCCACCAGCAAAAAAAAATCTCAGCTGGTGGGAAAACGCTTCTTTCCACCTTAGCAGTCTGCAGCAGGCACGCGCTGAAAAATGAGCATGCACAGGTGCTGGTATCCTGGAGAATAGCGTTTTCATTACCATCAGGGGGAAGTCTTCTGCTGGCGGAGCTTGGGATCCCCACCTGCTACCTCTAATACGTGTGCTGCTGTTGGGTGGGCCTGAGCCCTAATGGGCCCACCCAGGCCCACCTGTGGCTATGCGACTGGGCTGGAGATCAGGTCAAAGTCACAGAGGCCCCATGTGATGGGTTCAGGGAAGGGGCTAAGAAGAAATTGAGCTTGTGTTAACCCGACTTGGTTAAAGGAAAAACTTTACTACACCTGACAAGTCTTGTTTTTCGAGATATCTATAATGAATATGTATGACATATTTGCATACATTGGAAACCACTGTATGAAAATCTATCTTCTGTATTTTCACTATAGCTAACCAGAAAACCAGACCAGTTAGGTATGTCTCTTGCTCTGGGTTGAAGCATAGCAACGGTATTTGCTTAAAATGATTTTGACTGGACAGAATGATTATGTTTGTGTGTTCTTATCTACTATAATAAAACGCAGCCTCAACGTTCTGAAGACACTGACGTCACTGAAGTCACTCACACACCGGTTCGTGGTTTCATGGTGGTGAAGTCACCACAACATCTTCATGCCCCGCCCTCGTGTCACACGTGATGACGTCAAGGGCGGAACATGAAAACAAATTAACGCACGGGGAGCAGTAGGGAAACACGCGGAGCGTGTTTCCCTACTCCTCCCCTTCCAACAAATCCCAGCCGCCGCTGACGTGCACATGAACCCCACCCCTTTTGCCACATAGCCCCGCCCACGGTAGCACACACTTAACCTCACCAACCTCCCTCCCTCCCTGTCACCTCCCCTCCCCTTACGCGTGTCTCCCTGGTGGTCTAGAGGTACCTGTTCCGTCAGCCCAGGAAAGAAAGAGCCCCCTCTTTTCTCCCGTAGCGGTGGCTTCCTTGCTGCATGGTGTGGGAGTCCGGCTCTCGGCGTTTCAAAATGGCCGCCGAGAGTTCAAGCTGCCTCGCGAGACTTCAACTCTCGGCGGCCATTTTGAAATGCCGAGAGCCGGACTCCCACACCATGCAGCAAGGAAGCCACCGCTACGGGAGGAAAGAGGGGGCTCTTTCTTTCCTGGGCCGACGGAACAGGTACCGTAAGGGGAGGGGAAGGGAGTCCCGTGCCCGCTAGCGCCCGTTTCATCGGCGCCAGAAACGAGCCATTTTTACTAGTGTATCATAAATGCCTTCTACACATCCAGACAATATTTGCTGTAATATGTCCATCAGTCTGGACATGTTCTGTTACTATGATCACAATATACACCACAGTTTAGTCCTGTTCATTCAATATCAGTATTACATGATTATTACATGATTATTACATGATCCAGGCCACAAAGTAAAGCCTAACTTAGTCCTGCTTATGGCACATCTCATGAGTTTACAGCTCTGATATACTTTAGGAAAACAGAACTATAAAGCTAATGTATGCAAAGGGAAACACCGTGTCTGACTCATCTGCTCTGTAATGACTTGGAGGCATTTGGTAACCCTCCTGTAAAGTGATGACCTAGCTGGCTCAAGGAAAGCACCAAACTAACTGAGCATACACACGTCTGGACTTAGGACATGATAAATCTCAAGTAAAAACGATTGACGAACTAATGAACATCCACAAACTGCTGAAGACCTATCTTTTTAACAAGGCATACCACAAAGATCAACCAATGTAAACATACACAACTCCTCCAAATATACTCAGCATTGCCTTATAATATCTGATTGTTATACTACTATCATGTTTCTTCATTATCATGTTGCCAAATGATCTTTCTGTAACACTACATGTCTATTCTCTATGTAATTCCACTATTCATGATGTATTGTAAGCCACATTGAGCCTGCAAAGAGGTGGGAAAATGTTGGGATACAAAACATTTGTTACACGCCCTTAAGCAAACAAATCAGAAGTAGTAAGGGAGTAACTCTGAAAAGGTTGCCGAAATTTAGGAGCTAGGATGCTGTGCACTAAGGGTCTCTTTCACTAAGGTATGGTAGCAGATTTAGTGTGCGCTAAAAATTACTGTGTGCTAAACGCTAAGACACCCATTAAATTCCTATGGGGTCTTAGCATTTAGCACACGCTAAATCTGCTACCGCATCTTAGTAAAAGAGGCCCTAAGTGCAAATCCTGTATTGGCAATTACATGTATAATTGGTGTTATAAAATATTAGCTTAAGTTGGCATGACGGTAAGGGCTCCCGCGCTAACCCAGCAGTAACCAGGCAGCGCATGGCACTGCCCAATTACCACTGAGTAAGCCCCGGCGGTACAAAAATTTAAAATATTTTTATCGTGCTGGAAATGGTGCACACTGGGGGCAGGAACTACCACTGGGCTCCTTCGGTAGCTTGGTGGTAGTCCTGATTTGGCATTCAACAATGTCACAGTAGCTCTACCACGGCTTTGTAAAAGGGCCCTAAGTTTCTAGAATAGCAATTAGGTGCATTTACACACATAACTGTAAATTAGCGCTAATTAACTGCAATTATCAGCAATTACTGGTTGTTAGCGTCAATTAGTACTTAATTTGCCAATTAATTTATGTGTATAACTGACACTATTCTTACAATCTGTGCACATAATTTTACATGCTAAAGTGTTAAAACATGAGCACAAGATTATAGAATAAAATGTGTTGCTATGTTTATGGTATAACATTTTTATTGATGACAAATTAACATAAATACATCCAGAATCTGAGTAAACATAGCTTCAATTGTCAGAGCATGCATAAGAGTACAAAAAGTTATAAGTTGTCATCAAACTTTTAACAATTTCCCCCCTCTCTCCCTTCCCCCCTCCCCCCCCACCCATTAATTATATGTCAATTCCTGATATTGGATTCAGGCAAACAAATATCCTATATAATAATTTGCACCTCTGTCTAGATGCCTGGGTTCGTAACACAGTTCCCATTGGTCCGCCCTGGGGATGACGTCACAGGGTGGACCAATGGGAAGTGAGAGGGAAGGGAACCCAGCACCAGCAACCGGAGGTGAGTACAGAATCGCCCCTCCGAGTTCCATGACCCCCTACCTCCCTCCCTCCCTCCCTCCTTCCACTCGCGTCCGAGTTCCACGCCCCCGTCTCCTCTGAGTTCCACCGCCCTGAGTCCCATGCCCCCTACCTTCCTCCCTCCTTCCACTCCCGTCTGAGTTCCACGCCCCCCCCCCTCTCCTCAGAGTTCCACCGGCCCGCGCAAGTTCCACCACCCCAAGCCTCCCTCCCTCTCTCTCTGTGGCCTCTGAGTGCAAGCAGGACGTGTGCGGCTGCCCCTCCGCTTAGTAAGTGCCAGCTGTTCTTTAAAACGTTTTATCTCCTGGTCTGTCAGCAACAGTGAAATCGAGCAGGCACAGCATGGCGTTTCACACTGCCTTCGCTTTCGCTTCTGTTTCAGCTGTGCCTCTGGTCCCGCCCTCATTTCCTGTTTGCGGAAGGGCGGGACCAGAGGCACAGCTGAAACAGAAGCAAAGCGAAGGTAGTCTGAAGCGCCATGCCGTGCCTGCTTGACTTCACTGTTGCCGGCGGACCAGGAGATAAAATGTTTTAAATATCAGCTGGCACTTACGAAGCGGAGGGGCAGCCACACACGTCCTGCTTGCACTCGGAGGCCACAGAGAGAGAGGGAGGGAGGCGCAGGTTTGTGCAACTCGGATGACAGTGGGTGCATGGAATTCGGAGGGCACGGGACGAGAGAGGGGAGGAGGGGGCTCGGAACGATAGAGGGGGGAGGGGGGTCCTGGAACTCCACCGTAAGGGGAGGGCCAGTCCTGGAACTGGAAGGGGAGGGGCGGGTACTGGAACTGGAAGGGGAGGGGGGAAGGGGAGGGGCCAGTCCTGGAACTCGAAGGGGAGGGGTTCCTGGAACTCTTAGGAGAGGGAGGGAGGCAGGTAGGGGGGGCATGGAACTCTGAGGGTAGGGGAGGGGGGCTGGAACTCAGAGGGAGGGAGGGGGCCCTGGAACCTTGCTAGCGCCCATTTCCTTTCTGTTGGAAATGGGCCTCTTTTACTAGTGGTATATGAAAGTGTCCCCATTCACCATACTAGACAATGATATACCTAACTCCTCTCTCACCTACCCCTAACTTATCATATACCATTTTTATGTTTAAACAATTTTTATTGATGAATCAACAAAGTATACATTAGTCAGCAATAGATTGAACAGTGAAATAAAAGTGTCATTACTCAGGAAGCGAACACAAATATGTTGCTATGTTTAAATTATCCACTCAGTTCAATAACTAAGGAATGCAGTTACCGAGACCGCTGTTTGTTGCAAGGGGTTGACTTGAGGCCACACATCCCCCAGTACAGATGACTGGTGATCTTCGGGACTGGAACAAAAGACTAGAAGACATTGTAGTCTCTAACAAGGAAACTGTGACTAATATAAAGTCTGCCAGAAATTAAAAAAAAAGAATATTGTACAGTTATGGCTGTAAACTAATATATATAACCTTCACATTTACACAACTATAATTTTAAACCAATTCAACCAAAGTACTTAAATTACAGAAATCAGAGATACTACCATTCTTAATTAAATATTCTTGCAAACAGTATAATCACAGAAATAGAAATTCTTTCTCACCTGTACTCCTAACTCAAGGTTTAATTCATACAGGGATCCTGTTAGAAATAGAGGTCACCATGTCAGGAGGAATCAGATCAGCGAGATAAGAAAGCAGACAGGTGCCATGAGCATATGCACCAACATTTCAGATTGATGGGGGGGGGGGGGGGGGGAGTGGCAAACAGAATACAAGGAAAGAGAAATTGCTCAATATTAGAGGTGTCCAGCACCGAAAGGCACCCACAGTACTGGCTCCTATGGCTGTGAGAAACTACAGACTGCTCTCCATGGGCAGGCAAAACGTTTACAGATGGAATGTTCCACTTGCAGACAGACTGCAGAGGTAAATTGGAACAAGCCACTGTTGAAAGCCATACAGAGCTATAAACACATAAAAGATGCTGAGTGATTATAAAGGCTGCATTTAATACAGAACTACCAGGAGTGCAGCCTGAGGTTTAAAATTCCAGCATCCAGATAAGGAAAACGGCAACAGAGCAGACTATGCTTTTTACTCTTAAAAGAACATATGAGTAGCCATACTGGGTCAGACTAATGGTCCATCTAGCCCAGTATCCTGCTTCTAACAGTGGTCAAGCCAGGTCACAAGTACCTGGCAGAAACCCAAATCGTGGCAACATTCCATGCTATAAATCCCAGGGCAAGCAGTTGTTTCCTCTGTCTCAATAGCAGATTATGGACTTTTCCTTCAGGAACTTGTCCAACCCTTTTTTAAACTCAGATATACGAACAGCTGTTACCACATCCTCTGCCAAAGAGTTCCAGACCTTGTACAGAAATGTACAGGCAGGCTGATCCCAAATTTGTGATGCAAAAGATGCATAAAATATCAGCCTTGGGATTTGCAAATTGCCTTATTTCCATCTGAGGTTCAGGGATAGTGCTGCTGACAGTACTTCACTTTCATACCACCTCAATAGGAGAAGTGCATCACACAAAGGTAAAATGCCATCATCAAGGCATAGTTGCTTTTTATTCTGTGTAAAGCAGAGGAACAGGCTCCTGAACACTGAACATTTTTATAGCAACTATATACAGACAAGCTTCTGCAGCACCGTGAGCAGGCTATCACGTGAGTGAAACTGGATGAAATGAGTTCCTTTGGTACGTATTTCCTGGTATGGCAAGCCCGAGTGGCCAATATACATCCTTGGAACTTAGCAGTCATAGGTCAGCTGTACTTGGAAACTCTCCAGGAACATCAGAAGGAGTGGGAAGCTAAGGGCAGGGGCCTCTGGTTACCTGTGTACAGTACCAGCTCCTCCCCTTCAGGCAGCAGCCAAAAGAGGGGAAAGGCTGGGGAACAGAGCAGAGCAATTGCTTTCGGCTGCACCCTGTCAAGAAAAAGTCCTAAAAGCTCTGGACAAATTCAGCCCACAAATAAAACTGCTATTAAACTATTAGATAGCATCATTCCACCAATCCTTTTATATAGGTGTGAGGTTTGAAGTCTGCCATTGATTAACCCCATACTTTAGCAAATAGGACAGAACCAACCAGAAATCCTACATGTCCAGATCTTCAAATAGGCACTCCTTTACCACAGGATAGGGCTATCTTTTCCCACCTCCAGTTCTGCAAGTAGATACACTTTTTCCACAGAAACGCCCCCCCCCCCCCCCCCCCCCCCCCACACAATAAAGATAGTGAGCCCACTAGGGACAGGAAAATGCATACCTGAATGTAACTTTGGCCTTGGAAAAATGCGTCAGCTGATGCATAAAATAAATAAATAAATGCAGAGCAGAATTAGGACACTTCCCTTTATTACGCATCACAAAAAGAATATGCAAATTTTGGTGTCATTAACAGCAAAACAAAATCTTTACTAGGCATTATGTGAAGCAAAAAATGTGAAAACTGTAGAATATGACACTCGACACATATGAAGCAAACCTGCACTAACACCCAGAACTCAAGCAGCTACAACCTGATTACCTGTTGGGGCAAACTGGACCACGACAGATCCCTATAGAGAAACTATGCACTAATTACTAACAGAACACCTCACTTTTGGGCACATATGCAAGACAAACACAGACTCTCACCAAGTACAGAAAAGATACCGCAGACCACAGAAGTGGAACTGACCAGAGCCAGCTGCTGATTGCCAGCAGCATAATCCAGATAATAGAAACAGAGAAATATGAAGGCAGATAAAGACCATATGGCCTATCCAGTCTGCCCATCCATGCATTTACCCATCCATGCATCTACTATCCAGTGGTGTAGCCACAGGTGGGCCTGGGTGGGCTGGGGCCCATCCACTTAGGGCTCAGGCCCACCCAACAGCAGCACATATTTAGTGCTAGCTAGTGGGGATCCTGAGCTTTGCCAGCTGAAGACCTCCCCCTGATGGTGCTGAAAACACTGCTTTCTACTTCAGCAGTCTAAGCTTCCTAAGCTGCTGATACTGGCTTCATTGCATTGGGGGGGGGGGGGGGGGGTGAGGAGAACACTTGGTGCCCACCCACTTCTTGACTAGGCCCACCCAAAATCTGCTGTCTGGCTACGCCCCTGCTACTATCCCTTCCTCTCCCATAGAAATATTATGTACTTGTCCCAAGCTTATTTGTATTCAGATATAGAGGGGCATTTTCGAACAGGAATGCCCATCTCTAAGGGTGCCCATCTCCAAGGACGGCGCCATGAAGGGGCGGGGCCAACCGTATTTTTGAACGCGATGGGTGTCCATCTTTTGTTTCGATAATACGGTTGGGGCTGGCCAAATGTCAGAGATGGCCGGGTTTGAGATGGCCGGCATCGGTTTTCTCCAATAATGGAAACTGAGGTCGGCAATCTCAAACCCGGCCAAATCCAAGGCATTTGGTCGTGGGAGGAGCCAGCATTTGAAATGCACTGGACCCCCTGACATGCCAGGACACCAACCGGGCACCCTAGGGGGCACGTCTAAAAATTAAAAATTAAAAAAAAAATAGCTCCCAGGTGTATAGCTCCCTTACCTTGGGTGCTGAGCCCCCCAAAACCCACTCCCCACAACTATGCACCACTACCATAGCCCAAAGGGGTGAAGGGGGGCACCTACATGTGGGTACAGTGGGTTTTCGGGTGGGTTTTTGAAGGGCTCCCATTTTCCACCACAAGTGTAACAGGTAGGGGGGGATGGGCCTGGATCCGCCTGCCTGAAGTGCACTGCACCCACTAAAAACTGCTCCAGGGACCTGCATACTGCTGTCATGGAGCTGGGTATAACATTTGAGGCTGGCAAAAAATGTTTTTAAATTTTTTCTTTTGGATGGGAGGAGGTTGGTGACCACTGGGGGAGTAAGGTCATCTGGTCAGTTCGGGCAGTGTTTTGGGACTTGGACCTGAAAAAAAAGGGACCAAATAAAGTGGACCAAATTCTCGCCAGGGACGTCCTTCTTTTTTCCATTATCGGCCGAGGGCGCCCATCTCTTAAGCACGCCACAGCACGCCCCTGTCCCGCCTTCGCTACCCTTCCGACACGCCCCCGGGAACTTTCGTCGGCTCTGCAACGGAAAGCTGTTGGAGCCGGCCAAAATCAGCTTTCGATTATACCGATTTGGCCGGTTTCAGGAGATGGCTGGCCATCTCCCAATTTTTGTCGGAAGATGGCCGGTGATCTCTTTCAAAAATAAGCTGAATAGTCTTGGTCTCCACTATCTCCACTGGGAGACTGTTCCATGAATTCATCACCCTTTCTGTGAAGAAGTATTTCCTTAGGTTCCTCCTGAGTCTGTCCCCTTTCATCTTCATCCTATGCCCCCTCGTTCCAGAGCTTCCTTTCAATTGAAAGAGACTCTCGTCCTGTGCATTTATGCCATGAGGCGTTTGAATGTCTCTATCATATCTCCCATCTTCTTCCTTTTTTCCAACATATACATTTTGAGATCTTTAAGTCTTCCTCCATATGCTTTATGATGAAGACCACTGACTATTTTAGTTGTTACCATCTGAGCCGACTCCATTCTGTTTATATCTTTTTGAAGGTATGGTCTCTAGAACTGTACACAATATTCTAAATGAGGTCTCACTAGAGTCTTATACAGGGGCATCATCACCTCTTTTTTCCTACTGACCATTCCTCTCACTATGCACCCAAGCATCCTTCTAGCTTTCGCCATTGCCTTTTCTACCTGTTTGGCCACCTTAAGATCATCACATACGATCACACCCAAGTCCCACTCTTTCATGCACAAAAGTTCTTCACCCCCTAAACTGTACCATCCCCTCGGATTTTGCATCCCAAATGCATGACCCTGCATTTTGTAGCATTAAATCTAAGCTGCCAAATTCAATACCATTTCTCTAGCTTCGCTAAGTCCTTCCTCATGTTATCCACACCCTATTGCAGATTTTGGTAACATCCATAAAGAGGCAAACCTTACCAGACAGCCCTTCAGCAATATTGCTCTCAAAAATATTAAAAAGAACAGGACCAAGAACTGAACTTTGTGGCACACCACTGGTAGCATCCTCAGAATGAGCTCCATTTACCACTACCCCGTGTCGCAGTCCACTGACCCAGTTCCTAACCCAGTCGGTCATTTCAGAAACCCATACTGAGGGCACTCAGTTTATTTATTAGATATCTATGCGGAACCATGTCAAAGGTGTTACCCCTGGCATCCCCCTGCACTCTCTCTCAGCAGTCCCCCAAGTTTCACTCCTCCTCTCCCAGTGCTTCCCCTAGCTTCACTCACCCTCCTCCAGCAGAAGGTAGCTGATAGAGCAAGTTGCAGAAACAATGAAGAAGTACATAAGAATATAAGAATAGCCATACTGAGTCAGACCAGTGGTCCATCTAGCCCAGTATCCTGCTTTCAACAGTGGCCAATCCAGGTCACAAGTATCTGGCAGAAACCCAATTAGTAGCACCATTCCATGCTACCAATCCCAGGGCCAGGAGTGGCTTCCCCCATGTTAATCTCAATAACAGACTATGGACTTTTCCTCCAGGAACTTATTCAAACCTTTCTTAAACCCAGATACACTAACCGCTGTTACCACATACTCCGGCAATGAGTTCCAGAGCTTAACTATTCTTTGAGTGAAAAAATATTTCTGCCTATTTGTTTTAAAAGTGTTTCCATGCAAATGTGAATCCCCATTGGCAAGCACCCTAGCAAATACGCACCAAACCAGTTAAGCATGCCTGTTTAGTTGCTTAGCACAATTATGTGCCTAACTGCCAATTTTTCTTGGCAGTGACATACATAAGTGGAAAATACCTATACCCACCAATTTATAGAATTGGCTCCTTTATGCTCAACTGGAGCCAGGCTTGGAATCTGGTGCCCTCAGCCTTCATTCACAACTACCCAGAGAGTTTTCTTCCCAACTCACTCTAGCCATCGTTTTAGTCTTGTCATCGCAACGGCAGTCCTTATTCATAAGCCACGCACCAGGGCTTTCTCTGGAACCCTGCAAATCATAAACCCTAAATCTGGTCATTGGATATCACAATTCATGATGGCTATTAGCCCCTCTGCAGCATCTACAACATCCACAGCCCTGATGCACTTTGGGAGTGGAAGTCCTGAGTCAAGAATCACCCCAGGTCCTTCTATTTGGAAAAGCACTGCACTCCTACTGAGAGTCTGACACCCCTGTTTACTAAGCCATGCTTGCAGCTGCTGTGCACTAATGCTGACACAGCCCATTCACTTTGAAAGGGCTGTGTTGACATTGCCACACGACTTTGTAAACAGGGGTTGAACCAGTACAATCCATTTTCTAACATCGTTATAAATGGGGCCTATTTTAGAAGCATTTAGACATATATGTTGCATACACATCTAAATCCTGATTTTACAAAGCATGGGGGTACACATCTAAAATCCCAAAACATGCAAATGAAAGAGGATGTGGTCTAGGCCTGTCTAAGCAGGACTAAAACAGGCCAAAAAAGAATTAGACATGTATTCACCTTTTCAATAAGGGGTTGCAGGTCTATGTCCAAGAACTTGAACAATGGGATTTACATCTACTCCCCAGGATGTCTAAATTTTTTTAAAAAATTGCTCCTATGAAGCAGCACTCCACTAGAGGAATTAGAGGAGGTTGCCCTCTTAATCCCCCCACTATTTCATGAACCCCTCCCCCCCATTTGAAAGCATTATCTCCTCATATAAAAAGACACTTTGGTCAAAAGGTCATTTGATTTTTTAAATTTTTTTATTTATCATTTTACTTAATAACATTCACATTTATCACGTAAATGTAAGGAAAAACAGAAATTAATATAAGGAAAAAGAAAAAAACATTTTCTCTCAACAATATATATAATTGTCCACAATTGGGGGATCCAAGATCAGGAAAACAATCTCAAAGAAAATAAGAAAAACACCAAGTGGTTAATCTTACAAATTCATATTGTCTGAGGGAGGAAGGTTAATCGGTAATTGCAGCCGGTACAGTGGTAACTAAAGGAAGTTGCTGCAGAGGGTTCTTCATCTGTTCTTTTAACTCCACAAACTCTTGTAATTTCTTGGGTTCAACAAATAAGTAATAAGGAAATAAAACACTTACAAGGGAATCGCTCTAGGAAGGTCCCACCTAGGGCAATGATTCTTGGCTTAAAAGCCAAGAGTTCACACCTCCTAGTCTGCGATTCCCTTGATATATCAGGAAATATATTTATCTTTGAACCCAAAAAACTATCAGCCATGTATCGGAAATACAATTTCAAAACATTGTTCCTATCTAAATCAAAGGCAAAAATCACTAGTAATATAACTCTATATATAGGGTATTTTAGGAAGATTTATCATTCTCAAGTTATTTTTCCTTAATTGGTTCTCCAGAAGTTCCACTTTTTTACAAGAAACATAACTGTCCTTCATTACCAGATTAACTGATTTTTGTAGAGAAACCATTTCCATAATCAAAGTCTCTATTTTTATATCTTGGACTTCCACTTGGTTAGATAAGTATTGATATAATCACATATTTATTCCTGAAAATTTTTTGACATCTGAAGAAGAGAATTATTCACACTCTGCAGCACTTCCCATAGTGCATCCATTATGACATTTTTTGGCTTCACCAGGTCCAATTTCTCCACAGAAACCGCTCCAGATATCTTCGGGGGGAAGAGCTCACTCTCCAATCCCCCAGTTGGTTTATTATCCGGAGTCAATGCTGCGCCAGGACCTCCTCGGATTGCGTGAGAATCCTAACCCACTTCGGGTGTTTCCACTGTCGACCTCCATAGCGAAGCGTTACTGTTTCCGGGTCTTGGAGAGGTCATGCCAACAGGGGGACTCAAAATCACTCCCTCTCCACTGAGATTCAACGATAAAGCCTTGCTGTTCCCCGAAGCAGGAACCGATATCCCCGACGTTATGACCCCGAATCTCTCCAAAGTAGACTGAGAAGTGGTGGGAACCCCAGCCGTGTTCGAGGAGGACAACACCACAGCTTTGCCTTTTTTCTTCCCCATTCTCTGGGGAGCGCGCCTACTTCTTCAGGTATTCTGGTGTAAAACAGGAACTCAACTAACGTATGTCCTCCCTCAACGCCATCTTGGATCCTCCAGTTTGGGACACTCTTTGTCTGGTTTCTCCTCAGAAGCCTGTCTGATATGGGTAACCCTTCAGCATAGCCCTCTAAGTCATTGAAACACGGAAGCCCCTCCACCACTTACAAGGTGGTGTCCCTTCGGAGGGGAAAAGGTCATTTGATTTTGAGTTTTCCTTCTTATAAGAAAATGAATTTTAAGAGAATGTTTGAGAGTTCCTTTTCTAATCAAGCAGTTTTATATTGGAATATGATTCTTTTATGTGTCGAACAATTACCTATTTATACATTTTTTCAGAAACATTTGAAATGATTCCTTTTTTAGAAATATTTAAAGTAGAGATATATGATTATTATTTTTTTTTTTTTAGTTTTGTTGTTGTTGTTATTTGTTGATATATGATGGTAGGATGTGGTCTTTTCTCTGCTTCTTTGTTAGCCACATAGAAACAGTCTTATGAGATTGGCGGGTTATACAGTGCTGTAATTGTAATTGTATATCAGGTTATGTGACAGCTTTGGCAACATCGATGTGTATATTTGTAAAATGGCTAATAACTACGTGTATGTTCTAAAATACCGGCGCATTCACATTCATGATGCCATATTGTGCCCATTGACATTATTAATGCTGGTGCACCCAAGATGCATGGGCAACTTAATTAATTAACAAGCCCTTAACTAGCAATAATTGGGCACAAACAACCAATTATTGCAGTTAATTGGCTTTCATTAGAAGTTGTGCATACATCTGGCTGTGTGCTATTCTATAAGGATCAGTGAACTTTTCTAGCTCGTGGGCATGGCTGGGGATGTTCCAAAAGGTTATGTGTGGAATTACAGAATTTAGCCTAAGCATGCTGCCATTTATACCTAGTTTCAGCAGGCAAATGTCCAACACCCAAACATTAAGTTGTGGAACCCATATCTAAGTGCTATTCTATATAAAGTGTGCACTCTTTATAGAATAGTGCTGAATCTTTTGGTGCTGTTTATAGAATTTCAAAACTTGCTTGGGAGGTCCTATTATTGTAAGGTTGTCTGGGATCAATCCCATCAACCTGTAAACCAGAGGTTGGAGATTTGTGGCTGAGTCTCAGAAGCCCCTTAGCTGTATCCCAAGTTTAAGGAAAGATTAGGTCTACTTGGTGAAAGCAATGTCTGCCCCCTGCAGGAGCCCACTGGATCAGCAAGTGTGTCTAATCATTGATCATCTACTGGAGGAGCCAGCCAGACACACCCTTACAAGTATAACATTTCTTGCTGGCCTGGGCCTGTGCTGTGGGCCCAGTTCCTCTTTACTTTCTAGCCCAGTGATTCTGAAACCTGTCCTCGGGGAACCCCCAGCCAGTCAGGTTTCAGGATATCCACAATGAATGTTCATGAGAGAGATTTGCATGCAGGGGAGGAGGTGCATACAAATCTCTCATGAATATTCATTGTGGATATAATCAAAACCTGTCTAGCTGGGGGTTTAGAACAGATTTGGAAACTACTGACCTAGCTCTTTCCTGTTGTGCTTTGAGCCTATTTCCTGCTTCACAGTTGGTTTCTGCTGCATGCCCAGTCCCTGCTCTGTACCTGTTTCCTGATCCACACCAGTTCCTGCTTGTCTCCTGTACTGCTCCACCCTGCCTGGGCCTACCTGCTCAATCTATGCACTTGGCCAGGGAAAGTCCTGGCAGTCATACAGACTAGAAGAAGACTTGTTGGTTCAGAAATCAAAGGATAGTCCATGAAATCTGGCAAGCTATCATAGCCTAGTACAAAAAACTACAGCAAAGGAGTTTTTTGGGAAGATTCAATGAAGAGGATTTGGACACCATCTGCGAGAGGTTCTCTTTCGTCTCCTCTACTGTTCTGTACTTGGATGCTTCGTCTGTGGAGGTTGTTTCTTCTGTTTGTGACTAAGCTATCATGGCCTATCATACTCTCCATATAATTAGCATGCATGTTCTACTATTTTAAGAATATATAACTATCCATAAAGTTTTATGGAATTTGGCTTCATAATAAAGTACATTTTGCTGATTTATCACTCTCACATAGCTATTGAGCTTAAGAATATCACTATTATTTGGATCTATAAATATTGTTCCAAGGTGATGGTTTATAATTCACTGAGCTGCATGCCAGGATCACAATGTCCTTGTCACAGTGCATGCCCCAAGGTGAGTTGTGGTCACCAGGAGTCAGCTCTGACTGAAGGGCACATTAGAACAAGTTCAGATGTGCCCTTCAGTCAGAGGTGACTCCTGGTGACCACACAATGAGTTTTATTGCTCAATAAATGATTGTGTCATCTTGTTCTCCGACTACATATCCAGAGACAGGGTTGTTACTTTTTAAAAGTACTTAAGTAAAAAGTAAAAGTGCTGGCTTCAAAAGTAGTGAAGTAAAAGTTGAATGTCTTATCCAAAAAAAAAACCTCAAGTAAAAGCAATAAAGTACAGCTCTTAAAATTGTTTTCTTACTACAAAATAAAAAGTATTCTTAACAAGTTGGACAACAGAATCCAGTATGTTTGCAAGCAAACTTCCAGGGGGTCACACAAGGTCCTTCCTAGAAAAAAAAAAAACCACCCTGAGCATTGCAGTGGACAGGAGAACATTAATACACCTATTGGAAAACAAAACAAATTGGATTAGTATAAATCAGAACTACACAGACACTTGACGCTAACAGAATAGCTGGCCTTTTTCACACAGTCCTGGAAGTTTACATCAGAGGAGGCGAGCTTGGTAGTTTATTAGTGGGAGCCCAGCAGAGGTGCAACAGGGAGCAAACTGTGCTGCAGGCCCATAATGGATGGGAGAGGAGAGGGACTGGGCCCCGCATGCAGTGAATGATGCGGTTCAGGCCGGGGAGGCAGCTGAGCTTGGCAACTACAAAGTAATAGCCAATCAACAGCTGTTCTGGGCAGGTGTAGAGGGTGGGAACTAGGGTTTCCAGGTGATGTCAGACCCCGGCTTGCATCTGATTGGGCCCGAACGTCTGGCTCAGTTGAGCTGTTTTGGGGATGGGAAGCTCGGGCCCAATCAACTGCAAGCCACGTCTGATATCGCTTGGAAAGCCTGTAGAGGGTGGAAACAGAGGGATGGAAAATACTGTTTTTAAAAAAAAACCACTTTCCAAATTTGTACTTTGTTTCTAAATACAAAAGTGCAGCTTAAATGTAACTCATTACAAGTAAAAGTATTGCCAATTGTACTTAAGTACAGTAATAAAGTACAAGTACTTCGTAACTACCCATCTCTGTGTATGTCAAGTTATTAGTAACAATTCCTGAACTTATTTAGCACATTTGTCTAAATGATACTCAGTGCAGCTTACAACATTATTAGAATTCAAATGCCATGCCTCAGAGAGCTTACAGTCTAAGTGGATAGCTGAAATAATGCGAAATAAAGCAAATCGCTTTGGGCTCCTTTGACAAAGCAGTACTACTGATTAGCATGCGCTGAATGCAAAGAAGCCCAAGGGAACTGAATTGGCTTCTTCACGTTCAGCACACCGCTAATCGATAGCGCTGCTTTATAAAAGGAGCCCAAAGTGATTTGCTAGAGGCAACAAGGGATGTTAATGGGGAATGTGGGATCTGAATGCTTGCTTCCCTAGGTCTCTGCCACTCCTCCTTATGCTGGTCTTTATTGCTCCTACACGGGTGAATTTTCAATTTCTTTTTGAGTAGAGAGGTGTGGTAGCCGTGTTAGTCCACTTTTAAAGGTAATCAATAGAAATAAAATAAAATAAAACATGGAAAAAAAAATAAGATGAATCCTTTTTTATTGAACATAACAATGCATTTCTTGATTAGCTTTCGAAGGTTGCCCTTCTTCGTCAGATCGGAAATAAGCAAATGTTGGTAGATGACAGTATATATAAGTGAAACATCAAAGCAGTTCAGTGACAGTCTAACAGGATGGGGTTGGATAGGTGAGAGACAGGAAGAGTCAGGTGGATGAGGGACACTTTTTGAAATCATGCTCAAGACCAGCACAGGGCGTTGGTAAGCAGGACACTTCAGTACGAAGGCAGGCCATGCTGGCTTTTTGAGCCAGTTTGTGAATCTGTGAACATGTAATCCTGAAAGAAAGGGGGAGGGGTAGGAGCTGCCAGAATCAACCTTTGCCCTGGAAGCTGTTTGCCAATGACTACCTTGATGATACTACTGATTGAACGTGCACACAGGCTATCTGTTCCTATGTTTGCAAGCCACTAAGCAATCAGTGAAAGTGCTCTGGACATTTGGAACTAGAAAGCTAATCAGCACTGGCAAAAGAATTCTGTAAGAGGCCAGAAAGCTGCTCAGAATATGGTCCCCAGAATCCAGTCCAAAATACAGAGGAAAATAGCTCAGAAAATGAGTGAAAAGATACGTTTTCTAACCCATTTGCATCAATTTGGTTAAATTTGTTCTACAAATAGTCAAGTATTATGGAAGTTCATCAGCACAAAATAAATTTCCTGACATTTATGACTTTCAGACTATCAGATATTCATAGTTCCAATCTCTCCCCGAATTGTCCTACAATGAGGCAGATCATTTTTTTTACAGAGCCCATTTGCATTTCTCCTGCTTATTCCTGTGGATTCATACCCATATGCTAAAATACAACAGGGTTAACCATCTACATTAAAAGTACTTGGTCAGGGCCAGTGGTGGTCTCCACCTTCTACTCCAGCTGCAGTGGGAAAAGACAGCAAGGTTCCAGGTTAATGGTGTGACAAGTCATAATCAGATTTCATTTCATTAAAAATGGCATTTATAATATATCACGCGTTTTCCTCATACTGAGGTTCAAGGTGGGTTAAGTAAAATCATTATAAGTATACAGTCGTCAAGATGGCGACGGTATAGGAAGCGTCAACAGACACGCTCCTAAGGCAGACCGACTATCGCTGGAACGAGCACCTTACCCCCTCCCTGTGATGGGAAAAAGGCGAGGAAAAGATCGGGAGGCTCCCCTTGCCCCGAGCGGAACTCCTCAGCTCAAACAGACGACGTTGGACAGCTTTGCTGCAGTGCCTGTTTCCATGTCGGCTTCTACTCCCTCTGCTCGGGTCAGCGTTTCGTTGCTGAACAGCAGTGGAGACAGGGCTTCCCTGAGCCCTGTCGTACGTGTGGCGCCTCCTTTTCATTTAGGGAGATGCTGTCGTGTGCTACCTATGCTGGTTTAAAAAAAAAAAGAAATGCTTTTTATCCTTGCTCTGATATGCAATTTGTGAGTAAGTATCATACATTTATTTATTTTTATTTTTGTTATTAATTTTCATTTTTCATTTTTTTTTCAATTTTTATTTTAATTTATTATTTGATTATTTGTTCTATTTTTTATCATTTTTATTTTATTTTTTCAAAATAACCACATACTTTATATATTCGTTCTCTCTTTTTTAGCTATTCGTATTTAGGAAAGACACTAACTAGGTAGATGCCCTTAATCTTTAGTGTCTCAATGGTTTTGCACTAACCCCCTCCCACCAAAAAAACCCCACTTTAAAAACTTTTTTTCCAGCCTGTATGCCAGCCTCAAATGCCGTACCCACCTCCATGACAGCAGAATGTGTTCGATCCTGTCACAGCCTTTCCCTGGGTCAGATGTGGCTCTCGTGTGCACTACAGGGTCACATCAGCATTGCATTGTGGAGGGTGGAGGGTATTGGGCTCCGTGATTTCATTAGCTTGTGTTACAGTCTCATGATGTTGGTGGTTGGTAGGCTCTTCTCCCATGGTGCTTTTCCCCCTGCCTACTGGGTCAGAGTGTGCCCTGTTGTGTGTCCATGCGGTAGTGGCGATTTTTGTAAGCCAGTTTTAGTTCCCTTTCCTGTGTTAGCCACGTTAGACAACTTAGTTCTTCCCTTGAATGTGGCTGAAAGAGGGCATTGTACAGCATTCTGCCAGCTCTGACCTTCTGCTCATATCAGTACCAGGGAGACTTGTTGCCAGTGGGGCACAACCTCTGATCTGCAGTTAACTGTGAGTAAACACGGTTATTCCAATAAAGGACGTTTTCGGAGAGATTAGTCTTCAGTTGTCAACTGGTGTGCCAATGTTATATAGCAGCAACCAGTCCTAGAGGCCTGCGTGTATGCAGGTCCCTGGAGCACTTTTAGTGGGTACCGCAGTGCACTTCAGCCAGGTGGCCCCAGGCCCACCCCCCCCCCCCCCCCCCACCTGTAACACTTGTGCTGGTAAATGGGAGGCCTCCAAAACCCACTGTACCCACATGTAGGTGCCCCCTTCACCCCTAAGAGCTATGGTAGTGTTGTACATTTGTGGGTAGTGGGTTTTGGGGGAGGGGGTTGGGAGCTCAGCACCCGTGGTAAGGGAGCTATGCATGTGGGAGCTTTTTCTGAAGTCCACCGCACTGACCTAGGGTGCCCAGTTGGTGTCCTGGCATATCAGGGGGGCCAGTGTACTACCAATCCTGGCCCCTCCCACGACCAAATGGCTCAGATTAGGACGTTTTTGAGCTGGGCATTTTTAGTTTCCATTATCGCTAAAAAAAAACAAACGCCCAGCTCAAAAACGTCCATTTTTCAAAAATACGGTTCGGCCCGCCCCTTCACGGACCCGTTCTCGGAGATAAACGCCCATGGAGATAGGCGTTTCTGTTCGATTATGCCCCTCCACATATACAAACATATACATAAATAGATCCTATTTTCAGGCATTTGTTATAATTTTTGCTTCTGTATTTTAGGCTATTTATAACCTCATTATTGTTCAGCTGTGTATAAATTAGGGTACAATAGTCCAAATTTGAAATAAAACTTGCCTGAACAATTTGTCATAAGTTCTTCTCAGTTAAATAAGGTTAAATTTGACATATGTGGAGGAGCATTTTCAATGTCTGAATCCAATTTTGGAAGTCCAAAAGTCGTGGCGAACATAGCAATTTTCAAACCAGAAAAGCGTCTTATCTTTTTGTTTTGAAAATAGCCATCTCCCAGATGTTTTGTGTTCAGCGCATTTTCCTTTTACGACCATTTTTGAAAAAAAAAACATTCAAGGGAAAAATGCACAAAAAGAAGCCATTGGGGTATATGGGTGGGCCAGCATTCTTAATAGACTAGCCACACAAACATCCCAGCAGAGCAGTCCCTAGGGGGAGCTACAGTGGACGCCATATAAAAGCTCCCAGGTACACATCTCACCATTACCCAACAAAAACCTATTGTACCTAACTGTACACCAGTACAATAGCCCTTATGTCTACAGGTGTCACCTATATATGGGTACAGTAGCTGTTTGGTGGGTTTTGGAGGGCTCACACTTTCCACCACAAGTGTAACAGTTAAAGTAGGGGCCTGGGTCCCCTTCTCTACAATGCACTGCATCGACCACTAGGCTACTCCAGGGACCTGCTTGCTGCTCTAATGGTACTGGCCATAACATCTGAAGTTGTCATAGAGGCTGGTATGTACTGTTACTTTTACATCTTTGGGGGATGGGAGGGTTTCAGTGACCACAGGGGTCATGCCTTAATCCATCCAGTAGTCATCTGGTCATTTAGGGCACCTTTTGGTGACTTAGTCATGATTGAAACAGGTCTCGACCAAAATGTCTAACTTTTAGTCCTTGACGTTTCTGCTTTGTTTCATTATGGCAGAGAAACGTCCAAGTTTTGGGATGCCCAAATCCTATCCCCCAGCGCTGGATATTCACAAAATGGAATCCCACAGTCTTTGGTAAAAAAAATCAAAATATATTAGTACATAAGTAATGCCACACTGGGAAAAGACCAAGGGTCCATCAAGCCCAGCATCCTGTCCACGACAGCGGCCAATCCAGGCCAAGGGCACCTGGCGAGCTTCCCAAACGTACAAACATTCTATACATGTTATTCCTGGAATTGTGGATTTTTCCCAAGTCCATTTAGTAGTGGTTTATGGACTTGTCCTTTAGGAAACCGTCTAACCCCTTTTTAAACTCTGCTAATCCTATCCCCAACATGCCCCCCGACACACCTCCTTGTGATTTGGATGCACTGCAGATGAACTGCATAGACATCTTTAAAATGGGTTTCGAAAATAGCGATTTGGATGTTTTGGACAAAAAAAGGTCCTTCTGCCGCTTTGTGCCACTTTTTGGAAGTTTTTCTGTTTCAATAAGGAGCCCCTAAATGTAATGATGTTACTCGAAATGTGGAATTCAGGTGAACTCATTGTTTGAGTTCTCCCCTCACTGCTACACATTTCTGAACATTTTTCAGTTATGACATCTAAGTTCTTACCCTACAGTACAGTGTTCCTCTGTGCCTAACAGTCTACAGTGCATGGATAGTACATATTGACCTCCCCTATAGATATGCGCATGCTATGGGTGCTCACTAACTCACGTGGCATGTTTCTAGAGCATTCTGCTTGCTTTCACCTTTTAAATACCACACATCTGGGTAAATGTCTCTACAGGGCAATGAGAAGAACCATGTTGTAACCTGCAACTAGTCCATACCAGCTAATTCTAAATTCCGTCATACTTTATTTATGAGGGTGTGGATGAAATGAAAAGGTCGTAAAACAGTGATAACCCTAAAGTGGGAAGGGGTTATTGTATTTTTATCTATCAGTAAAAGACATACCAGCCAGAGTGTCTTGTCCACACTAGTAGAATATTAACAGGGGTTATTAGTTGTCATGGGAGAAGGAGAAGTTGTACAGCATATAATCTCATTTAGAGGTGCTTAAGATCGACCTCATCTTCTCCAGATCCTTGTAGGAGCAAGGAGCTTTGCTGCTGATCTGCCTGAAGGGTTCTACATCGAATCCTCTGAAAGCCAAACAGGATTGAATTCAGCCCCATCAACTAGGTCACTCCATTTGCTTCTCTCCTGATATCATCTAAGAACATCTTCCATTGACTTGGTTTTCTTGTGCTTTTTCTTGGAAATTGCCATGTGTTCTGGAGGTTGTGCGAAATGCCTGGGGATCTCTCTTCTCCCTCTGGCTGTGCTGTGCACACTGGCCAATATTTTGCTGTTTTTCCCTGGGGGACAGGTTGCAGATGACAACTCACATATCACCAATGAGGTCTGGTACTTTGGAGGCATCCTGGGATCTGGTGTGTTGGTGAGTAGCTCTTGCATTTAATTTTTTGAAACCTTTTGCATTGCATCTACAAACTATATTTCTTAAACGTATAGCTTAGTTGCTACTGTATTCATACAAATCAAAAACTGAATACATAGCTGGAATAATAGTAATCCTTTACCTTCTGCATAGTCTGATCTTATTATCTGGAAAGTGCCAAAAATTCATTACATGATATTTCATTTCACAGCTTAGGAAACAGGCAGAGACCCGTGGCTCAGTTTACCTTCTGAAAATGTCTACTTATACTGGAGGGAAGAATACTGTCAGATTTCTATTTGGCTTGCATCTGTGTCAGAAGGACTGCATTTTGTGTGGCATGCAATGTGTACTTTAACTTTGTAAAAACACACATCAGTGAGCAAGGTCCAGATTTGATAGGGCAACCTTCCAAATGCATTCAAAAGAGTGGATGATTTTTCATTTATGAGATTCAGTCATTAATTCACTGTTAAATTGCACGAGGATGATAACATTGTGAGGAACTCCGTGTTACTATATATGATGGTTATATATTAAAATGCAATCATATCTTCCCTCTCTAACCGTATCCGTTTTCATTCTTACAGATCTTACAGGGTCTTGTATATTGAACTAGGTAGCACACTTCCTTATCTTATTGCTACAATGTTACTTGTTGTATGTTCCATCTTTGCTACTGAAAAGCCCCTGTCCCTAACTTCCCTCTCTCATATCTTTTAGCCACTCAGTGGTGATTAATACTTACTCTCTCAAAAATTGTATGAGTCCAATATTCAGTCTTGGCAGCTAGAGGGTTTTTTCAAGTATCAGCCACATTGTTTAAAAAAAAAACATTTATATTTAATGTCGATACATATACAGTCAGCAGCACAGAATACACAATTATGCTGCTGACTGCCAGCAACTATGTGAATCTAATTACTTTAGCAGAGGGACAATATCAAAGGTGGGGGTAATCTCTTATAGACTCACAAATCCAAACATCATACAAAATTCAATGTAGAAAATACCACTAAGAACCTCAGCGACGACATTTTTTCCCATAAGCCGTCCACTTATGACTCACTTATACTCATCATTGGTTCTAAATAACAGAAGTAGTTCCTTTGAAAATTCATACGTTTTACTGGTACTTCTACAAGTTTAAATATTTTGCAGCGTCAACATTTTTTTGTTTTTCGAAAAATATATTTAATCATCCTTTGATGAATAATAAATATAACGCACTTATCTCAGTTTGATGGACCAACTGCCCGACATGAGCCATGTTTCGTAACCTGCTTCAGGAGAAGGTCCTGCAAAAAAATCAAATTGTTACTCAATAAGCTAAAAAAAATCTTGCAAACATTACAGCTTAATATCGCCAGATGCCCATTCTTACCAAGAATTTAACTGCAACGATGATGGCGTCATAGCCTAGAGCATTTTCCATATTGAATTGTGTATGTTGTTGGGATGTGTGAGTCTATAAGCAGCTATATGAATGGCTGTAATGTCTACCTTTTTGCTGGCCTAAATGTATTTATTTATTTATTTACTGGGATTATTAACTGTCTTTATGTCAAAGAGATTCACCCATTATTATTATTATTAACATCTGTATAGCGCTACCAGATGCACGCAGCGCTGAACATCCAACATAGAGAGAGACAGTCCCTGCTCAAAAGAGCTTACAATCTAAAAATAAGACAGACAGACAAAACAAGGACAAGGGAAGTACTGGGTGAGAAGGAACAAGGGGAGGGCAAATTGAGTAGTGGCTAGGAGTCAAAAGCAGTGGTGAAAAGGTGGGTTTTTTTAGCACAGATTTGAAAATAGGTAGAGATGGAGCTAGACGTATAGGCTCAGGAAGTCTATTCCAGGCATAAGGTGCAGCGAGGGAAAAGGAACGAAGTCTGGAGTTAGCAGTAGAGGAGAAGGGGGACGACAAGAGAGATTTGTCCAGTGAGCGGAGTTCACGGGGAGGAATGTATTCCTTAAGAATGCATAAACCTCCCAGATTCTGTATAGCATGACTTAAGTTGCACACACAAATCTGCTCATATTCAGGATTTGTGCATGCAATTTAATTAGCTAATAAGCCAATCAGCACCAATAATTGCTAATTAACAAGCAATTATTGACACTGATCGGCATTAATTAGAATTTATGCATGCAACTGTCTAAGCGTATTCTGTAAAGTGATGATCATAAATTCTAAGGCACAGAGCTGAAAAGTTGGTGTGGCCATGGGCATGCAATGGGTGGGTCATAGGCATTTCTAAAATTTATGCGCGTTGTTATAGAATACACCTGGTCCACGCCTAATTTAAGTGTCAGTATTTATACCAAACTTTATTTGGCATAACTGCCATGACTAAATTTAGCCACACAGATGAGTGCTTGACGTATTCTATAAACTGTGACAAACTTTAGGCATATTCTATAAAGTAGCGTCTATTTTTTTCGGCGACAATATTTTAGGCATGATGTATAGAATCTAGCCCAAAGGGGGTAATTCTCTGTAGCTCGCCTAAAGTTAGGTGGCAGGATGACATGCGCTGAGTAAAAATTCTGTATCGCTTAATTGCCATTCTAGAATACTAGCATAAATCCGTAGTTACACACCTAATGCCTATCTCAATGGCTGATGTAAACGCACACACCTAACTGCTGTCAGTTAGATGCACAACTGATAGCATTCTTTAACCTGCATGCATAAGTGCTAGATACACCCCTGACCTGCCCATGCCCTTCCCAGATCCATGCCCTCTTGCAGTTGCTCACAAGACCACGGGATGCAGCCCATATAAGTGCCGCAATCAATGCTGACCCTGGAGATTCAGTGCTGGGTTGTTTCCATTGACTGACATTGAATATTCAAGTTTATTTCCGCTGGCTCAAACTTAACCGGCTAAGTGACTATTCAGTACTGGCCGGTTAAGTTTATAGTGGCCAAACATAGGACTGCTACTTAGGAAGTCTGATTTAGTCACTAAACTTAGCCAGCCAGCGCTGGAATATTTGCGGATAGCTGGTTAGCTGCTATGTGCTAACCACCAATATTCCACAGAAATAATTCCGTTGAACATTAGTGGTTAGCTGGCTAAATGCTATTTAACCAGCCCGGAGCCGTTCCTGGCTAGTTAAATAGCACTGAATATCAGCCAGTATGGATATGGTGCACTCAGGGGGTCTGTTACTAAAACTTAGCTTCAGTTATCTGCAGCAGGGCCCATTTTATTCCTATAGGCCCTGCTGCAGATAACTCAAGCTAAGTTTTAGTAAAAGACCCCCTCAATTTATAGAATATTAACTAAAGGGCAGTTATGCACATTACTACCGAAGGCCATAAAAACAACGCAAGACCTAACTATCTTCCGAAGACTGCTGAAAACTGACCTGTTCAAGAAGGCATACCATAAACATCCATCCTAAACACTAAATAATAAGACTGAACATGAACTAAACAAAACCGAACTCTTATCAATTGACTGACTAACCTCAATACTATTAAGGAACAAGCACTAACACTTTAACTCTTATGCCTTTATAATTGATGACCTAACAAATGTTACAATCCAATCTATCACTCAGGAACCTATATGCAATACCATAATGTATTCTTCTTTACCATGTATGTATGCACCTTAATACAATACCATTTGTAATTCTGTTACCCGGAAAGGCAACCGCCATTGCGGTAAATGTAAGCCACATTGAGCCTGCAAATTGGTGGGAAAATGTGGGATACAAATGCTACAAATAAATAAAGAAATAAACACTACAAATTAGTGCCAATTAGGACCAATTAGTACTAATTATAGCCAATTATTTGTTTGTAAACTCAATTAGCAGCTAATTTAACAATTAAGTTATGCACGCAACTGTCAATATTCCAAAAAGCAAAGGGAAAATCAAAACTTCCAACACCAGCGCATGCAAATCTCAAAAGTGGAAGGAATAGGAGACACCAAGACGTGGTGAAAAACACTTCGCCCGATATTCAGCGCTACTTAACCATCCAGAACGGCTGCTGACTGGTTAAATAGTGCTTAACCAGCTATCTGCCAATATTCAGCAGTGGATAACTAATAATACTAATAATAAACAGTGAAAATCACAGTAATAAAAAAATAAATGCTGAAAATCACAATGCTATAAAGGTGAATATTTATTTATTTATTTATTTGTAGCATTTGTATCCCACATTTTCCCACCAATTTGCAGGCTCAATGTGGCTTACATTTGCCGTAATGGCGGTTGCCGTTCCCGGGTAACAGAATTACAAATGGCAATTCGTTTAGGTGTATACATACATGGTAACATACAAGGAACATGATATATATGGAACAGATCATGGAATATATATATACCATGTGCATACATACATGGTAAGGAAGAATACATTATGGTATTGCATGAAGGTTCCTGAGTAATAAATTGGATTGTAACATACATTAGGTCATCGGCTCTAGAAAGTCCCTATTCGACGTAAGGTTTAAAGTGGTAGTGCTTGATCAATAATAGAAAGGGTTTAAGCAGTCATGTGATAAAAGGTCAGTTTTGTATAAATCGTGTATAATGTTATTATTTAATATTTAAGATCTTGAAAAGATCTGTTTTCAGTAGTTTTCGGAAGATGGGTGAATATATATATATATATATGTTGTGCCAGACACCCTACCTGTTTTTATCAAGTCTGCATATGCAGCAATCAATAAACACAGTGTTTTTCACCACATTGGATCATCTTGGTGTCCTCTTACTTCCACTTTTGAGATTTGCTCACAACTGACAATCAAACATATAAACGGCGAGTGACCGACTCACTCGCAAATGCGCAGTAGAGACTTCCCTCTCTGTCCCGCCCCCGCGTCAATACGTGATGTCGAGGGCGGGACAGAGAGGAAAACTGCGCCGCCGAGGTTGATACCGCTCCCACCGCCGTCGGCCTTCCTTCCCTGCCTGTGTCCCGCCCTCGCTGACGTTACGTCACAGGAGGGCGGGACACAGGTAGAGAAGGGCCGACGGCAGCTCAGCTGATGTGCGTGCTGCGTTCCGGCGAATGAATGTGTAAGTTTAGTAGCGGAGAGAAGGTCCAGGCCGGGTGGAGGGATGGCGGCAACTCCAGGGGTAGGGGTGGGGGTGGGGGTGGGGTAGGGGGGGACGGTAGCGGTGGCGACCTCGCGGGGAGGGGGGAGGGAGAGGGAAGGAAAACCCCAATACCAGCCTGTTTTTACGGGCTCAACGGCTAGTATTCTATAACTTCTCATGCTAAGCATTAAATCGTGTATGCGAGTTTATAAAATTAGGGGGCTAGTTTTTATGTTTATTATAAAATGCAATATGCTGCCTGGCTTACACAGATCACAGCGGTTTACAAAACTAACAATAATTTTTTTTAAGAGAAAAGAACTCCAGAATATTAAAAGGATAGACCTGACTTCAATCTCTCAAGGCACTCATTCACCTAAAAATAATTATTAAAAACAGTTATTAAAAATATTGTCCTCACATCACAGATACCCTATGTCCTCTTTTATCAGTAAAATCAAATGCCTGCTGAAGATAAAAAAATTTAAAGCTTATCCTTAAATTTCATTAAATTCATTTCTGCACATAAGTCCCTGGGTATATTATGGTATATTATTCCATAAAGAGAGTGCTAGACAAGAGAAAGCTCTTTCCCTCACCCAGTCTTCCTTTCTGTTTCTTGGGGGGGCACTACCATTCTGTACCCTGCATCAATCTGACTACTCTACCTGGAATATCGTTGCTAACTGAACAGTATAGATTGGAGAAATACCCTCACTCTAGCCCAGGGGTTCTCAACCCAGTCCTTGGGACACACCTAGCTGGGGCCATTGAGCAGTGGGGTGGGGGTGGGGATAGGGTTACCATATGGCTCCAGAAAAAGGAGGACGGATTGAGCCAGCCGGGTTTTACTTCCATTGCTTTCCAAAGCAATGGAAGTAAAACCCGGCTGGCTCAATTACTTCCATTGAAAGCAATGGAAGTAAATCCCGGCTGGCTCAATCCATCCTCCTTTTTCTGGAGCCATATGGTAACCCTAGGTGGGGAGCAAGATTTCACGGGCCCGGCTTCCAAGTGGAACCCGGCACTAGAAGATTCTGCTCCTTTGATCTGTCTCTCTCCTGCTCCTGTGTGTCAGGACCCGGGTGATTGCATTAACGAGATAATCCAGCTCCCGCTCACAGGAGCAAGAGAGTGATAGACCAAGGGAGGAACAGACACAGAAAGGTAAGGGGGCAGGGTCAGTGGGAGCCTGAGGGGATGGGGTGGTGGCAGCCCGAGTAGAGGGGCAGCGGCGGCCCTGCCCTGGGCCCAGTTCTGTCTCTCAACAGCCCTGTACCCAGTGACGATCCTAGGTCGGCTGCCACCCAGGGCGGATTGCCGATGCGCACACCCCTCCCCCTGGGTGCAGCACGACACCCCCCCCCCCGGGTGCATGCTGCTGGAGGGGTGCAGAGAGCAGCCGCACGCCTGTCGGCTCCGCTGGCTCCCTGCTCCCTCTGCTCCAGAACAGGAAGTAACCTGTTACGGGGCAGAGGGAGCAGGGAACCAGCGGAGCCGACAGGCGCATAGCCACTCTCTGCACCCCTCCAGCGGTGTGCACCCGGGGCGGACCGCCCCCACTGCCACGCCCTTGGTACGCCGCTGCCTGTACCCAGCTAGTCAGGTTTTCAGGATACCCAAAATGAATATGCATGAGGTAGATGTGTATGCCCTACCTTCATTGTATGCAAAGATCTGCACTAAGCCAATCTAATATAACAATTTTCTCCTCCAATATTCCAATGTGTCTCACTGGGATCGTAACCACCTGCTGACACCACTCCTCCAACGTTCTCCTCAAACGTTCCAATGTGTGTCACTGGGATTGTAACCACCTGCTGACGTCAATCCTCCAACATTCTCCGTCCCCCCTCCCTCCCAGTTTCATGGTACCCTGGAACTGGGAGGGAGGGACAGAGGGAGGGGGACCCTGGAAATGGGAGGGAGGGAGGGGGGCCTGGAACTCGGAGGGAGGTGGAGGAGGCAGGGGAGAGATGCTGCACATGGATGGATGGAGGGGGCAGGGCACAGAGGACGTTGCCTGCATATGGATGAATGCAGGGGAGGGAGGGGACCCTGAAACTCGGAGGGAGGCAGGGAGGGGACGACCCTGGAACTCGGAGGCAGGAAGGGGGACAACAACCCTGGAACTTGGAGGGAGGGAGGGAAGGGACGACGACCCTGGAACTCAGAGGGCGGGAGGGAGGAGGGACCCTGGAACTGGGAGGGAGGGGGGACCCTGGCACACGCTCTCATGCTCACACACACACACACACTCTCTCTCTCACAGACACACTCGCACCCAGTCTCACTCTCTCTCTGTCACACACACACACTCGCACATTCATTCTCTCTCTCTCACACTCTCTCACACACTCACACACTCTCACACACACACTCTCTCAAACATACAAACTCCGAGGAAAACCTTGCTAGCGCCCATTTCATTTGTGTCAGAAACGGGCCTTTTTTACTAGTATTCTATAAAGGGCGCTCCGTGCTGAGCGCCTTTTATAGAATGCTAGTTTAACACAGATTTCATGCCTAACTTTGGACACCAGCCTTGCAAAATCTGGTGTAAATGCTAAACGTTTTTGGACTGCTTTTAAAGTAAAATTTACAAAATTTGATAACATTTAACAAAAAGCCAGTTACTACATTGAAGGGTGAATTACTAAATTGAAAGTTGAATTAAAAAGTAAGTGTGATAGATTGATGAAGATTTGCACATTGTTGCTCTGGAAAATCTAGTTAAAGCAACGTTGATGCTGTGAACTCTTATGATCCTTATAAGAACAATATTAAAATGTTGGAAATATGCTATAAAATTTTGTAAAACAGTTGGAGAAGCACATGAAGGCATTTTGAAATTTGAATACTTCTGCTGCTGCATTGTGTATAAGGATGCACATGCCTGGGACAATTATTAAGGTGCCTAATTTTTCACAGCTGCACACGCAAATGACAGTATTTGATAAAATTGTGCCTAACTCCAAATTGTTGTCAATTAACAACAATTATTGATTGTTAATGGCTCAGTAACTAATTAGCTTGTGCACAGATCTGAGATCTGCACCTAAATTTAGGCCCCCAACTTTGGGTGACCTGTATAGAATCTGGGAATTAGTACCACTGAAAATCATGGAGAGGGTAATGGGGGTAATTTTATAAGGTAGGCGCTGATTATGTGAGTAAATGTTTACAATAAAGGCATATATGCTCGTATCTGTGCACATACATATGTACACACCTTAATTCTGCCTAAATGTATTCATATCCCCGGATTTGTATGCGCAATTTAATTAAACAAGCCAATCAGCGCCAATAATTGCCACTTAACAAGCAATTATTGACAATAATTGGCATTAATTTGAATTTACGTGCAAAACTGTCTAAGCATTTTCTGCAACATGATGCAGTTGCATAGTTGAAAAGGTGGCATGGAATGGGTGGGTCATGGTCGTTTCTCAAATCTATGCGCATGGTTCTATAATGCACCCAATCTGCGCCTAATTTAGGCATCAGGATTTACACCATGTTTTACTTGGCTTAACTGCCTGCAACTAAATTTCGTTGCACAGATGGGCACTCGGCATATTCTATAATCCACATGGAAATTTAGGCTTATTCTACAAAGTACGCCTAAATTTAGGCGTACTTGATAGAATACGACTAGGTGCATGGATTTTTTTAGGTGCCATTTTTAGAATCTAGCCCATAAAGTACAGGAGCAGAATCTGGGTGGGGCATAGGCAGGATCCATACTTAAACATGTAATTTACAAGTTACGCATTTATTTCTGGCATTTTCGTGCAAGTATTTACACCAGGTCTGTGGCCGGCTCCCCCAACCCTGAGCCATCATGATCTCCCCAATACTACCCTTCTCAGAATAATCTGGGTAAATGGACTATTTGAAACTACTCCCTTCCCTGCTGGTAAAAATACCTCCTGTCATTTCTTTCACTTATTTGGTATCACATCAGGATCTACTATTTTTCACCCTCCAGAAGCTGCTGCCCTAGGCAACTGCCTGGTTCTGCCTAATGGTTGAGCCAGCCCTGATTTTTATGGGATTGTTCTGGGAGGGATGGTGTTGTGGTGATCTTAATTTTTGAGTTAGCTTCTCAAGATCTCAGTGGACGGGAAGTAAGGAGCTGAAAATTAATTGAAGGGGGTGCTGTATGACTGAAAGTTTGCCCCTTGCACCAGCCCTGAATTATCCTACAGTCTGATTTTGGATCACTTATCATTACAAATCTTCTTTTTTCTTTCCCCCCCCCCCCCCCCCTCCAAAAGATGGTCTTTCCTGCTCTGGTGTTCCTGGGTCTCAAGAATAATGATTGCTGCGGATGCTGTGGCAATAAAAGCTGTGGAGAGAGATTTGCGGTAAGTTAAGTTATACTTCTAGTTATATTTGATTGGATTTTCTAAACCACTTTAGCTGCCAGGGCAGAGCAGGGTGGTGTGCGTAACTAAAACATAAAGAAAAAGGAAAGGAACTGCAAATGTTGACAGGAAAGTGATACAATCACACAACTCTTCAGCGCATGCACCAGACACAATCCTCCTACAGAAGTCCCTAATGCTCAATGTTATGACCAGGGGCGTAGCCAGACCTCGGTGGGAGGGGGGCGTCCAGAGCCCAAAGTATGGGGGCACATTTTAGCCCGCCTCCCCCAGCCACCACCCCTCCCCCACCGCTTCCGACCCCCCCCCCCCCGCCACCCCGCCCCAAGGTACCTTTGCTGGTGGGGGTCCCCCGCCAGCTGAAGCGTTTATCTGTCCCACACTGGTCTCACACTTGCTTCCTCTTCTGTTTTCAGCATGCCGTGCACTGCACTGTCGTTTCCAGCACCCTTAGTGGATGCGCATAAAAAATGAAATTACCGCCCAGGCCACGCGGTAGCTGCGTGGTAGTTCAAAATTGACACGTATAGGACGTACGTACGCGCCTACACAGCTTAATATCACTTATAATGTTCTATTACGTATTGTGTTGACATTGTAAATAGGGTTGAACAGCCGGTGATACTAAAGGGAACAGAACACTACAGCAATTGGATTTAAAGCTAAGTGGTATCTGAGTACACCGGGGCTGGAAATATAATGGTCATTTGGTAGATGAAATCTATTATATAAAAGAGATAGCAAATAATTGATCTAAAAAATTATAGACACATACTGTCTGGATTGATATTGAGACACACATACCCTGTTATGAAAATTTAGTAATTTGGATGACAAACATTGCATTTAGGGTGATGTGTGAGTGTGATGGAGTTTTTTCTAAGCCATATGATGGCAAGCCGAGCTCAAACCTTATAGTCTGCAAGTTCAGGCTGGTTGGGTGGCTAAACTGACTTTTTTTCTCCATCAACATATGTGGTTATATGAAAATTTGAAAGCAGTGTGAGTGGCAAGCATTACTTCTACGCAGCTGGTGTGAGGCTGGGTTCTTGATTTTCAATTATGAATAGTATACCATGTCATACTTAGTATTGTTTTTGAATATTTTTACTGCTGTAATTGTCTATTTCTCATGTTTGATCTATTCTTACTGTACACCGCCTTTGAGTGAATGCCTTCAAAAAGACGATGAATAAATCCTAATAAATAAATAAATAATTAAAGGGCCCCCTTAGTGTTTTCATTCTCTGTACAAGCAGCTATACACTGTACACTCCTTTCCTTGTGCACAGCCAAAATTACAGCAAAGCCCTACCCTTTGTCCCCTGAAGATGCAGCTTTTCAAATATCATTAAACATAATCAAAAGTGGCAATCATGTAAGTTAACCAACTTTAACTAAATCCACTTAAAAATATAGATCAATATCACAACAGCTACTCAATTCAAACTTAATACATATTCCACTGATCGAAACTAAATATGCCAATGAGTATAATCAATATTTAAATATTACATATAAATGTAGCAATAATATACAACAGCTTAATATGCATTTACCCAAGCGGTTAGCTTGGCAGAGTTTAAAAAGGGGTTAGACGGTTTCCTAAAGGACAAGTCCATAAACCGCTACTAAATGGACTTGGGAAAAATCCACAATTCCAGGAATAACATGTATAGAATGTTTGTACGTTTGGGAAGCTTGCCAGGTGCCCTTGGCCTGGGTTGGCCGCTGTCGTGGACAGGATGCTGGGCTCGATGAACCCTTGGTCTTTTCCCAGTGTGGCATTACTTATGTACTAAATCACTATCATAAGTAAACAAAACCAACCCCCCAAAATAATCGATATTTAGCACAATTCATGTTCTTCTCTATTCACCAAAAGTAGTGTGCAAACAAAACACCTCATATTTGTTAGAAACTTGTTTTAATATATACAAAAGCCACAGTATTCAGTTACTTAGACTTCTGCAAAGTTCAGGTAGTAAACAGTTCCAAATGGCAGCCCAATATGTGCTGTGTGTCATTCTTAAAGAGACACATTAGCAGGAGGAGAAATTTATATGTACAGAGACAGAGAAAGAATATTATGGAACATGAGATTTCAAAAACACTGAACTCCAATATCTCCTGGCTCAGCGAATTGGGCTACTGGCCTAGATACCACAGACAGCACGGCGGGATCAAAATGTCCAGGCAAACTCGCTTCCATCCGTCTGTGAAAATAAACCAGGAATAATTCAGTGGTTTTCATTCTCTGTAAAAGCGGTTATACCTCGCCCTTCTTCTCCTGGGGAAGTAGCTTTCCAAATGTCGCCAGGTGCAGAGTTTTTAATCCTGCATTGGGGAGCTGAAAATGTTCTTGATTCCATAGTCAGCTCCCAAAGTCCTGCTCTCTCTCTGTCTCTCCAAATACAGCAGATGGAAATCCCACAGAAACACAGGAAAGCCAGCAAGCCAAGTATTACTCAAATGATTTACAGCGGAGGATGAACAGCTTGGAGTCCATATCCACTATCCAGTGACTTCTTAGCTAATTCCTGGCTACTCATCCAGATCTCCTGACCTAAACCAGATCAACTAACTGTCACAGCTTTCCAGAGAAAAGCCAGACAGATCCTGGCAGAACTAAGCTCTCTCTGTCAGTTTCAGATCAAGTCTAGAGTGGAACACAACTGTAAATTCAAAGCAAGAAGACAAAAGGGATAATTCTGTACAGGTTGCTTGAAGTTAAACACCGGGATCACGTGTGCATAGCGTGAATTCTATATCGGCAATCACACATGTAATACAATTCTAAAGTATATTTGCAGTTATGGGCCTAAATTTAGGAGCAAACACACTACCTCAATGGCTGATGTAAATGTTCACTCCTAACTACATTCAATTAGGTGCGGCACCCCTGACCCATCCACGGCACTCTCAGGTCCACACCCCCTTGCAGTTGTGCACTGCAGATTTTGCATGCACACGTTGTACAATCTTGACTAAGGGCAGTTACATATGTAACTGTGACTCTGGGCAAGTCACTTAACCCTCCATTGCCCCTGGTACAAAATAAGTACCTGAATATATGTAAACCGCTTTGAATGTAGTTGCAAAAACCTCAGAAAGGCGGTATATCAAGTCCCATTTCCCTTTCCCTATTTGAGATTCTACGTGGAATGTTGCTACTATTGGAGATTCTAGATGGAATGTTGCTACTATTGAGATTCTGTTGCTACTATTTGAGATTCTACATGGAATGTTGCTATTCCACTAGCAACATTCCATGTAGAAGCCTGCCCTTGCAGATCAGCAACGCAGCCGCGCAGGCTTCTGTTTCTGTGAGTCTGACGTCCTGCACATACGCAGGCTTCTGTTTCTGTGAGTCTGACGTCCTGCACATACGTGCAGGGCGTCAGACTCAAAGAAACAGAAGCCTGCGCGGTCGCATTGCTGATCTGCAAGGGCAGGCTTCTACATAGAATGTTGCTAGTGGAGGAGTAGCCTAGTGGTTAGTGCAGTGGACTTTGATCCTGGGGAACTGGGTTTGATTCCCACTGCAGCTCCTTGTGACTCTGGGCAAGTCACTTAACCCTCCATTGCCCCTGGTACAAAATAAGTACCTGAATATATGTAAACTGCTTTGAATGTAGTTGCAAAAACTTCAGAAAGGCGGTATATCAAGTCCCATTTCCTCCTTCCTTTTACAAATTAGTGCCAATTAGATTTTCCCTAATTATATTAAACTTTCAAAAACAGTTCTGAAATTGGTTTACTAAAAGTATACCTATGGACACACAGGTTGACAGGGATCCTTTTACTAAGCTAAAGAAAGCACTAGCGCGCTTAGCGCAGCTTAAAATGGCCTATAGCGGGACACGTTCAGACATCCTGCAGTAAGTTCCAAGTTTGAACGTGCTACCTGCGTGCTAAAAAATCTTTTTTTATTTTTTGTAGATGGGGGGCAGAGATTAGGTGTTCCTGCACTCGTCAGTTAGCATGTCTGCATTGCCGTGTGCTAAATGGTTAATGCAGGATTACCACTTGAGTCCTTACTGCCTACAAAATAGGTGTTGGTAAGTGCTCCTGCGTTAATTCTTTTTAATGGCCATGTGCTAATGGCAACATTAGCACATAGCCATTAATAGAAAAAAAATAGGAAATTGTCCATTTTCTGGAAAAATCTGCATAGGGGTGCAGTAAGGGGGAGATGCATTCAACTCCCTGCAAGAAACCTGTACCTTTTCAATCCCTGTTAAAGCTGAAGGATTCTGAAATAGGGAGCCATGAAGGAAGGAAATCGCATGCAAATGAGCTGCTTGCAAAAACAGCAAGCAGCTCAGTAGGGAACAAGCCAGTCGGTAAGCTGCACATGCGCAGAACAGTCAATCATTAAGTGTGGCTGCTCTGCACATATTAGCTTACGATTCCCGGTGTCTGCTGCAAACAGTAAAATGGCTGCAGAGCCCTTTTTTGCATTCATGGCTGGTTTCCATGCTCGCTAAATCAGTTGAACCGGTCAAAATCTCACGTTGTTGGCCCAGAAAGTTTTATGCATCTCCCCTTAGGGCCACTTTTTACCACAGCTTAGTAAAAGGACCCCATAAATAGGTAGATATACATAGAGCAACAGATAGCTAGGATATCTATATAGTTTTTTTGGTATCCATAAGATCAAATTAGGCTCCTTTTTAGTATTTGCAGAACATGTGATGGTACAATCTTGTGATGCTGACTTTCCTTTGTTTACCTGCAAGCAACAAAAAGAGTCCAATTCTCCCGTAAAAAACAACAGAAAAAACAAAAGAACGGAAGATATCAAAAAGACCAGACTCAAAGATATGAAAAGCCAAATTTATTGCACAAGACCCTACACGGTCCGTGTTTCGGCCAAAGAGGCCTTCCTCAGGGGTCTATGAATTGACTTATACAAATGTTCATATATTCATCCAAAGGTTGTCTACAGTGTCGGGGTGCCGCATTTCAGCCAGGTCTGACCTCTGTGCTGGACCTCTAAACAGATTTGTCCGAATTTGAATGAACCTTTGGATGAATATATGAACATTTGTATAAGTCAATTCATAGACCCCTGAGGAAGGCCTCTTTGGCCGAAACACGGACCGTGTAGGGTCTTGTGCAATAAATTTGGCTTTTCATATCTTTGAGTCTGGTCTTTTTGATATCTTCCGTTCTTTTGTTTTTTCCTTTGTTTACCTGCAACATGCACTCTGACATCATCCTCTACTGTTCGCGTAACAATGTGCACTTTTCATTTAGGAGATGCACTTCTAGGACTCTAAATTAAAATGAAATAAGTCCTTTCCAGATAGGCAAGCTAATCGCTAATGCCTTTGTCTCTTTTCTCTCCAGATGTTTTCTTCTATAATATTTGCTGCTGTTGGCTTTGTGGGTGCTGGATACTGCTTCATCATATCAGCAGTTGCAATACATAATGGCCCCAAATGTCAACTTGACAGTGGAAACTGGACATATCCATTTTCTAATGGGTAAGATACATTTTTCTCAATCTGGAAGTCAATGATATGATCAAATGTTACACATAGCAAGTTTCTAATGTACATGCAGTAAATCTGAAAGCTCAGAGGTGGAAGGCTACCTGATGTCAGGATGAAGAATGAAACACTTTTGACTTTGGGGACATTTTATCTGTAGGGTAGCTTTTTGGGTAAGTATAAACAAGTTATACTGTGATAGTTGTGCTTATTCATCTTCTAAGGTTAATACCATCAGATGTATGGTACCTTCATTAAGGGGAAAGTATTACTATGTCTTAGAGCCCAGAGCAGCATGCCTGAAAATCCCACTGCTCCCTGTGTGACCTTGAGTAAATCACAGAAATTTAAGCTGACCTCAGTCTGAAGCAGGAAGTAATGTTCTGTTTAAAATGATCTTTACTATTTTGTAATATGGGGATTGGTGCACAGTTGAGAGATGGAAGTTTCTTCTGCAGCACCATTCCCCAACTTTGAAGAACCTCCCAAAACTTCGAGCAGCATTCAGGAAATCTGGTGAGAGAGAACCCTGGTGTGCAAGCTTAAAGTTACAGTTTGAAAGATATCTTGAGAACCAAGACTGTACGAGACCAGAGATCTCACCTGCAGAGAAGGAGTGGGTGATCTACGAGGTCAAAGGCAAAGGAGAGATCCAGGGAGACCAGAATGACAAACTGCTGTTGGTCAAGTGGGGGTCAGGAGAAGAGACTCAGTGATATAACCGTGACAGAAACCAGCTTGAAAGGGATTAAGGGCATGAGTGTTTTCAAGAAAAGAGTCTAACTGGTAGAGGACAAGTTTCTATAGAATCGTTGAAAAGAAAGGGAGGTTGGAAATTGAGCAAAAATTAGAAGGGACCAAGGGGTAGAGATGAGATTTCAGAAATGGATTGATGAGAACATGCTTCCAGGCATGTGGTACAATGCCTTGAGAGAGACTACTATGAAAGAAGGAATAGACAGAACGAGGAAGAGAAGTGTTTGACTAGGTGGGTAGGCAAGGGGTCCAGAGGAGAGGAGGAACGATTGAGTGATTGAAGGGTGCAGCAAAGAGAAGCTTGCACGGGGAGATGAAAAGAGGCCTTTGTAGAGATGAGAGAGATAGGGAGAAGGAAGATATTGGACTGGGGAGGTGAGGAATGATGATGAGTTCGGGGAGCAGGACAGAAGAGATTGACGCAGGGAGAGTGTCTTGAATTGCTAGACATCTGCAAGAAAAGACAGAGATAGGATAGTAGGGTCACAGATAGGAGCAACTATAATGGAGGGGGAGAGATGGTCAAGGATCTTGAAAAGGGTCCAGGAACAATTGGTGGCAGACAAAATAAGTCTGCCAAAACAGTTGCATTTAGCTAGATGGAGCAGTTCGAAACTCATGATTACAAGCCTAGAAGAGTTGAGGAGAGATGGGAGAGCACTCTTTCGGCGCATGCCTGTGGCACAAGCGCCTAGGTGGTAGAATGGTGAAGTACATTTCTGGAGATGACATCACTTTGTGCTGGATCAGGAGCCATAAACAGAAGCAAGTAGCAGCAAGAATACTAGGAAAGTGCTTACAAAGAGGACAAAGAGAGATAGAAATGAGCACAGTAGTAAATCCATCATCGGAGAGCAGTTACAATCAAGCAAGCGCATAGGTGGTAGAGTGGTGAAGACAGATGATGTCACCTTGTGTGAAATAAACAGAAACAGAAACATAAGTGCTTTTGCCTAAGCCCATATGCACAGGTAGTATTCTATAAAGAAAAGTAGACGCCTTGGTGCCCAAAAATTATACAATTACCCCTTTAGAGCGTAAGCCCTCTGGAGACAAAGAAATGCCTACTGTACCTGAATGTAACTCATCTTGATCTACAACTGAAAAAAGGTGGGAGCTACATCCAAAATCCCAGATAGCAGGAATGTATGTGGTACTTGCAATTTACTATACTACCACTAGATGTCACTATACTTTTCCAATCAACCACTCTCTGGCGTGATATCACATAAGTACATAAGTACATAAGTAGTGCCATACTGGGAAAGACCAAAGGTCCATCTAGCCCAGCATCCTGTCACCGACAGTGGCCAATCCAGGTCAAGGGCACCTGGCACGCTCCCCAAACGTAAAAACATTCCAGACAAGTTATACCTAAAAATGCGGAATTTTTCCAAGTCCATTTAATAGCGGTCTATGGACTTGTCCTTTAGGAATCTATCTAACCTGAGGAAAAGACTAGACGAAGTTCGTATTTAATATATAAAAAGTTTATTTACAATTGTACTGCATACCTTTTATGAGGTATGCAGGAAGCATGTTCAGACAAAGCAGTCAGAGAATGCTTAAAGGCACAGATCTCTCATTGGTCTTATATAGCTTTCTTTGGCATCTGACTATACAACATCCCTGTGCAAGTCTCTGAATACCACAAACTGTTAATCATGTGCAGAACATCTGCTTTCTATTACCCCCCTACCTTCTATCCCACAGACTTTCTGGAGCCTGCCTCTGGCTAATGTGGGCCCCATCATGTCCCAGGAGATTTTAGTGTTGAAACAGCTAGCTCTGCATGTTTTTTTGAAGCATTCCACTCCAATTTTTTTATGCTTTTATTCAACATTTTTATGCTTTTATTCAACATCCTCCCTTTGAGGACTGATATTCCAGGCCTCAACACATCTGTTTCAGCTCCAGTCTGTTTTCTTACCTCCTTTCTAAATCTCCTCCCCCCTTGTTTGTGGCATTCAGTTTCTGCACGCTTTTTCAATATTTTTGGCTGACATATTAAAGTTCTATTTATTCTGAATTTCAGTTATCATTGTTAATTTTAAAAACATCCTGGCACATCTTTGCAAACATGCTAATACACATGTTACACTGCATTAAACAGATTCAATTGTACTAGGGTACAAAATTTATATCTCTTGAGGTATATAATTTATAGGACAGTGAGCTTCATCAAAGGGAAGTACACTGTCATTCATTCTTACTTTTCATTAGCTGATGTGGCATTAAAAATTACACAAATTAAAAGCATAACATTCATTGAATCAGTTGTTACAACATTCTGCGTGTAAGTGCACTTATCGGGGGAATGTGTTCAGTTGTCATACTATTAATCAGACACCAACATGATGTCTGTGGGTACTTGTCCATAAGCAAGGCTTGCTTATAAATAGTCTCATTTGTCCAATGAAGGTTTTCATCATCTCTTACACAGGTATTATTGGGATAACAGACATGATTTTATCATTGTAGTCCCATATATCATAGTTGGCAAGGACAAGGATGATGTCAGTCAGTGGGCACATATGATACAATCAGTCAAATTCAACATCTTGGCCACTGTAACAAGTCTATTATCATATGTGTTCATTGTCCATTAACAAACAACAACAGTCCAATACCATCATGTTTAGGGACATGATGTTTGTTTATTCTTTGTCCATTTCAATGTTATTAATTCGTCGAATATCTGCTAAATGTATCCAAGAAGTATGACCTTCCAGACAGGCAGCGGTCTGAGTAAGGGCCGTGATAGCAAAAGGCCCTACATACACAGGATCTTTCCATGTTTTATGTGTAAAGTTCTTTCGCAGTACTAGATCACCTACTTTAAAAGCACAAACATCATTAGTAGTTCCTGCCTGTGATGCTACATTTGTTCGGATCATATCACTTGTCAGGTTTAACATAGGTTGTAGCTTTTGCCAGTACTGAGCTGTGCTATCAGTACTTGCTGTCTGCATCGGGAAGAAATGACGTCCTGTCTGAATTTGGAATGGGGTCAATTTAGTACGCCCATTAGGTTGGGCCCTTATAACCATCAAAGCTAATGGTAACAAATCAAGCCAGGTATATGGTTTACCTGCTGTTTCCTTGTTTAAAGCCTTCAGTAATACTCTCAATTTAGTTTTTAAAATACCATTGTAGCGTTCCACCAAACCATTGGAGGTGGGGCGATACACTGATACTTTTCTGTGTGTTAAACCCATAATCGTTGCCATTTCTTTCAAAACACTGTTATTAAAATGTGTCCCGTTATCAGAAATTATTCTAGATGGACACCCATGTCTTGGCATAATATGAGTTACCAGGCATTGTACCACTTCATGTGCTGTCTCCCTTTTACATGGAAATGCTTCTACCCACCTTGAAAAAGCATCCACCCAAACTAACAAATACCTTTTTCCCTGCACTGGAACAATCATATCAGTGAAATCGATATACCATTCTTTTGCTGGGCCTTCTGGTATTGGAAGTGTCCCAGGCGATATTTTAGGACCTCGTTTAGGTATGTTAATATTACATACCATGCAATTCTGCACAACCTGTTGAATCAAGTTATCAATTTTTAAGGTCCAAAACCTTTGTTCAAACTGTTGTCTCATTGTTTCCTTATTCCAATGCATGGTTGCATGCCAACCAGCCAATACCTTAATCGCCTGGCTCATTGGCATACAAGGTAATCCTTCTTCTGCATTAAACCATTCACTTCCCAATTTCATACATCCTCTCTTCAACCATTTTTCACTTTCCTGTCCCTCTGGCTGCCACATTTCAATCTTATCTACATTCGTAAGTGGCCCTTCCTGTGTCTGTCTAGTATTATACAAAATCTTTTCACTTTGCTTAACCACCTCCGTTGCTGCTGCATCAGCCATTGCATTACCTAGTGCCTCAAAGGTTGGCTTTTCAGTGTGGGCCGGGGTCCACACAACTGCAGTTTTTCTACCTTCACGTTCCCTTCTTGCCAAAATTTCAAACAGCAATTTCCAATATGTGTAATGTTGTAAATTTTTACCTGCACTGGTTATCATCCCCCTACGCTGCCATTTTAATATATGATACTGTAGTGAACTTGCAACGTAACCACTATCAGTATATATAGTGACATTTTGAGTCATATCAGTGTGTTGTAAGGCCGTAATAACGGCTAAAAGTTCAGCATGCTGTGCAGTATGGTCAGGAGGGGTTTTATATTGTACTTGCATTATCTTTCTTAGATTCTCATCCACCTGCACGCAGGCAAAGCCTGCAACAGTCCTTTCACAAGCTCCATCTGTAAACCATATTAATCCATCTGATAAGGGTTCAAAAGTAAGACAGTGAAATGTAGGGATTTCTATAGTATCAATCTCAATCTCTTGATCAACAGGAAAAAGCAGATCTATCTTATTTCTCTGTTCTTTAGTTAATGTTATATTACTGCTAACGGTCCTGGAGATAACAAATCCCTCACAATCTTAGCCAATATTATCTTATCCTGCTCTTCCAATACAATGAGTGTATTCTTTGGTGTAGCTGCGGGCAGTTTCAAATGTTTATACAGTCTCATTACTTTTTGTGTATAGTTTGGTATCCATTGTCTGCAGTAATTTAACATTCCCAAAACAGCACGTAACTGGGTAACTGTTTGCGGTACCGGAGTTTCATTTAAAATAGATATAACTTCTGGTATAATTACCTTATGTTCTGCTGAAACATTTTGTCCTAAAAAGGTGACAGTAGACTGAGCTATAACACATTTTTCCCTGTTACATTTATATCCTAACTCTCCTAATAACACAAATAATTTTGTAGTCCAATCTAGGCATTCTGCTTCAGTCTCAGCAGACAGTAGAATATCATCTACATAGACAAACAATGACACCGTGTCAGGCAATTGACTCCTGAAATCCTTTAAATCCATCATCAGTTGTTTTGAGAATACCGATGGACTATCAGTAAAGCCTTGAGGCATCCTAGTCCACCTGTATGCCTCATTCTGTACTATAAATGACGTCAAATCCCTAGACTCTGGATGAAGAGGTATTGAAAAGAATGCATTAGACAAGTCAATAACAGTTTTATATGCATATATATTCTGAGTGTGCAAAAGTGTAGCAGGATTTGCACAAATCGGAAATTGATTTTTTGTAACCTCATTTAGCTCTCTTAAATCATGTACTATCCTTACATTGTTTTCCCCTTTTGGGACAGGAAACAATGGGGTATTGTACGGGGATACTGAAGGTTCAATAATACCACATTTCAATAATTTATCAATGTGCTCCAGGGTTTTGGATACTAATTTAGGTCGTATGGGGTAAGGGTCTTGCTTCGGCCCCTTTGCCCCTTCTATTAATTCTATCTTATGGGGTTTTGCATTTATGGCTAGTCCATATGGTGAATCACTTGTACTCCAAATATGTTGCGGTAATTCTTCCATAACCCTTACTTTATTTTCATTATTCAACTGTTGAACCATGGTGAGCAAACTTGGTATTTCTTTATTTCCAAAATCTAAACACAATCCTAATTGAGACAATAAGTCTCTACCACACAAATTTACTGGGCAATCAGGTGCCACTAAAAAGGGTACCACAGCCTCCCTTGAACCGTGCGGTTGGCATTCCAAGCGCACCAGAGTGGGTTCTGTTAGCCTTTTTCTTTGTTCTATCCCCGTAAATCCCACTGTTGTTCTATACTGATTTGAAAGCTTAACTCCCAGTGGTTTTGCACACAACACAGAGGTACTCGCCCCTGTATCTATCAAAAATCTCACAGGAGTTCCATATTTGCCAATTGTCAATGTAATAAAGGGTTCCCTTGTGTCTAACCTGAAAATCATTCCCTCCTCCTGACACTGGTCTGCTTCCAGTCAATAGCATTGGTCTGGAGTATTCTGCCAAGTTGGAAAAGCATTTACAGTACCCTGTCTCTGTACTGCAGCCCCTGGTCCCTGTGATTGCGTCGCTGGCTGCTGTATTGCAGTCTGCGGGGCACTCACAGGCATCCCTATTACTTGTGGCATCAATCCTTGCTGCGTCTGCATTTGTACTTGGGGCATTCCTGCATTCTGATAACATTCTGAGGCATAGTGACCAAATTGCTGACAAATCATATTGTTCAGATGTTATTAAAGATTTTAAATCATCTCTTTCACCTAGCCCTACACACAGAATTTCTAGGACTGTGACTAATTCAAACCAGATGATCTCTTAACACTGCAGGAATCTCACTTAAAAAAGGATCAAACAAAGTTAAATTGCAAAGACATTCCACATAGAGAACTAGAAACAAAATAACACATATTTTAAAATAAACAGAGATCACCTTATAAGACAAAATCAAACTTATTTAAATCTAATCTAAAACAATCTTTTAAAAGGAACAAAAAAAATTTCAGTTCTTCCTGACCTGTCTAACCTAGCTTAGCAACAGCCAGACACCGAGAAATCAAAAACAGATGACATTCCTCAACCTTCAGGCTGAACAAAAGGTTGCTTTTCCCGCTCTTGCTGTATTTTTTCAAACGATCCATACTGAGACCAGCTCAAAAAAGAATCTTTGCATCATACCATTTCTCATGTATTTTTTCAATCTGTTTTTTTTCTAATGGGAATAATTCTATGACATGCTGCAAAGGGGAGCATTTTTTTGAACTATCTAAATCTAAATACATAGCATATACAGGAGGCTGTTCTTTCTTATCTGCCCCTTTCCCTTTCATTTTATTCTGACTATTACAATTTCTCCTATAGAGCCACAATCTACAAAAATATACTAATGCACTTAAACAAAGAAAATATACAAAACAGAAAACTACAAAGCTAAACAAATATACCTAAGTCCACAATGTAAGCTTACTCAAGCGTCTTCTTATTTCTCTTTAGCAAGCCCAGGAGTCGTAGCCTATATGTCCAGTTCAGCAGTTTGATCAATCCCACATCAGTGGAGCACAGAAATTAGGCTTAAACAACGCTTGCTCTCTCAAAATCCTGTAAAAAACTTCATTAACAACACACACTTAATTTGTTCTTCGTCTCGCCTTCTCTTTTCCGTTTGCGGCCTACTCCTGGCTGGCTCGCCACTTTGAAGAAAAGACTAGACGAAGTTCGTATTAATATATAAAAGTTTATTTACAATTGTACTGCATACCTTTTATGAGGTATGCAGGAAGCATGTTCAGACAAAGCAGTCAGAGAATGCTTAAAGGCACAGATCTCTCATTGGTCTTATATAGCTTTCTTTGGCATCTGACTATACAACATCCCTGTGCAAGTCTCTGAATACCACAAACTGTTAATCATGTGCAGAACATCTGCTTTCTATTACCCCCCTACCTTCTATCCCACAGACTTTCTGGAGCCTGCCTCTGGCTAATGTGGGCCCCATCATGTCCCAGGAGATTTTAGTGTTGAAACAGCTAGCTCTGCATGTTTTTTTTGAAGCATTCCACTCCAATTTTTTTATGCTTTTATTCAACATTTTTATGCTTTTATTCAACAAACCCCTTTTTAAACTCCGTCAAGCTAACCGCCCGTACCACGTTCTCCGGCAACGAATTCCAGAGTCTAATTACACGTTGGGTGAAGAAAAATTTTCTCCGATTCGTTTTAAATTTACCACACTGTAGCTTCAACTCATGCCCTCTAGTCCTATTATTTTTGGATAGCGTGAACAGTCGCTTCACATCCACCCGATCCATTCCACTCATTATTTTATACACTTCTATCATATCTCCCCTCAGCCGTCTCTTCTCCAAGCTGAAAAGCCCTAGCCTTCTCAGCCTCTCTTCATAGGAAAGTCGTCCCATCCCCACTATCATTTTCGTCGCCCTTCGCTGTACCTTTTCCAATTCTACTATATCTTTTTTGAGATACGGAGACCAGTACTGAACACAATACTCCAGGTGCGGTCGCACCATGGAGCGATACAACGGCATTATAACATCCGCACACCTGGACTCCATACCCTTCCTAATAACACCCAACATTCTATTTGCTTTCCTAGCCGCAGCAGCACACTGAGCAGAAGGTTTCAGCGTATCATCGACGACGACACCCAGATCCCCTTTCTTGATCCGTAACTCCTAACGCGGAACCTTGCAAGACGTAGCTATAATTTGGGTTCCTCTTACCCACATGCATCACTTTGCACTTGTCAACATTGAACTTCATCTGCCACTTGCACGCCCATTCTCCCAGTCTCGCAAGGTCCTCCTGTAATCGTTCACATTCCTCCTGCGACTTGACGACCCTGAATAATTTTGTGTCATCGGCGAATTTAATTACCTGACTAGTTATTCCCATCTCTAGGTCATTTATAAATACATTAAAAAGCAACGGACCCAGCACAGACCCCTGCGGGACCCCACTAACTACCCTCCTCCACTGAGAATACTGGCCACGCAATCCTACTCTCTGCTTCCTATCTTTCAACCAGTTCTTAATCCATAATAATACCCTACCTCCGATTCCATGACTCTGCAATTTCTTCAGGAGTCTTTCGTGCGGCACTTTGTCAAACGCCTTCTGAAAATCCAGATACACCTTCTACTGATTCCTTCATATGCATATCTAATAGACACTCAATTTAGACACTAATTTTCCATGCATGCTACTCAACCATAGCTACAACAGATGCGCTCCTACAGCTGGAAAACAAAACATTACTTATAAATGAAGTTGTCTTGTTTATTTATTTGTTTATTTCATATTAGTTTTAGCTCCCCATGGGCAGAGATTATCATTGATCATGCCATCCTGGGGATCTGCAATTGTTTCAACATACTTTAGTAAACCTTTCATTCAAAGAGAGATACCAGGTATCTCTAGTGAGAGAAACACCCAATTGCTTCATTAGATTGCTTGTTATTTTCCTTTAAATATTCTTCCTCACGGGCTTTCAGGTACTGTGGTCTAAAATAAAGACAACACTTAAATGCACAGTCTAATTTTGTCACCAGACAAGAGAAAGTAATTGCCTGGGTGGGAAGGAAAAAGGAATACGGAAGGTTTGGAGAAAGAAGGTGGGCAGAGGGCTTTGAAAGGACAATGAGTAGGGAGATTAAAGAGGTACAATACGGGGAGTTTAAGCAAAGTGCTTCTTTTCATTGCTGTGTGAAGGAAGTATATTTTCAAAAGCAGAAATGTTTCAAGAAATTTACGAATGCTGATTTGAATATTGCAGGGGCATTTAAGCCAAGCTGGTGACAATGAAGAGTGATATTGAAGATGTTTCATATTAAAATTCAAAATTATTTGGAGGTTTTTGGTCTTAGTTATAAGGGAGGAGATTCTATATATGGCGCCTAAAAAAATCAGTGCTGAAATCAGTGCCAACTAAGCATATTCTGTAATCGGGTTAGATTTATATGCCAGTTATAAATACACTTAGTTTATATTTCAGCGCCTAAATCTATCTGTATCCATTTACACCAACGAGAACTCGGTGTAAATCCCTGTGTTTAGATTTAGGCACACTAAGCCATATTTTTTTTTATTTGTAGCATTTGTATCCCACATTTTCCCACCAATTTGCAGGCTCAATGTGGCTTACATTTGCCGTAATGGCGGTTGCCATTTCCGGGTAACAGAATGACAAATGGTATTGCGTTAAGGTGCATATATACATGATAACATACATGGAACATAACATATATGGAACAGATCATGGTATATATATATATATATACCATCTGCATACATACATGGTAAAGAAGAATAAATTATGGTATTGCATGAAGGTTCCTGAGTAATAAATTGGATTGTAACATACATTAGGTCATTGACTATAGAGAGACCCTATTCAACATAAGGTTTAAAGTGATATTGCTTGATCATTAATATCAAAGAGGTTAATCAGTCATGTGATAAGAGTTCGGTTTTGTATAGATCATGTACAGTGTTATTATTTAGTATTTAAGATGGATGTTTATGGTATGCCTTCTTGAAAAGATCTGTTTTCAGTAGCCTTCGGAAGATGGTTATGTCTTGCGTTGTTTTTATGGCCTTCAGTAGTGCGTTCCATAGCTGCGTGCTGATGTATGAGAAACTAGTCGCGTATGTGGATTTATATTTTAGCCCTTTACAGTTAGGATAATGGAGATTGAGGGATGTGTGTGATGATCTTTTTGCATTCCTAGTAGGTAAGTCTATAAGGTCTGACATATAGGTTGGGGCATCCCCGTGAACGATTTTGTGGACCAGGGTGCAAACTTTGAGCGCAATTCGTTCTCTTAGTGGGAGCCAGTGTAGTTTTTCTCTTACGGGTTTGGCGCTGTCTTATTTTGCTTTCCCAAATATGAGTCTATAACTAGGTGCATAAATTTTAGAACACCCATGAAATGCCCATTTCCCCACCCATAACCGCACCCCTTTTTGCCTGCGCTTGTTAGAAGTTTGACGTACTTCGTTACAGAATACACTTGGCGAGTTGTGCACCTTAATTTATAATCAGTGCCAAGTAGTGCTCATTATTGCTTATTAAGTGCTGTTATCAGTGCTCATTAGCTTGTTAAGCTTGTTAAATTACACGCATTGTTATAGAATCTGCACCAATTTCAGCACTGATCTTTAGGCTCTCTATATAGAATCCGGGGAAAGGTGCTGCAGTTGTGAAAATGACACAAAGTGGGTTAAATTAATTTTACCCTTCTTCCATGGCAATTACCTTTGACTGCTGAGGCTTTTTTTAACCTCCTTTTTAAGACACTAAAAATTGAAAATTAAGAAATTAAAAGATTAAAATATTTCACAATATCACCATATAATTGTGTGGGTTTTCCACATCCTATGATTTTTTTAGCTGTTCAATTCTTGTCGCCATTTCTCAAAAAAGATGTGGAGGGGCATAATCAACAGGGACGCCCAAGTTTTGCTGAGGACGTCCTCGCAAAATGTCCCGATGGAGGGGCGTGAAAACCCATATTATTGAAACAAGATGGACGTCCATCTTTCGTTTCAATAATACGGTCAGGGATGCCCAAATCCTGAAATATAGGTCGTCCTTAGAGATGGTCGTCCCTAGACTTGCTCGTTTCTGATTTTCGGCGATAATGGAAACCAAGGACACCCATCTCAGAAACGACCAAATGCAAGCCCTTTGGTCATGGGAGGAGCCAGCATTCATAGTGCACTGGTCCCCCTGACATGCAAGGACACCAACCGGGCACCCTAGGGGGCACTGCAGTGGACTTCAAAAAGTGCTCCCAGGTACATAGCTCCCTCACCTTGTGTGCTGAGCCCCCAAAATTCCCCCCCAAAACCCACTACCCACAACTGTGCACCACTACCATAGCCCTTACGGGTGAAGGGGGCACCTAGATGTGGGTACAGTGGGTTTTGGAGGGCTCACATTTACCACCACAAGTGTAACAGGTAGGGGGGGATGGGCCTGGGTCCGCGTGCCTGAAGTGCACTGCACACACTAAAACTGCTCGAGGGACCTGCATACTGCTGTGATGGACCTGAGTATGACATTTGAGTCTGGCAAAAATATTTTTAAAGATATTTTTTGAGGGTGGGAGGGGGTTAGTGACCACTGGGGGAGTAAGGGGAGGTCATCCCCGATTCTCTTCAGTGGTCATCTTATCAGTTCGGGCACCTTTTTGTGCCTTGGTTGTAAAAAAAACAGGACCAGGTAAAGTCGTCCAAGTGCTCATCAGGGATGCCCTTTTTTTTTCCATTATGGGTCGAGGACGTCCATGTGTTAGGCACGCCTAAGTCCCACCTTCGCTACGCCTCTGACACGCCCCTGTGAAATTTGGTCATCCCTGCGACGGAAAGCAGTTGGGGATGCCCAAAATCAGCTTTCAATTATACCGATTTGGGCGACCCTGTAAGAAGGACGCCCATCTTCCAATTTGTGTCGAAAGATGAGTGTCCTTCTCTTTCGAAAATGAGCCTATAGTGGAATTAGAAAAGGTTCAAAGAAGAGCAACCTAAAAGATAGAGGGGATGGAACTCCTCCCATATGAGGAAAGGCTAAAGAGGTTAGGTCTCTTCAGCTTGGAAAAGAGATGGCTGAGGGGAGATTTGATTGAGGTCTACAAAATCCTAAGTGGAGTACAATGGGTAAAAGTGAATAGATTTTTTACTCTTTCAAAAAGTATAAAGACCAGGGGACACTTGATTAAATTACATAGAAATACTAACAAATAGGAGAAAGTATTTTTTCACTCAATGGATAGTTAAGCTCTTGAACTCATTGTCAGAGGAAGTGGTAACAACAACAGTTAGTGTATCTGGATTTTAAAAGGTTTGGAGGAAAATTCCATAGTCTGTTATTGAGATGGACATGGGGGAAGACACTGCTTGCCCTGAGATTGGTAGCATGGAATGTTGCTACTAAATGAGTTTCTGCCATGTACTTTTGACCTGGATTGGCCACTGTTGGAAGCAGGAGAGTGGGCTAAATGGACCATTGGTCTAACATTTGGCTATTCTTATGCTCTTAAGTAGATGCATAGGGCAGAATATGGCTTAGAAGAAGAGCCAAGCTTTTGTCTGCTTCCTGAAGTAGAGATAGTCTTACAATAAGCAAATCCTTTTTGGGAGTGCATTCAAGAGTGTAGGTATTACTCTGGAGAAGACCCATTAGCAGATTTCATATCACATGATTTCATTTGGAGACAGTGTGGTTTGGGATATGCCCTATTAGGACCTTAGCGACCTTGGAGATGCATGAAGGGAGATCCTGCTCTTTCTTCTAGCTCATTTCCTTTAAGAGTATTGAAGATCAGACATTATAGGATTTGGGGGCCATGGATATTTTAAACAATAGAAATATCTTGTACAGTGCTGTGTGTTTTATACATATTTATATTCATATTTACCCTGTCACACACACACAAAAAAAAATCATGAAGTTGTTGTCGACAATGCCATTCTAAATTGCCCCATGGTGTTTGATAACAGAAAAGAACTTTGGTTATTTTAATTCATTTCCTTATTTGCAGTTTGAATACTCTTTTTGATAGCCACTAGTCTGTGACAGAAATGACTGTTAGATATATGACTTTGATAATCACAATTTATTGTATGGCAAATGCAAACAACAGCTGTTAATGAGGAACATTATTTGATATGCTTTTTCTTTTCCTTGTTGTCACACAGGGATTATCTTGGAAATAGCACCCTTCATGACCTCTGTATAAAGCCCAAGGATGTCATTCCCTGGAACCTGACTCTCTTTTCTCTACTCCTGGTGATGAGTGGAATTCAAGCCGTGCTTTGTGCTGTTCAGGCCATCAACGGGCTAATGGGAACCCTCTGTGGGAGATGCGGGAATGGGTGTTGTGGGGTAAGTTAAAATTTCCTATTGCTGGATGGATGAAATGCCCCTAAATGTTATTTATTGCCATTGTTCCAATTAACTTTTTATTATTTAACAGGGGCAGACTGACCATACGGGCAACCGGGCAATGCCCGAGGGTCCAGGGCTGTGGGAGGCCCAGTGCTTCCCTCCCATGTGCCTGATGTGCAACGTCTTTCTTTCTCCTCCAGATCTAGGACCAGGACACCCCAGTTTCCTCCCCCTCCTGTGCTTTCATCCCAGGCTGAGCCTCCACCAGCAGCTAAATCGGCCATCTGCTCCTTATGCCGGAACTTCAATCTGCCGTGACCCACCCCCTGGACCACTTCTGACATCACTTCCTTCTTCCACAAGCGCAGGCTGCAGCAGAGGGAAGTTCCAGTGTCAGGAGCAGATGGCCGATTTAGTTGCAGGACTAAAGAAAAAGGTCATTGGCAGGGGGAGAGGGAGGCAGCAGGTCTGGGAGGGGGCAGCAACAGGACCAGGAGGGGGGCAGCAGCATGGGGGTAGCAGCAGGACCAGGAGGACCCAATGGTCCTCATTGCCCGGGGTCCCAGACCACTCTCAGTCCGCCCCTGGTATTTAAAATCCCATTGCATTTTTAGAACCGCTTAGAATTGCCCTGCTAGGTATGAGCATGCCCGTGAATCAGGCACAGATCTGCACAATCCTACAGGTCCCAAATCATGAAGGTGGGTAATTTTATAACAGGTTGCCTAGGTTAAGAAGGTAAGAAGGCATCTATTTCTGGCCTCTTTCATAAGACACAGGAAGTAAACCAGCAGGAATTGTGGCTAGACTGAAGAGACACAAACATCTGTCTTTCATTTGTGTTGGATAAATCATACAGAGAGAAAGACCTTGACAAGTAAGTATTAAAATTCTACATATTGGCTGAATTTTGACCAGTGCTAATCCTTCCGTAAGGACCATTCAGCCTATTAAATTTGCATTTTGCTTGATACTTGTGAAAGAGAGAGGAGATGATTACTTCTATAGGGTATAGGCTGCAGCCCAGAAGCCTAGTCAGAAAACAATGCTTGGGTGGGCCAATGGATAGGTTTGGTAAGCATGCATTTACTCTCCCCATCACTCCTGCTTTCTGCCCCCCCTGCTCCTTTGCCCCCTCCCAACTTAAAAACTATCTTGGCTGGCAGAGATCCTCAAGTCCCAACAGCTGAAGACTCAACAGCCCACCACCCCCCTTTCAGAAAATCACAGTAGTCAGCAGCAGCCTGCCGAGCCACTGACACCAGCACCCTATGCATGCTCAGTTCTCATGCATGGCTGTGGTGCTGATATTGGACTTGTATCACTGCCACTGTCTGCCATTGGTGGGCTACTGATTCTTCAGCTGGCAGGGTTTGCGGATCCCTACCAGCTACATGAATGGTGCACCACTGCTGGGTGGGCCTGAGGCAAAAGTGGGGTCCAGGCCCACCCATGGTTACACCCCTGCCAAAGCCTTGGAGAAGATTTCCCAGGACAGCCCTGTCCATTGTATACTGAACAAGTTGTGAGGGTTTGGGTTCATGATGTGACTGGCCCATGCTTGCTTAGAGAACCTGTCCTGAATCCCGTAGTCAAAGTGGTTCATTATTCTGAGAAATATGTAAATATATTGCTTTTTCGTTTAACATAATTGCAAAAATAACTTATGCCCTGGTAGAAAGGAACTCTTTTAGGGATGGAAGTATAATTATACTTCTGTAGGCCCTTCCTAACAGAAACCACCATATTATAGCTTTTTAAAATCATTAACAATGTGTACAAAGTGATAGCAGGGAGAGAGAGAAGAAAGGAGGGGTATAAAACCCCCCTCCCCCCCCCCCCAGCAGACAAGCTTACCAGCCAAGGTCACATCTGCAAGATAACTATGAACAAAGAAACTACAGAGAGGAAGGAAAGGAGGGGGGAAGGGGGAGAAGTTTAGAGCTGTTGTTACACAGAACTCTAGCAGACAGACAACCAAGGGCCAATGTGTAAATTATTTTAATGGGCACGTGCTAATGGCAACATTAGCTCATGGCCATTAATGCAAAAAGTACAAATGGCAGTAAAAATGGCCATAGGAATATCTGCATAAGAGCACGCTAAGGCCACTTTTCGATGTAGCTTACTAAAAGGACCCCTTAGAATCTGCCACCCCTGAAAGTTTCAGTCATGGACAGCTCTCCTGAGCCCCGGTACCTTAATTAGGATTGTGGCATAAGGTACAGGTGACCACATCAGTGGCGTAGCCAAGGGTGGGCCCGGGTAGGCCCAGGCCCACCCACTTTGAGCTCAGGCCCACCCAGTAGCAGCACACCTATGATGTGGCTGGCAGGGATCCTCAAGCCCCACCAGCCGAAAACTCCCAACAACTGTCCCTCCTGCATACCTTGTAAATAGAAGAACTTGGCCTGCAGCGAGCAGCGACTGACACATACTGTTCACACCAGCCCCACAGCCTTCCCTTTGATGTATTTCTGCATACTAGAAACAGGAAGTTGCATCAGAGAGAAGGCTGTGGAGCCAACATGAGCAGTGCATATTAGTTGCTGTTTGCTGCCGGTGAAAATCTGCTATTTAAAAGGTACGCAGGGAAGGGGGGATGTTTGAGAGACCATATCGCATGCAGGCGAGAAAGGGAAAGACCAAATCACTCACAGGAAAGGGTGGAGTTCTGCCCACCTATCTTGGACCCAGGCCCACCCAAGGTTCGGTGTCTGGCTACGACCCTGGACCACATAATGTCAACATGCACAGTTCAGTCTATAGCAAGGAACGTTTCCATCCTATTATGAGTGGGATAGACAAAAGGATCAGGAGCCACTTATTTCTCTGTGTTCCTAGGTCACTCTCTCTCTCTCACTTTCTACTATGTGCCTTAAATCAGTGTTTCCCAAGTCGATCCTGGAGTACTCCTTGCCAGTCAGGTTTGTAGAATATCCACAATGAATATGCATAAAATTGATTTGCATACACTGCCTCTATTATATGCAGATCTCTTACATGCAAATTCATTGCAGATATCCTGAAAACCTGACTGGCAAAGGGGTACTCAAGACTGACTTGGAAAACACTATCCTAAATAAACCATTGTTGGCTAGTTTGAAAAATAATTCAGCTAAACTATCATAGTTATGGTTTATTAGTTTTTAATATACCACCTTTCAAAGCAAGCATCAAGCATCGAGGTGGTTTACAATACTTCCATAAAAGGTAGAAAATTACTCCATTGTATAGATAGGCTAGCACAGTGTTTCCCAAGTCCGGTCCTGGAGTATCCCTTGTCAGTCCGGTTTTCAGTATATCCACAATAAATATGCATGAAAGAGATTTGCGTATAATGGAAGCAGCGTATGCAAATCAAGTTCATGCATATTCGACAAGATGGTGGCCTGAAGAGAGTACTGTGAAGTTGCTCCTGGACTCACGCTGACTAACTTAATTTAGAACATTTCCGCTTAATCTATGCCTAATCAGAGAGGCAGACAACGTCCAAGCCCCACAGTACCTGTCTTGCCAACAGTAGGGCCCATGGACCACTTCGCTATTCCAGGAACTCCAGGACACTGTGAATCTTCACTGCGTGTGGGAGCGGCGGGAGGTGGTTGACCTGATGGTTCATCTACAAAATAATCTGTTTTAGATATATTTCTGTGATTATCCTCTCAGGGCTCTAATTGTGAATTATGATTGATATTATTCTTTTTTCCCCAGAGTATTGTGCCTTGTCCCCGGTTTGGAATTGTGGACTAAAATATATATATTTTTTCCTTGTTATAATTGATAATTGTTATAATTGATACATGTAAAAGTATTGTGATAATATTCCTCCTTTTTCTGCACAAGAGTTATTCTTGGAATTGTAGCATTAAACTTGAAAATAAAATTAAAAAAAAAAAAGTGCATGCATATTCATTGTGGATATCCTGAAAACCTGACTGGCAAGAGATTCTCCAGGACTGGACTTGGGAAACACTGGGCTAGCACACAGAATACATTAGAACAGTGCTTTTCAACTCAGTCCTCAGGGCACACCCAGCTAGTCGGGTTTTCAGGATATCCTCATGCATATGCATGAGAGAAATTTGCAACCCAATGAGGTAGCACAGGCATCTCTATTTCATGCATAGGAATTCTGCACGTCCTGAAAACCCAGCTGGCTCGGTATGCCCTGAGGACTGGGTTGAGAAGCACTGCATTAGAGGACAAAAACTCAAGAATATTGAAGGAACTACAAGTAACAAAGCTCATAGTCTAGTTAAAACTCATAAAATCAAACATAAATAAAAATCAAACATAAAACATAAATAAAACAAACAAACATAAAACCCTTCACCGGAATAATTAAGGAGACAACAAAGTGGGTAAATAAGCAGCAATCAGGACCCACTCTGCACCAGCGCTATCATGATGGCACTTCAAATGCCTTGCTATATTAATATGTTTTCAAAGCAGTTTTGAAATTTAGGAACAAAAGTCTAAAATGACGAGGCAAAGAGTTTCACAGAATTGGAGTTATACAATACAACACAGGTGAACATGTAGAATCCAGTCAGGCACGTGACACTGGAAGAATGTGGATATAAATTAAATAATCCTTTCTTTTGTTGTGCAGGGCGATGGACCTGTTTAACCCTTCCAGCCCAGACCTTTCAAGTATCAGGAAAATGCACAACTGTATCGCTTCCCCTGCAACACGCCTCATCACTGCATCCGCCTGCCCAGGAATGAGAGAGAGACTGCATGAAGGGCCGTCTTCCTGGCACATGACCTCTCATTTAACCTCACCTTTCCAAAATCTAAAATGAATGCAAATCATATATTTATTTTTCTAACTTCATTTCGGCTAGGAAGCCTTTTCTTCAGAGCAGACCCGGGGGCTCGTTTTCAAAGGTTACTGTGGTACTTTGTATGTCTAAGGACCCTGTTTACTAAGCCACGCTAGAGGCATGTTAGTGTAAACTAAACATTAGCGTGCACTAACCGTGTAGATGCCCATAATATTCCTATGGGCGTCTACACGGCTAGCATGCGATAAAATTTAACGCGCTAAAAACACTAGCGCACCTTAGTAAGCAGGGCCCTAAGTGCTTTGAAATGAGCCCCATAGTGTTTCCTCATGAACAGTTACCAGCGCATGAACGCAGATGATTAGCACATGCTGCTGAAATGTTAATTTTACTCTGATTTCTGCTGGTGAGTGTGGAAACACCGCTAGTTTTGTATGTACAGAAAATGTCGTTTCCGTGTCCTTTTTGTATAGCAGAAAAATAAGCTGTGAATCATATGGAATATTGTAAACAAGGAGTTTCTTATACACAAGATCGCAAAATCATTCTTATTTCTTAATGGATGTCTGTAATTATAGACTGGCACTTTTAAGGAATTATTTGTATATTTTCCCCTTAGTCTTATTTATTATGACGGATGTTTGGTATGGAAGGAGAATTGGATCAATTCAATAAAAAATGAACTAAAAATATATGACATAAACTTTCAATTGAGTCACAAAAATTAAAAAGTGTGCACTTATACTGTGACACAATGGCACATTTTTCATTCGTTCATTCATAGCCACAGGCATATCTGTGGGAGACTCGGAGTGAAGAGTCATGGCAAAGTTTCTTCTTTGCAAAGGAGGGGCTATATGGGTGGATGGATGGGGAAGACTATAAGTGGAATGTGGGTGGATGGATGGGGGAAATTGTAAGGGGAGTGGAGGAGTTGCCTAATGGTTAGTGCAGTGGGCTTTGAGCCTGGCAACCTGGGTTCAATTACTACTACTACTTATCATTTCTATAGCGCTACTAGACATATGCAGCGCTGTACACTTGAACATGAAGAGTCAGTCCCTGCTCGACAGAGCTTACAATCTAATTAGGACAGACAAACAGGACAAACAAGAGATAAGGGAATATTAAAGTGAGGATGATAAAATAAGGGTTCTGAACAAGTGAATAAGGGTTAGGAGTTAAAAGCAGCATCAAAAAGGTGGGCTTTTAGCTTAGATTTGAAGACGGCCAGAGATGGAGCTTGACATACCGGCTCAGGAAGTCTATTCCAGGCATTTGGTGCAGCAAGATTAAAGGAACGGAGTCTGAAGTTAGCTGTGGAGGAGAAGGGTGCAGATAAGAGAGATTTATCCACTGAACGGAGTTCCCGGGGAGGAGTGTAGGGAGAGGTGAGAGTGGAGAGGTACTGAGGAGCTGCAGAGTGAATGCACTTATAAGTCAATAAGAGGAGTTTGAACTGTATGCGGAAACGGATAGGGAGCAAGTGAAGTGACTTGAGGAGAGGGCTAATATGAGCATAGTGACATTGGCGGAATATTAGTCATGCAGCAGAATTTTGAACAGATTGAAGAGGAGAGAGATGAGTAAGTGGGAGACCTGTGAGAAGCAAGTTACAATAGTCTAAGCGAGAGGTGATAAGAGTGTAGATGAGGTTTCTGGTAGTGTGTTCAGAAAGGAAAGGGTGAATTTTGCTGATATTATAGAGAAAGAAACAACAGGTTTTAGCAGTCTGCTGAATATGTGCAGAGAAGGAGAGGGAGGAGTCGAAGATGACCCGAAGGTTACGAGCTGATGAGACAGGAAGGATGAGTGTTATCCACAGAAATAGAGAATGGGGGAGGAGGAGAGGTTGGTTTAGGGGGAAAGATAAGAAGCTCCTTGTGAACTTGGGCAACTCACTTAACCCTCCATTGCCCCAGGTACAAAAACTTAGACTGTGAGCCCTCTGGAGAAAGTACCTGCATATGATGTGTACAGTGCTGCGTAAGTCTAGTAGCGCTATAGAAATGATTAGTAGTAGTAGTAGTAAGGGGGATGAGGATGGATGGGGGACACTGTAAAGGAGTATGGGTGGATAAACAGGGGAGACTGCAAGGGGGTTGGGGTGGATGGATGGGGAGACCATAAAGGGGTGTATGTGGATGGATTGGGGACTGTAAGGGGGTTGGAGGTGGCTAGATGGGGGAAACTGTAGGGTGTGGACTTTTCCTGAGTAATATAATGAAGAGTGGCATATATCTGTGGGGATGTGGAGTGGTCAGTTTTGTGTACACACACATATTATATATATATATCTCAGAGAAGGGAGATGAAAATGAAAAAGGGGATGGAACAACTTCCCTATGAGGAAAGGCTGAAGCGGCTAGGGTTCATCATCTTGGAGAAAAGATGGCTGAGGGGAGATATAATAAAGGTATATAAAATAATGATTGGAATGGAGAAAATATTTCTTCACTCAATGTGTAATTAAACCCTGGAATTCCTTGCCACAGAATATGGTAAAAGCTGCTTAGTGGGGTTTAAAAAAGGTTTGGATATCTTCCTTAATGTCTTTCCTATTCCTGCAGTGCTCCACACTGTACTCACATCCTCTCTCTCCCCCAGGGCTCTGCGAAGGGTCTCTGGCATCCCCCTGCAGATCATCAGTTGGCGCCCCCCCCCCCCCCGCGCAGACTATCAGTTGGCACGCGTGCGCCCCCCCCCCTCCCGGACCTGCCCACTCCATCCCCGATTCCCCAGCGCTTTAAATTTACCTCTCTCCGCCTCCAGCTCCAACGTCTGTGCAGCGTCAGTGAAAGCGCTGCCTGTCTGACGTCTCTCCACCAGCCTTCCCTTCGCTCATTCATTCTCTCTGTGTCCCGCCTTCTTCTGCCGTCATTTCCTTGAGGGCAGGACACAGAGGGAACGAACAAGTGAAGGGAAGGCTGGTGGAGAGATGTCAGACAGGCAGCGCTTTCACTGACAATGCGCAGACGTCGGAGGCGGAGCGAGGTAAATTTAAAGCGCCGGGGAATCGGGGATGGAGCGGAGGAGTAAGGTTTTTTTTTTTTTAATACAACTCGACGGCGCGGCTTACCATGTTGGCACGGCCCTGCTCTCCCCTCTCTTCCCTGCCACCATCACCTTTGCACTCTCCCTCTTTGCAATCCTCCATTTCCCTGCACTTCCCTCCTTTCCTTGCATTCTCCTCCCCTCCCTTCCATCTTCTCCTGCATTTCCAACCCGCACCTACTTGGGTTGCCAGTGGGTTCCTCCACTAATGCCACAGCTCCTCCTCCCTGTGCCCTGCTGGAACACTGGTTAGCTTTTCCTTGCAGTTATATTGTGATGTAATTCAGGGCATAGCTGGACAACAGATTTTGGGTGGGCCTAGACAAGAAGTGGGTGGGAACCAAGTGTTCTACCCCCTCCCCCACCAACTTAAAAATATATCTCAGCTGGCGGAAAACACTGCTCTCCACTTTGGCAGCCTGCAGCAGGCATGCGCCGAAAACTGAGCATGCACAGGTGCCAGCTTAGGAAGCTCAGACTTCTGAAGTGGAAAGCAATGTTTTCAGCGCCATCAGGGGGAGGTCTTCAACTGGCAGAGCTTGGGATCCCCACCAGCTACCACTAAATGAGTGCTGCTGTTAGGTGGGCCTGAGTCCTAAGTGGGTGGGCACCTGCCCACTCAGGCCCACCTGTGGCTATGCCACTGATGTAATTGCAAGTATAACTGCAGTATAACTACAAGACTACTGCTGGATATTGCAACAGCCATTGTGCTACCGGAGCCACTGGAGGCAGGAGTGAGTGGAGTTTGCTCCTGCTCCAATCACCCACAGTACAATGTTATTACAGCAATGGTTGCTTGATAAGATTATATTGTGTAATAATCAAGGTAAATATAAGAAATAAGAGAGTACACCAAGGATTGAAACCTTTTTAGAGACCATTAAGAAATAAAGCATGGTTGACCTGATGGTTCAGAAGCAGAGCCGTACAAAACCAGGTAAAGGGACTAGGATTCAAATCCCACCTCACTGCTTCCATTCTCCAAGGTCATCCTAGGTTAGGGATGCCGCAGAGCCCCGAGAGAAAGGGGGCTCCTAATCATCACATCTAGTGGCTGGATTTTAGTTTTGGAAGGAGCCTTGGTACATCGTAAAATGCTGAAATGAAGATGGGCGGGGATATAAAATAGGGGGCAAAAGTTTATTAGCATAATGACTATACCACTGTTCCCAAATCACAAACATTCTTAAAAGGAAAGGTACAAGTTTTGCTTGTTGTACAATAAAGAATAAAAGATGATGATGGGGCTGAGGGGAGATATGATAGAGGTCTATAAAATTATGAGTGGAATGGAACGGGTAGAAGTGAATCGCTTGTTTACTCTCTCCAAAAATATTAGGACTAGGGGGCACACGATGAAGCTACAAAGTAGTAAATTTAAAACAAATCAGAGCAAATTAGCTACAAAGTAGTAAATTTAAAACATGTAATTAAACTCTGGAATTCATTGCCAGAAAATATAGTAAAAACGGTTAGCTTAGGGGGGTTTAAAAAAGGTTTGGATGGCTTCCTAAAGGAAAAGTCCATAGACCATTGTTTAAATGGACTTGGGGAAAATCCACTGCTTATTTCTAGAATAAGCAGCATAAAATGTATTATACTGTTTTGGGATCTTGCCAGGTACTTGTGACCTGGATTGGCCACTGTTGGAAACAGGATGTTGGGCTTGATGAACCTTTGGTCTGTCCCAGAATGACAATACTTACGTACTTATGATGTGACTAGAGGCTTATGCTGTCAGATGCCAGCCCTGATTCGAACTGACCTGGAGACCTAGAGGTGCAGGAAAAGCTATCAGGTAAAAAAAAAAAAAAAAAAAGGAAAATTATTGTAGAATTCAATCTGAGCAAAACAGAACTGTGGAAAAAAATAGACACATAACAAACAGAGTGTAGATGGCAGAATCTCCACAATCATTAAAGTAACAGTGAGAGGTGACATCTCTAAGCCTAACCAAGCTATCACTGTCATATAACGTCTGATAGATGTAGATACCAGGAAATAATAACATTTAGGTAATCCCCTCATCCCTCTGCTCTGTCACCGACTGTCATAAAGTTTTGTACATTGCACTCACTGAGAGCAAGATGAGGGTAATTAAAATCAGTTGTCTCATTATCATGATCAGAAAAAAAAAACCCTAGAGGCAAAGGTTACAGTTTTAGTGATAAATTGTTATATCTGTATAAATAGAAAGAGCTATACAGATATATTTCCAGGGAGGTTGGGATGAATTTAAGTTTAGATTTTTTTTCTTTGCACGTTATCGCCAAACTCCCAAGCCAATAGTTTCCTCCAGAAGAGCAGCAATCACCATTGCAGTCCCAGAGAACGGATTGCACAAAACTCAGAAGACGGAAAGACTGAATAGTTCCAAGAAAATTTGCAATTACATCACAGATCTTAGACCTTGACCCTGAGATATACAGTTCTATGTTCTGGATCCCCATTCTATCTCTTGCAGCATTTGGCCTATGCTCATCCCAGTCTCAGTTATTGCAGATCCCTGCATTCCATCAAATATGATACAACCCTGTTCATTCTCTACCCTCCTGATTATGAGTGGTGCCTATATATTCAGACTTTCAGTCTGCGGTTAGAACCCACCTTTTCAGGGATGCCTTTGTTCACTAATCCCTCCTTTCTAGGAGTCTCCTTGTTCGCTTCCCTCCTGGCCTCCATTGCCTCCCACTGGGTGAGGCACCAGCACCATGTTATGTTCCTCATGCTAGGGCAGCTCTGGATATTAGGTATCATCACTTTGCCTTCACGCTACCCTGCCTCGCCTAGCTTTGTCCTATGCCAAAAGAGATCCTGTTTTTCTCTCTCTCCATTCTCTTTGTTTTCCTTCTTCCACTGCTTCTTTAGTTCTTCTCTTATAATTTTACTAGCTGTCCCTGCTGGCGTTGCTTAGACATTGGATAACTATTTCAGTGGTTCTGGAGGAGCATTCAGTATAGGGACTTTACCTCCTGAGCATGCTGTCATTTGGCACAACCTGTAAAGATTGTCGTCGCTTCAATAAAGTGTGAGAGTGGGTGAGTGTGAATGAGGGTGTACTGCTGAGGGGTGAGTGAGAGAATGAATGAGTGTGAATGGGGGTGTACTGGTGAAGAGGATTTGAGTGGGGGTTTTCTGCTGAGATGTGTGTGAGAATGGGTGACTGAGTATTTTGCTGAGGGGTGTGTGATAATGGGTGAGTGTGAGTGGGGGTATTTTGCTGAGGGGTGTGTGAGAATGGATGAATGTGAGTGGGGCTGTGCTATTCTGTGGTGTGAGTGTACTGCTGAGGGGTGAGTGTGCATGGAGGTTTGCTACTCTGGTGTGTGTGAGAATGGGTGAGTGTCAGTGGAGGTGTGGTACCGAGGGGTTAGTATGAGTGGGGGGTGCTATTCTGGGGTGTGTGATTGGGGTTGTTTTGCTGAGAGGTGTGTGAGAACAGGTGAGTGGGGTGTTTTGCTGAAGGGTGAGTGAGAAAGGGTGACATTGACATTGAGTTTAATTCTAGAGAATGACACGGGGATGGGTACCCACGGTAACCGTGGTGACGGGGACAGTGCCTGCAGGGACAGAGCCTGAGGGACGGGGACAGAACCCAATTCACCTGCAGTCAAGCTTGGGAGTGGAACAATGGTGTAGAATACAGATCCAGGGTGTTGGAGCTTAAGAGAGACTTACTTGTGGTACTCTCTTCTCAGCCCAGGAGCAAACATGCTCTCACACCAAAAACCATTCCACACTCCAACAGCTGTATTTAATGCAAAATAACTTTACTGGAACTTCTGCAATCAGCAAATAAACTCTTCAGGACTCTTTATGTACACATTGTCCACCCAAGACTATTCGTGATAATCTTAGCCATTTCACTTCATTCTTTGAGTATTCCAAAGCTGTACATATTTACACAGGTTCCTGCCCTTTACCCATCCTGTTGTGCCAGTAATAAACCCAAGGCTGCTTCTGTTACTCCTGATACCGATCCAACTCCTTCAGGCACAGACCCTTTAGGATGTCCTTCTTCCAGCGATGCATCCTGCAGGGCTGCACCCCAGCCTTCAACAGGCTTCCCATGCTCTGGTTCCTGCTTCCAAGCTGGATTCCCCTTAGTCATCTGAAGCTCTGTCTCCTTTCTCTTTTGCAACTTATAGGGGTAGCAACTACTTCTTTACTCTGCCTGCATTTATTTCTTTCACTCCAGGATCCCCCAATGCTTCCAAGGGTCCCGGCGGGAGTATGGTCAACCAAAGAAACCAAAAGACACCAAGAAAAAAACCAAATGATATTACTAACTACCGCCCAGTAGCGTCTATCCCATTAGTAGTCAAACTCATGGAAGGACTGGTGACCAAACAACTCAATGACTACATAAACAAATTCACTATACTACATGAGTCACAATCAGGATTTTGACCCCTACACAGCACTGAAATAGTACTACTCACTCTCCTAACCAAATTCAAGCAGAAAATAGCAATAGGCAAGAGCATTCTCCTCCTCCAATTTGACATGTCAAGTGCATTCGACATGGTCAACCATAACATATTGCTAAGACTCCTAGAATACTTCGGAATCAGTGGTGGCACCCTGAATTGGATTAAGGGCTTTCTAACCACAAGAACTTATCAAGTGAAATTAAAAACAAACATATCATCACCGTGGAAACCAGGCTGCAGAGTACCGCAGGGTTCACCACTATCACCGATCCTCTTCAACCTCATGATGACCCCACTAGCCAAGACCCTATCCACCCAAGGCCTCAACCCATTTATCTACGCTGATGACGTTACATTCTACATCCCATACAAACATGATCTGGCGGAAATCACCAACGAAATCAAACTAAGCTTAAACATCATGAACTCATGGGCAAATGCATTCCAACTAAAGCTCAATACAGAAAAAAACACACCGTCTCATCATCTCATCCCAATACAATACACACAAACTCACAAACATTAACACCCCAGGATACACCCTCCCTGTCTCAGACAGCCTGAAAATTCTCGGAGTAACAATCGTCTGTAACCTATCACTAGAGACCCAAGCGAAAACCACCATAAAGAAAATGTGTTTCTCAATGTGGAAACTCAAACGCGTAAAACCATTCTTTCCGAGGGAAATATTTCGTAACCTGGTTCAGTCCATGGTATTAAGCCACGCAGATTACTGTAATGTAATCTATGCGGGATGCAAGGATCAAATCATAAATAAACTTCAGACCGCCCAAAATACAGCAGCCAGGCTTATATTTGGAAAAACACGTTTTGACAGTGCCAAACCACTCCGAGAAAAACTGCACTGGCTACCAATCAAAGAACGCATCACCTACAAAATCTGCACGACTGTTAACAAAATTATTTACAGCGAGGCACCGGGATACATGACAGACATCATTGACCTGCCAACCAGAAACACCACAAAATCTGCACGATCATATCTAAACCTCCACTACCCAAGCAGCAAAGGACTCAAATAGAAATCCACCTATGCAACCAGCTTTTCCTACCTAAGCGCACAACTATGGAACTCATTGCCTAAAGCAGTAAAAGCCACGCTCGACCACCTACATTTTCGGAAAGCACTAAAGACAAACTTGTTCAGAAGAGCATATCCCACTGATCCAACATAAAAATACCGGTCACTTGCGACACAATATAACCAAAGACTGTAACGGACATTACCTGACTCTTCTTCCCCCTTTCTCTAAGTTCTCCCCAACTGTTTCCTACCATACATATACCTCATTATACCACAATATTACTTTGTATTCATTCATACTATGTGTTTGTTCAAACTGTAACCATCTAGCGCCGTTAACGGTTATATGTAAGCCACATTGAACCTGCAAAAGGGGGGAAAATGTGGGATACAAATGTAACAAATAATAATAATAATAAAAAGACCTCATGGACCTCACTCCAATCCCTTTTATTATTTTCCAAATCCACCCCTGCTGTCACTTACCACAGGGAACCACTTTATCTCTGCAAATTCTCGGTCAACCCCTCCCCTGGTCTAGCCTCCTACTTTCTCTTTTCCACTGGCAGGGACCTCCCTCCTCCCACGGCATCTGGAAAAATCTATCACTGCTGTCTTAGTAATACCCATATTCATCATGGGTGTCCTGAAAACCTGACTGGCTAGATGTGTAACGAGGACTGGATTGAGAGCCCCTGATCAAGCCATTCCCAACCCAGTCCTCGGGACACACCTAGTCATATCAGGTTTTCAGGATATCCACAATAAATATGCATGAGATAGATTTGCATACACTGCCTCAATTCAATTGCATCAAATCTAACTCATGAATATTCATTGTGGATAGGCTGAAAACCCGACTGGACTAGCTGTGCCCAGAGAACTGGGTTGGGAATGGCTGCTCCCTGATCTAATCTAGTAACATTGAACCTACTGTAACAGAAGATAATTGATTTGCTTATACTGCCCTCTTGTGTTAGCTGGAATTTTCAGACCTCTAATCTAGTCATTCTCAACCTGCTTGTGACACATCTGAGAGATGATGCTCATGTGTGTGTGAGCAAAAAAGGGCAAATGGACCTCCAAGAGCACAGACAAACTTATGAAGCTTATAAAACAATATTTAAGAAAACATTTAGAATAAACAAAATGTATGTGGACAGAAATAATAATAATCGAATAACATTTAAATTAAAAACATGCAAGTGTAATGTTATTCGATTATTATTTTTTCTGTCCACTTGCATTTCATTTATTTTAAATATTACTTTAATATTGTTTTGTAAAACTTTGTGCGATCTGCTCTTTGTCTGCACTATATTGGATCTTGTGGATTGTCTGCCTTCTTGTTTCTTGGGACTTATCAAAGCCCAAGTCATTTTATTGGAGAATGTTACAATTCTATGCTCCAGAAACTCCCACAAGAAAACTGAATCATAAGAATATTTACAAAAGCAATTAGTATTAAAATCTAATGGCTGGAGGCAGGGGGGACATCACCTTCTCCCCACCCCCTGCTCCTTCCTATGGGGTACCCATGCTGTGTATCACTGGGGTGGGGGATGCAGAGCAGAAAACAACATGATAGAGGCGGTTCAGTGCACTGGTTTTCTTCCACAAAATTTATGTGAGAAATTTTCCACTGCCATGGTGTAAGCAATGAGCGTGCAAATTACTACTGCATTTAAAATGTGCACCAATCCACAGCTCATTGCAAAATGTCACCTATACTGTCAGTGCTTGAGAAGTGATTGGCTCAGGTACTAACAGGAAAGGTGATATTTTAAAAAGCACTCACAGTGGTCTGCATTGCCCCACCCCTATCACATGCCCAAACTGACCTCCAACTTAAAATGCATCCTTGGTGTCTGGTGCACCCTCCTCAACTTTCCCTGGTGTCTAGTGTACCCCCTTCCCCACTGATCCAACCCCAGAGCTGCCTCAAATGTAAAACTAGATCTTTCCCTAGTATCTAGTACACATCCCACCCCACCTCGATCCCCCTCGAACTGTAAAGGAGACAGGAGTGCATGCATCACAATCTCCAAAAACAGCAGTTCCCCAACCCCACATTGTGCATCCTGGAATGTACCAGGCGTGGTCAATCTGCCATATAAGTGGATTTTTTCCTTAATTGGCAGCTGGGCAGAGTACCAAATAAAGGAAAAATTCTCTTATATGGCAGACTGACCCTGTCTGCTACATCCCAGGATCCCCTACACAGGACTGGGCACCACCATTTTTGAAGATAGTGGCACCGGAGGCCAGGCATGGTTTTGAACTGACATCCCAAAGCCGTCTGGGATTTTTAGTGCCTGATCCTTCTGCAAGTCTGATAATGCACCAGGATGGGGTGGTCAGAAATCCAGAACTGTCCCAAAATATCCAGCCTGGAACTGGACAACTTGGCATCTCTGGCACCTGCTTGCTGCTGAAGGTGATCATGGTCTGCTGTCTAACACCAGGAAATGGAACAATGGTTCCCAAACCTGGTCCTGGAGGCACCCCAGCCAGTCAGATTTTCAGGATATCCAGAACAAATATATATGAAAGAGATTTGCATACAGTGGAAGCAGCGCATGCAAATCTCTCTCGTGATTATTCATTGTGGATATCCTGAAAGCCTGACTGGCTGGGGTGTCTCCAGGACCAGGTTTGGGAACCACTGCTTTGGAAGGTAGGCACAAACATTTCCTTTGAATTTCAAAGGCATCATTAGGAAAATAAAAATAATCAAAAAGAAAAGAAACTGCAAAGCAGCAATGCAGCGCTCCCTCACATGCATGCCACCTCTCAGCTCCATGCCTTGGATCCCTGCTCATCAAGACACTCATTCAAACCAGCTGAAGGATCTGCTGCCATAAACTAGGGATCCATTCAACAGCTTAGACATCATTTTATAAAGGACTGAGTCATGTTCTTCCTGGAGTGGTTGCATGTTGATAAAGCATCTTCCATGAAACTCTTTGGAAAATAAATGGGCACTTTTGCCTGCCACTGCTAAATAAAATTGATACAGATGAAGGCTCATAATCTATGGGGCATTCCAAAGATAGTATAATTTACAGTTATTAAACTGTTTTAATGTTTTCTAGCATATATCCAATAGGGGGCAGTGTAACATTATTTTAAAGAGCCGCGTTTTGTTCAGAAACTCTAAGCTCAATATGATTTCAGTTTCTGAGCCTAATTAGTGCTGTTCACCTTCCTGCTAGCTTCAGGGTATTCATGCAGGTAAATCCACTGTATTTTTGTCTTCCTTCCAGCCACATCCTTATCAAAAGTATAGGTACCAGCCCAAAGAAGGATGTGATTGCCAACCTAGGGTCCTGAAAGAAGCTACTGCAATTATTGTGGGGGAGGGGGGGGGTTGCTGGCTGGTAGTTTTAATTTTCTCCTTTTTCTTCCTGCCTAATAAGAATCCAGCCTGGCATAGTGAACCAATATTCAAAATTACCTGAGGAGTGTTGCTTTGTTTTAATAGACATTCTCTCCTATTGCTCAGATTGAGTATTACAGGAATAGTCTTGAGGATGAAAGTAATGCATCTGGGCTCCATCTGGAATGCTATGTAATGAACTTTAAATCCAACCACTAGGTGTCGCCTTTGTTAATGATCATGACACCCTTCTCCCTTGGGGCAGCTCCAGCCAAACTGAAGAGTGGAAGACCTGATCCAGAAATCAAACCAGGTACCCTTTGCATGATAATACCTTTACTGGGTTTGTCCACTGCAATTTGATTTTAAAATATACAGTTCTAGGGAAAACAAGATGACCGATTAACAGGAACATGCAACCTGACTCTCTTACATTTGAGTTGAATCATCATGGGTAAGGAGAAAGTAAAGGTCTCTTCACTGACCACTCCTGGCCAATGAATACATTTGTGATGATGAGGGATGGTAGTGTCTTGGGTGTAGAGGGTCTGTGCGTTGGATCGAGAATCAACCTTGAGCCCTGAAGATTGACATTTGCCGACAGTTTCTGTGAGCACAGAATCTAGCACTAGAGTCAATTAACATTGGACTAGCGCTGGCATTAATCTGCACAGAATGTTGAGAGGGCTGTTGCACAGGAAGCAACATGCATGCCAAAGATAGTGCAAATAGTAGTTAAATGTAGTCAAATGGATGTTAATGCGGTAATTTTCTATTCCCTCTCCAATACTCAGAGAATAGCATACAAAACAAAAATGTCCTTACTGCTGGAAAGCTAACACCAGCTCAAAGCTGGTGATTGGGTGTTTAAAGAGAAGATTTCCCATGATTTTCTCCTTAAAATCTGCAGTTTTGCTTGAACTTGGAAGCGGAAGGAAGCTCCTGCATGCCTCTAAACATTGGGAGTGAGAAGCACATGTCTGCAATTCCGAGCAAAGCCAAAAACAAAAGCGCATATTGGAGCCTGTTTTCTGCGCATAAATATAAGCCTTCCAGTGAAAAATTTTTTGAAAGGCTTACATTTAAAGGAGCAGAGAAACAGCATCAATGTATGCTTCACTTCTGGGTTAGCCTGGCCGTGCGCACAAGAGGCGTGCTTACTGCAGAACTCTTGTGCGCATGTGCCAGGCACATTCCCTCGCCCCCTTACTTTCAGCCTCAAAGCACACAGATTACATAAAGTATTGCCATACTGGGAAAGACCAAAGGCCCACCAAGCCCAGCATCCTGTTTCCACAGTGGCCAATCCAGGTCACATATACCTGGCAAGATCCCAAAAAAGTACAAAAACATTTTATACTGCTTATCCCAGAATTAGTGGATTTTCCCCAAGTCCATTTAATAATGGTCTATGGACTTTTCCTTTAGGAAGCCATCCAAAACTTTTAAAACTCCGCTAAGCTACCGCCTTTACCACATTCTCTGGCAACGAATTCCAGAGTCCTAATTACACGTTGAGTGAAGAAAACTATTCTCCGATTCATTTTAAATTTACTACATTGTAGCTTCATCGCATGCCCCCTAGTCCTAGCATTTTTGGAAAGCGGAAACAGACGCTTCACATCTACCGTTTCAACTCCACTCATTATTTTATAGACCTCTATCATATCTCCTCTCAGCCGCCTTTTCTCCAAGCTGAAGAGCCCTAGCCACTTTAGCCATCCCCTTTATCATTTTCGTCACCCTTCTCTGCACCTTTTATAATTCCACTATATCTTTTTTGAGATGCGGCGACCAGAATTGAACACAATATTCAAGGTGCGGTTGCACCATGGAGCGATGCAAAGGCATTATAACATCCTCATTTTTGTTTTCCATTCCTTTCCTAATAATACCTAACATTCTATTTGCTCTCTTACCCGCAGCAGCACACTGAGCAGAAGGTTTCAACGTATCATCAACGATGACACCTAGAAACCTTTCTTGGTCCAGACTCCTAACATGGAATCTTGCATGACATAGCTATAATTCGGGTTCCTCTTTCCCACAAGCATCACTTTGCACTTAAACCTCATCTGCCATTTACACGCCCGTCTCATAAGGTCCTCTTGTCATTTTCACTATGGTCCCGCGATTTAATGAGTTTGAATACTTTGTGTCATCAGCAAATTAATTACCTCACTAGTTACTCCCATCTCTAGGTCATTTATAAATACGTTAAAAAGCAGCAGTCCCAGCACAGACCCCTGAGGACCCCACTAATTACCCTTCTGCGAATACTGACCATTTAAACCCTACTCTCTGTTTTCTATCTTTTAACCAGTTTTTAATCCACACTAGAACATTACCTCCTATCCCATGACTCTCCAATTTCCTCTGGAGTCTTTCATGAGGTACTTTGTCAAACACCTTCTGAAAATCCAGATACACCATATCAACCGGCTCACCTTTATCCACATGTTTGTTCACCCCTTCAAAGAAATGTAGTAGATTGGTGAGGCAAGATTTCCCTTCACTAAATCCATGTTGACTTTGTCTCATTAATCCATGCTTTTGAATATGCTCTGTAATTTTGTTCTTTATAATAGTCTCTACCATTTTGCCCAGCACCGACGTCAGACTTACCAGTCTATAATTTCCCGGATCTCCTCTGGAACCTTTTTAAAAATCAGCGTTACATTGGCCACCCTCCAATCTTCCAGTACACGCTCGATTTAAGGATAAATTACATATTACTAACAATAGCTCTGCAAGCTCATTTTTCAGTTCTATCAGTACCCTGGGATGAATACCATCCGGTCCAAGAGATTTGCTAATCTTCAGTTTGTAGAACTGCCCCATTACATCCTCCAGGTTTACAGAGAAATCATTAAGTTTCTCGGACCTCGTCAGCTTTGAATACCATTTCTGGCACTGGTATCCCACCCAAATCTTCTTCGGTGAAGACCAAAGCAAAGAATTCATTTAATCTCGTCTGCTATGGCTTTGTCTTCTCTGATCGCGTCCTTTTACTCCTCGGTCATCTAGCGGACCAACTAATTTTCTTTTGCCAGCTTCCTATTTTTAATATACCTAAAAAATGTTTACCTATGTGTTTTTTGCCTCCGTTGCAATCTTTTTTCGAAGTCCCGCTTAGCCTTCCTATCCAGCACTTTGCTTTGACTTGACATTCCATATGCTGTTTCTTATTATTTTCAGGCGGTACCTTCTTCCATTTTCTGAAGAATTTTCTTTTAGCTCTATTAGCTTCCTTCACCTCACTTTTAACCACGCCGGCTGTCATTTGGTCTTCCGTCCTCCTTTTTATAATACGTGGAATATATTTCGCTTGGGCTTCCAGGATGGTGTTTTGAACAGCATCCCGCCTGATGTAAATTTTTGACCCTCCAGCCGTTCCTCTAAGTTTTTTTTGTCATCGTTCTTCTCAGTTTATCATAGTTTCCTTTTTTAAAGTTCCAGTGCAACGTATTTGATTTCCTATGTATACTTCAAAGCTAATATCAAATCCGATCATATTATAAATCACTGTTATCAAGCAGCCCCAGCACTAAGGACTAGGTCCTAGAAATGTTCCTTCTCTCATTGGCTCCTGTACCAGCTGCTCCATAAAGCTGTCCTTGATTTCATCAAGGAATTTTATCTTCCTAGCATACCCCAATGTTACATTTACCCAGTCATATCGGGGTAATTGAAAATCACCCATTATTATTGTGTTGCCCAGTTTAGTTTGCGTCCCTAATTTCCTTAAACATTCTGCATCCGTCTGTTCATACCTAGCCAGGCGACAGTAGTACACTCCTATCACTATCCGTTCCCTTTACACATGGAATTCAATCCACTGTGAGTCCAAGAAGTGTTTTGTTTCCTGCAGAAATTTCAATCTATTGATTTCAAGGATCTCCGTAATATACAATGCTACCCACTCCACCAATTTGATCCACCCTATCACTAAGATATAATTTGTACCCTGGAATGACAGTGTCCCCACTGGTTATCCTCCTTTAAGGACACCTGATCTACTATAGTCTCTTTTGCAACTCCACTATCTTCCCTGTTTGCTGCATTAGTGTTGAGCGTTAGGGAGCTATTTTTCTAAGCTGTTCCTGCACTATTCCCAAGCACTGTTTGCTATGGTGGTGAAGTTCTGAACATCAGTCTGCTGGTGTGCACCAGTTCTCCTATTGTTGCAGGCATCGCATCAGTGAGACGGGTGACTGAGGTGGTGGCCAAAGGAATTTCTCCAAGTTAAATTTTTCACTGGGCCCGTTGGGGGCAGGGACATTGGAGTTCAGTAAAGATTTGCTTCAGTTGCAGGGGAGTAACACTGGTCTGATTTTCATGTCATGTGGCAACTGGAATGCACTGCCTTTGAGAGTCATTCTGAAGGAGATCCAATGTGGAAGACAAGCATCCTGTGTGTAGATATAGGAGCCAACTCTGTAGTGTAGTGAGTGCTGAACCTCTCCAGTATTCAGCAATTCTTTATTGGACCCAAGGAAGGATCCTTTGTATTGTAGTTGGCACCTCCCAATCAGTGGCGTAGCCAGACTGCCAATTTTGGGTGGGCACAAAATTTTCTCTCTAAACCCCCCCCCCCCCCCCCAGCAAAATTTAGTCACACTCAGATGCAGTTGTCACACAAGGTAAAGTGCTGCTTTTCAGTGCATCCGATTTCAGACAATTTATTTAATAGCCTAATCCTTTTCAGTGAGCTTTCAGAGGCCAAAACCTCCTGCCTCAGGTCAGTATAATGCTGTTACGGTATCCTCTCCTGACCTATGGAAGGAAGTATTGGTCTCTGAAACTTTATTAACACCATATTACTTTATCCTAAATTAAAAATAAAATTATTTTCTTTACCTTTGTTGTATGGCCATTTACTTTTTTCTCATTGTGTTGCTCCCAGTCTCTAGATTCTGCTTTCCTTCATTTTCGCTTAACTCTTCTGCCAGGGTTTCCTGGCCATTTGTCATTTTTCTCTCCTTTTTCTTTGCTTTCTTCAATAATTTTTCTGCCTCCCTCTGTGCCCAGATTTGTTCATTCTTACTATCCATTCTTTAATTTCCTTCATCTACTTATGCTTTTCATCTTTTTCTCACCCTTGTTCTCCCATGCCCCTTCCTCGTACTCTCCAGTCTTTCACTACTCCCCTTTTCCATCCAGCAGCTCTCCTCTTTCTCTCCCCATCCTTCCAGTGTCTCCCCTCTCTCTCCCCATCCTTCCAATAGTCTCCCCTCTTTCTTTCTGCATCCTTCCATCCAGTGTCACTTCTTTCTCCCTACCCTTCCATCCAGCGTCTTCCCTCTTTCTCTCCCCATCCTTCTACCCATCTACCCTCTCTCCTGATCCTTCCATCTAATGTCTCTCTCCCTCCTTCTAAGCAGTGTCTATCTCTCTACCCTTTTCTGTTCAGTGTCCCTTCTCTCTCCACATCCTTCCAGTCTCTCCCCTTTTTCTCTGCATCCTTTCATCCATCTCCCCTCTTTCTCTGCCATCCTTCCATCTGTTTTCCCTCTTTCTCTCCCCATCCTTCCATTTTCCCTCTTTCTCTCCCCATCCTTCCGTTTTCCCTCTTTCTCTGCCATCCTCCCATCTGTTTTCCCTCTTTCTCTCCCCATCCTTCCATTTTCCCTCTTTCTCTGCCATCCTCCCATCTGTTTTCCCTCTTTCTCTCCCCATCCTCCGTTTTCCCTCTTTCTCTGCCATCCTCCCATCTGTTTTCCCTCTTTCTCTCCCCATCCTTCCATTTTCCCTCTTTCTCTGGCCATCCTCCCATCTGTTTTCCCTCTTTCTCTCCCCATCCTTCCATTTCCCTCTTTCTCTGCATCCTCCCATCTGTTTTCCCTCTTTCTCTCCCCATCCTTCCATTTCCCTCTTTCTCCCCATCCGCCATCCATTTTCCCTCTCTTGATTCAGGCCCACCAGCCCCAGCTCCCATTGCCGGCCACTGCTTCTTTCCTGATGAGCAGCAGGGCCGGCGTTACAAAAAGAAGAAGCGCTCAGCTGACTGAGCTGAGCGCCAACGCAAATGACGACTCACTCGACGAGAAAAAATGTTTTTAAAAAAAAGCGGCAACGCAGGCAGCCTCAAAGCATTGCTGCTGGCTCTGCAGGCTCCGCCCGTCTCTTACATCACTGCCTCTGGAGCGAAGCAGGGCAGTGACGTAAGAGACGGGCGGAGCCTGCAGAGCCAGCAGCCAATGCGTCGAGGCTGCCTGCGGTGCCGTGTTTTTTTAAAACATTTTTCTTGTCGGGTTAGCGTTGGCGCTCAGCTCAGTCAGCTGAGCACTTCTTCGTTTTTGTAGCGCCGGCCCTGCTGCTCATCAGGAAAAGCAGCAGTGGCCGGCAATGGGAGCTGGGGCTGGCGCCGGCGCAGGCCTGAAGGAAAAGTGGGTGGGCGGGCCACAGCTGAAATTGGTTGGGCCTGGGCCCACCCGTAGCTACGCCCCTGCTCCCAATCATTTTCTAATATTGGTGCCTATGCCTGTAGAGTCTTCCACTGAATCGGTTCAGCCCTGAGTAGTTTGGTAAGACCTAAAGTTGTTGCTCTCAATTCCATATAGTTGACTGTAGAATCCTCAAAAACTGATGTTACTAAATGTTTGAAAGAACTTACAATCTCCTGCAAAGATACCAAGACAAAGGGGCTCATTTCCAAAAGAGAAAAATGTCCAAAAAGTGTCATAAAGAAGCATTTGGACATTTTTTCTTCAAATCAGTATTTTCGAAACCTGTTTTGGCAGACGTCTATCTGTGCAATTCGTCTGCAGTGCTTCCAGATCACAAGAGGGGCATGTCAGGGGTTGTTTTGGGATGGGATAGGGCAGGCTTAGGGCGTTCCTAACACTATGGACGTCTTATAACCATAATGGAACAAAACGAAAATGTCTAAGGTGAAAATCTAAACACTTTGGTCTAGACCTGTTTTTAGAACGAATAAGACAATAAAAGGTGCCCTAAATGACCAAATGACCACTGGGGGATTCAGGGATGACCCCCCCTCCCTCTTACCTCCCTCAGAGGTCACCCCCCCACCCCTAACAATGTGAATAAAAATAGTACTTACCAGCCTCTATGACAGCATCAGATGTGTATAGCCAGGTCGATTAGAGCAGGAGTACAAGAACAAAAAAAAAAAAATCTTTGGAAGAACCTACATGTATAGCTATTTCAATCTAGCTCAATATATTATTTAAGAATAGCACTTCCCTTCTGTGTTTTTTTCTTTATTTACTTTTCCTGTCTTAAACATGCTGCACAAAGAAAGATACTGCCATAATAAAAGGAAAATATGGTCCCTACATTTTTTAAGTGAAAGGGGGAATTCTCAAGAGATATAACTCACCCATGCAAGGATATCCACTACAAAACGTGGCTTACCACCCTAAAAAGGTGGACAAGCTTCTCAATCATTGAATACTCCCCCCCCCCCCCAATTTTATTAAAGCATACCCTGTGCCATTATAAGCTTTCTCAGTGTGTAATTCTTTACAAACATGCAGCAATATAAGACAAAGAATAAAACAAAAGCAATAATCAATATATGAGCCTCAAAATATTGTCTTAACTATTGAAACTTCAAACATATAAGTAACCTGAGCTGCTGAGCCACTATCATCATAGCTACTTATCACTGTTTCCCCCCAGCATATAGGAAACTGCGTACACAAACCACTAATGAAATAATGCAAAATAATAGGTTTTTGTCTCGTTTCACAGCCTGTATAATAAAAAGCACCTCCAACATTCTGAAGCTGACTCTGTGGCACTGTGCCGGTGTAGGGTTCGTAAGTCTGTAGTTCAGTGTTTCATTGGCTCTCACTGTCCCCGCCCTCACGTCGAGGAAACGGAACGCTGCATAGTTGCCAAGCAAACAAAACGCGACATCACAGGAACGAAGAACCAATCAGACAGAACGGAACTTGGAGGAGGGAAGTGGAGTGGATTGAATCTCTAACAAACAATCATATACAGGGAGGTATGAACATCAGTGGAGGCAAGTGCACAGAACGGAAGGGAAGACAAACATTTAATCACTTTGTCACTCAAACACATACACACACAGAGAGACATCACACACACACACACACACACACAATCACTCTGTGTATCTCTCTCTTACACTATCTGTAAAACACACTGTCACTCTCAGTCTTTCACATGGGCTACTGTATGTTGCATTCTCACGAGTAAGAGCTCTTCTGATGTGATTGTTAAACTGATTGAAGGGCCTGAACAAGGGAAAACTTTTACCACATTGTAACACAGTTTACACAAAAAAATATTGTATATAAAGAAATCTTACACATGTAAACAACAATTATATTCAGAATACAACCGTGGAAACATTAATGGCAGGAACTCATTACATTGCTAGCGCCCGTTTCATTGCGTTAAAAAACGGGCCTTTTTACTAGTATGGAATAATGCAAACAATAAGTCATTTCTCACTGCTCATTTCACATATTATTCTTTCACACTGCTTAAACTGAAACCACTAAGGTACAGGCACAGCACTTAACTCATGAGTGCTGAGTGAATTAGGGGTCCTTTTACTAAGGTGCGCTGAAAATGGCTTGCGGTAGTGTAGGTGCAGGTTTTTGGGCATGTGCCAATCCAGTTGTCAGCATGCCTGTGAAAAAGGCCTTTTAAAATTTTGCCGAAAATGGATGTGCTGCAAAATCAAAATTGCCACGTGTCCATTTTGGATCTGTGACTTACCTCCAGCCAGTGACCTAGCAGCAAAGACTCATGCGGTAACCGGGTAGTAATGACCTACGTGCGCCAAATGCCACTTGGTGCACTCCGAAAATAAAAATTCTTTTCAGATGCCCGTATCGATGCGCACCAAAAATGAAATTACCGCAAGAGCCACGTGGTAGCTGGGGCGGTAACTCCATTTGGCGCGCGTTGTGTGCGCATAGACGCTTGTGCGGCTTAGTAAAAGGGCCCCTTAGTGTAGTTAGGAGGTATAAATGAAGTTCTGCCTAAATCTATATAAGCCAGAGACCCCTAGTGGCAGTGTGGATTGTACTTTTGATTTAGTCAAACAGTGTGTTTTGTTTTGTTTCGGCCCTGCAGTTTTGGGCCTGTAGTTTATGTCTTGTGCAGAAATGTTTCAGTTTCAAGTGTATTGGTATATTACGTAACATTTCAACATCTACGTGCTTTATAAAGTATAAAAACAAAATTTAAAAATGAGGAAACACAGGGGACAGATAAATGAGAGAGAGAATGGGGCACACATTTGCCTTTAGTGGTGCATAGCCTATCTTCCCCTAGCCAATATGCTGACAACTCAACAGCCTATCAAGGAGACAGGGAATTCAAGAAAAGCAAGGGATAGAGGGAATTAAATATATGTTCTCTCTAATTAGCATAGCAGCCATTACAGTACACCAACCCTGTGGCATCCCATCCCCTTCCAGTTAAGAAATTAGAAAGTAAATTGCCAGTCTGAAGTAAACTTTGCGAAAAAATTTTAGTCATAGGCTGCCAGCCAATTCATTCCACAGGTAAGGGGCAATCATGGTTCATGGTTCACTTTATTTGATATACCGCCAATCATAATGCATATCTAGGTGGTTTACAATCACACCGAAAGTGAAGTCTCACATTGCCTCTAGTCTAACTTTAGTAACATAGTAACATAGTAGATGACGGCAGAAAAAGACCTGCATGGTCCATCTAGTCTGCCCAAGATAAACTCATATCTTGAATTTGTACCTGTCTTTTTCAGGGCACAGACCGTATAAGTTCTGCCCAGCAGTATTTCCCGCCTCCCAACCACCAGTCCCGTCTCCCATCACCGGCTCTGGTACAGACCGTATAAGTCTGCCTCCCCTATCTTAGCCTCCCAACCACCAACCCCTCTTCCCCCCACCTGCTCCGCCACCCAATTTCAGCTAAGCTTCTGAGGATCCATTCCTGCTGCACAGGATTCCTTTATGCATATCCCACGCATGTTTGAATTCCGTTACCGTTTTCATCTCCACCACCTCCTGCGAGGGGCATTCCAAGCATCCACCACCCTCTCCGTGAAAAAATACTTCCTGACATCTTTTTTGAGTCTGCCCCCCTTCAATCTCATTTCATGTCCTCTCGTTATCTAACCGCCTTCCCATCTCCGGAAAAGATTTTTTGCGATTAATACCTTTCAAGTATTTGAACGTCTGTATCATATCACCCCCGTTCCTCCTTTCCTCCAGGGTATACATGTTCAGGTCAGCAAGTCTTTGGTCATACGTCTTGGAACGCAAATCCCATACCATTCTCGTAGCTTTCTTTGCACCGCTTCCATTTTTTTAACATCCTTCGCAAGGTAACGGCCTCCAAAACTGAACACAATACTCCAGGTGGGGCCTCACCAACGACTTGTACAGGGGCATCAACACTTCCTTTCTTCTGCTGATCACACCTCTCTCTATACAGCCTAGCAACCTTCTCGCTACGGCCACCGCCTGGTCACACTGTTTCGTCGCCTTCAGATCCTCGGATACTATCACCCCAAGATCCCTCTCCCCCTCAGTACCTATCAGACTCTCCCCGCCTAACACATACGTCTCTCGTGGGTTTCTACTCTCTAAATGCATCACTTTGCATTTCTTCGCATTGAATTTTAATTGCCAGACCTCAGACCATTCTTCTAGCTTCCTCAGATCCCTTTTCATGCTTTCCACTCCCTCCCGGGCGTCCACTCTGTTGCAAATCTTAGTATCATCTGCAAATAGGCAAACTTTACCTTCTACCCTTCGGCAATGTCACTCACAAATATATTGAACAGAATCGGCCCCAACACCGATCCCTGAGGCACTCCGCTACTCACCTTTCCCTCCTCCGAGCGAACTCCATTTACCACCACCCTCTGTCGTCTGTCCGTCAACCAGTTCCTAATCCAGTTCACCACTTCGGGACCTATCTTCAGCCCATCTAGTTTATTTAAGAGCCTCCTTTGAGGAACCGTGTCAAAAGCTTTGCTAAAATCTAAGTAGATTATGTCTATAGCACGTCGATGATTCAATTCTCCAGTTACCCAATCAAAGAATTCAATGAGATTCGTTTGGCACGATTTCCCTCTGGTAAAACCATGTTGTCTCGGATCTTGCAGCTTGTTGGCTTCTAGGAAATTCACTATCCTTTCCTTCAGCATGGCTTCCATTACTTTTCCAATAACCAAAGTGAGGCTTACCTGCCTGTAGTTTCCAGCTTCTTCCCTATCACCACTTTTGTGAAAAGGTACCACCTCCGCCGTTCTCCAGTCTCCAAGGATTTATTAAACAAATCTTTAAGAGGACCCGCCAGGACCTCTCTGAGCTCCCTCAATATTCTGGGGTGGATCCCGTCCGGTCCCATGGCTTTGTCCACCTTTAGCTTTCCAAGTTGTTGATACACACTCTCTTCCGTGAACGGTGCTATATCCATTCCATTCTCAGGTGTACTCTTGCCAGTCCCTCACGGTCCTTCTCCAGGATTTTCTTCAGTGAAAACCGAACAAAGTATCTATTTAGTAAATTGGCTTTTTCTTCATTATCTACATAGCGGTTCGCTTTATCTTTTAGTCTCACAATTCCCTTTTTAGTCCTTCTTCTTTCACTAATATACCTGAAGAAATTTTTGTCGCCCCTCCTTACATTTCTAGCCATTTGTTCTTCCGCTTGCGGCTCTGCCAGACGTACCTCTCTCTTGGCTTCTTTCAGTTTCATCCGGTATTCCTCCCCGTGTTCCTCTTCTTGAGATTTTCTATATTTCTGGAATGCCAACTCTTTAGCCTTTATTTTCTCAGCCACTTGCTTGGAGAACCATATCGGTTTCCTTTTCCTCTTGCTTTTATTTACTCTCCTTACATAAAGGTCTGTGGCCCTATTTATTGCTTCTTTCAGCCTGGACCACTGCCCTTCCACTTCCTGTTCGTCCTCCCAGCCCATCAACTCCTTCCTCAGGTATTCCCCCATTTTACTAAAGTCAGCACGCTTGAAATCCAGGACTTTGAGTTTAGAGTGGCCGCCCTCCACTTCAGCCATTATATCAAACCAAACCGTTTGATGGTCACTGTTTCCCAGATGTGCACACACTCGCACATTTGACACACTATCCCCATTTGTGAGCACCAGATCCAGCATCGCTCCCTCCCTTGTGGGTTCCGTCACCATCTGTCTGAGCAGAGCACTTTGGAAAGCATCTACGATCTCTCTACTTCTTTCCGATTTGGCAGACGGAACCTTCCAATCTACATCCGGCAGATTGAAATCTCCCATCAACAGAACCTCTTTTTTCTTTCCTAATTTTTGAATATCTGCAATCAGATCTTTATCTAGTTCCTCTAATTGTGTGGGGGGTCTGTAGACAACACCCACGTGGACAGAAGTTCTATCCTCTCTTTTTAAGGTGATCCATATCGCTTCTTCTTTTCCCCAGGTCCCTGTCATTTCAGTCGCCATGATATCATTCCTCACATACAGAGCTACTCCTCCACCTTTACAACCCTCTCTATCCTTCCTAAATAGATTATAGCCTGGTATGCTTGCATCCCATTCGTGGGAACTGTTGAGCCATGTCTCTGTGATTGCAACAACATCTAAGTCTGCCTCCAACATCAGGGCTTGAAGGTCATGAACTTTATTGCTTAGACTACGAGCATTTGTGGCCATTGCTTTCCACCTATATTTCTTGGTATGTGTTTTAACATTAGTGATTTGGGGGTGTCTTTTCACTTTGGGTACCTTCATGTCTTTTTGTTCCAACTTTATTGCTTTTTCCTCTGCTTCAGTTCTATTTTCAGGAGCATTACAGTGCTGTAATGAAGCAAAAGAATTCTTTAGTGGCAACACTTGTGCGGGTGGATGCTTCTGTGTCACATGACGAAGTCTGCCTGAGCCTACTGTGAACCATCTGTTCTTATGTGGTTTTATTCTTTGAGGGAGTGGTGAGAAGCTATTTCTCTGTGCAGTCCTAGAAGCTGCTTTAATTGTAGCCAATTCTTGCATTACTTTACTGAGCTCTTGTTTAAAACTAGATAGTTGAAGACAGATAGGGCAAGCTTTAAGTCTCCAGATGATTGGCCTTGAAACTAAAGTACCACAATTATTGCAGAGAATAAAAGTCATCCTGATTTCTTGAATTGGGGTATGAACAGGTGTACTTAGTTGGGGTTAATAGTCTGTAAGACTGCCTGTGTATGATTAAGTTAATGAGGTTTGGTTGTCTATAAATGAGTGGAAAACCCTGGGGTGGGTGGGATTATAAGTCCCAAGTGCCAGCTAACTACTGTTAAGGGCAATTCTCTGGGTGGGACCAGAATTTTCAAATGATTTAACTTCCAAATTGCCCTAGAATATAAAAAATAAACTTTCCTTGTTGTAATATAAATCCAAATATTCCCAATAATTATATCAGTTTCAACAATGTAAAATGCACTTTAGAGCCCCAATACAATACAGCCTCCCTCTCAGAGCTTGGTAGGAAGAGAAAAAGAAAGAAAATAAGAGGTTTCACAGGGCAAAATTAATTAAGCACTAAGCATTAAATTAAAGAGAATATCAGGAATCTCACCTATAGCCAGAAGTTGAGAAGTTGGAATTTAAAAATTTAGTGTGGGCAGGGCCGGCATTAGGGGTGGGCAACAGGGCAATAGCTCTGGGCCCCCATGTTACTGGGGTAGGCAGTGCTGCCAAGTTACCCATTCCAGGAGGGAGACTTTTTGGCCGGTCCTGGATTTCTGCCAACTTCATCCTGGTGCATTATGGGACCTGCAGCACTGATTTAAATGGATAGAATCATGGACTTCAAATACTACACTGCTTTGGGATGTAAGTTTAAAATCAGGACTGGCCAAAAAGTCTCCCTCCTGGAATGAGTAACTTGGCAGCTCTGGGTAGGGTTGCCAACCAGATCCAGATTCACCCTACAGGTTGATCCAGTACTGAGCTTACCCCAATGCATGCAGGACTTGTAGCCTTGCTTTTTCTTAGGGAATCCAATGGGGAAATCAGAACCACATGTCCCCGTATGCAACGGGGTAAGCCCAGGACTGGATCGACCCTGTCAGGCAAATCTGATCTCTAGTTGGCAACCCTACACTGGAGGCCTGAAATCTGCTTGAAATTGAAAGAACAATCTGCAAGCAAACTCTGGGGCCCCTACCTAGGTTCTGCCCTAGGCTCCTTCATGTCTAGCACCGACCCTGAGTGTGGGACAGAATCACCAGGAGATTCTGATTCAAGGAGAGTAATGATCGTGTGGAGATGTATAGAAGTAATAAACTAGCTAGAAAAACAAGCAAGCTACTGTAAAAAATTATGGTGCCCTTCTACTAAAATGCATTGTTTTGGGCTTAATGCGCTATAACACAGAGTTTTCATGTACGGCAAGCTCAAAATTAATGCTACATCAGAAGAGGCATGCCCACTTCATTTTCTTTAATTGCAGGTTGTGCATGAACATTCAGATTAACTGCACCTCTTAATGTGGAAGCACTTAACACCTCCTATTGAGAAGGTGATAAGTGGTCCTCCATTAACTGTGGGTTAGCCAGTTAATATATAGTAAGTATAACACCCTAGTTGGCTAACACTTCCACACCCACTTTCTGCCCATGCCACACTCCCACATGTAACACATGGAAACAGCATTCCTCCTTCAACAGAGCAGTGACGTGACCATATTCCCTGGCTCCAGCAATCAACTTCATTTCATACGTTTTTCGTCAACTGCAGATGCCAAATGCTTGAAGCCTTAAGGTCTTGATAAAGTGCATTGTCGTAGTCTATTCTTCAAATGCACATATGAGGGTACAGATTGCCTTGGTGTCAAGGATCATTCAAATAACGTATAAAAAACATTTTCTCACCTCATTAGAAATGTGTTATTTACTTTGGTTCCATATGAGTAAGTTTTATATCCTATGTGAAGTGTATTTGACCGCAACAAAGGAGTGAATTGAACAGCTTGGGCTATAAGTACAAGAGGAATGAAGGAGCATGAAAGCACCAAACCATGGGGTCCTTTTACTAAGGTGTGCTAAAAAATGGCCAGGTAGTGAAGGCGTGGGTTTTGGGTGCACACCTGTAAAAAAAAAAATGCTTTTTTAACACTTTTGCCGAAAATGGACGTGTGACAAAATAAAATTGGCATGCATCTATTTGGGTCTGAGACCTTACCACCAGCCATTGACTTAATGGTAAGGTCTCTCGCATTAGTCGTGCGGTAATCACCTACGTGCATCAAGTTGGAGTTACCGCCCAATTTCACCATGCATCAGAAAATAAAATATAATTTCTGGCGCATGTAGCAGACGCAAGTGAAAAATGAAATTACCACACAAGCCACGCAGTAGCTGGGCAGTAACTCCAAATTGACATGCGTCGGGTGTGCATAGGCACCTAAGCGGCTTAGTAAAAGGGCCCTCATATGAGCCAGCATTGTGGGTGCTGAGCACCCCCAATACTGAGCAAGCTCCTTCATTGTCTCTAGGGAGGGGTAATTTGTATGGTCTGCTCTGTTCTGTCAATATTATGATGTCATCTCTCTTTTCTTTCTTTATTTAGTGTAATCTACTTTGATAAGTCTCATGAAAGGTGGTATATCATGTGCCAAATAAACAAACATAGATGTGCAGTTCAGTCTGTCCACAGTGGGCCTACATGGCACCTATTCTAAAAAGGAAAGTAGGTGCCTAAGTTCATTTACAAAATACTAGTGTAAATCAGCAGGGCTGCTTTTACCAATGGGCAAAAGAGGCAGCTGCCCCGGGGCCCCTGCATAAAGGGGGCCCAGCCACCCATTGGTAAATTCAGCCACAATTCCAAAACTTCTCCTCTGTTACCTGCCCAATGCAGGTGATATATTTCTCCCTCTCTCTTCCTCCCCCTTCCACCCGGGTGTCCATCCTTGTCCCCAGCAGCAATTATGTGAAGCTGCGTTCAACCAGCATTGGGATCTTTTCCTGCACAGAAACAGGAAAGTGCATCATAGTAGGTGGAGCCTGCAGTGAGAAGGTCCCGATGCTAGCTGAACGCAGCTTGAGGTCATCGCTGCCAGGGACAAAGATGGAAGACTGCGGGGAAGGGGGAGAGGAAGAGAGTGAGAGATGCAAGACCCATTGGAGGTGGGAGGTGGGGGGAGAGGCTGGATTACAGGATTGGGAGAAATGTCATGCCAGGAGGAGGAGGGGGGAGTGGTACTGGCACTAGAGTAGAAGAAAGGAAAGAGAGAGGTGAGAAGTTGAATATGGGGAGAGACAAGGGCACGGAGAGGCAGGTGTCTAAGGAAGCTGTGCCATTCCACAGGGGGAGGGGAGTGGGGCAAGGTCGCTACTAGACTTGGGGGCGGGCATCCACAGAAGTTTGCCCACGGCCCTATAGGTGGTTAAAGCAGCCCTGATAATCAGGTATGCAAGTAATCAAGCATGAACATTTACTGCAGCCATAGAGCTTATAATATTCTATAGTTATTTATGTAAACGTGAGTGCTGCCTATGCTCCACCCATGAATATGCTTATCTGTATGTAAAGAATAGCACTTAGGTGGAATTTTGGCATTTATGTGCGAATGCTGTTTAATGTTCTGATGTCTTCACTTGGATCTATGCTAGAAAGTGCATGTTATAGAATTTTTAGTTATGCAGATCATATTACATCTTTTTACCAATACATAAATCGGTGGCGGAAACTGCCATTCAGATAAGAGATGGAATTCACTTAGTTGAATCATGGGTACTAAATCATCATTTAAAATTGAATCAAGAGAAAAATAAATTTGTCTTGTTAGGACATAATGACCATTTATGGTCTGATAAGATTTTAACAATGAGCAATCTGACCTTTCAGTTTGAGAATAATATAAAAAAAATTTTTTGGGGGGGGGGATAACTTTTCATAACATCTGATGACTTTAGAGGCCCAAGTAAATCTACTTGCGAAAAAAAACTTTCTTTGTGTTTAGGCAATTGATAAGGATTCGATATCTTTTTGATCGACCAGTTTTTGGTTTAGTGGTACAAAGTTTGCTTTTGCTGCTACTGGACTATAGTAATAGTATTTATTTAGCAGGTTCACACATATGACAGAGTTCTAATTGATTTGAACTGGTTGCCAATTGAAGCTCATATTTGTTTTAAGGTCTGTACAATCATTTTTAAAGTATTTTATGGCCAGGCCCCGCTATATATATGTCAAAGTTAGTAGATCTGCCTTCTAGCAATGATAGATTGTGAGATGCTATGATATTTTGCTTTCCTACACCAAAGGAGTTGAAATATATCTATTTTTGTTTCTTCTAGTCTGTTTTATCAAGCTTCTACTGTTTGGAATTAAATTCCTAGACAAATGTTTAGGAAATCGCTGAAATCCTACTTGCTCAGGAAACATTTGGCTATGTAATGATTTCTGTATAATGTGGGTCCTGAGACGTCAGAAGGGGGCGGGCCAAGTTCAGGGAAGGAGAGAGACGTCCTGAAGACTGCAGCGATCAGATGGTCTTCTTGCCCGTGCAGCGCCTTCATACAGAGGTGAGAGACGCTGCGCGGGCCGGTAATGCGGAGGGGGGGGGGTGGCAGGGGCGGGGCTGTGGGAGAGTAGAGAGAAAGGAACAGGAAGGGAGGGGGGCCGTTGCTGCTAAAATTTGGAGTTTTCGTGCAGGGGGAAGCGGGCAGCAGCTGGGGGGGGGGGGGCAAGGCCGTCCATACAGGAGGCTCCTGAAGAGTGCCTTTGCCCCCTCCCGATCCTTTTTTGATTTATGTTTTTAGTTTTCTATTTAATGCAGGGGGAAGCAGGGAGCCACGTGTTGGTGGTTTTTGTTGTTGTTGTTGTTTTGACGTCTGTGGCATGCGCAGAGCAGCCAGCAAAACGCTTGGCTGCTCTGCGCATGCTTTAGGGGCCGATTACCGACGGGGATTACACCACTTTAACGAATGTTTAATACATTGTACTTTTCAATACCGCACTGAACATGTGCGACTTGTTTTTTTGGTGCATTCTTTGTTTTTTCAAATTCGTTAAGGACTTTTACGTTTTAGATTTTTTTACGTTTGGTTGATGCATCTGGGCCATAATGGTTTCAAACCCGGTCTAAATTCAGCCTTTTCTCTGTGCTGCTGGACTGCACAGTATATTAGCACTAGTGGGCCAATGCTCAGAACCTAACGCTGGCGATTAGTGCCGGAATAGTGCCAGCGTTAGGGTACACAGAATGTCCAGAGAGCACTGATGCTGGGGACAACATGTAACATAGTAACATAGTAGATGACAGCAGAAAAAGACCTGCATGGTCCATCCAGTCTGCCCAACAAGATAAACTCATATGTGCTACTTTTTGTGTATACCTGACCTTAATTTTTATCTGCCATTTTCAGGGCACAGACCGTAGAAGTCTGCCCAGCACTAGCCCCGTCTCCCATCACCGGCTCTGCCACCCAATCTCGGCTAAGCTTCTGAGGATCCTTTCCTTCTGAACAGGATTCCTTTATGTTTATCCCACACATGTTTGAATTCCGTTACCATTTTCATCTCCACCACCTCCCGCGGGAGGGCATTCCAAGTATCCACCACTCTCTCCGTGAAAAAGTACTTCCTGACATTTTTCTTGAGTCTGCCCCCCCTTCAATCTCATTTCATGTCCTCTAGTTCTACCACCTTCCCAACTACGGAAAAGGTTCGTTTGCAGATTAATACCTTTCAAATATTTGAACGTCTGTATCATATCACCCCTGTTTCTCCTTTCCTCCAGGGTATACATGTTCAGGTCAGCATGTCTCTCCTCATAACGGTTTGTAACGCAAATCCCATACCATTCTCGTAGCTTTTCTTTGCACCGCTTCATTCTTTTTACATCCTTAGCAAGATACGGCCTCCAAAGCTAAACACAATACTCCAGGTGGGGCCTCACCAATTACTTATACAGGGGCATCAACACCTCCTCCTTTCTTCTGCTGGTCACACCTCTCTCTATACAGTCTAGCAACCTTCTAGCATGTGTCAGAGATGGTCATTAGTAGCATTAAAATATAGTCAATCCTAAGCAAATGAGGTACTTAGCTATTCCCTCCCAATGCTCAGAAACCATGCACAAACCGAACCCTGCCTTTACCACTGACAACCTAATGCCAGCTCTGAGCTGGCATTAGGGCGTCTGAAGAGAGATTTCTCATGCACCAACCTGTATATGCTTCATGGGGAGCAGGGGGAGGGTAAGAGTGATGCTGAAGACTGGATGGCCCATACAGGTCTTTATCTGCCATCATTTAGGTATGTAAGATGATATAGGACATGTGAGAAGTGACAGATATCTATCTTTCAATCTATATCTATCTATATATCTATATAAATAAATCCCACCTTGAACGTTCTGAAGCTCACTCCAACTGTGGCAGTGAGTCCTGAACTGCTGTAGTCCTCCTGGCTATTCGGACTACTCACCACCGCCCTAAGCCACGCCCCATCTGCGACCTACGCCACGCCCCAACTGGACATAAAAAGCACCATGAACGTTCTGAACCACACTTTGAAGCTTCAAAAGTTTGAATGTTCGAAGCTCTGTAACCACTTTTAAGCACAGTACATCTGGGCGCCGCCATGATCTGAAACGAGCGTCACAGCTGCAACACACCAATAGGAATACAACATGGGAGGAGCGTCTGAGGCGAAGGCGTCAGTTGCCGTTGCCACGCAACGGAATGCAATCATGGGTCATGCACCCAAAAGCTACATACATAAAATGGAGCCCCGCCAGAGAATGACCGAGGTCCAACACCCGCCGCCCCCCTCGCGCAACGCCCCCCCCCCCCCCCCAAAACAACCAACAAACCTCAACAGAAGAAAAGAAATCCCACAAAAGACAGGAGGTGCAACACCCCCCCCCAAGCCACCCACCGTCGCGTACCTTTGCTGGCGGGGGGCACGAAACCCCGCCAGCATAAGTCCTGTCTTCAGACTCCGGCTTGATCTTCAGCATTACTAGCCTCTGCAGGCAGGGCTTCTGTGCGTCT